>NC_055990.1:106202832-106809788 GCF_018446385.1 Zingiber officinale
ACATCGTCACAAATAAGAGCCAAACTATTTGGGATAAACTTTATCCCATTTGAGGCGCCTTCCAAGGCTATGGAAGGCACCCTCAATGCCCTATATAAGGCAATCTAAAGGAATCTTCAAAGAATAACACATATACGAGGTACTACGCATCCATTTGAAGTTCCGATTGCTCTGGGCTCCTGCTACGACTTTGCTACGAAGTTACTACACCTGACGACTGCTCCGAGGATTTCTGATCACGGTCAGCAGACCAACATCGACACACGAACAAGCTACCTCATTCCCTACAGTGTCGGTAACATTTTTTGTGCTTAAATTCTGCAAACAAGAAGTGAAGTCTGTTGCACTTCTCTGATCTTCTTTGTACTCGATTCTCTCTTCCGGAGCTATCAGAAGAGGTTTTTAGTATATTACCTATCGATAGGTTCGCGAGACTTAGGTCTTAGAGTAGGAGTTGCCGAATGCTCTGAACCAAGTAAAACCGCCTGTGTTTTCTTATGTTATTTTTTTTTAATTTCCGCTGCATACACTTTGATTTCAAAATGAGAAAATGAGTTTTCAAAAATCACTTGATTCACCCCCCTTCCTTCTCACGTGTATATTGATCCAACATGTGGTATCAGAGCCAGGTTTTGTTCTGAATTGGTGTAACCACCAATCAAGCCAGTGGGATTTGGCTTCTCCTCGAATTTCAATTTTTTGTATTCAATTTGAATTAGTAAAACTTTACTTAATTAGATAATATTTTCTCGTTCGGTTTTAATTCGAAGGTGGTGCAACACCACTCGAGCTCTTCGATATTTTATTATTTCTCAAACTTTGCTAATCCAAGACCAAGTCTTGGTACCCTCTTTAGTCTTCTCTTTTCAGTACTCAAATGACCCAACTTGAAGGATATAGCACTGCTCGTCCTTCCCTATTCAAAGGAGATAACATCCCCTACTAGAAGAGGTGAATAGAGGTGTATCTAAAGACTGACTCTGACTAATGGTTCAACATCACCAAAGGATACAAGGGGCCCATCAACAACTCCGTAATTCCAATAGACATAGAAAATTGGAATATGGAAATGAAGAAGAAGTCCCAGATTCAAGGCCCTCAACACAATCCAGTGCGGGCTAACAAAGGAGGAGCTAAACCACATCGGTCCACACGAGAACGCAAAGGAGCTATAGGACAAGCTCATAGAACTACACGAGGGAACCAACGATGCAAAGGCAACGAAGAGGGATTTGTTTTTAAATAAATTATTCAATGTTAAAATGCAAGAAGGTGAGACTGCCAGTCAACTACATGCAAGGATAAAAGATATCCTCAACGGACTTCACACAATTGGCCACCAAATAGAGAACTGACATCTAATAAGGTATGCTCTAAACATATTTTCTCGAAATGCACTGTGGGCATCCATCATGGATGCCTATAAGATTTCAAGGAATCTGTCTAAGTTAAAATTAGATAAACTTTTTTGTGAATTGGAGCTACACAAACAGACTAACGGCAAAACTGAGAAAGGTATTGGTCTTGTTGCAAGAACGTCGAAAGAAAAATCTAGGACTAAGTCGGAACCTGAAGTAGAGTCTAACCCAGACTAAGATGAAGAATATCAGGTAATCTTGGTAAGAAAAATGTTCACTAAGAGAAAGAAGAACTTCACCAACAAAGACCTACAGAAGATCAACTCCACCTCTAACTCGAACAACAAGAATGTGACATGCTTTGGATGCAATAAGAAGGAACACTACAAGATTGACTGCCCGAATCTCAAGAAAAAGAAAGCCCTTAAGCCGACTTGGGACGAATCATCCTTGGAGGAATCGGACAACGACTAGCCAAGGCACACCAACTACTTCGCATTGATGGCATACGAACCAGAATCAGAAAGTGAATCGGAAGACGGGTCTAAACCCGAGTGGAGCCACGAGTCCACACTCGTTTTCGAAGGTTCCGATGAGGTATATTCTGATTTAAGCAAAAAGTTTTTTAAAATTATTGCATATTTAAATAAGAAATTAACTAATTTTGAAATTAAAATAAATGAACTAACAAAAGAAAATAGAACACTTAATGATCAATTAAAATTAAATTCAACGACTGAGCTTATTCAACGTGAAATCCCAATTCAAGTTGCAAAACTTGAGGAGGACAATTTCAAACTGAAAAGCGAAATAGTCAAACTAAAAGAATTACTGGAGAAATTCACAACTAGATCCAAGAACCTCGACATGATACTTGAGTCACAAAGAGCTGTGTACAAGAAGTCCGGACTCAGATACAAGTCCAGTTCAACTAACAAAACATTTATATCCTTAGTTAACCATAGTAAAAAAAATCAAATTAAGGCTTGAGTTCTAAAAGCATGTTTGACCATGCAAGTATGACTCAACCAATACTACGTACCTAAAAATAAAATACATTATCTAAAACCCAATAAACCAATTAACTCAAACTCAATTACTCCCTCTAAGAAAAATCTAATAAATCCACATAAAACAAATAGAACTAATCCTAGATCAAGTAAAAATAAAATTAATCCAAACTCAAACTATAATTAAGTCTATTATAACTATAAAATAAAGTGACTCAAACTCAAAACTTAAGCTCAATAATTCATGGGGAGACTCCAAAATAGTTGGCACCTCCAAAAATAATAGCTTTCCTGGATGGGTAATTAGGACTAGTCCAAAAAGGGACAAAAATTTAACTTGACCCATGGTACTGGTGAAGTTTTGGATGATAGTAAGTTAGGGAAACTCTGTCTATGCATGTTTAGGAAGATATGACTTCGACTTGGTACATTTGGCTCAGTGGAACTAACTGAAACTACCCCTTACGGATCCTAACTAGTTAGACCAAAGTTTTATATTAAGTTTAGTGGATAGGACTATAGGATCGATGACATGCTAGAGGGGGGGGGGGGTGAATAGCACTCATGGCTAATTTGTTCATTTCGTAAAACACACAAAATACGCAGCGGAATAAAGAAGCAAAACAAGAGTTATGCTAACACAATTTTCTTTTCCTTGGTTTGGAGTATGTGACGACTCCTACTCCAAGGCCTGCGATCATTGATCACTTACGTTGGGTAATCACTAAAGATCTAGAAATAAGTACAGATATTAAGTATAATTGTCACGCCCCAGAGGAGTCCCTGCCTGAGAAAATTTCGGCAACATCTCCCCTGTACGGTGGACAATCTGAAACTTTTCTACATCCTCATATACCTCAGCCACAGGCGGCTGGAATAATAAAAACAATAAAATACAACCACACATACATCCACGCAGTTTATATATAAGTACACAGATCAGTAATATCATGACTCGAAAACAACTCTACTCCACTACACTCGTAAAACTCAAATCCGACAATAAAACCAACTTACCTCTTCTGCCATCTAAGCAGACATGTAGTAAAAGCAAATCCAAAACCAAATCTATCGACATCACAAAATCCATACAATGTCCAAGTATCATCAAACAAGAACAGAATCTAAAACAAATTTAGCATAGTCTATGTAAGAAAAACCAAAAATCCAATAATATCCTCGAGGTCTGCAGGGGACTAGCGACTGGAACTCTCTCCTGACAGCATCAACCTGAAAATATCAACAATGGAGGCGGGGTGAGTCCAACACTCAGCAGGTACAACTGATATACAAAGTAAGGAAATAACACCTAGCACTAATCATGCGTACAGTCTCCTGATGTAATTAAAAGTAAATGCAAACTGAAGTAAACAGGAGAATACTGTACTAACCAGGACCTGAGTATAAAGACAAGCAGTCCGAGAGATATGGAAATCCTGTATGCATGTCAAACATAGGTATCCAAACAATATGCAGCATATAAATGCAGCAAACACAAACACAAGCAATAAATGCATCATGCATATGATGCCAATGATGCGTCCTGGTCTCCCCTGACGCCAGTCGATCATCTCACACAATAGAGAGGCTGAGTGGGTAGGGCTGTGACAACCGTGCACTCTGTCGTCACTACTCCTAATGAGTGACCGAGTGAACGGGATGCTGTCGGAGTACACCTATCCTCCTACCCCAAATCATAAATGGAGGAGCGCAATGCTCTCATCTCCCGGTTCACGATGATGGGGAGGAATCCCTGCCGGATAACACGTTGTGTCACACTACCCATGAGCGGACCAACGATGCCTAACAGAGTCCCTGCTGCAACACACTCTGCCTGAATCGACTACTAACCCATGAGTGGTGGTGTGTGCAGATCCATGTAACTGGCGATGTGCTCACAATAATGGAGCGGACTATCGCATAGGATGCAATCATGCAAATGGTGCATGGCACTAACAACAAAATATCCTGACCTAATCCATAGATATATAAAAGTGTATCATAGGTCAACGAATCAACTCAAATCAAAGGTACACAAAAGGTATAAAAACCTAGGTCCTGAACATGGTGAAGCATGGTATATCACTACCCCTATAAGCATGTATCAACAGGTAAGGAATATATGAGATGCAAAACAAACAATCAATCAATCATGTAACAATTATCGGGTAGTGATTAACCGAAATAAATAATAACATAATTAATGCAACTTGTTATATTCACTACTAAGTATATCAAATGACATAAGTCAAAAGGACCCGCCTCCAAAAGAAATGGTCCAATCCGTCCAAATCCGGATGTCGAGAAACCCGTCTCACGTCAAGGTCCTGTGATACCAACAGAGATATATTTTATTTAGCTAAAATTCCAATGAATTGCTAAATAGAATCCTTAAAACTATCTAGGCAAAACCCTAAATCATAAATCATCAACATACCTAATTCAACACATATACCTAACTCACATCTATCATCATAATAGTCCAACCAACACAGAAACTACCACAAGGATCTGTTACCCTACACCTTACCTAGATTCCCAGCAGAAATGTTGCTGCCGAAGAAAAGTAGCCGCTGCAAGACAGCTGCCGGACCAAAGACAATCCACAGAACAACCCTTTCCTGTTAGAATCTTTCATTGAACAGATCGAGTTGAGATCCATAATTGGGAACCTCAAGTCAAACAACAACCCATCTTACAACCAAAACTTACCTCAGGTGTGTGAATCTGTTGACATGGGTGTGGTGGTCGGAAACAAGCAGATACTCCACTTCTAAAAATGTGCCGACAACCTAAGATAGCGCCTTCTTGCCGGAGGACAGTGAGGGGATCAGATAAGAGCGTTTCCTTGTCGAAATCTCCACTGTTCCGAGGAGAAATCAAGGCTCGGGCTAGGGCACGAAGGGCGGCAGTGACAATGTCGGCTAGGCAAAGAAACTTGGTCGGCTGCCGGTGCTCGGAAGAGGAGAAGGGCCGGCGCTAGGGCACAGGTGACGGCGGTCGGCGCTGGAGTTTGTCTAGGGTAGAGGAAGGGTGGCCGACACTCTCTGTTCGACGGCGGCAGACGGTGGAGAAGCTAGGGCGCAGCCTCAATAGGAGGAAACTCGGCGGCGCCTGGCGCTGGGAAGGAGGCGAAAGAACCGACGCTGTCGCGGGGTAAGGGGAGAAGAGTTGGCGACTCGGCAGAAGAAATGAAGAGGAGAAGCAAGGAACAGTCGGGGTCGGGGAGGTTAGGGCACGGCACGGCTCACGGGCTCGCGTGAGGAGAATAAGAAATATAATAAACGAAATAGAAAATAAAAAGGAAAAGAAAAAAAATAACTTTTCCTCACTTAAATGGGTAAGCCTAAACAGGTTTTTCCGAACCCCGTTTTTGTCCCCGTTAACTCGTCCGTACGAGCTCCGAAAAGTTCCCGAAAAATATCCAAAAATTTCGGAAAATTCCATTATTAATATTCGCCTATTTTCAGTATTTTACAATAATTACAATACAATAAAGTTACCAACAACAATAGAAATATAAGTATTTCGTCGATTATCGAAATAGCATCAGAGAGAGTAGTAGTTGTTCGTTCTTGATCTTGGAATTGTTGTTGAAGCAACTGGTCGAGCCCTCCTTAAATAGCCAAGATATGCCTGATCCAGATCCACTGATCACGGGATCAGTTTGAATCATCTCTGATCGGTTGATCGACCCCCTAGTTCAGTCGACCAATCCTGCTTGAATCGATTCGTCTTCCCATCCAGATTCAACTTTGGATGAGTCCTCATTCAGTCGACCGATCCCTCTATCCTCGCTGGCTCATCTGGTTTGATCCGATCAATCCATCCTAATCTCGGTCACTGTATATCCATTGTTCAATCGACCGAACCCCAGGTTCGATCGACCAATTCTTAGATCGAACCCGTTCATCTGGCTGGAAATCTATTTGTTTGCTTTAGAGGTTCGGTCAACCGATAAAGGCCAAAACTAACCCTGCACAATTGTTAGTTTCCTGCAAAACAAAGTTAGACAATATAGCAAATAATATATAAATCATTAACTTGGCAACCTTCGGACAATCCAGTTCTGACTTTGGATTTCCTCTGAAAATCCTAGGTTGAACCAATGCCTACTGTTCCCTCACCGGGGAACGCGTCCTCACCTACTCCTCTTAGGAAAAGTTACCTATTGCCAGACTGGTCCTCCAGATCGACTGAACTTTCTGCCTAGGGTTACCACCCCATATGACATAGGGTTACCACCCCCTAAGGTTTTCTATAACTTAGGGTTACCACCCCCCAAAGATTTAGGGTTACCTGCCCCTAGGGTTTTCCATAACCTAGGGTTACCACCCCTAGGGGTTTCCGCCTGTTTAACCACGGCTAGGACTTTCCATCACCTAGGGTTACCACCCCTTATGACCTAGGGTTACCTCCCCATAGGATTTTCCACCTTCCTAGAATCCACTAGGACTTTTGTCTAAGACAATTTAGGACTTCCTTCAAGCTCAAGCAACCTTGTTAGATCATAAGATAACTTGACTTTGGACCCTTTGACATAATCAAAATTCACGTTCGATCGTCTGGTGCTTCCTATACCAACAAGGACTATTTGTAAAACCTCGAAGGCATGATTACTATAATGATGATCCGGCAGTAAGGACAGGGGACCCCTTTGAGGGGAGTCAATGACACGTAGAGGTCAAAAGTCAAAAGGGTCAACCTGAAGGCCAGCCGATCGGAGAAGGGTTGGGTCGACCGGCCGAACGGGTCCGGGCGGAATCAAAGACAACTTGACGGGGAGTCGGGTTTCCGACGCTCATGGTGAACAGGGTCGCCGGGCCGAGCGGGTAGTCCACTCGGTCGAGGCGTAAAGAAGCAATGCTGTGAAGGAACAGTCTCAGCCGAGCAAGCGATGGAGTGATATCTTCCCGGTCGGGTCGATGCCTGCCGAGCGGATGGACGCTCGGCTCGGGGAAAAAAGAGACAAGGATAAGGGGACATTGGGGAACATCTTCTGACAACAGGCATGTTCGACGACCAAGCCATATACAGAATCCTACGACAGAGGGTTCTGCTGTCCCATCAGAGAGGTGCTTGGACTATAGAAGTATGGTGTCAGGCATGCTCCTCTGGTAAGCCCATACTACGGTATGGTAAAGGAAACATGTACGCCTCGACAGGTGTGCACAAGCCTCCCTAGAGCTCTATATAAGAGCCCACAAACTTCACCGGAGGTTCGCGATCTCTCATCTTCGGAGCCACTTCATCATTTTCCTCTTGCCTGACTTGAGCGTCGGAGGGTCGTCGCCGGGAACCCCTTCCCGGCCCAACTTCCTTGCAGGTTCGCCGGAGATCCATACGGTCGGTCAGAGATCCACGTCACCAGTTCGGAGAGCGCCACGTGCCCAGCGTCCATCGACTCAACGTTCGGACAGGATCAAATTGGCGCCGTCTGTGGGAACGCACCTACATCTGAGCGGAAGAGATGGACGAAGCTGGATGACTGCACACCGTGATGCTCTCCCAAGAGGAGCTCGACACTCTAATTGAGGCAAGAGCAGCTAAGCTCGTGGAGCAACAGAAACAGAAGGCGCAAGCTGAGCGAATGGAGTAACAAGCGACGTCAGCGTCAGGAGGCTGAGCGGCAGCAGAGTTCCGACCGGAGAACATCTCAGCGCGCGAAACACCTCCAGCCTTATCGGGCGGGGTGAAAGGTGCGCCAATGTAATGTATGCTGTATACTTTCCGTTCGGCTGTATACTTGAAATGTAGGAGTAAAAAATCAAAAAATTAGTGCAAGTATAGGGCATCGCCAGTCGAATCGGAAGACCGTCGAGCTCCGACGTTAAATATCGAGAGTCGCGCCGGCGACTATAAACCCTCCGGTCAGAAGAACCGTCGAGCTCCGACGTTAAATATCGAGAGTCGCACCGGCGACTATAAACCCTCCGGCCGGAAGACCGTCGAGCTTCGACGTTAAATATCGAGAGTCGAACCGGCGACTATAAACCCTCCGGCCGGAAGACCGTCGAGCTCCGACGTTAAATATCGAGAGTCGAACCGGCGACTATAAACCCTCCGGCCGGAAGACCGTCGAGCTCCGACGTTAAATATCGAGAGTCGCACCGGCGACTATAAACCCTCTGGCCGGAAGACCGTCGAGCTCCGACGTTAAATATCGAGAGTCGCACCGGCGACTATAAACCCTTTGGTCGGAAGAACCGTCGAGCTCCGACGTTAAATATCGAGAGTCGCACCGGCGACTATAAACCCTCCGGCCGAAAGATCGTCGAGCTCCGACGTTAAAAATCGAGAGTCGCGCCGGCGACTATAAACCCTCCGGCCGGAAGACCGTCGAGCTCCGACGTTAAATATTGAGAGTCGCACCAGCGACTATAAACTCTCTGGTCGGAAGAACCGTCGAGCTCCGACGTTAAATATCGAGTCGTATCGACGACTATACACCCTCCGGTTGGAAGAACCGTCGAGCTCTGACGTTAAATATCGAGAGTCGCACCGGCGACTATACACCCTCCGGTCGGAAGAACCGTCGAGCTCCGACGTTAAATATCGAGAGTCACACCGGTGACTGTAAACCCTCCGGCCGGAAGACCGTTGAGCTCCGACATTAAATATCGAGAGTCGCGCCGGCGACTATAAACCCTTCGGCCGGAAGTCCGTCGAGCTCCGATGTTAAATATCGAGAGTCACACCGGCGACTATAAACCCTCCGGCCGGAACGAAAGACGTTTGAAGATAAGCGACAAGGGAAAGTAGTGACAAGTCGAATGCCACCTATGCCCGCTCGGGAGGCCTAGTTGGCCAAGTTGTGTGTCATAGGCCCCGACCAATCACCCACAAGCATGCAAAGTAAAAATGAAGTTGCACAAAGATAAATTTTTTATTGAAATTAGAGAAATCAAGGCCAAGCAGCTGAATTACAAAAAAGGAAGTTTTTGGTCGAGCGGCCGAATTACATAAAGACTTTATTCCAGAAAATCATAAAGGTCCTTAGGGATGGTGCTAAGGAGCGCCGCATAGTCTTGAGCCGGGATGCTGGCGGAGTCCGGGAGCTGACCATTGGACTTCAGATAGTCCGTCGTGGCGGTGATGGCAAGCTCAAAGGCATTATACATCCGCTCGCACACTTTTTCTGAAAATTCGGTCGAGCGGATGTGCTTCAGCCTCAAGGCTGCGACTTGGCTGGGTTCCGCCTCTTGATATTCCTTGAAGGCAGCTTGGGAAGCTTCGAGAGACTCCTGCAAAGTCTTCAGTTCATCCTTATGCTTGATGGCTTCACCCGAGCGGCTCGCCTTCTCACCATCCAGCTGCTCCATCAGCTCTTTGACTCGTTGCTCCAGGCCCTGAGCCTCGACGTTCTTCTTCTCCAGATCGGCGATAGCCGTTTTTTTTCGATCGGTGGACATGCTTATTTTTCGGTCCAGTGATTTGACCTGTCGATCGAGTTTGGACAGAGTATGGGCCTGGTCGGCCGTCTTCTTTTGCTCAGCCGCCAACAAATCTTGGGTCTTCTTGAGCTCTTTCTGCAGCTCGGCGTATGAAGGATCCTGGGAGGGCGCACAGCCCGAACTCCTTAACCTTTTCAACTCTGCGTCCACCATGGCCAGGCGGTTGGAGACGGCGATCTCTTCTACCCACCTCTGACATAAACAAGATCATTAATAGCCGATCGGAGAAAGTGCGTAGAAGACTTCAAAGAAAACATACTTACCCTAGTGGTCTGCTGCATATGGCTATTGGCCAGATTGCTGAGTGGAATCATTGCGACACGTGCCCGAGCGTCGGCCCACATTTCGGCTAGGGGCCCCTTCATGGTGATCATGTGCTCGGGCGCGGTTGGTCGATCGGACTCGAGTATCAGCTCTTCGGTGGGGAGATGCAGGGAGACCCTGATGGTACGATGCCGACCGGGAGTCGTCTGGGCGGAAGCTGGGGAAGGATCGGAGGCCGGTGCAGAAAACTGGGACAAAATGGCCGAGCGTTAGACTCGGCAGGGAGAGGGCGGAAGAGCGCTGACAGGTATGGCCTCGAGGGGATCCGCGGACACGCCCAGTTGGGATGGGGTCCGATCGGACGAGATCGCCTCAACCGCTGGGGCTTTGCCGCGAGAATCGGCGGTGGTCCGCTCGGACGGCTGGATCACGGAAGTGGCCGATCGAAGTGGTGTCTCCGCTCGGCGCCTCTTTTGTCGAAGAGGGCACTCTTCCTCCTGAGCGGAGCCTTCCTCCCGGACGGAAGACCCTCGGCTAGAAGTTATGCCAACCGCCGGCTCCGGGAGAGAAGCCTGAGCGGCCGACTCCCCCGCATTCGTTTCGCTCTCTCCTTCGTTAGAGCCGACCGGGGTGATGCCCAGTTGCTCCATCTCTTTGGCAGCTGCGGCCTCGAGCGTCGCCGCTTTCCTTTTCAAAATCCCGGCCATCACGGACTCCATGACAATGTCCGCTGCAAAGGAAAAAGGAGAAAATCAGTTAGCAATCAAAGCGAATGCACAAGTAAAATTCTTACAGAAGCCTCTCGGGAGAGGGGTCCGGATCGGACTCAGGCCAAATATGTACATCACCCCTTCAGGTAAGAACTTATTGATGTCAAACTTCAGACCGGCTAGCATGTTACCAGCGTGAAGATAGTTCGGTCGGGTCTTGAACCTCTTTAGCTCAGGGGAGATTGGCGGTCCGACCTGACACTGGGTTCGGAAGGAGGCCCGTTCGGGAAGACGCAGATAGAAGTAATACTCTTTCCAATGTTTATTGGAAGAGGGCAGTTTATTAAAGAAGACTAAACCGGACCGAGCCTGGAACATGTAAGTACCCAGCTCGGACTGTTTAGAATAATAAAAATAATAGAAGACCTCCGGTCGGAGGGGAATGTTGTGGATTTTGAACAAGACAACGACGCCGCATAGAAGGCGGAAGGTGTTAGGGACTAAGCTTTCGAGCGGAATGCCGAAAAAATTACAATCTTCTACGATAAAGGGATGGATGGGAAAGCTCAGACCGGCTATGAACTGGTCGCGGAAAATACAGAAAGCTCTGCGCGGCGGTTTGTGTGGCCGAGCGGAGGGGGAGGGTAAGATAAGTTCAAAATCAGAGGGGATGTCAAAATTGTCCATCAGAATATCGGCGTCACGCCGATCGAAGTGCGACTCCATGGTGGTATACCACGGGCCGAGGGCTTGGTCTTGAGGCTGAGAGGAACTGGCCATTATCCAAACGGACGAAACCACAAAAGGCGAGGAGAGGCAAATGATAGAAAGAAGAAGACGGCGAACAATACAGCAACCAGAGAGCGAGAACTCAGCAAAAACACGAAGATAACAGAGAAGGGGTAAGGACCTTACAAAGAAGCCGAGGATCAAAAGGAGGAGGCTGGAGATCGCCGGAAACGGAAAAGCGGGATCGCCGGAAGTCTGAAACGCCGAAGGAAGCTATGGGGCACGAGGAGGCACAAATGCGGCGAGGAGGGGGAGAAGGAGAAGGCTTTATAGGGTTGAGCCCGAGCGGCCTCCACCGTTGGATGCAGGTCACGGGAATCGAAGCACGCATGAGGTCGTCCATTTTAAACCACCTTGGTCTCGTCGCCCGCGACGCCGCCGCCGTACGATGATGGCAGCAGTGCCACGTGGCATTTGACCACTAGAGGGCATTTAATAAGTGCCTTCACGAGGCGCAGAGCGCATGCCCGGCCTTAATGTCGAAGATTGGCGCAAATTTCGAAGAGATCCGAGGAATGTTGGCGTTGACTGAGGTCATAGCTATCCCCGTGGGGGCCGAGCGGAGGATAGTTTCATAGAGATGCCGCTCGGCGTAACTGGCAGTCCAGTCAATCGGACTAATCGCCTCCTTCGACTAGACTTGAAGGGGAGGCAAGTGATCCGGCAGTAAGGACAGGGGACCCCTTTGAGGGGAGTCAATGACACGTAGAGGTCAAAAAGTCAAAAGGGTCAACCTGAAGGCCAGCCGATCGGAGAAGGGTTGGGTCGACCGGCCGAACGGGTCCGGGCGGAATCAAAGACAACCCGACGGGGAGTCGGGTTTCCGACGCTCATGGTGAACAGGGTCGCCGGGCCGAGCGGGTAGTCCGCTCGGCCGAGGCGTAAAGAAGCAATGCTGTGAAGGAACAGTCTCAGCCGAGCACGCGATGGAGTGAAATCTTCCCGGTCGGACCGATACCTACGTCCGGTCGGGTCGATGCCTGCCGAGCGGATGGACGCTTGGCTTGGGGAAAAAAGAGACAAGGACAAGGGGACATTGGGGAACATCTTCTGACAACAGGCATGTTCGACGACCAAGCCATATACAGAATCCTACGACAGAGGGTTCTGCTGTCCCATTAGAGAGGTGCTCAGACTGTAGCAGTATGGTGTCAGGCATGCTCCTCTGGTAAGCCCATACTACGGTATGGTAAAGGACATGTGTACGCCTCGACAGGTGTGCACAAGCCTCCCTAGAGCTCTATATAAGAGCCCAAAAACTTCACCGGAGGTACGCGATCTCTCATCTTCGGAGCCACTTCATCATTTTCCTCTTGTCTGACTTGAGCGTCGGAGGGTCGTCGCCGGGAACCCCTTCTCGGCCCGACTTCCTTGCAGGTTCGCCGGAGATCCATACGGCCGGTCAGAGATCCACGTCACCAGTTCGAAGAGCGCCACGTGCCCAGCGTCCATCGACTCAGCGTTCGGACAGGATCAAATGATATCCAGGTGACTCAGCATAGCCCATAAGTTTATTCATAGAATGTCTATTTGTTGAACCCAAAGCTAAACTTAAATCTAACATAAAGTTAAACCAAACCCTGAAATTGAACTTAATTCATCTTACAAAATCATAAGATTTCCTGATTGAAAATATAGATCGGTTGAGATGACTAAGGCAAAATATTAAATTAAATTAAATTAAATACCAATATTAATTAAACATACTTTAATTAACGTATCATATATAAATTATTTTTTAAAAAAATTATTTTAAAATTCTTTTAATTTTTTTTAAAAATATTCTTTTAAAATTCTTTTAAAAATCCTTTTGAAATTATTTTAAAAATTATTTAAAAGATTATTTTAAAAATTCTTTTAAAAATCTTTTAAATCATTTAAAATTTCCTTTAAAAAATATTTAAAAATAAAAAAAACTCGTAGACGTATATTGACGGTGCCTCCATGTCCATTGGAGGCACCCTCAGAAGGGTGGGAAAAATCTCGCCCTAATCAATGGAAGGCGCTTTCATCTAGTTGAAGGCGCCCTCCATAACGCATAGAAGGCGCCTTCAACCTGGTTGAAGGTGCCTTCGGTCTGACTTTTTCCAACGAACAAAGTCATGCTTTGTTCATGATTTTTGGACATAGCAAGGTACCTTCCAGCCACTTTCTCCTGTGTTCTTTCATCTCCAAACCTCAAAAATGCCGCCTAGGAATACCTTAACTCAATTTATCTCATCAATACTTAGTTTATATGTATTTTCTTTGTCAATTTGTGTTAATATGCTTGTATAAAATTAGGAAAAGATGACATGTTGCCCCTAGCCCTAGTAATACCCCATCTACTGATGCTAGGTTTCCCTCTGAGAAGCATAGATTAGATTTTTTGAAACACACATATGTTGCATTGAAACCTAGATATCTAAGTAGGACTTTATTCACCTAGTACTGTGCTCCTATTATAGATATTATAGATTACTGCCCGTTGGATAAATTAGTTTACTGTAGTCATTTAGTAAACCTAGATTTATGTGCCCAGTTTTATTACAACCTAGTTAAGATAGATGACCTAACCTTTTCCACTTGAGTTGGTGGAAAGGACTTTCACTTTTCCCCCACCTTATTGTATGATAACTTAGGGCTTAGGAGATTTGCATGCCCATTTTTGTGTTACTGTAGTAGGGTTCTGCCATTTGGCGAACCCTACTCCCATATTATATTAGATACTATCTATATGTATTTTTGGGGGAGGAGAGACTACCTACAGTGATTGATTTTAGGTCACTCTCTCTTAGGGTCTAGGATTATATCCTATATAGTCTTGATCACGTGCATTTTGTCGATCACATCTTGCGACGTTGTGATAATGCGACCTTCCCACTCTTTCTTTTTGTATGCCCTTTGCCAGCATCTAGACATTGATATTGCGTTACATATGTTTCATAATGTTATCCATGCATCCAGTCTCGTCACTAGGTTGCGGGTTCACATGCCATATTATCACATTTTGACATATATATTCTCAGCCATAGGGGTAGACATGACTCAGGGTACGACCACTCACCTTAGCACATATGACGAGATTGGTCAGCATCAGTTTACATTAGTATATATAGGCATCACTGCTCAGGGGGGACTAGCTTGGAGAGTGGGACCACAGCCAGATATACCAGGCGAGGACGAGGGCGAGTTACCCGACGAGGAGATGCCAACATTCACAGTCAAGGAGCTCTTCGGATATCCTCTGACTCCGACCCAACCCTCGACCTTGCTATCTGTCAAGGACCGACTGGCTCAACTCGAGGAGTCCTCCACACAGCTATGGCAGTCAGTCTTGGATGGATTTAGTGCTATTTGGGGAGAGATAACTACCAGCTTCTCTACTCTCCGGGAGGAGATTACCACTGGTTTTTAGCAGATCCTACGGACTGTACGAGCACCTGAGCAACCTCCACCTACAGCTGATGATCATCTCTAACTTTATTTTCTATACAGTGCATGTTTTGGATTCCATAAATATTTGAACATATGCTATTTGCCACTTTTTACCTCAGTTGGTTGAACAACTAGGAATGTGTTCTATAGAATAGGACTATTGTCTTCAAAAATAGTTTTCAAATGATTTGCAAATTCTAAGGAAAAACCCTTACCTATATTTTTCCATTCCCATTTCCTTAGTTTTTTTCAAAATAAATTTTGGCCTTAGTCTAGATCAAATCCATAGAAAGCATGTTCCTATAGATTTAGGACTTGAGCATCTCACAAACACAATAGGCCTACCTTGATTGTGTATTTCCAAACTTAGAATGGCGTGAGATGCATAGGCCCTTTGCCTGGATTTAAGATACTTATATCAGTGCATCAATACAAGTCTAGGCGTAAAATACCAAATAAAATGATGATCAAATTAAGTAATCCACTTTTAGTCAAACACTAACTGGATACAATCACTTAACATGACTAACCAGGTGAACACTGCTACCTCTGATAGTTAGTTAGTTACTAACGGTTAGACACTTAAGGATAATTTCTAGATGATCATATTATTTTTAAATAATATCAGGTTCAGGGGGAGAATATTTAAAATCGACTTTCAAAATATTTGTTTAGTATTACAGATCATTTAAAAAGATTATTTTTTTAAAAAAAAACTCTTTTTCAAAATGCTTACTTTGAAAATCATTCTTAACATATTTTGAAAAATTACATATTTTTGAAAAATTCTGATACTTATAAAATCATATGTTTTGAAAAATTATTTTGAAAATTGTTTCAATTTTTGTAAACTGCGTTTAAACCAACTTTAAAAGATGTTTTTGAATAGTTTTTGAAAAAGTTTCATTCTTGCAAAACCTAGTCTTTTAAAAAGTTTCATTCTTGAAAAAAGTTTCATCCTTGAAAATTTTTGAAAAGTTTCATTCTTGCAAAACTTATTTTAAAATTTCCTTAAAACTTATTTATATTTTAAAGCATCTTCCAAATATTTTCTAAGTTCAAAATTCTTATCCAAAGTAGTTTGAAAAGTTGATAGATCTTGAAAATTATTTTAAAAGTTTCTTAACAGCTATTTAAACTTTAAAGTTAGCTATGTAAAGGTTGGCTTTAAAAAAATAGTATAAATCTTCAAAAGCTTTCCTTTAAAAGGCTTTTTGCTATTTTTACATTTTTTTTGCAAACTTCATTTTTCAATTAGTTTGAACAAGTTTTCTTTAAACTCCCCCAATAATTCTGTAATTTTCTTATTATTGCCAAAATTTCACTACTTTCCCTCATTACTTTACTTAGCATTATTTACTTATTTACTCATGATTTTTGATGAATATCAAAGGGGAAGGGTTAGGGATTAAGTTAGCAAACAAAAGAAACGAAGATGATTATTGATGAAAATCAGAATAACTTAACCCTAAAAATGATGAAAAATCATTTTTGTGCTTACTTTGTATATTTTTTCCTAACTTAACACAAGTTGTTATTGCATAAAAAGGGAGAGATTGTTGATGCAGTTTGCACTAACGATCTAACTCAGGTTTTAATGAATGACAAATAAGTTAAGTTAGGTATAATTATGATCTAGCCACTTTATCAAGTGTGCAGGAGTTAACCAGATAGGTCGACAGGCTGACAGGATATCTGATGAGAAGTCCAGATAGGTCGATGAGCTGATCGGATATCTGCCAGGAAGTCCAGCTAAGTTAACGAGCCGACTAGATAGCTAGTGTGAAGTCTAGCTAGGTCAACAGGTCGACCGGATAGCAGGTGCAGAGTCTAGATAGGTCGACGGGCTGACCGAATATCTGGCAGGAAGTCCAGTTGGATATGTGGACCAAACAACTAGCAAACTAGTAAGTAAAGGTAAGTCACTAGAGGAGACTGATTAAGTGAGGACACATCCCGATTAAGAGGACAATAGGTGTCGGTCCATGTTAGGTCTATTTCGAATCTCTAATCTGAGACCTTGACTAGTTCCTAGTCTTGGGAGGACAGGAATTAATTACTACTGCTCATTATTATTGTGTTAACACTTATCTTGCATGTCATTATTTGGTTTATTGGAGTCATGTTGTTTTGCAGGATAAATGAACAAATTTACCTTCGGATGAACAGTATCTGAAGGCGCCTTCAAGCAACTGAAGACGCCTTCGTACTATTCATGGAAGGCACCTTCCAAGGCTATGGAAGGCACCTTCCGCAGGATGAAATTTGGACATCATCGCAAATAAAAGCTAGACTATTTGGGATAAACTTTATCCCATTGGAGGTGTCTTCCAAGGCTATGGAAGGAGCCCTCAATGCCCTATATAAGGCAGTCTCGAGAAAGCTTCAAAGAATAATACATATACAAGCTACTACACATCCATTTGAAGTTTCGATTACTCCGGACTCCTGCTACAACTTTGCTATGAAGCTGCTATGCCTAATGACTGCTCCAAGGACTTCTGATCATAGCAGGTAGACCAACATCGACTCACAAACAAGCTACCTCATTCTCTAAAGTGTCGATAACATTTTTTGTTCTTAAATTATGTAAACGGGAAGCACAGTCTGTTGCAATTCTCTGATCTTCTTTGTACTCGATTCTCTCTTCCAGAGATATCAAAAGAGGTTTTTAGTGGATTACCCATCGATAGGTCAGCGGGACTTGGTTCTTAGAGTAGGAGTCACCAAAGGCTCCGAACCAAGTAAAACCGCCTGAGTTTTCTTGTGCTGTTTTTTTTAAATTTCTGCTGCGTATACTTTTATTTCAAAATGAGAAAACAAGTTTTCTAAAACCACATGATTCCCCCCCCTCTAACGTGCGTATCGATCCAACAACACATTATCATGCTCACTGCCACCGCGAGCAACTAGCGACGTGGTGCTACCTAATTCATTTTTCCCCCACCACGAGTAGGATACCGATTGTCGTCCCCTCCCCTTCGCAAGCAACGATGGTGCTATATGTCCTACCCGATGCTGAGCAATCGATGCCACCTCCTAGCTACCACGCGCTACCATCATCACAACACCGATCAAGAACATCCCCTCTGCTGTTGTCACAAGTGCCACCACCATCCAGTCATGAACCGCTGCCGACTGCTTGTGGCTGCCCTAACTCAGTGCCACCGTTAGTTCCCGACTGACAATAGGAGAAGAAGATTTGGTAACGATAGATTAATGGTTTAATTCAGTTGATTAATTAGGTTAATCTTGATTAGTTAAATTAATAGTTGGGTTACATTTATCACATGGCTAACTAAGATAATTAGAGTTGATGAAATTGATTAACATTGGATTAGTAAATTGAATAATAATTTATTAACTACTCATGTTTATTAAATGGACAAATATCATTTAAGGCCTAATAAATTTAATTGGATTAATAGCTTTGATTAATTAATTAGTTAATAACAGTAAATCACTTATATGAACATTTTAAATGATTAAATTAAGTTATTAATCAAATTAAGATAATTAAGATAAAATAAAATTTTAATTAATGAAGTTTAATTGATTAGGTATTCATAATTAATTTAGATAAATTAATTATTTTGAAGATTGGGAGTTAGGTAGTAATGGATTGATATAATCAATAGGTTGATTAAATGATTTATAGATCCTTAGATTGCCTTTAAGTCATATACTTGTAGGACTTGAGCTCAAGGCAAACTTTGGACTTGAAGACGATTTGGACACTCTACATTAGAGGTGGGTAGTTCCTACTTTGATCTCTTTATTTTTTTTGATATTAGTGCATGATTATTTATTATCGTTTATTGATTAGACAACAGTTACTGCTTACCTTGACTCTATTCATATTATTTCTTGAGCTTGATACTTATGTTGCTTGACCTTGAGATGATCCATTTGATATCCATGTAGTCTCATTGCTATCCATGCCATTTATTGTTATTTATACTTGTGTCATCATATTTGCGATATTATAGTGTAGCTTGTAGAGCTTACCTTTGGATGTGATTATTTCAGCCGGTTTGGTTATTATTGTTGTATATACATTTACCCCTGGACTGCCACTAGACCAAATAGTGGTAGCATGTATTGTCGTTAGAAATCCATAGCTAGATAGCTACACGTCATGTCTGCCCACTAGACCAGGTAGTGGCAGTGTATATTATCGCCCATAAATAGTGACATTTATTTGCTCTAATTGCCCATTGGACTAGTTGGTGGTAGCATGTATTGTCACCCACAATCAATAGTTAAAGAGCTAGATAACTACCTCATCTTATCTGCTTGCATGGATCAGATGGTGGTGTGTATTGTCGCCCGTAGATAGTAGATACCCTTATTGCCCATGAGACCCATTCATGCTAGCATGTTGTTGCGTGCAGTCAGAACTTGTTATATACTTGTTATATACTAAGTTTATGCAGGTGGTTTTTGGATGTACTGTATGTACTCCCGATTTATTGGATATACCTGGTGGAGCAAGTCAGTAAAGGTTTTCGTTGTTGGTTATGATTTGTTTACTAGATGATTTTATATCAATACTCTTACTTTTATATTAAGTATTATTATCTAAGACTACATCCTTGATCCTCTTATATAGTATCATACACTATCTTCTTATACCCACTAAGTTGTTATACTCACTACCCCTTGTTTTTCCTCTATTTCCTAGTTAGCAGGTAAAAGATGTGTCGTGTCACTCAGAGTTCCTAACTACTGGTCTCACTCGAGTTTAGATTTCTATTTGAGCTATTTTAGTCTTCTGTTTTGCTATCGCTGTATATGTTTTGTTTTCCTCAGCAAATGATGAAGTTTTGTTAAAATGGTATAACTATTATCTTGTATAAATTAGTATGTTCACATGTACATGCTGTTGGTGCAATCGACCTCCAAAGTTTTAATGTCAGACAAATATGTTTAAGTATGTTTAAGTATGGAGCTTGATCTAGGGAAGTCCTAGTTGTAGGCTAGGCAAGGGAAATCTCGGTATATCGTGAAAGCCAGGTGGATAGGTCTGGAGGACCTGATCCTTGGGTAGCTGAATACCGAGGCAAGGAAAATCTCGGTATATCGTGGAAGCTAGGTGGATAGGTTTGGAGGACCTGATCCCTGGGTAGCTGAATACTGAGTCTTGGTGAGTGAAGCCAGGTGGGGAAAACCCTAGGGGTGGTAACCTTAGGTAACGAGAAGTTTTGGAGGAGTGAACTCCAAGCAAGGTTGATTGGATGGTTTCTGTCGACCGGACCAGTGGATCTCGATAAATCTAAGAGTAGGTTTACCATTATATTCTGTATTACTATTATTGCTGCTGCTAATATAGTATTGCAGGAAATGTCTTAGTGCATCAGGTGATCAGACACTGAGCAGGCAAAGTCCAAACATGTATGGAAGACCATGTTTGGCAGGTAGGTTGAGGTAAGCAACTGGAGGAGCGACAGTGAGGTCGGGTTCCTAAAAGGAACAACCTTAGGTCGTTGCTCCACTTATTTCCGAGGATTTCAGAAAGAAGAGTTATAGTACTTTGCCCATTGGTGAGGTCAAGGACTGCGGGCCTTCGAGTAGGAGTCGAGCTAGACTCTGAACGAAGTAAACAAACGTGTCTATTCTTTTACTTTCCGCTGTGCACGACTCTGCTTTCAAAGTTAAAAGAAAAAGTTTTTAAAGCGTGATATTCACCCCCCTCCTCTATCGCTCTTATTCGATCTATCAATTGGTATCAGAGCCTCGTTAGCTCTGAAATTACTTAACCATTTTTCAAAGCACTTTTAAAACTTTTCTTTCATTTATTTTTTTAATTTTCTTTCATTCTCTTTTTTCCTGCACTACTAATCCCAAGGAGAAAGTCTTGGAAATATTTTTCTTTTAATTCTTTGATTGCAAGAATGTCAATGTCATATCAAGAAGGGCGAAGTATCTACGACCCGCCACCGTATGATCAAGCCTACTTCAATTCCTGGAGGCAAATGATGGAATGCTTCATTGGAAGCAACGATTTCGACAACTTGATCGCATTGAGATGATTTTCTCAAAACTTAGAAGCAAACACAAGGGTAATAAATATTTTAATTAGAGTTTTACCTAATAAAGTTTTGTGTCAATTAGAAGATTACAAGAACGCATTCGAGATGTTAACCAAATTGATCGAGCTTCACGAGACTCCGTCGAGGCTAGAAGATCAAGGCGAAAGTGAGTTCGAATCCGAGTCCGAATTTGGAGAGCTATCCTTAGAGCTAGATCTAGAAGAACAAGACCTAATCAACTTCATCGCACTAGTGGCTGAGGAGGAGGCTGATGAATCCGAACTCGAGTCAGAACATGTGTCTAAACCTGAACCTGTGTCCGACCAAATGCACGAGCCTGAATCTAAAATGGCAATGGTCAAGGGGGAGAATCCTAATGAGGATTCAAAAGATAATCTTGTAAATACAAAATTTAAAGAACACATAACATGTTTTAATTGCAGTGAAAAGAGACACTACAAAAATAAATGTCCAATAAATCGATCTACACAACCGGAGGCAAAGGAAGAACCGATGTCTAAAGTCCGGAAAACAAAAGACCACATCGAATGTTTCAAGTGCAAAAAGACGGGACACTACAAATCTCAATGCCCAGAAACAAGATCCAAGGATCTAGTGAGAGCAATTAAGGTAAAACAATTTATGTTACATGAAAAATTGTATGCTTTAGATCCTTCTTGTTTGAATTGTACTATGAAATTAAGAATGCATGAAAATCCTACATTAACATTACTTAACAAAAATAAAACTAAAATTGGTCAAATCAACCCAAACCTTAATCAAGACCTAGATCTAGTTAATCAAAATTCATTTATTCAAGATAATTTAATTTTAAATCAAAATAATAATAATCTAAAATTAGCTAACAATAAATAGAACTTAACTAAAAAATTAGAAAGTAAAAATAAGATACTAAACCATAAATTAAATACAAAATCGAATTTTAGAAAACTAGAAAAACTAAATAATGTTTTATAAAATAAAATTGATAACTTAGAAAACATTATTAATAATTTTGTTAACTCACAAAATATAGATTTAAGTTATAAATCAAAACCAAATCTAAAACAAAATTTCCACAAACATAATTATAATCATGTGCCCTTTAATTATGAAACTAATCAATAAATAATAATATAATAACAATAATAATAAATAATAATATAATAAAACAACTATAACAACAATAATAATAAATAATAATATAACAACAATAAAATAAAATAACTATAACGATAATAAATAATAATATAACAACAATAAAATAGCAAAACAATACTAAACAATAATAAATAAAAACAATAATAATAATATGACTTGTTTGAATTGTTTGACCTGCCATGATCATGCATACTTATCTGATATATACCATATCATGCATCCTTTCTTTATACTACTAATTTAGAACGGTTAGTTAAAAAGGTTTACCAAACCCTAACAACATAGTATCGGAATGGATTGGGATGATAGTACATTAAGGAAACTTTGTCGAAGGCATGTCTAGGCTGAATCTTGTGTATTCTACCTGGTGCACTAGACTTAGTGGATATGACCGAAGTTACCCCAGTCAAACATAGGCTAGTTAGACCAAAATTTAGTATTAAGTTTTTTGAGTGGGAACAGTTTAGAAAGTCTTCAGCAAGTGGTCCACCGTTGATACACAAGAAGGCTATATGCCTCACCACTGAATTGAAAACTTATCCTTAGGAAGCTTGCTTGATTAACCCAAAGTTAAATTTGAATCTAACATGGGTTTAATAACCTTTTTCAAATTTAACTAAAAACTTAATTAAAAAAACTCTAATAAATTTAATTCAAATATTAAACCTAATTATAATAACCTAATAAAATTTAAATGTAAAATTAAAAACACCTAAAATTCATTAAAATCCAAAATTAATTACAACTTTAAATTAATCAAAATTTAATTCAAACATCATTAACACTTGAATTAAATTAATAAAAAATAAAATTAAAATAAGCTTAATTTAAAGTAAACTTAAACTTGAATTAACTCAAGTGTATTTTAAAAAGCAAACCAAAACAACTTTAAAATTAAACTAAATTAATTAATCAATAACTATTTACCTTAATAGACATAATTAATCTTTAATGATTTCAATAAATAAATTAATCAATAACTTTAACTTAATTAATCATTAACTTAACTTAATACACTTAATTAATTCTTAATGAATTTCAACTTGTAATCTTAACATTATCATCAAATAAAGTACTTTAATCTTAAACAAAATTAATTAAAACTAATTCTAAAATTTTACCTAATTAATTCCTAAGAAACTAATTAATAATTCATAATCAATTAATCCATAACTATTAATTATGAAACTTATAATCAACCTTAATAGAAATGAGCAATAATCAATCTAACAATTATAAATCAAAATTTTAATCCTTAATTAAACTCAATTGAAACTAACTTTGAATTATTACAAATTAAATTTAACTGGATCATTAATCTAGAAATACTATAACCATAATGATTACAATTAATTTTTAATCTAATTAATAATCATTAAATTATAAATCAACTTAATTGACCCTAAATTAAATCTTTTATTAATTAGCTAATTATCTATAACAAATAACTTTACAATTTCTTAACTAAAATTAATTTATAAATTCAATGTTATCATCAAATTAATTAAACAATCTATTTTAACCCAAAATTAATTTAACATAATTGATGTTCAAATAAAACTCAATTTTACCTTAATTAAAATGAAAGTCACAATCAATAAGGTCATCTCACACAATTATAGGATTACCATACTTGAAAATTTAGAATGGGTGAGATGCTAAAAAAATTAAAATTTAAAATATTTTTTAAAATGTTTTGAAAACTTATAAATCTATTTTCTTAAGAAATATTTTCAAATTTTGATTGATAATTGATTGGGTGTATTACATATATATATATATATATATATATATATATATATATATATATATAAATTATTGTAATTCACCACCTAAGTTTTTAGATCTTTAAGTGAACCATGATCCTTAGACACATCTAGGAATATCTTCCTTGTGGGTAACAAGGATATCTAAAAAGAGTGTATGGTTAAGGGGAAGCGGCTTTGTAAAATGTTTCAAAACACTCTTTGAAAAATGCTTGTTAAAACTTCTTTACAAATCTTTTGAAAAATTATCTTAAAATCTCTTAATCAAATATTTTTAAAAAAAAAATTACTTCTACAAAATTATTCTTCAAGCATTATCTTTTCAAAATCATATTTTTCAAACTCATACTTTTTGAAAAATCATAGTTTTAAAAAAAAAACTTTGAAAATTCCTTTAAAACTTTATGTTTCATACTTTGAAAAATTCTTTGCAAATCTTTTTGAAAATTATTTTTATGACATTCTTATTCCTTGATAAATATTTTTAAAAGCATCGTATCTTGGTTGGTATAAAACTTTGCAAATATATATATATATATATATATATATATATATATATATATATATATATATATATATATATATATATATATATATATATATATATATATTAAGCCTTGGAATATCTTAGTAAAATTCTTGAAAATATTTTTCAAATTAGCCTTGAAATATTTTTTCTTTATTTTAAAAACTTCTTCAAAAGAATTTTTGATACTAAGAATCAATATTTTTTAAAATATAATTGATGCATGTTCAATTTTAAAACCTATTATACATCTTATTATTGTCTTCCGAAAGAGTGAAGGAATACCTTAAGGACTATCCTGAGAATGTTGAAGGTACTACATCATTGTTGGTGCAAAACTTAGGAAATATCATAGACATAAAATATATTTATGAAGGGTTTTTTTTGTTGTATGACAAAAGGGGGAGAAGAAGGGTTTAAGTTAGAAATATAAATATTTTGAATTGACCTAACTTAAACATATTTGTCAAACATCAAAAAGGGGGAGATTGTTGGTGCAATCGACCTCCAAGGTTTTAATGTCAGACAAATATATTTAAGTATGTTTAAGTATGGAGCTTAATCTAGGGAAGTCCTAGTTGTAGGCTAGGCAAGGAAAATCTTGGTATATCGTGAAAGCCAGGTGGATAGGTCTGGAGGACCTGATCTCTGGGTAGTCGAATACTGAGGCAAGGGAAATCTTGGTATATCATGGAAGCCAGGTGGATAGGTTTGGAGGACCTGATCCCTGGGTAGCCGAATACTGAGTTTGGTGAGTGAAACCAGGTGGGGAAAATCCTAGGGGTGGTAACCTTAGGTAACGAGAAGTCTTGGAAGAGTGAACTCCAAGCAAGGTTGATCGGATGGTTTCTGTCGACCGGACCAGCGAATCTCGGTAAATCTAGGAGTAGGTTTACCATTATATTCTATATTACTAGTATTGCTGCTGCTAATATAGTATTGCAGGAAATGTCTTAGTGGATCAGGTGATCAGACACTGAGCAGGCAAAGTGCAAACATGTCTAGAAGACCATGTTTGGTAGGTAAGTTGAGGTAAGCAACTGGAGGAGCGACAGTGAGATCAGGTTCCTGAAAGGAACAACCTTAGGTTGCTGATCTAACTGAAGAAACCAGGAATGTTTCAAAGTTGAGATCAAGACAGTTCTACTATCTTTTATATTACTCATGCATTATAATATTATTGTGCTAACATTTGTTTTGCAGGATGTTTTGCTTAACACTGTTTTGCAGGTTCGGCCCAATCGATCGACCGAGTAGGAGGATCGGTCAACCTAACCAGGTCAACTCAAAGCAATTATTAGTTCGGAACAGATCAGATCAGAGTCCGGTCAAAACTTGATCAGTCAATCTAACCGGACTATCGGTCGACCGAACCATGATAACTCAGCACAGAACAGATCATCGGTGGCAATCAGAAGGAAAAGGAAACTTGGGCTGATCGGTCGATCGAACCCGTGGATCGGTCGACCGATCCAATCAACATTAAAGGAGCATTAAATAAAGATCTCGTTAGATTTCGACGAACAGGGAAAGAGCTTATTCGGTAGATCGAAAAGATGGATCAGTCGACCGAACCATTAAAGACTAGTTAATGCAGAATATTGAGCCAGCGTCAGACTCTAGCCAGGAAGGAGGGGAGCGTGTTCAGTCGACCGAACAGGTGGATCGGTCGACCGAACGTCCAGTATACCTATAAAAGGAGGCTCAAAGTCTGAGGCTTTGTGACACTTTCTGATCAACTCAAGTTCTCTTCTGCAAGCTACTCGTACTAGAAACCTTCATCAACTCTGCAAGTCATTTCGTCCGTGCCGATCGAGCTTCGACTTTCAAATCCTACTATTGATATATTTATTTTGTACTGCACTTAATTTCATATAAGATAGTAGGAGTGTTACTATCTTACATCCTTGTATCTGTACGATCCACTTCTTTCCGAGGATTTCGGAAAGAAGAGTTATAGTGCTTTGCCCTTCGAGTAGGAGTCGAGCTAGACTCTGAACGAAGTAAACAAATGTGTCTATTCTTTTACTTTCCACTGTGCATGACTCTGCTTTCAAAGTTAAAAAAAAAGTTTTTAAAGCACGATATTCACCCCCCCTCTATCGCTCTTATTCGATCTATCACATGCATACATACATGCATTTGTATTTAAAAAGTTAGCAAGTTCTTATTTTTGCATCGATGTTTAATTTGCTTGATTTAAGTTCAATATCATATTTCTCATATTGTCACTAGGGGGTACCATCCAATTTGCTGAACAAGTATACCCTTGGGGCGTGACAGTATGATTCTGAGTGAAACCATAAAAGCTGCCTCATGGCTGGAAGGACTTCGAGAACTACATAAAGATAAGCAGAAAGAGAGGAATGTGGAAGAACTCATTATTAGACTTTGAATTGAAGAAGACAACAAGAGTTCAAAAAAGAAAACTATTCTCACAGGCTATAATGAAAGCTAATGTCATCGAGCACGGTCAAAACTCAAAATGGAAGAACCACAAAACTTTCAAGATGGGACCCAGAGGAGGAATAAGCAAGAAATTATCTGGGAAGTGCTTCAATTATAGCTGAGTCAATTATAAATCTTCGGAGTGTAAAAAGTCAAAGAAGAAGTAGGAGGTCAACCTAAATGAGGGACTAGATATTGATGACCTCTGCGTTATGGTCTTCAAACTGAACCTAGCGAGTTCAATCCTACGGTAATGATTAATCGATATTGGAGCCACCAAACATATCAACTAGGAGTGCCCTACAACTTTTAAGAAATCAAAATGGAAAGAAACTGTTCATGGAAAACTATGCAATCTCAAACATCATAGGCCAAAGAAAAGTAATACTGAACCTGACCTCATGTAAAGAGTTAACTCTTAATAATGTGTTGTATGCTCCAGAGATCTAGAAGAATCTAGTGTCTGGATCATTTTTAAGCAAGTATGGATTCTACATTATTTTTGAGTCAAACAGAGTTATTCTATCCAAAAATGGAATCTTTTAAGGAAAGAGTTATATAATAGATAGGTTGTTTAAGCTCAGTTTAATGGTGATTACGCTTAAGGTTAATAAAACTATAAATGCTTCCGTTTATATGCTTGAGTCTTCATGTTTGTAGTATGGTAGACTAGGACATGTTAACTACGATGTGTTTCTTAGATTAATTAACATGCAAAGCATACTAACATTCCACCTTGACCTAAAACACAAGTATGAAATTTGTGTTGAAGCAAAAATGAGAAGGTCATCCTTTTAATATGGGAAAGGAGTAACGAACCACTTGACTTAATTCACACTGACGTGCATAACCTCAAATGTATGTTGACATATAGTGGAAATAAATACCTCATCACTTTTTAAATGATAATACAAAATATTGTTATGTGTATTTTCTCAAAAGTAAGGACGCAGTTATAGAGAAATTTGTTCTATATAAGAATGAGGTTGAAAACCAACTCAATAAAAAGATTAAGGTGGTTCGAAGTGATCGAGGTAGTGAATATGTTTCACCATTCGCTGAGTTGGGTGTTGAACATGGGATGAGACATGAAACAATAGCTCTTATGTTGGTGCAGTTAACACCAATGGTCAAACTCAGGTTTTGATGAATGAAAAATGATTTAAAGTTAATTATTATGTTTATTTGATACTTTTACTGATAGAGTTTATAAGATTTGACTGGTCTAGAAGATCTAACACCAGGCTGAAGCCCAGTTCGGTCCGAGGACTTGATAACTAGCAAAAAGTCTAGATAGGTCAAGGTGTGACTTGATATCTGGCAAGAAGTTTAGATAGGTTTGCTGGACCTAACAGTTGGCTGAAGTCTAGTTGGGTGTGCGGACCTAACAATTGGCAAGAAGACCTGGTGGGTAAAGAGGAAAGTCAAGTGACTACAAATGATAAGTGAAGGTAAGTCACTGGAGGAGAATGACCCAATGAGGACGAGTCCCGGTGGGACTATAGGCGCGGTCCAGCTTAGAGCCATTTCGGATGTCTAAGCTAAGACCATGACTAGATCCTGCCTCATCTTGGGAAGATAGAATCTAATTAATAATCATTTTATGTTAGTTTTGCTAACTCTATTTTATAGGTTATTTATTGTTATTTGCATTAATGTGTCTTATATGAGTTAGTTGACAAAAGTTCACTTCGGATGAATAATGCCCGAGGCACCTCAGAACTGTAGGGAGGTGCCTTGGAGCTTAATGGATGTGCCTTGGATATGACGGAGGCACCCTCGCACGGATAAACTTTGAGGAGAGAAGTTCACTCAGGGAAGGCACTTCAGAGGCTATTAGAGGCACCTCGGAGTGCATTGGAGGTGCCTCGGAGTGCTTAGAGGCACCCTCATGTGGATAAAAACCATAAGCTTTTGAGATGATTGAGGCTGAAGTTTACACGATCAGATTTGAGGTTGGAGACTCCTCAGATGAGGTTGGAGACACCCTATACACTTTTAAATATCCTTTTTGACTAGCAACTGAATTATAACTCACACACAAGCTCTTGAGACAATTTTGCTGTTGCGACTTCGCCCTGCTGTGCTACTACTCGACGATTTCCAACTGCTGATCGAAGACCAATACCAACACATGAGCACTTCAACTTCAATATCATACAAGTCATTTACTTTACTACTTTAAAAGGAAGTATAGGGTGTTACACTGTCCTATTATTATTCTTTGTACTCGATTACTCTACCAAGATATCGGTAGAGGATTTTAGTGGATTTTCCATTGATAGGTCTAAGTGGCCTGGGTCTTGGAGTAGGAGTCGCTGAACGCTTCAAACCAAGTAAAACGTTTGTGTCCTCTTTTCTTTCTAGGTCTTGTTTATTGTTTTTAATTTCACTGCACACTTGCTTTTATACAACCAACAAAGAAAGATTTTAATTACACGTGATTCACCACCCCTCTCCTCTCATGTGCTCATCGATCCTACATCTTATACTCCTCAGTAAAATGGAGTTACTGAGGGAAAGAATGACACTCTAAAGAAGATGATGAATGCTCTTCTATTGAGCTTTGACTGCCAAAGTTTATATAAGGGAAGCTGTGTTAACAGACAATTACCTTTTAAATAAGATATTCCGAAAAAAATAGATAAGAGCTCTTATTAGTTGTGGAATAGAAAACAACCACCCTATAAATATTTTGAAATGTGGGAATGTCTCGTCAAAGTTTTGGTGCCCAATGAAGGCACTGGAATTCTGTTCTATTTCAATTTTCCTATACAAAAAAATTGTACAAGAGCAGAACTTTTCCTAACAACCCGCATGTTGGATCAAACATGTGTTTGATCAATCAAGTAAGTTCATAAATGATCAAAGCACACCTTGATCAAAGTACAAGATCGCTGACCTCTTGTTTTGGTATTCCAAAAATGATACAAAGAAAACTAACTAATTATGTAGTGGAATTAAAGAACTAGTTGTACCTTTTCTTTGTAGCTAAAGACCTCTTGATTTTCTGCCGTATTCCTCTCCTCTTCTTGGATGTCGTGTGGGCGACGATCTACTAAGACAACACCACTCTTCCTCTCTTTAGATCCAAACCACCAGCCACAAAAGGAGGCTCTAGGATGGGGCACCTTCTAATCTTCTTCCTTCTCTTCCAATCCACCGGCCACCAAGTAGGAGGGAGCGTTGACCACCAAGGAGGAGGGGGTGCCGACCACCAAGGAGGAGGGGGGCCGACCACCAAGGATAAAGGGGGCACCGACCCTAATAAAGGAGAAGGCGAGGGGTGCCGTCCCTAGGTGAGGAGGAAAAGGAGGGGCGCTTGCCACAAGGAGGAGAAGAGAGAAAAATTAGGTTTTAGGGGCCACCATCTACTCCTTTTTATAGGCTTGTCGTCGGTTACAAAGAAAGAAAAATAACAGAATTATATTAAGAAAAAATCTCCCTTTCTATTAACTTTTTCGCCGACCCAAACCAAGTTAAGTTAAACCAAACCAAGTTACGTTAAATCAAACTAAGTTGTGGATGGGTGGATGCGAGGCTTTATATAGAGGCTACAACAGGGACCTAGAGGAGGAATTGGTTTAGGCCTTCTGGTGGTCTTTGGCTTCCTGTGTTCGGCCCGAACACCCAACCCAAGTCCATCAATAATAACTCATACCACTAAAGGATTATTATTGAACTACCGCACCAATCCTATATTACAATATGGGCTCCTTCTTATCATGAGTGCATTAATCTCCCCGTGTTTAAGATATCATATGTCCATTAATTAATTGAATTACTGGTAACCCAATTAATTAATATCTGATTCCAAGAGTAGTTCCACTTAACTTTATTATCATGTCGGACTAAGTCCACCTGCAGGATTTACATAATAATCCTTATGAGCTCCTCAAGGGGACATCATCAGCCTAAATAATTAAGACGCAATTTCTTTCTATAATCAACAACACACCATATAAATAATACTATCTCCCAACTCATTGGGTCTATTGATTTAACGAATAAATCTAACTCATTGATAAGTTAAAGAAATAAATACTAAGTATACGTGCTTGTTATTATATAGGGATTAAGAGGGCGCACAACCATAATAATAGAGGTTATGTTTTTTATGTAGTCTGTATAAATCGAACAACCTCAGATGGTCCTGCTCAATACATACATAGTGTACTAGTGTAATTTTATAGTCAAGACAGACTAATACCAAATTACACTACAATTATTCCAATGGTTTGCCCCTATTCATCTTGGTTGTGAGGTACTATTGATAATTTATAAGGAACCAATAATATGATCTTCTGTGTGACACCACACACCATGTTGTCTACAATATAAATTAAATGGGCAACTGCATCAACATATATATAAATATAAAATGCAAACATTTGACCGAAGTGATTCTTATTTCAAAATATTTCAAAACAGATGTTCATACAAAAGCTAGGCTTATAGTATACATCCCAACACCCAATTCAAAAAGGATTAAGATAGGACTAAAATACATTAATTACATATTTATTAGATATGCACATAATAGTAGTGTGTATCAATTTTATATGTATTAGTCACAAATACTGAATATACATAAGAACTCAATAATAGAATCGAGAAATATCTTATTTTTCCAGCATGTGTTTCCATATAAGACTCGAGAGGAAGATAAATTTTCAAAATGAGCATATGAAACACAAGAATATGAAGATGATGATGAACCAGTTGAGGTTAATCTTAGACAAAGTAAAAGAACTCGGGTGGAAAAATCCTATAGAAATCACTTTCATGTTGAAAAGTGAGCCCCATAGTTACTCAGAAGCAGTAAACTCTTCTGATGGACCTCATTGGAAAGGGATATTTGCATCTGAGATAGACTCTATCTTGCAAAATCACACCTAGGAACTTATGGATCATCCTCGAGGAAGCAAACCACTAGGTTTTAAGTGGATTTTCAAGAAAAAATGAAATTAGATGACAGATTGATAAGTGCAAGGCCAAATTGGTAATCAAAGGATATCGACAATGAAAAAACCTTAATTATTTGATACATATTCTTTGATGTTAAAAATAACTTTCATTAGAGTGTTGTTAACTATTACTTTTCTACAGAATCTGGAAATATATCAGATAGATGTAAAGACATCTTTTCTAAATGGAGATTTAAAAGAGAAAATATACATGGAACAACCTCAAGAGTTTTCTGTGAGAGGACAAAAAAAATTAGGTTTGTAGATTTGTGAAGTTATTATATGGGTTGAAATAAGTATCAAAGCAGTGACATGAGAAATTTGACAATGCCATGAAGGAATGTGGATTCAATGAATGTGATAAATGTGTTTACATAAAAGGCATAGAGAATGACTTTATCATCTTGTGCATATATGTAGATGACATACTTATCATTGGGAGTAATGGTAAGATAATCAAATACACTAAAGATATGTTGAACTCAAGATTTGACATGAAAGACATAGGTCTAGCTGATGTAATTCTGGGAATCAAAATTCTTAGAATAGCAAAATGATTTGTTCTTAATCAGTCATATTACATAGATAATATTCTTAAGAAATTTGCCAAGGGATATACTGCATTGGCACAAACACCGATAGATATGAATCAACATCTATCAAAGAATCGAGGGGAGAGTATCTCTCAGATAGAGTACTCTCAAGTGATAAGAAGTTTGATATATCTGATAAATTATATACGACTAGACTTAGCCTACGCAGTAAGTAAACTGAATAGATACACGAGTAGTCCTAGTGTTGACCATTGGAAAGGGATAATAAAAGTACTGAGGTACTTAAAGTATACTCATGAATATGGACTATATTATACAAGATATCCTGTTGTGATCAATGAATAAAATGATGAAAATTGGATATCTGACATAAAATACTCTAAGTCTACGAGTGGATATGTATTCACTCTGGGAGGTGTAACCATTTCTTGGAAATCTTCTAAGCAAATCATAATAACTAGATCCACAATAGAATCTGAGTTTGTAGCTCTTAATAAATGTGGTACAGAGGCTGAATGACTATGATAATTCTTAGAAGATGTTCCTAGATAGCTGAAACTAATATCGACAATTTATATATATTGTGATAGTCAATCAACAATTAGCAAGGCATAGAATCATCTGCATAATGGTAAGTCTAGATATATATTCCATAGACATAATACCATTAGATAACTACTCTCAATGGAAGCTATCACTATTGACTATGCAAAGTCAAAGAATAACCTAGCAGATCTATTAACCAAAGGGTTAAATAAAGAGTTATTTGTAAGTTTATCATGAGGGATGGGCTTGATGCCGATGAGAAATGTTGGTGTAAAGGAAATCCAACCTATGCAAACTATAGATCCCAAGAACTAGATTCAAAGGGATAATCTAAATGCACCGACCAAGTTACTCATTATGGGGGAATGACCCAATAGATAAATGAAGAATGGAAGTTAGGCACACGACTTTTAATGATTTGATAGAGTAATGTGGAATACTCTTAAGAGATTACCTATGTGGGAAAGAAGTGGGACCGCTTCAAAGAGAATTGTAGACATAATTCTTAGAGTTTTTCACAGAACCAGATGTGTTCATAGCTAATGATCCCTGTCTAAAACCAGTGGAGATGGCATGCTGGTTAGGTAGTTGTATTGTTAACCGGAAGAAGACATTCAATCATAAAAAGAAGCTATGAATTGGAGCAAAAATCCTCTCTACAAACACTCAAGAGAGCAAACAATGTTAGCATCAAAAACTAGGAGGGGGGGGGGGGTCCTTCGCGAATGCTCTTTGACGCTCAAGTTAATATAGTAGCTGAGCAGAAAAATGAAGCGATGAATAGTAAGGCTCACACATAAATAAAGCTGCTGTAAAAGCGTACCTTGCCAACGGAGAGGTCCCCCCTTTATATATCACTTCTTATAATCTCTGTAATCATGAGGTGGTAAAGAATGTCGAGTGTCAAAAACTATTGAGAAAGGAAATACATACAACCTAGGAGGTGTATAGTCACCGTCCGAGGAATCTTCCGTTACCCGTGTGCACCCTTTTTCGTAACTTACACCATTAATGCGGCGATTGAAGGAATATGCTGTCACAATATGTCAGCTGATAGAAAGTGTAGAGTCACCTTCTAGGAAGGTTCCATTGAATGCTCATATAACAACAAAAGAATATTCTTTAATAAATGATTGTTATTCTCTGACAAACTGTTGTGATTTTCTGACCATATAGTCCTCGAAGATGTCCCGACCGGATATTTAGCCGATCGGATGTATATATAAAAGTAGAGTACCGAGTTTGGTAGGGTGTTAGGCCCCTAGGACAATTCAGATATATGTCGTGTGATGTTGGAGATCTGATTATAAAGTAATAGAGAACTAAGTCCCCTAGGTTCGGATGGCTTTATGACCGATAGACCATATGTAGGGATACTCGCTTTTGAAGAATGGGGAACTGAACCTCGAGAGGCCCAATCAGTACTTTTAGTTAATCGTTCTTGTACTTATAGGCTTGTCCCTGAAGTGAGAGCTTGAGTTTTAGAAATCTGGTCGAGTTTCTTCTGAGGTTTGCCTTGTATGTTGACTCTTCAGAGATAAAGCTACTGAGCACAGGAGTAAAATGCTAGGTCCTTCAGATCCGGCCAGAGCTAGGGTCGGTTGTCAGTCATCCTTGGATTGGGACCTTAGCGTTGGGTGAGGAGCAAAAGAGGTATATGCTAGCTACCACCTCTCCTTGACTTTGATTGTTATGTCACCTTGACTTTGACCTCCACATCACCCCGAGGGTCCACGTTTAATGTCCTGTATCACTAGCCTTCTCTTAAAGTCTAGTCGAAGGAGACTCATAGTCGACTGACTAGACCCAAGTCCTGTATCTGCTCAACCGACTCGCTTATTGGTTCGATCTAGTGAATTTGCTTTCACTCACCCATTATTGCTACACTTTTGTACTTTTTTAAAGAATGCATGTTAGAGGATCAATATGCCTAGTGGTATACCACTGATATGTGAGAAGATATTTTTTGGTATGATGATTCTGCTATCTTATTCATCATAAATACCCATTTATGGGTGAATGCCATGTGTCTCACTAACACATTTTTTGAAATGACAACTAACGCATGCCATTTCGTACGAACTAACAACACTCCCATCCTTGTAAATCAATGGTCATTAATGGGCATGTTATTTTAATTAGACGATTGTGTGGGGCCTTGTCTTGTGGCATGTGTTTAAAAACCCTAAGTTGTGCAAAAATGAACCATTTTGCTCTTCGTCTTCTTCGACCTTCTATCCAGTGATTTCTGTTGACAAACTTTTATTTCTTGTGACTTGTGCTAGTAAGTCTTTCCGTTGACCTTCCTATGCGTTTTCTTCCTCTATCCATGGCCCAAGAATTGTTTTCTCCCTGGTACACTTTCATCTGCTCAGATTTTGATATCACTAATTGAAAAACAATTTGTTTGCAATATGAAATCCCCAAAAATTACTGTATCCGCCTTCCTCTCCCCCAAGATCATCCTTATCACCCGCCTGAGGGCCATGTTACATTTATTAAGGACTAAATGGTAGCTGGTTGGTGTTTCCCAATCCCCTCTTTCCTCTCTAAAATAAGTCACTATTGTCAGCGCTACTCGGAATTCCGTTCTGTTTCCCCTGTACAAAAATTTCTACAAGCACAGAACTTTTCCTAGCAACCCATGTGCTTTTTAGAAGTTAAACTTAGATTGAAAACGAAACTTAACATTATTAATCCAAGTTCAACCCATGTGTTCATTAGAAGTTAAATCATATTACAGAAGTTGATTAAATATCTATTTCAAGGATTGGCTTCCAGGTCATTGGCGAGGCACTCGACCTTCTTGGGTATAGGATCATCCACCACTTCCTAGTCAAAGCCTTTCAAAGAAATTGAATATTTAAACTCCTTACAGTAAACCCTAGGTTAAACTACATAGACCTCAATCAAAGCATAAGATTGCTGGCCTTTCGTGTTGGTACTTCAGGATCCATACAAAGGAAAAATAAACAAGTACACAGCGGAAACAATTAACTAGTTATACCTTTCTTTGTAGCTTAAAGACCTCTTGATCTTCTACTGTATTCCTCTCTTCCTCTTAGACGTCATGTGGGCAATGATCTACCAAGACACAAAAACCACCCAAGACCTTTCTTACAAGAATTTTGGCCACCAAGGGATCAAAGCTAGGAACACCACCTCTTGTTCTTCTTTCTTCCTTGAAACCCGCCGACCACAAGATGGTTGAAGCCTATTGATGTCGTCGACCTTAGGTGAGAAAGCAAAGGGGAATAAGAATATGAAGGGGGTCGACTACAAGGAGAATAGAAGAGGAATAGAAATAGTGTAGATGATTATTATTTCTAAGGCACCATCTATCCTCTTTTATAATCCTTGGTAATGGCTAAAAAGGAAAGCTTTTAACAATAATTAAAATCTCTCTTTTAAATTTCCTATTGTGGATGGCTACAAAAGGAAAGTTTTAAAATTAAAAATCCCTCTTTTAAACATTGTAGATGGCTACAAAAACAAAGATTTTTAAAATTAAAACCTCTCTTTTAAATCATGGTTACAAAAAAGGAAAGTTTTAACAAAAATAAAATCTATCTTTTAAACCATTGTAGATGGCTATAAAAGGAAAGATTTTTTAAATTTAAAACTCTCTTTTAAAACCATGTGGATGACTTCAAAAAAAGAAAGTTTTTAAAATTAAAAATCTCTCTTTTAAAACATTGTAGATGGCTACAAAAAGAAAGATTTAAAAAATTAAAAACTCACTTTTAAACCCATCTTGGTCGGCCCCTTGCTTGGGCACCAAGTAAGGGGTGGCCGACCCCTTGCTTGGGCACCAAGCAAGGATGTGGCCGGCCATAAGGATGACTTGGGTGGATGCGAGACTTTATACATAGAGCTATAACAGGGATCTAGAGGAGGAATTGGTTTTGGCCTCCTGATGAGCTTGAGCTTCCTGTGTTCGACCCGAACACCCAACTCAAGTTCATCAATAATAACTCATACCACTAAAGAGTTATTATTGAACTACCGCACTAAACTCATATTACATTATGAGCTCATTCTTATCATGAGTGCGTTAATCTCCCTGTATTTAAGATATCGAATGCCCATTAATTAAATGAGTTACTGACAACTTACTTAATTAACATCTAGCTCTAAGAGTAGTACCACTCAATTTCATTGTCATGTCGGAACTAAGTCCACCTGCAGGGTTTACATGACAATCCTTATGAGCTCCTCAAGGGGACATCACCATCCTAATAAATATGACACAATTTTCTTCTATAATCAACAACACATCATATAAATAATATTATTTTCCAACTTATCGGGCCTATTGATTTAACGAATAAATCTCACCCTTTGATAAATTAAAGAAATAAATACTAAGTGCATGTGCTTGTTATTATATCGGGATTAAGAGTACGTGCATCCATAATAACAGAGGTTCTGTTCTTTTATGCAATCAGTATAAAAGGAACAACCTCAAATGGTCTTGCTCTATACACACATAGTGTACTAGTATAATTTTATAGTCAAGATAAATTAGTACCAAATTACACTATAATCATTCCAATGGTTTGTCCCAATCCATCTTGGTTGTGAGCTTCTATTTATAATTTATAAGGAACTGATAACATGATCTTTTGTGTGACACCACACACCATGTTATCTACAATATAAATTAAATGGATAACTACATTTAACTAAATGCAGATATTTGACTAATGTAATTCTCATTTCAAAATAAATGTTTATACAAAAGCTAGGCTTTTAGTATACATTCTAACAATCTCCCACTTATACTAAAAGACTATGCTGCCATATATGCTGCCATATATCTGATCTCCATACCCTCAACATGTCCATCAAAAGCTCTCTCCGGAAGGGCCTTAGTGAAAGGATCTGCCAGGTTATCTTCTGATGCAATCTTGGTGACAACAACTTCTCCTCGCTTTACGATGTCTCGTATCAGGTGGTACTTGCGCTCAATGTGTTTACTTGCCTTATGGGCTCGTGGTTCATTCGAGTTTGCTACTGCACCACTATTATCACAATAAATTGTGATAATTTTGGGCAAACCAAGAATCACATCTAAGTCCATCAAGAAGTTTCTAAGACATACAGCTTCTTTGGCTTCCTTAGAGGCTGCCACATACTCAGTTTCCATGGTAGAGTCCGAAACGTATTTATCTTAACACTCCTCCATGCTATGGCTCCACCTCCCAAAGTAAACACATATCCTGAGGTCGACTTACTATTGTCCCTATCTGCTTGGAAGTCCGAATTCGTGTAACCCACAGGGAGCAAATCATCTGTCTAGTAAACTAGCTTCTAATCTCTAGTCCTTTTCAGGTACTTCAATATATGCTTTATGGCAGTCCAATGTCCTTGTCCTGGGTTACTTTGATATCTGCTAACCATGCCTACGGTAAAACAGATATTCGGTCTCGTACATAGCATCGCATACATTAGGCTTCCTACAGCCAGAGCATAAGGAACTGCCTTCACGTCCTCTATTTCCTTTGATGTTTTAGGAGACATCTCTTTAGATAAAGGTACTCTATGCCGAAAAAGTAGAAAACCTTTCTTGGAGTTTTGCATGCTAAAATGAGCTAGAATAGTATCGATGTATGAAGCTTAGGATAAGCACAACATTCTTTTCTTGCGATCTCTTATTACTTTGATCCCAAGAATATGTCCACATTCTTCCAAATCCTTCATATCAAACTGCTTGGATAACCATACCCTTACGTCTGACAACATTTTGACATTGTTGCCAATGAGCAAAATATCATCTACGTATAGTACAAGAAATACCACCACGTTTTTGTCAGTCTTCCTGTATACACAAGACTCATCCGGACACTGAATAAATCCATAAGACTTGATCACTTCATTAAACCTGATGTTCCAAGATCTCGAAGCTTGCTTTAGTCCATAGATAGACTGATTGATCTTACATACAAGATGTTCTTTCCCCTTCGTAATGAATCCCTTTGGTTGCTTCATATGGATATTTTCTTCAAGACTTCCATTAAGGAAAGCTGTCTTGACATCCATTTACCAAATCTCATAATCCATATGAGCAGCAATAGATAAAAGAATCCGGATAGACTTAAACATGGCTACCTGCAAAAAGGTTTTCTTATAATCGATTAACTCTTTTTGAGTATACCCTTTTGCAACAAGCCTTGCTTTGAAGGTTTCCACCTTCCCATATGCCCCTCTTTTTTTTTGTAGACATATCCAATGGCTTTTACATCATTTGGTGATTCTACAAGCTCTCATACCTGATTAGAATACATAAATTCTATTTCAGAGTTCATTGCACTTTGCCAAGATGCTGCATCTTTATCTTGGAGTGCTTTATCATATGTCCAGGGTTCAGGTTCATGTTCACCAAGGATCAAGTCCGAAGATTCTCCCAAAAACATGAATCTATTAGGTTTCTTAACAACCCTCCTACTACGATGATACACTACTTGTAATTGTGCATCATTTGTGATACGTGTTGCAGTTTCTTGTGGTATCTCATCTTGTACCATTTGTACTAAAGTAGACGTGTCTTCTCTTATTTCCTCAAGAATAATTTTACTCACGGGCTTATGGTTCATTACATAGTCCTCTTCTAAAAATCGGGCATTGGTGCTAATAATGACCTTCTGATCTTTAGGACTATAAAATAAACCACCTTTCGTTTCTTTAGGATAACCCACAAACAAGCGAACTTCTGTACGTGATTTCAACTTATCAGCGTCTCCCTTCAGCACATGTGTTGGACTACCCCAAATCCCAATATGTTTTAGACTAGGCTTACGACCATTCCACAATTCTGCGGGAGTAGAGGTTACTGACTTAGAAGATACCAAGTTCAGAATGTACACTGCCGTTTCCAGGGCATATCCCTAAAACGAATTTGGTAATTCTGAATAACTCATCATTGATCTAGCCATTTCCATAAGAGTCCTATTCCTTCGTTCTGCCACACCATTCTGTTGGGGTGTACCAGGTGCAGACAGTTGAGATTGAATCCCAACCTCTGATAAGTAACTCCTAAACTCTCCTAAGAGGTACTCACCACCACGATCAGATCATAGTGTCTTGATACCTTTACCATGACATTTCTCCACATCAGCCTTGTATTCTTTGAATTTATCAAAGCACTTAGACTTGCGGCGCATCAAATAAATGCACCTGTATCTCGAATAGTCATCTATAAAAGAGATAAAATATTCGAAACCACCTCTTGCCTGGATAGTCATAGGTACACACAAATCAGAATGAACCAATTCCAACACATCTTTGGCTCTATACCCCTTGACCTTAAAAGGTCTCTTGGTCATTTTTCCTTCCAACAAGATTCGCAGGTTGGGAAATTTTCCACCACTAATGAACCCAAAGGTCCATCGGCTATTAGCCTATGAATCCTACTCAAGTTAATATGACCAAGCCTTAGATGCCAAAGATATGTTTGATTTATTTCCGAAGGTTGCTTTCTTTTATTAGAATTATAGATGTGTTATTAATTTCCATTTGTTGTATCGTGGGAGTTATTGGATTTAGAGTATACAAATTACCAACCAACGTACTAGAACAGATAACTACCCTATTTTTCTTGACAACTACTTTGTCATCAAAAGAAACAGAATATCCATCCATAAATAGTTTAGAAACTGAAATCAAGTTATTTCTAAAACATGGTACATAAAGATAATTTCTCAAAATCAATGTTTTATTTCTATCAAAAGATAAATAAACATCTCCCTCTGCAACAGCCACTACTTTTGTAGCATTGCCCATATAGACGGTAATCTCCCCTACATGTAGTCGTCGAGTTTCCTAGAAACCCTGCAATGAATTGCAGACATAATCAGTGACTCCAGTATCTACACATCAGGTACCGGTAGATAACGCCATTAAGCATGTTTCAACAACTAGAGAATAAGATATACCTTTATTGTTCTCCTTTCTACGAGGACAGTCCACTTTCCAATGTCCAGACTGCTTGCATGTGAAGCATTTGCCTATCGGCTTCTTCACACTTGCATGCGGCCCAATCCCTAGAGATCGATTCACTTTCTTTGCTGAACCAACTTGTTTCTTTTTCTTCTTTTTGCCTTTCGGCTTAGAAGCAGAAATATTTTCAGCAATGTGAATTTGAGAACTTTGATGAAATAGCCCTTCTGCTGCTTGAAGTTCTATCAGAAGTTCCGCCAATGAATAAATCCTTTTGTTCATGTTGTAGTTCGGAACTGCTCAAAACTTTTAGGCGGCGTTTGGAGAATGATATCGACCTGGGTTTCCCCATCATTTTTTGCTCCAAGGACTTCCATCTCATTCAAAAGAGCCATCATTTTGAGGATATGATCCCTTACGGGTGTCCCCTCAGTCATGGTGGTCGTCATCAAGTTTCTCATAGCCTTCTGTCTAACAGTCCGATTCTAGTGACTAAAGAGTTCCTTGAGATTGCGCATCATGTCATAAGCGGTAGGCATGGCCTGATGTTGATGTTGCAGCACATTTGACATAGAAGCCAAAATGTAACACCGCGCAATCTCATCTGCCCTGACCCATTTCTTATGATACTCAATCTCCTCTTCACTATAATCGCTATTAGGCAGGCTTAGACAGATCTAAAAAAGTATGAACTTGTAACCTTCAGCAGTTAAGACAATGTCCAAGTTTCATTTCCAATCAATGTAATTATGATCAGTAAGTTTGTTTTCTTTCAATATAACAGTAAGAGGATTGAAAGCCATTTGAAATCCTAAGAATCACAAAATATTTTATCAAAACTTTAGAATTTAAAATAATATTGATTCCTCAAACAATATCATTTAAATTCACCAATACCTCAAAATACCATGAATTTTGTATGCCACGATAGTGTGGACGTATACAAATTCAAACATTTGTAAGAGGGGGTTTTACCCATTAATTTTATTATCGTGTCAACCTAACTTTATGATAAATAAAATTAATAGTTGATTTTTCTTTGGTCACACAAATAATAGCAGTGACTCCGATGGGGAGGATACTATTAAATGCGCCTAAGTGTATACCATTACTTGATACTTAGTCCATTAAATAGGATTGTTCCCCTTCAGATGAAGAAGATCACACAAACCTAAATAATTTCCTATAATCATCCATAAAGGGAGTTTGATCTAGTGATTCGCAAACAAACTCATCTGATGTGGAGGAAGACACTCAAAGCCAAGCACAAGTTTGAATGTATTACTTACAAATCAGTAATGGAGACCGTGGAATTTAAATAATTCATCTCCCACTTAGTTATTTAAAATGAGGAATTTTAACATGCACACATACACAACACATATAAACAGCATAAAAGGCAATAAATATGAAAAATAATTTTCCAACTATTATGGCCTCATCCATAGTTGTCCTCCGTGTGCTACTAACCCTAACCGCTGCCAAGGGGTCATGCCATCACATTTATCTTGCTTACTTTTCTACTGCGCCTCTGGTCCTCAAATAGCACCACACCTCGCAATGATACGATCCGCGAAAAATAAAATTTTACATTTATCGATCCTATATTCCACAAGGAAATGTACATGTAATCTAGATCGAACAGAATGTAAAATCCTAAAACTAATACATCTCCTGCTGTATTTAATAATTATAATCATGCACACACATAAAATGCCCTCGACATGCCCGAGGGTCCAAATCACACACAAACACAATAGGGTTATAATAGTTGGAACTAGGATGCCTGCAACCACAGAGTTAATCTATTTGCACATCCTATTATTATCTTGCCTAAATTTATGTATGAAAAGTGCATAATTTAACTGAAAACCAAATACACAGAGGTAGAAAATTAGCTATGATACCAATTGTTGATGCTACTCGAAATTCCGTTCTGTTTCCTTTGTATAAAAATTTGTACAAGCACAGAACTTTTCCTAGCAACCCATGTGCTTTTCAGAAGTTAAACTTGGATTGCAAACAAAACTTAACATTATTAATCCAAGTTCAACCCATGTGTTCATTAGAAGTTAAACCATATTACAGAAGTTGATTAAATAACTATTTCAAGGATTGACTTCCAGGTCATTGGCGAGGCACTTGACCTTCTTGGGTATGAGATCATCTACCACTTCCTAGTCAAAGCCTTTCAAATAAATTGAATATTTAAACTCCTTATAGTAAATCTTAGGTTAAACTACAGAGATCTCAATCAAAACACAAGATCGCTGGCCTCTTGTGTTGGTACTTCAGGATCCATACATAGGAAAAATAAACTAGTACACAGCGGAAACAATTAACTAGTTATACCTTTCTTTGTAGCTTAAAGACCTCTTGATCTTCTGCTGTATTCCTCTCCTCCTCTTGGACATCGTGTGGGTGATGATCTACCAAGACGTAAAAACCACCCAAGTCCTTCTTTCTTCCAAGACTTTCGGTCACCAAGGGATCAAAGCTAGGAACACCACCTCTTGTTGTTCTTTCTTCCTTGCAACCCTCCGGCCATAAGATGGTTGAAGCCTCTTGATGTCGCCGATCTTAGGTGAGAAAGCAAAGGGAGAATAAGAATATGAGGGGGCCGACCACAAGGAGAATAGAAGAGAAATAGAAATAGTGTAGATGATTATTATTTCTAGGGCACCATCTATCCTCTTTTATAATCCTTGGTAATGGCTAAAAAGGAAAGATTTTAACAACAATTAAATCTCTCTTTTAAATTTTCTATTGTGGATGGCTACAAAAGGAAAGTTTTAAAATTAAAAATACCTCTTTTAAACATTGTAGATGACTACAAAAAAGAAAGATTTTTAAAATTAAAACCTCTCTTTTAAATCATAATTACAAAAAAGGAAAGTTTTAACAAAAATAAAATCTCTCTTTTAAACTATTGTAGATGGTTATAAAAGGAAATATTTTTTAAATTTAAAACTCTCCTTTAAAACTATGTGGATGACTTCAAAAAAGGAAAGTTTTTAAAATTTAAAATCTTTCTTTTAAAATATTATAGATGGCTACAAAAATAAAAATTTGAAAAATTAAAACTCATTTTTAAACCCATCTTGGTCGACCCCTTGCTTGGGCACCAAGCAAGGGGTGGTCGGCCCCTTGCTTGGGCACCAAGCAAGGATGTGGTCGGCCATAAGGATGACTTGGGTGGATGTGAGACTTTATACATAAAGGCTACAACAGGGACCTAGAGGGGAAATTGGTTTTGGCCTCCTGATGAGCTTGAGCTTCCTGTGTTCGACCCGAACACCCAACTCAAGTTCATCAATAATAACTCATACCACTAAAGAGTTATTATTGAACTACTGCACCAATCCCATATTACATTATGAGCTCCTTCTTATCATGAGTGCGTTAATTTCCCTGTGTTTAAGATATCGAATGCCCATTAATTAAATGTGTTACTGACAACTCACTTAATTAACATCTAGCTTCAAGAGTAGTACCACTCAACTTCATTGTCATGTCGGAACTAAGTTCACCTGCAGGATTTACATGACAATTTTTATGAGCTCCTCAAGGGGACATCATTATCCTAATAAATAGGACACAATTTTCTTCTATAATCAACAACACACCATATAAATAATATTATTTCCCAATTTGTCAGGTCTATTGATTTAAAGAATAAATCTCACCCTTTGATAAATTAAAAAAATAAATACTAAGTGCATGTGCTTGTTATTATATCGGGATTAAGAGTACACACATCCATAATAATAGAGGTTCTGTTCTTTTATGCTGTCATTATAAAAGGAACAACCTCGAATAGTTCTGCTCTATACACATATAGTGTATTAGTGTAATTTTATAATCAAGATAAATTAGTACCAAATTACACTACAACCATTCCAATGGTTTGTCACAATCCATCTTGGTTGTGAGCTTCTATTTATAATTTATAAGGAATTGATATAACGCCCTGGCCCGGGCGGGCCCCACCCAGACCGAACTAGGAACGCCATTAGAATTACCCATCAGGTTGACGACTAGCTCCACAAACCACCGGAGATCCTTTCAGCGTGCTTTGTTCTCACTCGCACGTACCCTGGAAAACTTCCCAGGAAGTCACCCATCCTCAGATTTCTCCAAGCCAAGTACGCTTAACTTTGGAGTTCTTAAGTTTGGGCTTCCGAAAAGGAAGGTGCACCTTGGTGATATGGATAGTACCATCTAACCTTTTAAGCCATACTTAACCAGAATCTCAGAACCGGGGTATTACAATCACCCCCACTTAAAGACACAACGTCCTCGTTGTGTAATCATGAATCACACCACAAACAAATCCCAAAATTTCCCTCGCTAGGTGGTGCCCTAGGTGCTCCTGCCACAGGCGCACTCACGGTCACAAGGTTGCTCTGATACCATCTATAACGCCCCGGCCTGGGCGGGCCCCACCCGGACCGAACCGGGAACGCCACTAGAATTGTTCATCGGGTTGACGAATAGGTCCACAGACCACCAGAGATCCTTTCAGCGTGCTTTGTCCTCACTCGCACGCACCCTGGAAAACTTCCCAGGAGGTCACCCATCCTTAGATTTCTCCAAGCCAAACACGCTTAACTTTGAAGTTCTTAAGTTTGGGCTTTCGAAAAGAAGGTGCACCTTGGTGATATGGATAGTACCATCTAACCTTTTAAGTCATACTTAACCAGAATCTCAGAACCGAGGTATTACAAATGTCACGCCCTGAGAGTAAGGTTGTCCGACAAAAAATCGGACAGCACCTCCCTTGTAGCAGTGACAAATGAACCAGTATACATAGCTAACAGATATACATATATAAAATACAACCAACTCGGTTAGAACTAAACACATCCATGCAGATAATAAGCAGCCCACTCAGCTGGTAAATCAAACATAGCGGAAAACAAAATAACAAGAACAAAATAGCAAAACTACTCACCGCGGGCCGGCCCAGCTTGACTCCTCAACAAAACAAAACCAAATACAAGTTAACACAAAGTCAACAATTGATTATTACAATACCATGTTCACAAGTTCAAATCATAACAAAACGATAAACCAAAACCAGAAATCCATCCTCGGAAGCAACGTGGGGCCAGCATTCAGGATTCTCCTCCAAGTGTACTGGCATCACTATCGGCTACCTGGTGAAATTATCGGTTTACCGGGTTGTGAGTATAAAGACTCAACGGGTAAATAATAGATAGTGCATGAGTAATATAAAGAGTCAGGAGTACAACAGGATACAGTCTGGAGAAGATAAATAGCAGATACTACTGTGTAAACAAAATATATATCCATACCTGATACCATATCCTAGGCTAGTAATATAATGTCTGAGATAACATAAACTGCTACAGTACTACTCATAACTACCAAGATCATAGGTAAAGTATACTGTTACAGTAATCAGTTTCCAAGCATATATAACAGGTATAAGATAACAGAACTGAATAAGTAAGCATATAACAGCATAATCAAAGATAACAGAAAAATAACGTATGCTCGGATGGTCACTCCCACCCACCCCTCTAGTGCCATGACCCCAATATGGTCGAGAGGCTGGGACAATGACAGACTGTGCACCACTCCAGTTACCACTACTTTCGAGTGGTCAAGGGGACAGTTGCATAGTAGCTGAATAGCTACGTTTGTGACGGGGGTCCTTGCTGCCCGCGACTCTAGCTGTCACTACCCATGAGTGCGCGAGTGGGGGGCATGACAGGACATGCGGCACACTCCAGCTACCACAACCCATGAGTGGTTGAGCATGTGGCCCAGGCCAACGACCGTCTCAACCACAAGGGAGCCAAGGTCATCGGCGATGCATGCAATGACATGATGCGAACAATGCAACAGTCATCATATGTGTGTGTGTGTGTGTCTATATATATATAACAGAAATCAGGTATGCTATATGAAGTCGCATGCTCAATAAGAAGCATAAATAAACAGTAGTCCAAACAGATAACATGGTGACTAGTATCTGCTAATTATTAGGGATAACAACGAGAGATTGTATAGATACGAATTTGAGCATCTCGAAGATTGAGTGGATAAAGTATCAAGCACAAGAAATAATACGAGTGGAGTCAAGATATATTCTACATTATCTGGTCTACTCATGCACTAAGAACAATAACTAAAGAAACAAGTCAAGAAGTACCCGCCTCGAAATGTAGGCTGAAACCGATGCCACTTCATCACGACACCCGCCTTGATCAATGTCCTGCATCAACGTATCAATTTTAACCACATACTTAATTAACTGAATAACTAAGCTAACACACAAGACAGGTAAATAAATCCGAGCTCGTTCATTACCCTCAACTAATCCCCATTACCGATCTACCCAATCACAAGTAACATCCCTAATTCACACTACACAATTAGGGGTACTAAATCACGAGTTAATCCCCTAAATTCAACATGACTTAAGTACTGATACAATCCACACTAAGAGTTCTTAATTCAACACTTTACTTCTACCATAACCTCACCTCGGGTTGATCCACAGTCCGGAGATGTTATTTCTGACACAAGCACAGTGCTCCTTACTGCCACAGATTCACGAAACAAAGCTCCTACAAAGCTACAAATAAACACAATCCCCCAATCAACACATGATCCATACAGGAATCCAATAACTTGAACTGCAGCTCTACATCTGAAGCTGAAGATGACTTACCCAATGACTCACGGCTAGAAATCGTCTGCTGGGGAGGTCTATCGGTGTTAATTTGCTGCTAGAGATCCTGCCCGAGCTCCTCTCAGTGTGTCACTTCCAAGCAACAACCCTCAGGTGCCCTAATCCTCCCCTTCTGACATCAAGTCACATATCCATAGATCCAAGGTAATCGAACCCTACTGGAATCAATCCACATCTCACTTACCTCGGTGACAGTCTCCTCTCAAGCGGCGAAGAGCATCCGACTATGGTAGCTTGGCGTTAGGGCTAGGGAACGACGTGACCACCGTTTGGAAATGCACCCTCAGCTGTGATCGAGTTTAGGGTCCGGCGATTCACTCCCTAGTGTCGCCGGAACTCCGATCTGTTCCTCTTGGCCGTAGACTTCTCGCGCGATGCTGCCCTCCGGAGAAAAGTTCACCGTCGCGACCTCTGTTAAGGTGTATAGAAGATAGGAGACTAGATCTGTGACAAAGCGCCGGTGCGATCGGGCATTGAACGTCCGTCGAGCTCTCAGCGGTGATCAACAAGGTTGAGGGAGGATGCCGGCGTTTCTAGGGCACTGTAGCCCCTTTTTGCGAGGTATTTATAAGCGTCGGGTTTTGTTTAACCTTAGGTCCTCTCTTAACCTCCTCAAATGATGATTTCCTCTACCACCTTATGCCTAAGGATTTATCCCCTTAAATTCTACCATACAATCTCCAAATGACTCCAGAAAAATGTCTAAAAATTTCTATAAATTATTGTAGGTTATTCTCCTATAACCCGTGGTTATTTATTTTTGTTATACCTCACATTCTCCCCCTCTAACAAAAATTTGATTCCCAAATTTACGACATAACTGCATTAAACAACATATGGCATGTGTAATTATTACCACTAATAAAATAACTTACATACCTTCATTAAACAAATGTGGGTACTGCGCTCGGATCTCATCCTCCAGCTCCCAGGTCACCTCATCATCTGAATGATGCTCCCATCCAACCTTGACCAATCGGCTGGTCTTATTCCACAACTGGCGTTCCTTGCGATCCAATATCCGTACTGGAACCTCCTCATATGTTACATCTGGCTGAAGGGTGATCGATACATCTGTCAAAATATGCGTAGGGTGTGGCACGTACTTCCTCAACATAGATACGTTAAATACATCATGCACCCCGGCAAGTGATGGTGGCAGCGCTAATTGATAAGCTACCTCACCAATCCTCTCAAGTATCTGAAAGGGTTCGATGTAACAAGGAGCTAACTTCCCTTTCAACCCAAACCTCCTAACCCCCTTGGTAGGAGACACTCGCAGGAAAACATGATCGCCCACAGAAAACTCTAAAGGTCTCCGTCTCTGATCTGCATAACTTTTCTATCGGTTCTGGGCTTCTGACATTATGCGTCTAATGGTGCCAACCAACTCTGCATCTCTCTGAATATGCTGTGAGCCCAAGATTGACGATTCTCCGACTTTGTCCCACAAAGTAGGAGATCTACATGCTCTGCCATACAATGCCTCGAATGGTGCCATCTGAATCGTTGAGTGGTAACCGTTGTTATATGCAAACTCCACCAAGTGCAAATGATCCTCCCAGCTACCACCGAAGTCCATAACACAAGATCTCAATAGATCCTCCAATGTCTGGATAGTGCACTCCGACTGCCCATCTGTTTGAGGGTGAAATGCAGTACTAAAACGGAGTTCCGTACCCATAGCCTGCTGGAGACTCCGCCAAAATCGAGAAGTAAATCGTGGATATCTATCTGATATGATACTCAGAGGTATACCATGTAGTCTGTTGATCTTTTTGCAGTATAACTCTGCCAATCGATCCAATGAATCTATCCTGCGGATCGATAAAAAGTGTGCAGATTTAGTTAATCGATCAACGATTACCTAAATCGCATCATGTCCCTTCCGGGTCCGGGGTAGCCCTACCACAAAGTCCATCGTGATATGCTCCCATTTCCATTTCGGTATTTCTATTTTCTGCAATAACCCAGCTGGCCTCTGATGCTCCGCCTTTATCTGCTGACAAACCAAACATTGTGCCACAAATGTCGCAATGCCCTTCTTCATGCCATTCCACTAGTAAGATCGTTTCAGATCCCTGTGCATACGAGTACCTCTTGGATGAATCGCAAATCTAGATCGATGTGCTTCCTGTAACAAATCCTCCAGAACAGGGTGCGACTCGGGAACACATAACCTTCCATGGAAATATAGAATTCCACTATCGTCACAGGTAAACTCTGGCTGTTGTCCTGAGATAACCCTGCTACGTAAAAACTGTGTATGCTGATCTGTAGCCTGAGCCTCTTTGATACGCTCCACTATAGGTGACTGAGCAACCATGGTGACTAGCAAGCCTCGCTCAGTCTGTGCTTGCTCCATCAACCCCAACTCAGAGAAGCTCTATATCAATTCTGTAACCATCACTCGATGGCAAGCCAACACTCCTCGAGATTTCCTGCTCAAAGCATCGGCTACTACGTTGGCTTTTCTCGGGTGATAATTAATTGTGTAGTCATAATCTTTCAAGAACTCCATCCATCTTCTCTGTCATAGGTTCAGTTCCTTCTGGGTAAGCAAATACTTGAGGCTCTTATGATCTGTATAAATCTCAATGGTGATCCCATATAAATGATGTCGCCAAATTTTCAGTGCAAAGATGATAGCTGCCAACTCCAAATCATGGACTGAATAGTTCCTCTCATGATCTTTCAACTGACATGAGGCATACGACACCACACAGTCATGCTGCATAAGTACAACACCCAATCCATGGTATGACGCATCTGTGAAAAGTACAAATCCATCCATGCCAGAGGGAAGTACTAACACTAGTGCTGTGCTGAGCCTCGGCTTGAGCTCCTGGAAGCTCTGCTCACATGATTCTGTCCAGCTAAACTTCTCTCCCTTTCGTGTTAATCGTGTCAAAGGCAAGGCTATACTAGAAAAACCTTCGATGATAAACCTCCGATAATACCCAGCTGATCCCAAGAAGCTACATATCTCTTGTACTGTTCTTGGTTGTTCCTAGTTAGTGATGGCCTCAATCTTCTGTGGATCGACTGATATACCTCTGCTGGAAATAATGTGTCCAAGAAAACCCACCGAAGGTAACCAGAATGCGCATTTGCTAAACTTGCATAGAGATGTTCTCACCATAGCATCTCCAAAACTATACGAAGATGTTGCTTGTGTTCCTCCTCAGATCGGGAATATATCAGAATATCGTCAATGAACACGATGACGAACTGGTCTAGATACTCAAGGAACACTCTGTTCATTAAATCAATGAACACGACCAGAGCATTGGTAAGTCCAAATGGCATTACTAAGAACTTATAGTGACCATAACGAGTGCGAAATACTATCTTCAGAATATCTGCATCTCTAACCCTGAGCTGATGATAGCCTGAGCGCAAATCAATCTTAGAATATACACAGGTATCCTTCAGCTGATCAAATAAATCCTCTATACGTGGCAATGGATATTTGTTCTTAATAGTCATCACGTTCAGCTGTTGGTAATCAATACATAATCTCAGTGATCCATCCTTCTTCTTAACGAAGAGTACTGGGGCTCCCCATGGAGAAACACTGGGACAGATGAAACCTCTGTCCAACAGCTCCTACAACTGAACCTTCAACTCCTCTAATTCTTTTGGTGCCATGCAATAGGGGGTCTTGGATACTGGTGCGGTTCCCAGAATCAACTCAATCGTAAACTCGACTTGCCTTTTATGAGGCAAACCAGGAAGTTCATCAGGGAACACATCTGGAAATTCTCGAACAATAGAAACGTCCGAGAGCCGTGGTAATGCATCTGAACCAGCCTTAACCATGGACAGCAAATATCCCTGACAACCCTGTGACAATAATCTCCTCACTTGCATTGCCGATATGACTGATATCCCATCACCCTCGCTTCCAACGAATACCCATGATGGAAGACCAGGAGGTCGGAATGTGACTAACCTCGCTCTGCAGTCGACTGTGGCGTGGTTCATGGCCAGCCAATCCATGCCCAATATAATGTCAAATTCTACCATTTCTAATACTTGCAGATCCACCATAAGTGTCTGACCATTGAAGTCTAAAGGACATCCCTTACCTTCCAGACTAATACTTAGTAACTCACCCGATGGTAGAGATACTGTCAATCCATGAGTCCGACGTATAGGTAGTCTCCCGATTTTACCCAGAAACACCCAAGATATGAATGAATGGGAACTACCAGTATCTATCAATAATTCTGCAGTAAATGCATAAACTGAAATAGTACCTCAGAAAACCGATCCTTCAGCCCGCTGTGCCTCCTCCCGTGTGATAGCATAAACGCGACCCACCTCTGAGCTCGGCTATGGCATGCATGGAATGGTCTGTGCTGGGATCGGAGGTGCGGAAACTGGCTGCTGATACTGAGACTGAGGCTGCTACTGATATGCCGAATAAAGCTGAGGTGGATGAGAATCCTACTGTACTGGAAATGCCTAATGAGAAGATGCTGCGACAGAATACTATGTAGTCGCTAGTTCCTGACCCTAAATATGATATATCTATCCCTAAGAAGGTGGCGGTCGCTCCTGACATGGGGCACTCTGAGTCTTCTGAGATCTTCTTTATGGTCATGACTGTGAGGGTTGTTCCCCCTGAGATGTACCTTTAAGAGCCTCCAACTGTTCTTTCAGAGTATAATTCTGACTCTCATGCCCTGGGAGTTTACAGTAGAAGCATATAGAATGATCCAACAGATAGTTGTTCAAGATGTGACTCTTTGAAACACACTGAAAACATATGGTTCCATGAAAGTCCTTCTTCCGGTCATGATGAGGGGGACGAGAACCTCCATCTGATGTTCGCCTCGTCTTCAGAGGCCGAGAAGATCCTCCGGAAGGAGCCCAAGAACCCTGGCTCCTACTTCCTCTCTTCTGAGACAACTGTTTTGTTGGTTAGTCCTAGGAAAATCATACCGGTTTCATTGTACAAAAATTTTGTACAAGTGTCGAACCTTTCCTTAAATAACCTATTGTGTTCTTTAGAAGTTAAATTAGGAATCGCAGACGGAACTTAACATCATTGATTCCAAATTTAACTTATCTGTTCTTAATGGTTTAGATTTGGATCGCAAGCAGAACTTAAGACTATTGATTCAAATCCACCTATGTTATTAATTCCATTAAATATTAATTTCCAAAATTGGCTTCCAAGACTGCATGGCGAGACACATGGCCTTCTTGGATATGGGAGCAACCACCACTGCCCACACAAAGCCTTTTAAGGAAAGCTAATATTTAATTTCCTTAAATAACTCTAGGTTAACCAAAAAGAACAATCGAATCACAAATTCGAAAAAAGAAGAAAACACAAACTTGAAAAACCAATTCGAAAAACTAGATCTAATGTCTCTTGTGTTTGGAATTCTTACAAAAAGAAATAACTAGCATGATGCGGAAATAATTGCTAATTATACGTTCTCTTTGTATGCTAATGACCTCGAGATCTTCTATCGTATTCCTCGCCTTGCCTTGGACGTCGTGTGGGTGACAATCCTCCAAGATGAACACCACCCAAAAACTTTCTTCCTCTTCCTCTAAAATCCGACAACCACCAACACCAAGGAGAAGAGAGCAAAGGGAAAGGGAGAAGAGAGAGGGCCGATCTCACCAAGGAAATCTCCAAACAAGAGAATAAGAGTTATGTCTCATGAGGCCTCCTCACCCCTTCTTTTATATTACTTGCCCAAGGCAAATAAGGGAAGAATTTTTACAAAAATTAAAATCTTCCTCTAGTTTTTCCTTTTTCCTTTTATTTTTTCTTTTCTTTCCTCTTGATTGAATCAATCACCAAATCAATGATTGGTCTTGATTTAATCTTGGCCGGCCCCTTGCTTGGGCACCAAGCATAGGTGGCCAGCCACTTATAGGAAGAAATTTTTTGTTTATATAAAATTTTACAAGAAGAAATCCTCCTATAAAATTTTATAAGCTCTCTTTCCTAAAGTAGATGGTAAAAAGGAAAGTTTTAAAAATTAAAACCATGTTTTAAAATTTAAAACTTCTCTTCAAAAGTTTCCTTTTTTAACATGAATAGAAAATTTTAAAATTTTAAAACTTCTCTTCATTTTTTTTCTAAAACTATGAGGATGGTTAAAAAAGGAAAGTTTTAAAACTTTTAAAACTCTATATTAAACCATGTGGCGTAATTCAAATAAGGAAAGTTTTTAAAATTAAAATCTCTCTTTTAAAACTTTTAATTTTCTACAAAGAGAATATTTTAAAAATTCAAAACAACCCTCCTTGTTTGATTAATGTGGTCGGCCCCTACTTGTTTGGTCACCAAACAATAGGGCCAACCCCCATAGAAGAGGATGTGGCCGACCATTGCTTGGTCACCAAGATGGGCTTATATTTGGATGGACTTGAGGCTTTAATGAGGCTACGACAGGGACCTAGAGAAGAAATTGGTTTTGGCCTTCCGATGAGCTTGAGTATCCCATGTTCGCCCCGAACACACAACTCAAGTTCATCGATAATAACTCATTCCACTAGAGAGTTATTATCGCACTAACGCACCAATCCCAAATTACATTATTGGCTCCTTCTTATCATGAATGTGTTAGTCTCCTTGTATTTAAGATAACGAATGCCCACTAATTAAGTAAGTTACTGACAACTCACTTAATTAATATCTAGCTCCAAGAGTAGTACCACTCAACTTTATTGTCATGTTGGATTAAGTCCACCTGTAGGGTTTAACATAACAATTCTTATGAGCTCTTCTTGGGGATATTCTCAACCTAGATAACTAGGACACAGATTCCTTCTATAATCAACAACACACACTATAAGTAATATCATTTCCCAACTTATCGGCCATATTGATTTATTGAGCTAAACCTTACCTTTTGATAAGTCAAAGAAATAAATATTAAATATATGTGCTTGTTATTATATTAGGATTAAGAGCACACACTTCCATAATAACTAAGGTCTAGTTCTTTTATTAAGTCAGTACAAAAAAAACTTACCTAAAATGATCCTACTCAATACACTTAGAGTGTATCAGTGTAATTTATTAATCACGATAAACTAATAATTAATTACACTACTACTATTTTGATGGTTTGTTTCTTTCCATCTTAGTCGTGAGCAACTATTTATAATTTATAAAGAACCGACAACATGATCTTCTATGTGTGACACCACACACCATGTTATCTACTATATAAATTAATTGAATAATTACATTTAATAAATATATGTAGATATTGACCAATGTGACTTTTTTATTTCAAAAATAAATGTTTACAAAAACTAGGATTTTAGTATACACTCTAACAATCTCCCACTTATACTAAAAGACTAAGTTGCCATATCTGTTGCCATACATCTGATTCCCATCCCCTCCTCATGCCGATCAAAAGCTTTCGCCGGAAGGGCCTTAGTGAAAGGATCTGACAGGTTATCTGTTGATGCAATCTTGGGGACGACAACTTCTCTTTGCTTGACGATGTCTCGTATCAGGTGGTACTTGCGCTCTATATGTTTACTCGCCTTATGGGCTCATGGTTCCTTCGAGTTTACAACTGCACCGCTATTATCACAATAAATTGTGATGATTTTGGGCAAACCAGGAATCACATCTAAGTCCATTAGAAAGTTATTGAGCCATACAGCTTCTTTGGCTGCCTCAGAGGCTGCCACATACTCAGCTTCTATAGTTGAGTCTGAAATGCATTTCTGCCTAAAATCTATATTAAATGTCACAAATAGGCTTATCAAATTAACGATGCATTATATTCACTGAACCCCTTAATTTCACAATAATGTTGTAGTAACGAGCCCAGGATCGATCCGAGGAACCAACAGTATGATGTAATTTAGGATTGTATTTTTATTCCTATTTTTGGGGTTTTCGATATAAAAATGGAGTTGGGGGTTTAAAAGCTTTAAATCTAAATCTAACAGAGGAAAACACAACAATTAAAAAATTAATCTAAAGCAAGAGTGAAACATAACTATGTGCCAATGAACAAATCATTACGCATTGTCACACTACGTTGTGATAAATCCATCAACACACATCAAACTAAGGATGAAATAACAAGACAGAAATAAAATCTAATCTAAGCAGAATTTAAACCCTAACTTAGAACTTAAACACTAAACAATTAACTAAGCATCAAACAAGAATTAAACTAAATTGTATCAATGAAATTACAACTACCAAACATGAATTAAACTTCAACAAAACAAAGAAATGCTAAATTGCAATGATAAGAACTTAACAAACATAAAAGGAATCTGTTCTAAGCTGTAAAAACACTAATAAAACGAAATAAATCCTAACCAATCCAACTCACAACCAATCTACTCAAGATCCACACTCTTGCCGTCACACAAGAGTGCCAAAGTTGAGACCACCCAACTTTGGACCTCAGCGAAGAATATCAGTGGCGTATCAGCTCCAAGTATGCTCAGCAACGCCGACGGACCACCCCCGACGAGTTAGAACAACCCGGAACCCCATGAATGGCCGGAAATCTAGATTACTGCTACCCGGAGCTCTCTGGATCTGGGATGATGTTGCGGACTGCGGATGGGCATCGGATAAAGCTCAATAACGCCGGCGGACCACCTCCAAGTGTCACTGATGGGAATCGGAGCGCAGATTTGGAAGACCACCTCCAAATCTGGCGAAAACAGAGAAGTTGCCGTGAGCAGATTTTCCGCCGGAGAGAACACTCGCCGGTGCTCCAGATGATCGGGATGAGCTGCTAAAAAGTCTTCCACCAAGGTAGAAGCTCGGGAAATTGATCGGAGAAGGAAAGGGGTCGGAATCCGGAGAAACGCCGTGGGACGAAGAAGCTCAGCGCTGTGGAGGATTCGACACTGGAAAACACTGTAGCTTCTGTGTTTTGAATCTGTTCCAGATCTGAACCGACGGCTGGGATCAATTTGGAGCTAAATCAACGGTGAAAGTTTGCCCAAAATCCGATCTGAAGGTACTTATGTTGATCTAGGGTCTGGATCTACCCTCCCGTAGGTCGGATCGATTAGATCATCACTGGATGGCCCAGATCGGCCCAGTCTTCATTGAACGGCCCAGATTAATTCGGCTTGATGAATGGCTAGATGAACTCAGATCTGGATAAAAACTTCTAGATCTTCATAAATGGCTCAGATCTGCTCCCCATTAGGTTGGATCGGCCAGATCTTCAACGGATGGTTCAGATCTCTCCTATTCTTGATAAACGGCCCAAATCGACCCAAAGCTTGATCTTGTCTTTTGAACTCCTATTCGAGCCCAATTCCGGTCCAAATAGATCCAAATCTAAGATCCTTTGATGCCTACAAAATAAGAATCAAATATTAGCATCAAATAACACCAAAAATAATATAATTTGTAATTAAGTCCAAAATCTATGCAATGCACAAAAATGTGATGTAACCATGATTTAAACTATGAAATCAACATCAAACCATGCATATATGAATCAAAATAATGCAGTAAAATCATGGTTATCAAATCCCCCACACTTAGTCTTGAACGTCCCGTGCAAGTAAAGAAAACTAAAAATCATCTCCATAGAAAATTCCCTAGCAATATCTAAAAGATAGTAAAAAGAATTTAACTAAGACCATCTAAAGATCACAAACAATCATGAATACAATCCAAATAATAATCATTAGATGTGGTAGTTTCAATCCAATTGAAAAAATTAAGCAAGTTGCATCTCACAAGGAATTTGCCTATTCTATCTCTCACACTCAAACATGTGTATAAGTGGAGCTCTCTCAATGCAACTCACAACATTTCACTACCATAAGCTTGCTTATTTCCTACTTCTCCACCACTATAAACATAGCATACATGAATCAAAAGGATTTTATCATCAAGAATTGAAATGGAAGCAAAAAGAATAATGAAAATGGATGAAATAGGCAAAAGAAGATAATTTAATGGAGAAAATGAGAAGATAAGAGTATTGGAGGAATATACTTGATGAGTTGACCAATTTGATGTAAAAAGAGATGAATACCATTTGTCGTTACCAATTCAAAACATCAAGCTAAACTCTCCTTCAATTTGATGGCTATCCAAAAATCTTGATACTCTTTCTCCACATTTGATACTCTCTTGATTTGCCACTTTTTTCTTTTTTCTGTTTTCACTAGTTTTCCACTTCAATTCCGGCATTTGGAAGCTAAAACAACTTCACATCAATTTATGATGAAGAACTCCCTCCCCCACACTTAAATCAATGTCCGTCTCGGACAATTCAACAAAACATGTACTTGCTTGATACACTACCGGCCACTCTTTACTTATCTACATTCTGCAGCTTTTATGGATATACTGTCAACAGTAATTAAGAAGACCTTAGTTGAACTAAGCAGCAATAAGAATCAGCAAAAAAAAAAAGGTTCCAACATCAAATTTCCATAAATCCAGAATACAACATATTCCACATTTCATTGATAAATTTCTGCACCTTATGCATGCTTCTCAAATCCTGCATCACAACTGCATCACATATCATTGATAAACTGTCGGCTGATCAATTGAAGGAACAAGTAATCCACAAATTGGAAATCAACAGAATATCCATTTCAAAATTCATTTCGAACTTCACTTATGCAACAACAGATTCAACTTAACAGCAGATTCAACTTATCCATCATGTTATTCATCATAAACAGAGGAAATATGTTGGAGTGGTTACTGCAACATAAGAGAAGTCGACATTCCTTGAAGTTTGATAAAAATAGGAAACAATCCAAGAAGTTCATAAGAGAAATTGACACAAAATAGAGATGAGATACCAAGTTCAGTTTCAGAACTCATTGGATTTACATGCTTTTGTGCAGATCAGATTCATTAGAGTTACCTTCCCTGCAGTTTCAACAGCTGGACTAAAATTAAGTTAAGCAAGTCACAGTTTCAACATTCTATTTTTTTTCTGCTCTGTGTAACTCTCCATCAAACTCAATTTCTTTATACTCCTGCATTAGTGTTTGAACTTCTTTAACATGAAATCCAGCAACAGCAGATGTCATTCACATTCTGCATTTCAGAATTCAAAATCAATGAATTTCAGAATTAAGACTTAAGTTTAAGCATTGGTACTGCAATGTCCCAATTCTATATTAGTGAAAAACTAATTCAAATTCATGCTAACCAACAATAGCAATTCAAAGATACACTTCTCAATTTTGCTTCACAGTTTGTATTAAAAATTCAAAATTCTGCTTGTTGTATTTCTGAGTTACGGAATTTTTGAGCTGAAATTCTGCTGTAATCTGAAAATGGGTTCTGATTTCAGCTCGATGAACCACCAATTCAGAAATATAACCAGATTCAAGAATTGCTAATAACCTATAGAGAAGCTCTACAAACAACTAGCTTTGAGTGAACTAATGGCTAGAAACTCCAATTAGCACAATTAGGTACAGATTTCTAAATATCTTCACTTGGTCTTTTCACTTAACAGAAACTTGCCACCAAAGCTTGGCATAAACAGGGCTGATCTCTTGAACATTCCAACTTTTGACTTCAAGAATTTAATTCCGTTCTCAGCAAGTAAATTTTTCTTGAATTTATCATTTTCCAGAGAGTTATGCAAGAAATCTGGCACGCAATAAATACATCAGAGATTCAACTAACAACTTCCAACTCTTCTTATTCATTCTTTACACTGCAATGAGATTGGACAAGCTGGATTTTCATTTTCAGGCAGTTTCGCTATCAATGCAGTATGTAAAGGTATGGAAAACAATGAAACATCATTTATCACTTTGAATAAAAGAGCTTCTTTGTTTTTCATTACTGTTTTGAGAGCTGGTCATAAAAAGTTGATACATCACTAAAGCTGAATCTTGTTTTCCAGCTGCTGCCCTTCTTTGTTTCAGAATGGCTTCAGGCTTGGCACACACAAATCAGCAAGTTGCAGGAAACCCATATCTGCAGATTTCACAAAACTGCAGCCATTTCAGCAATTTACAGCTTATTGCAAAACCAGAATCAGTTCAAAACCCAAACTGTAGAATTGGTTTCCGGTTTCAGTTCCCAGCTAATTCCTTCACTGGACAGCTCTCATCTTTTACAAATCTGCACAGTTTCTGCATTTCCTCTGATAAACCTGCACATTTCAGCCAAAATTTTCTAGCTAGTAAGCCTTAAAAGATAGCTCATTTGACACTGCATCAAAATGGCTTAACTTCCATTCATACTTAACCTCTTATCTTTCAATAACACATAATTTCAGCTCGAATTTAAATTTTCACCTACTGAAATAGCATCCCAAAATCCAAGCTGCAAAACTGTTTCAGGTTCTAGATTCCAGCTGTATGTATTTGTTTCCATCCAATTTTCAGTGTTAGAATTAAAGCAATATGAGTTCCAAAAATCAAAACCCTTTTCTTCTCTTGCTCTTATAACTAGCACTCAATACCAACCATCTAGAAAAATTCTCTTTCAGGTTCATAGCTCCACACCAACTGATAATTATGTGGCATTGCATTACTACACTTTTTTTTTCTCTGCAAATTCTGCAAAGTTCAAACACTTTCCACACTTTGTTAATCATTCAATTTAACTCATCACTTCCACATAAAAATAACACCATTCAATTTGGCTAGTCATATAGCTCCTGAAATCACAGCTTCTGAAACAGAATCAAAATTGATTCTGAAATTGCAGTAACACTGAGTTCTGTTTCCAGCTTCACCTCACTGTTTTGAGTATCAATTGTTGCTCTTTTCTTCAACTTTCTAGTGTAAATGATACTCCATTCAAGTGATTCGTTAATGAAATAATAACCACCAATTGAATTCCGAATTTTGATCCATTTAAATCACATTCCAGTGGCTGTACAAAAGCTCACTGTTCTGGCATTATTTTGTGTCCAGAATGAGTTTCTGAAGTCATCCTTCCTTATCTTGCACATGCCATGAAAGGTGAGCATACCATTTATTTCAGACATACTCTTAAATTTCAATTAAGCTTCCACTCATTTGGATATTACTTCCAAATCTTGATACAAACCTGATACAGATTTTTCAACTCTGACTGCAATTCTGTAGATTTCCACAGCCTTTCCTTTTGATTTTCATTTGTTCTTCTTTGAATTGAGTTCCACTTCCCAACTAGAAAGCTATCACTGACTTCAAATTCCAATACTGGTCCTGCAAATCAGCTTCAATTTCCACTTCCTGAACTCTTCAATGTCTACAATTCCTGCATCAAAGTTGCTGCTAACTTCCTTCTAAACTCAAGCTTCGTTTCAGTTCTTCCATGATTTCTTTCATTCAAGCTTGCACATGATCAGTTACAATTCTAAAGTTCAGTTTAGAGTTTTTCAGAGTGCATATTTTCAGATGTGCAGTTAAGCATTAAATTCAGCTCAGCATTTTCAGAATTTAGCTTCCATTGAATGCTGCAATTACAGAGGTTATAATCTACTGAAATGCAACTTAATTTCCACTTCAGAGCTTCTTGAAATACAGCATTTAGCAGGGAAATAACCAAATTCAATAGCTTCAATTTTGATACATATTTCTCATGCCACTGCTCTTACTTCTCTAAATTATAGAAAAACTGCTAGGATTCTCAGCAGCAGTCTACTTTAAACAATTCCAGAAATCAGGTTCACAGAAAAATCTCTGGTTTTGACCTGATAAATGTTGATACAGTCTGACCTGGATGTTGTTTTGCTGTTGACACTGATTTAAGTTTGTATCAGATATTTAACTCAGATTGATTACTAATCTAGGTTGACTTGGTTGACCTGATTGAGAAAGTCCTAACTGGGATGTTAGGCAGTTGGAAAGTCCTGGTGATTGAAGCCAGGCAGATTGGAAATCTTGGTGAGTGAAGCCAGGTGAAAACCCTAGTGAGTGAAGCTAGGTGCAAGTCCTGGTGAGTGAAGCCAGATAAGGGAAAATCCAGATGGATCAAGGGTGATCGGACATCTGGTGTTGAAAAGTCCAAGAAGGAAACTTGGCATGCGAAGTCAGAGAGGGCTCGGTAGCTCATTCTCTAGGACCAGATGAAGTCGGAGACGGCTAGGGAGCTCATTTCTCCGGACTAGGTCAGAGAGGGCTCGACCCAGACTGAGTCAAGAAGCTGGATCGGTCGGCAGACCGATCCAGTGAAACCTTGGACACCTGATCGGTCTGGCAACCGATCAGGAATCGATCAGTGGCTACTGATCGATTACTGATCGGTCTGCAGACCGATCAGAAATCGATCAGTAGGCTACTGTGATTTTACTGATCGGTCTGGAGACCGATCAGGAGGCTGTAAGCGCTTGGGAAGAGCGACATCTGATCGGTCTCGGGACCGATCAGATTAGTGCCTGATCGGTCCGCAGACCGATCAGAAGCTGTGCGCGTTTGGAAAGAGCGACATCTGATCGGTCTGGGGACCGATCAGATTAGTTCCTGATCGGTCTACAGACCGACCCACAGTATTGTTTGTTTTGCATGTACTTTTTCTGATTGCCGTATTTGTTTTCACCCATCTGTTTTTAACCATCTGCTGTGAGTCTTTTTAGCTTGCAGGTTGCAGGTCACACTCTCATGGTTGAATTCAAATTAAGCTTCATTAAGAGAAGAAGACAAGTGCTCTTTACACTGTGATTTGCTGCAACAGATGCATTTGAGGCATCAACGTTCACTGACGAATCTGATTGCGATTGGGCTGCGCTCAGTTTGACCTCTACTTATTAGTTCGTATCCAGAGACGCCAGTGATTTCCATTGGCATAGGTTCAGAGAACCAGATGAGGAGGAGAGGTGATTGGCTACGCCTTGTTGGCAGCAACGATTCTGCAGGCGGCAGTGATTCGAGCCAGTAAAGCAGAGAGACATAAGAAGGAAGAAGAGAGGTTCAGAAAGAAAGGAACTGGATTCTCTGTTTTCCAATCGATCAATCCTTTGAGAAAGCAAGTTGGTGAAGCTGTGAGCTCCTTGCTAAGAAGGTTGTTGTGTGCTCTCTGCTCGTTTTCTTCTCCGCGTGGCTGTAAGCTCATCTGATTATTCTTCTCAGCCACTGTAAGTCTTGTGCTTAATTCTATAATCAACTGAGACTCTGTTGAGAGGTTGCTCCACCGAGAAGGAGACATCTTTAGCCAGATTTTGTCCGGGGTGTGATCTACCGAAAGATCAAGGAGTCATCCTCCTTACGGACACGCCAAGGAGTAGGGGCAAGTTATCCCCGAACCTTGTATATCTGTGTGTCTACTGTGTGTGTCTTTCTTCCTCCGTTTTAGTTTTCTACTTCCACTGTGCTAACAAGTTTTTCTTTAAGAAAGATTGTGTTTAAGTTTTCAAAGAAGCTATTCACCCCCCCTCTAGCCATCTAAGATCCCAACAAGTGGTATCAGAGCAAGGGGCTCTTTGATTCGGATTAACACCCAAAAGAGCAAACAAGGATGGCTATAAAGGAAGGCTTTAGCACAAATCGACCACCTTACTTCGAAGGAGCAGATTTTCAATATTGGAAGGGCCGCATGGAGTATTACCTCAAGACCGACATTGCCATGTGGTTCTCAGTCAAGGAAGGTTTCACACCACCAAAGGATGAAGAAGGTAAGGAACTCGATTCGTCAAGGTGGTCTACCGAACAACTCCATGCACAAGCCGATGCCAAGGCTATGGTCACCTTGCAATGTGGAATCGCCAAGGACCAACTCGTCAAGGTAGGTCCGTTCTCGAGTGCAAGAGACCTATGGAACAAACTCATCGAGCTCCAAGAAGGAACTCGAGATTCTCGGATTGCCAAGAGGGACCTATTCTTGAATCAGCTCCAAAATCTAACCATGAAGGACAATGAAACGGTAAGTGAACTTCATGGGAGATTCAAGGAGATCATCAACGGTCTACACTCTGTGGACGAACGAGTGGAGAATCGCGATCTAGTAAGGTACGCTCTTAAATCTTTTCCGAGGAATGCCTTGTGGTCATCTATGGTAGATGCCTACAAGGTATCCAAGGATCTTTCCATTGTTAAACTAGATGAATTTTTCTGTGAGATGGAACTTCATGAGCTTGCTAACAAAGGTCAAAAAGAGAAGGGTATTGCTTTATTTGCAGGACCAAAGAGCAAGGATGGAAGAAGGAAGAAGGAAAAGAAGAAGGAAAAGGAGATTTCCTCATCCACCTCTTCCTCCGAATCCGATGATGAAAGTGGATCATCATCAAGTGAGATGGCGAACTTCGTAAGAAGGATTATGAGAAGAAGCCGAAGATACAAAGGAAAAGGTAAAACTAATGATCAAAATTTTGATAAATCTAATGTTATATGTTATGAGTGTAGCAAGAAAGGACACATTCGGAGCGAGTGTCCGAAATTAAAGAGGGAGGAGGAACGAGCCAAAAAGAAGGAGGAAAGAGTCAAGAAGAAGAAGGCTCTTAACGCCACTTGGGATGAGTCCTCATCAAGCTCATCGGAGGAAGAAGATGTTAGGACCAAAAGTAGCTAGAGGGGGGGGGGGTGAATAGCTCGGCACGTTCTCTCGGTGCTTGGCGTTGCTTGACGTTGCTTGTTTCTTCAAGAATATGCAGCGGAAATACAAAGAAACAATCACACAACGCTAACACGGTTGGTTTACTTGGTATCCACCTCACAAGAGGTTGTTGATACAGTCTGACCTGGATGTTGTTTTGATGTTGACACTGATTTAAGTTTCAATCAGATATTGAATTAACTCAGACAAATCAGGGTTGACTTGGTTGACCTGATTAATCTGATTGGGAAAAGTCCGAGCAAGGAGCTTGGCACGGGAGAAGTCCTGGTGAGTGAAGCCAGGCAATTGGAAAGTCCTGGTGAGTGAAGCCAGGCAATTGGAAAGTCCTGGTGAGTGAAGCCAGGCAATTGGAAAGTCCTGGTGAGTGAAGCCAGGCAAGGGAAAATCCAGATGGATCAAGGGTGATCGGACATCTGGTATTGGGAAGTCCAAGTATGGAAACTTGGCATGTATAGTCGGAGAAGAGCTCGGTAGCTCGGTCTCTGGACTGTCAGGATTAAGGGTAGCAAGCTTGGAAGCTTGCCTCTTAAATCACAGCCTTGGATCGGTCTGATGACCGATCCAATGATACGGAACCGGTGATCGGTCGACCGATCCAAAGGTTCGATAGTGCGATCGGTCTACGGACCGATCGAAACACCCAAGATAGCATCTTGTGTTGTTCGATCGGTCCGCCGACCGATCGGTGAGAACTCGAGCATCTGCGAATACCGGTATGCTCTCGATATCGACCGGTCTCGGGACCGGTCGATTGATGCCCGATCGGTCCGGAGACCGATCGGCTTATCTTGTGCGACACCGATCGGTCCGAGGACCGATCAAAGGTTCTGATCGGTCCGCGACCGATCGAACGATCGAAAAGAGATTTGAGCGTATGGATCGGTCTGCACCGATCCATACTATAGTCTGTTTTGCATGCACTTTCTCTGATTCTTTCTGATTCAAAGTTGCTTTTGCCTAAATATTTCTAACCATCTGCTGCAAGATTTTGAGGTGCAGGTTACTGGTAATTTGCAATTGGTTGATTTCAAATTGAGCTTCATTAGTAGAGGATACCAGAGAGACTTTTGCTATGTTCCACTGTAAACCTGTTAAAGCAGCAAAGTCGTGGCTGCGATCTGGCGGTGATCTGGCATCGATCAGCTCAACTCATGGTGATTGGGTGGAGCTCAGAGACACCAGTGAAGACCAGAATTCCATTGGTGTGAGCTCAGATGATCAGATGAGAAAGAAGCGTGATTGGCGATGCTATGGCTGGATGCAGAGATTTGCTGCAGTTTGGCAGGGATCCGTTGCGGGCGAAAGGCAGAGATGGCAGAGACATAAAAGGCTGGTTGAAGAGAGGGTTAAGTAGAAGTTTTTCTCAGAAAAAAAAAACACTCTCTGTCGATCGGTGCAAAAGCTTTGACGCTCGGGGCTGAGAAGCGGCTGTCTCGACTTGCTCTCTCTTTCACTGACCTTCGCGTGACTGTAAGCTTAATTTTGATTCTCCTAAGTCACCAAGCTCAGTAAGTCTTGTGCTATATTCTACATACCTGTTGAGTTTTTGTTGAGAGGTCACTCCACCGAGAAGGAGAAAGTTCATAGCCGGGTGTTCACCGGGGTTGATCTACCGAAGATCGGCTTGTCCACCTTACGGACACCGAGGAGTAGGGGCAAGTTATCCCCGAACCTCGTAAACACTTGAGTCACTGTGGTTTGCTTTGTTTCTTCCCTTATTCTTATTCTGTTTATTTTCCACTGCGCTAACCACTCGTGTGAGTTTTATCTTTAAGTTTTAGCTTTTGAAGAGGCTATTCACCCCCTCTAGCCATCCAAGATCCTAACAAGTGGTATCAGAGCTTGGAGCTCTTCATCCGGCTTAACAACCTAAGAGCAAAGAGATGGCCATGAGGGAAGGTTTTAGCACAAATCGACCACCTTACTTTGAAGGGGCAGATTTCCAGTACTGGAAGGGACGCATGGAGTATTACCTAAAGACGGACATTGCCATGTGGTTCTCAGTCAAGGAAGGCTACACACCACCAAGAGATGAGGAAGGTAAGGAGCTCGAATCGTCAAGGTGGTCTACCGAACAACTCCGCAAAGCACAAGCCGATGCCAAGGCCATGGTCACCTTGCAATGTGGAATCGCCAAGGACCAACTAGTCAAGGTAGGTCCTTTTACTAGTGCAAGAGATCTATGGAACAAGCTCATTGAGCTTCAAGAAGGAACTCGGGACTCTCGAATTGCCAAGAGAGACTTGTTCCTCAACCAACTCCAGAACCTCACCATGAAGGAAAATGAGAATGTAAGTGAACTTCATGGTAGGTTTAAAGAGATCATTAACGGTCTCCATTCCATAGATGAACATGTAGAAAACCGCGATCTTGTAAGGTATGTACTTAAAGCTTTTCCTAGGAATGCCTTGTGGTCATCTATGGTAGATGCCTACAAGGTATCCAAGGATCTTTCAATTGTCAAGTTAGATGAATTTTTCTGTGAAATGGAATTACATGAACTTGCTAACAAAGGCCAAAAGGAGAAAGGTATTGCTCTTGTTGCAGGAGACAGGAGCAAGGATGGGAGAAGGAAGAAGGAAAAGAAGAAAGAAAAGGAGATCTCCTCATCCACCTCTTCCTCCGAGTCCGATGACGAAGGCGAATCATCGTCATCAAGCGAAATGGCGAATTTCGTGAGGAGGATCATGAGAAGAAGCCGAAGATACAAAGGTAAACCTAATGATCCGAACATTGATAAATCTAACGTTACGTGCTATGAATGTAGTAAGAAAGGGCACTACCGAAGTGAGTGTCCTAAGCTCAAGAAGGAAGAACGAGCCAAGAAGAAGGAAGAACGAGCCAAGAAGAAAGAAGAAAGAAGCAAAAAGAAGAAGGCCCTTAAGGCCACTTGGGATGAGTCATCTTCAAGCTCATCCGAGGAAGAAGAGAAGAAGGAGAAGAGCACTCGCCATTTAGCACTCATGGCAAGGGAGGACTCCGGAAGCGATGGCAACTCAAGTGATGCTTCAAACGCGGCCTCATCATCCTCGGATGATGAAGAGGTAACCTCTTCTCATGTAGAAAAATGTTATAAGACTATTACTCATTTATCTACATTGCTTAAAAAGTCGAAAACAGAAAATAAATTGTTAAAAGAAGAAGTAGAAATGCTAAAGGCTCTTAGGGAAGATGAGGTTGATGACCTTCATCTAGAGCTTCTTGAAGATGAGAACAAGGCTTTGAAGAGTGAGGTTGAGAAGCTCAAGAAAATGCTTGAGAAATTCTCAACTAGCTCTAAGACATTAGACATGATCTTAAATGCCCAAAGGGCAGTCTACAACAAAGCCGGGATAGGTTATCAACCCAAAGAATCGAGTTTTATCTCATTAGTGTCTAGGACCCAATACCATAGATCAAATGATTCTAGGGTTCATGGAACTAGGAAGGGTATGACCAAAGCATGGGTTCCTAGGTCACTTCTTGTAGATGCATTAGGTCCCAAGATTTGGGTACCTAAAACATCTATCTTTCGTATCTTGTAGGCATTGATCGAGGGGGAGCACCTATCAACTTGGTTTGTTGATAGTGGATGCTCCAAGCACATGACCGGGGACAAATCTCTATTTGCTTCTCTTCAAAACAAAAGTAGAGGTAATGTGTCTTTTGGTAACAATGGTAGTCTTAAGGTAATAGGAGTTGGAGACATTCATATATCCGAATGTCTTCATATCAAGAATGTCCTTCTAGTCAAGGGAATGACTTTTAATCTCCTAAGTGTCAGTCAATTGTGTGATACGGGTTACACAATTGAATTTCATTCAAGTCAATGTTTGGTTAAAAACATTGACACACTTGACACGATACTAGTAGGCACAAGGGTAGACAATATTTATCAAGTATCATTTAAAAGTGCTACTAATGCTTTGATTAAGTGTTTCATGTCAAAAGAAGAAGAGTCTTGGCTATGGCATAGAAGGTTGGCACATGTAAACATGAAGAACATCCGGAAGCTAGCAAACAAAGGATTAGTGCGAGGCTTACCAAGCATCAAATATCAAAAGAACAAACTATGTGATGCATGTCAAAAGGGTAAGCAAACAAAAGCGGTTCATAAAGGTAAAAGCATTGTAAGTACTTCTACTCCGTTAGACTTATTGCACATGGACCTATTTGATTGCAGTAGTGTAATATCTTTGAATGGAAGTAGATATTGTCTTGTGATTATTGATGATTTCACTAGATATACTTGGACCTTCTTTTTGAAACATAAGGACCAAACCATAGATATTTTCATTTCTTTTTGTAGAAGAACGGAAAATGAAAAATCAACCACAATTAAAACCATTAGGAGTGATCATGGTGGTGAATTCCAAAACCATAGGTTTTTAGAGTTTTGTCAAGAGAAGGGTTATAGACATGAGTTCTCTACTCCAAGGACCCCACAGCAAAATGGGGTTGTGGAGAGAAAGAACCGAGTCCTACAGAAGTTGCATGAAGCATGCTCAATGAGTACTCTTTGCCGAGCTACTTATGGGCTGAGTACAACTTGCTATGTGCAAAATCGAGTCCTAATACACAGATTTTTAGGAAAGACCCCTCATGAACTTTGGTTTGGGAAACCACCTACAATTAAACATCTTAGGGTGTTTGGTTGTAAGGTGTTTATCTTGAACACAAAGGATCATCTTGGGAAGTTCACGGCTAAGGCTGATGAAGGGATACTGGTCGGGTATTCACTCACCAGCAAAGCCTATCGAGTCTACAACAGTAGGACTAAATTGATTGAAGAGTCCTCTGATGTAGCTTTTGAAGAAATCCCTAATTTAAATGATCAATCAAGGGATGTAGAACAAATTCAATTCGAACTTAGAAGGCTAAGTTTGAATGACCAAAACATCGAAAGAGTCGAAATTGACTCTGATAATGATGAGCAAGGACAACAAAGAACTCAGGTGGATCCATTGCCTGATATTGAGTCCTTGTCTGTGCCAAGTGAGACCACTCATGAGGCACCATCAGCACCAAGGCAGTCTAGGTTAGACACTAGTCACCCCCAAGACCAGATTGTGGGAGACATCCATCAAGGGGTTAGGACTAGGTCATTCTTTAGAAATGAGTCCAATGAGGTCGCTTTGATCTCAGAAATTGAACCTAGATTAATTGATGAGGCATTGCATGATCCTGAGTGGATCATAGCTATGCAAGACGAATTAGGTCAATTTGAAAGGAGCCAAGTATGGGACTTGGTTCCCAGACCTAAGAAGACCACCATTATTGGAACCAAATGGGTCTTCAAGAACAAATTGAACCAAAAGGGAGAGGTAGTTAGAAACAAGGCAAGACTTGTAGCCAAGGGCTATAGTCAAGTTGAAGGCCTTGATTATGATGAGACATATGCTCCAGTGGCCCGATTGGAGTCCATTCGCTTAATGCTAGCTTTTGCTGCACATAGAGGTTTCAAGCTCTATCAAATGGATGTAAAATCGGCCTTCTTAAATGGTCTCATTAAGGAAGAAGTTTATGTTGAACAACCACCGGGATTTGTGAATACCGAATCTCCAAATCACGTGTACAAGCTCAAGAAAGCACTTTATGGGCTTAAACAAGCACCACGAGCTTGGTACGAAAGGTTGTCAACATATCTACTAGAGAAGGGCTTTGTTAGAGGACAAATAGACCCAACACTATTTCTACGTAGAGATGGTGAAAATATTTTTGTAGCCCAAGTATATGTCGATGACATAATTTGTGGCTCAAACAACAAGGGCTATTTAAATGAGTTCATCACTCACATGGAGAGTGAGTTTGAGATGAGTCTAGTGGGAGAATTGACTTTCTTCCTTGGACTCGAAATCAAACAAACTAGAGATGGTATTTATGTCCATCAAGCAAAATACACTCAAGAGATGCTCAGAAAATTCAATATGAGTGACTCTAAGGAAGTGTCCACTCCAATGGCGACAAACACTCGCCTTGACAATGATGAGAGTGGAAAACCAGTTGATCTAACGCAATATAGAAGCATGATCGGTAGTCTTCTATATCTCACGGCCAGAGACCCGATATACTTTTTGTTGTGGGCATGTGCGCTAGATCAAGTCTGTGCAAAGGAATCTCATTTAATTGCAGTTAAAAGAATTTTGAGATATCTTAAGGGCACAATAAGAGTAGGTCTTTGGTATCCTCGTATGAGTCTTTTGACTTGATAGGTTATACCGATTCCGATTATGTTGGGTGCAAATTGGATCGGAAAAGCATGAGTGGGGTTGCCAATTTTAGGGTCATCTTTAGTTAGTTGGTCAAGTCGGAAGCAACATTGTGTTGCTCTCTCCACGACCGAGGCTGAATATATTGCCATGGGAGAGAGTGTATCGCAATTGTTGTGGATGATACACACCTTAGAGGATTATGGATTTTCTTACAAGGGTGTACAAGTGCTATGTGATAACATTAGCACGATTAACCTAACTAAAAATCCAGTCCATCATTCAAGGACAAAACACATTGAAGTGCGTCATCACTTCATTAGAGATCATGTAGCTAGGGGAGACATTGCACTCACATATGTTGAGTCAAAGTCAAACCTAGCTGATATTTTCACCAAACCCCTTCCGGAAAATGAATTTAGTCATTTAAGGAGGGAGTTGGGAATGTGTTTGGCTCCTTAGGTCATTAGAGTTTCACCATGATCAATAAGGACTATTAAAATGACAAGAGTAATTGGGACAAAAATTTGGGCAACTTGGGAACATCTCACATACACTATAAGGTTTAACAAAATGTTTTTGTTTGCTAGAAATGGGGTGAGATGCTAGGATCAACCAAATTATTCAAAATGTATCATGCATCCCTTGAATAATTAGGTTGAAGAGACATTAATTGAGTTTGGGGAACACCATTACACAATTCATGTGTATTTGGTTCCTAGATCTTACTCATACATTCCAACCAAGGAATCTTGGTTGGACTTTTGTCTAGAAATTGTCTAACATAGTTAATGTGTGTGGTTGATACTTTTTGCTTGATACATTTCATGACTTTGATTGATGTTAGGACAAGTTGATAAAGAAGTATTAGGAACTAAGACTTATTTTGACAAACTTGAAACTAATCATAGAAAGGACGAATTTTGGAATAGGTTATAGGTAGCCTATGTCAGTTTTGGGACTTTGCTTCACTACAGATTGTAGTTTCAGCAATTTCCTAAGTTTGTGGAGATTCACTGATTTTGAAGCTAAGAATCGAGAAGGTTTAAATTTTGAATTTCTAAGCCTTGAATGAGTTCAATTCTTGAGAGCAAATCATTAGGAATTATCCATCTGATATCACTAACTATAATCTATGGGCTTCTAGGATCCTAGGAAGTTGTTGGAACAAAATTTAGGACTTTTGATACGAGTTTCAGATATCAGAAGTCTGAAGTATCAGACACTGATCGGTCGCTGGACCGGTCAGGAGACTCCCTGATCGGTCCACAGTCCGGTCAGGGGCTCTCTTGCGACAATCATATCTGAACGGTCTGCAGACCGTTCAGATATCGAACAGAGAGGTTGCGGACCGATCAGGAGGTTTCCTGATCGGTCTGCCGACCGATCAGGAAATTTCGATAGGTTCTGTTCGCGTTTTGAACGGTCCGGAGACCGATCTGAAGGATGCCTGATCGGTCCAGGGACCGATCCGCTATCTCCGATCCAAGGATCTGATCGTTCAATCCTTCTCCTGATCGGACGGCCGTCCGATCGGGTTGGTCACCTACCCTCTTAAAACCTCCCATTCTTTGGCGTCTCACGCGAACCCTACCTCTCCGCTTCTCTCGTTTCTTCTTCCCAGCGCCGGCCGACCCTCGTTTCTTTCTCCGACGAACGAAGTAATGCCTCCAAGGTAACTTCCTCTTCCCATTCTATTCATCCTTAGCATTTTTTTTAATTTAGTTCTCACTGCATTTGCGTTTTTGGGTCGGTACTCATCTGTTGTGGCATTGTGCTCCCATGTGTACCCCGGTCATGTCCCATTTCCCATCCTTAGGAAGAAATCTGCAGGGGAGGGTACCTCTAAATCGGATAAGTCCAAATCTAAGGTTCCTACCTCTTCCCGACCTCAACCATCCAGTTCGGGGAGATTCCCGAACCAACAGTTTGAGAAAAACTTTAAGGACAGGATTTTCAAGTTGCTCCCGTGTAGGTCGGTTGATAAGAAGTACATGAACGAATTTTGTCCGTCCATAACCGAAACTATCGCCTACTACAAACTTGACGCCTTGGTATATTTGGAGAGAGACATCAACCTTGACTTAGTCTCGGAATTCTATAATAATCTTCATCAGACCTTGGATGGTAATTATAGAACCCGAGTGGCTAAGCAAAACGTTGATTTCAATATGATTGACTTCTTGGGTTATTTGGCTTGTCGTGTAAGTACGGGGTTGCTCTCTTTCTACCCTGATTTGCCAGACCCCGTGCCTCCTCCTCTCGATGCCTCACCTGACTCAATCTATGAGTATTTCTTTGGACACCCCAGACAGGATGGATTAAATGAGTTGGATGACGACTTTCCCACATTTCCAGCCCTTAGTCTTTCTCCTCCTGACTATATCCTTTTTAAAGTGGTCACACAATGTCTTCTACCGATCACCACTAAATCGTTGGCAGAGATTCGCCCGTATCACTGTCTGATGCTTTACGGGTTACGTCGGCGTCTAGATTTTGATATCATGTCCAATATCTATGCATCCATCGTATTCCATAGCACGCCAAGCGGCGACAATGTCTATATGCCTTATGGGCATGTCATTACTGATTGGCTCGAGACTTTGGGTATAGATGTCTCTAAGGGGAGGTTGGTGAAGATGGTTCGCCAGGATTGTCGACTTGGGAAGCGTGCGTTTTCCAAATCTGGCATCCTCAGTCAGGATGGGACCATTAGGTGGATGGATGGGAGGGCACTGGGTGAGTTACCACTCCCACGACAGGGTGCTCGTGCTCCTGCTCCAGCTGCACTTGTCGAGGCGGATCCAGATCTGCGCTGGCAGATCGCGGAGTTGGAGGACCGATTTGATCGCCACGAGGAGATGGTGGCTGCTGAGTTCGTTGGTCTACGTCTCCACATTGACCGACGCTTTGAGACCCTACAGAGACATCAGCTGGCTACTCATCAGGCGTTTATGGGATGGATGGCCAGCCACCCACCACCTCAGCCTTCTACAGACGATCCATCTTCAGGCAGCGGCGTGCCCCCTCAGGGATTCTCTTATCCTGTTGCTGATGACACTGCTCCTCATGATGAGGATGCGAGTTGATTTTGATTATGTGATTGATTGTTGATTGTGCTACTTTATTCTAGATACGATGTTGATTGCCTGTCCTGGATGGTTGCTATTTTAGACATTATGTTTATTTTCATGCGTTTTGTACTCCTATGATATCTTTTTCATGCTATGTATATGACATTGCTTGAGTTCTATCATATCTTACTTCTTTTTGTGGATTATGATATGGGTTTAAGGGGGAGGTGTTTGTCAGTCCTCACATTTTTTTTTTATATATACCTTTTCGGTGTTTGACAAAGGGGGAGAGAGTATTTGAAGTTTAGAGACGAATTGTAAACTCAATATGAAAAAGGGGGAGAAGATATTTGAGATATATCCGTCTTAGGGGGAGGATCCCGATTTCCCTAAAATTATGGATATGAAAGCATTTCTGATCTAAACTTAAATCGTGTTGTCAAACAACAAAAAGGGGGAGATTGTTGATACAGTCTGACCTGGATGTTGTTTTGATGTTGACACTGATTTAAGTTTCAATCAGATATTGAATTAACTCAGACAAATCAGGGTTGACTTGGTTGACCTGATTAATCTGATTGGGAAAAGTCCGAGCAAGGAGCTTGGCACGGGAGAAGTCCTGGTGAGTGAAGCCAGGCAATTGGAAAGTCCTGGTGAGTGAAGCCAGGCAATTGGAAAGTCCTGGTGAGTGAAGCCAGGCAATTGGAAAGTCCTGGTGAGTGAAGCCAGGCAAGGGAAAATCCAGATGGATCAAGGGTGATCGGACATCTGGTATTGGGAAGTCCAAGTATGGAAACTTGGCATGTATAGTCGGAGAAGAGCTCGGTAGCTCGGTCTCTGGACTGTCAGGATTAAGGGTAGCAAGCTTGGAAGCTTGCCTCTTAAATCACAACCTTGGATCGGTCTGATGACCGATCCAGTGGCACAAGTGGCACGGGTGATCGGTCGGCAGACCGATCCGGACACTAAGTGTGCTGATCGGTCTACGGACGATCGGTAAACACCGAGCATCTTGTGTTACCGATCGGTCCGCCGACCGATCGGTGAGAACTCGATGGCATCTGCGAATACTCGATGCTATCAGATCTTGACGGTCTGGGACCGGTCGATTGATCTGATCGGTCGGAGACCGATCGCTTATCTTGTGCGACACCGATCGGCGAGGACCGATCGAGTTGAATTCTGATCGGTCATGACCGATCGAACGATCGAAAAGAGATTTGAGCGTATGGATCGGTCGCACCGATCCATACTATAATCTGTTTGCATGCACTTTCTCGATTCTTTCGATTCAAAGTTGCTTTTGCCTAAATATTTCTAACCATCTGCTGCAAGATTTTGAGGTGCAGGTTACTGGTAATTTGCAATTGGTTGATTTCAAATTGAGCTTCATTAGTAGAGGATACCAGAGAGACTTTTGCTATGTTCCACTGTAAACCTGTTAAAGCAGCAAAGTCGTGGCTGCGATCTGGCGGTGATCTGGCATCGATCAGCTCAACTCATGGTGATTGGGTGGAGCTCAGAGACACCAGTGAAGACCAGAATTCCATTGGTGTGAGCTCAGATGATCAGATGAGAAAGAAGCGTGATTGGCGATGCTATGGCTGGATGCAGAGATTTGCTGCAGTTTGGCAGGGATCCGTTGCGGGCGAAAGGCAGAGATGGCAGAGACATAAAAGGCTGGTTGAAGAGAGGGTTAAGTAGAAGTTTTTCTCAGAAAAAAAAAAATACTCTCTGTCGATCGGTGCAAAAGCTTTGACGCTCGGGGCTGAGAAGCGGCTGTCTCGACTTGCTCTCTCTTTCACTGACCTTCGCGTGACTGTAAGCTTAATTTTGATTCTCCTAAGTCACCAAGCTCAGTAAGTCTTGTGCTATATTCTACATACCTGTTGAGTTTTTGTTGAGAGGTCACTCCACCGAGAAGGAGAAAGTTCATAGCCGGGTGTTCACCGGGGTTGATCTACCGAAGATCGGCTTGTCCACCTTACGGACACCGAGGAGTAGGGGCAAGTTATCCCCGAACCTCGTAAACACTTGAGTCACTGTGGTTTGCTTTGTTTCTTCCCTTATTCTTATTCTGTTCTTAACTGGTTTTCCGCTGCGCTAACCACTCGTGTGAGTTTTATCTTTAAGTTTTAGCTTTTGAAGAGGCTATTCACCCCCCTCTAGCCATCCAAGATCCTAACAGAGGTGACTAATCCAAGGATCCACACCAACACACACACCCTCCACTAAATAAAACTCTCCTTTATGGTAACTACCAAGGGCGGAGAAGCCCTACAAGACTCAATACAAGAAGAGAGGGAAAGGATACAAGAGATACAAGCTTACAAGCTTACAATGAGTATAAACCCTAACCCTAGCTTCTCTTCTTGGCTTTGATCCGCCTCTTGACTTGGAAAACTTCCAAGATCCTTCAAGAACTGGCGATCTGAGCTTTGTGAGTGCTGTGGAGGAGCTGGTGAGAAATCTGGAGTGAATCGGAGAAGCGATACCGCAGCCAACGCACGCCTGCAGCTCAAATACGACGCAACGGTCGGATCCCGATCGATTCGAATATTCCCGATCGATCGGGGAGGCTTTGGATCGATCCACGGATCGATCCAGAGCGCCTCTGTGCTCTGGAGAAACGCCTGGATCGATCCACGGATCGATCCAGCGCTTATCGCGCAAAGCAACCGCGTCCCAATCGATCCACTGATTGATTGGAACATCTGGATCGATCCACGGATCGATCCAGAGGCTCTCTGTTCGCTTAGGAGAAGCCTGGATCGATCCACTGATCGATCCAGCTCCTGGATCGATTCACTGATTGATCCAACACTTGGTTTTTGCCCAAAACCAAGTTCCAAGCCTCTCAAACCAACATCCGGTCAACCTTGACCTGTTGGTACATCATGCCTAGCCTCTGGTCACTCCCTTGACCTGCCAGGACTTCCCACCAAGTGTCCGGTCAATCCCTTTGACCCACTTGGACTTTTCTCGTTGTGCCAAGTATCCGGTCACTTCCTTGACCTACTTGGACTTCCACCAGATGTCTGGTCAATCCCTGATCCATCTGGATTTTCCCTTGCCTGGTTTCACTCACCAGGGCTTCCACCTAGCTTCATTCACTAGGACTTTCACCTGGCTTCACTCACCAGGATTTTACTTCTGCCTGGCTTCACTCACCAGGACTTTCACCGAGCTTCACTCACTAGAGTTTTCCATCTGCCTGGCTTCACTCACCAGGACTTTCATACTGCCTAGCTTCACTCACTAGGACTTTCACCTGGCTTCACTCACCAGGATTTTCCTTCTGCCTGGCTTCACTCACCAGGACTTTCCTTCTGCCTTGCTTCACTCACTAGGACTTCCTTCTGCCTAACATCCCAGTTAGGACTTCCCAGTCAAGTATCCGGTCAACCTTGACCTACTTGGCTCTTCTTTAATTAACATCTTATTGTCAAACATCTAAACCCAAACCAAGACTCAGCTTGGTCAAACAGGTCAACCTTGACCTGAGGGATGTTGCACCAACAATCTCCCCCTTTTTGATGTTTGACAATACCAACACTATCACTTACAATACCACATGTAAGTTAGGCTAATCCCATAGCCTAAACCTTCTTCATGCCACTAGGTAATGAGTACATAAGTTAAGCCTTTCATTTTCCCCCTAAGAGGGCAAACTCCCTCTAGGTAATGAAAGCCTAACTTACTCCCTTTCATTCTCCCCCTATTGGCACACATCAAACCATCTTTGAGCACACATCAACCCGTGCCTCAATTTTGGACACTCTTCAACAAAAGCCCCATTGTTGAAAACTCTCCCCCTGAAGAGTTGCGCATCGTTGTACACAACTTCACTCGTTGTGACCAACCCTATAATGAAGGTCCCATACCCTTCATTAACCTTTACCCTACATTCTCCCCCAATGTAGGCACATACCCAACCTTGAGCATTTTCTAACCACTTGAGTTCCCACTTGAAATAATGAGGATATCCACTCCCCATTTCAAGTTCAAAAGCTCATACATGGGCATTTTCTTTAAAGAAGGTTAACCACCTTCCAAGGTTCATGAAAAATAATTTTTCATGTCTTTAAAGAGTCCCTCCCCCTAAAGACATGGTGGTAACTTCTGTCATTGCACCAACAATGACTTGGAATCCCTAAACCTTTAGGAAACCCAAATTTTAGAAGTTTTGAGGTTTAAATGTTCAATATTTGAAACAACCTCAATCTAAACTTCTACTTAGTCTTCGTTAACCAATCCATCCTTGTTTTCAACATGAAAACACCCTTGTATTGTATACAAATGTATTATAGGGGTTTGGAATGGTTGCATAAACTAACCATGGTTCAAAGATGCTGAAATTAGGCCTTCCCAGCCAAAATCAGCAACCTGGATCGATTGGAGTTGGGTTCCAATCGATTGAACCTGGCTGAATCGATCCACTGATCGATTCAGACTCCCTGGATCGATCGGATGATCGATCCAGCGAGCTTCTGCTCGCGGAATTACCTTCTGAATCGATCCACGGATCGATTCAGGAACTCCAATCGATCCATGGATCGATCGGAGCTCTGATAGTTGCTGAAATTCCATTTCAGTCAACTTCAGAAACCCCTAGAAAATTCTACAAAAATCCAAAAATTATGAAATTTCGTGTAGACATTATTTAGGGCATTTACTATCACGGAAAAATAGTTTTCTATAAAAATACTTCATATTTTCAAAGATTGACACAAACTTGAAAACTTGTAAAAACTTTAGTGTTTTCTTCAAGTTTGTGTCTAACTATTCAATGGTGATTACTATCAAAAGATAGCCTTCACCAAGGTTTTCCAAAATCATTTTGAAAACATTTTTAAAACCAATATCCCATCATATTCCTTGGACATAATGCACATGACTTGTACATTAGCTTTCCCAATGATGGGGAAACACATAACTATGTGTTTTGATGAATTTAAAACTCAAAGGAATGCACTAAATCAACATCTTGAGTTTTGTTCATCATCCTAACATCTCACTTGTATCTAATGTGCACTAAACCACATACAAGTCACTTTATAGTCTTTGTGAGATGTAGATTTTGGTTTTTGCCCTAATCTAGGGATCATGCATATCTATCTAGGCATTTTAGAAATATTAGACATCCACCTAGAATGTCACTTGTTAATAAGGGTTGTTAAATGCCATTTGTCCTTAATTACAAGGGAATTAAACTAATGCATGATAATGTTATGGCATACATCAAAATAAAATAACTTTCAAAAGAAAGATTCCTATAATTACATGATGCATGAATGTCATGACATGGTATTTTTGGATTTTTCATAATAAAACATGAATGCAAAAATAGACATGATGTCATGGCATATGATGGGCAAACAATCATGGCAAGGTTTAGCATAAATAAAATATACCTAGATTAACTATCTAAGTATCCTTAAAATCTTAGCTAAACTTACGACTTAAACCTAGATTGCCCTAAAGTGCTTCAAGAAAATGCCAAAACCTAAATTGGCATTTCTAATTTCCTTGATTAATGTATGCCAATTGAAAATAAATATGTCCTCAAATGTTGGCATATTTCATTTTTCCACAAGAGTAGCACTTTTAAATTAAGGCTTAGTTTGCCTTTAATTTCCTAAGAACATACCAAAATCCCAACTTGGTAGTTCTTATGTTTTCTCAAATTTGTGCCACTTTAAAATAAAATCAATACTTCTCCACTTTGGCACATTTTACTCTTTCAAGGAGTAAATAATAATTCCATTTCATTTTCAAAGGTTAACAAAAACCTTGAAAATGCTCCTTGAGTGTCAATTTCCTCAAAGTTGGGTTAACTACCCTTCTAATCGGAGTTGACACTCTCTAACCCATCTAAGGGGTAGAGAAGATGCTCCTAGGAACCCAACACCTATTGGTGCTCCTTGGATGCTCTAGGTACTCACTAGGGATAACTTCCCTAAATACCTTCCTAGTGACCTTGTTGGGCTTCTTAGAAGCCTTGGCCATATTTTCTAGGTCAACTCTAGGGATAGCCTCCCTTGTAACCTTGTTCGTGACTTTCTTAGACTTCTTAGAAGTCTTAGTCACTTTGGTTGCAAAGATACTTCTAGGGATATCTTCCCTTGTATCCTTGACTTGACCTCTAGACTTAGGATTCGTTCCATAACTATATGGAACCCTATGATAACTAGGCACATCCTTCTTAGCTTTTGGTTTGTATCCCAAACCTTTATGGCCATTGGATGGCTTTGATTTTCCTAAACCTAAGTTATGCTCACTTTGCCCTAATAGGATATTTTCCATCATTTTTAGGGTCTTCTCCATTTTATCAAGTCTTGACCTCAAGACTTGATTTTCTCTCACTAAGTCCTTAGTATTTGATCCATGAGCATTTTTGTTTCTAGGCTTGTATCTTAAATCCTTAGAGTTATCGCCTAGGTTTTTACCTACATTCCTAGCCTTAGGGATAGTAGTTTTGGCATGTAGGGCCACATGCTTTTCCTTAAAGCCCTCATGCTTCCTATTCTTATGGTAAATCGCATTAAAATGATAAAAATTTGACCTAGCATGCTTTTTACCATTTTGCAAGGGAATAGGCTCAATGAAAGTTACCTTCCTTTTTACCTTGGAGGCTCCCCCTTGACTAGTGCCTCCTTGAGCCTTGACCATCTTCTTCCCCTTGGGGCATTGACTTCGGTAATGCCCTTTTTGTTGACACAAGAAGCACACAATGTGCTCCTTGCTCTTCTTTGTCCCGGGGGTGGTCTCCTTGAGCTTCTCCTTGCCCTTTTGCGTCACTTGACCCTTCTTCTTGGCCAAGTTGGGACACTTGCTCTTGTAGTGCCCACTTTCCCTACACTCAAAACATATTATATGATTTTTATTTTTAATTGAAACATTTATACCTTCTTGTGTAGGGATGGCACTTGCTCCTCCATTTGCTATTTCTTGAATTTCGGAGGTGGCACCATCTTCTTCTTCTTCACTTGACCCGGATGTAGAAGCTTCTCCTTCTTCTTGATCCGGCGTCACCAAGGATTGCTCCCCCTCAATCCTAGAGGTGGAGGCTTCATCATCTTGAACATGAAACAAGGAGTATGCTCCCTCCTTGTTCCCTTCGTTGCATTCCCTTGAGGATGAAGCTTCTTGGATTTCCTCTTCTTCGGAGGTTGAGCATCTCTCAACCTCGGAGTCCTCCTCTTGGTCTTGCTCCAAAGAGTCACCCTCTCTGGATTCTTCATGATCTTGTACAGTGGAGGGGATCTCTTCATGAATCTTAGCCAATTTGCTCCAAAGTTCCTTTGCATCTTCAAATTCTCCAATTTTGCAAAGAATGGTGCTTGGCAATAAATTGACCAAAAGCTTGGTCACTTTGTCATTTGCCTCGCACCTTTGGACTTGCTCCGGGCTCCATTTGCTTTTCTTTAGAACTTTGCCCTTTGAATTTCTTGGAGCTTTGAAGCCTTCCATTAGAGCAAACCATTGCTATATCTCCATCATAAGAAAATTTTCAATTCTTGATTTCCAAGAATCGAAGCTTGTGGATGTGTACGGTGGAGCCACCCTTGTGTCAAATCCAAGTCCATCTTGGAATTGCATCTTGAAGTTGAGCTTCTTGAAATCTTTGACTTTTGATGAATTTGCTTCAACTTCTTCACCCTCTAGCTTTGCTTGTTTTGTTTGCCCCTTCCGGCGATGATTCCGGTGAAGAGCGACCTCGCTCTGATACCACTTGTTAGGACCAAAAGTAGCTAGAGGGGGGGGGTGAATAGCTCAGCGCGTTCTCTCGGTGCTTGGCGTTGCTTGACGTTGCTTGTTTCTTCAAGAATATGCAGCGGAAATACAAAGAAACAATCACACAACGCTAACACGGTTGGTTTACTTGGTATCCACCTCACAAGAGGTGACTAATCCAAGGATCCACACCAACACACACACCCTCCACTAAATAAAACTCTCCTTTATGGTAACTACCAAGGGCGGAGAAGCCCTACAAGACTCAATACAAGAAGAGAGGGAAAGGATACAAGAGATACAAGCTTACAAGCTTACAATGAGTATAAACCCTAACCCTAGCTTCTGTTCTTGGCTTTGATCCGCCTCTTGACTTGGAAAACTTCCAAGATCCTTCAAGAACTGGCGATCTGAGCTTTGTGAGTGCTGTGGAGGAGCTGGCGAGAAATCTGGAGTGAATCGGAGAAGCGATACCGCAGCCAATGCACGCCTGCAGCTCAAATACGACGCAACGGTCGGATCCCGATCGATTCGAATATTCCCGATCGATCGGGGAGGCTTTGGATCGATCCACGGATCGATCCAGAGTGCCTCTGTGCTCTGGAGAAACGCCTGGATCGATCCACGGATCGATCCAGCGCTTATCGCGCAAAGCAACCGCGTCCCAAATCACCGATCGATTGGAAATCTGGATCGATCCACTGATCGATCCAGCTCCTGGATCGATCCACTGATCGATCCAGCTCCTGGATCGATTCACTGATCGATCCAACACTTGGTTTTTGCCCAAAACCAAGTTCCAAGCCTCTCAAACCAACATCCGGTCAACCTTGACCTGTTGGTACATCATGCCTAGCCTCTGGTCACTCCCTTGACCTGCCAGGACTTCCCACCAAGTGTCCGGTCAATCCCTTTGACCTACTTGGACTTTTCTCGTCGTGCCAAGTATCCGGTCACTTCCTTGACCTACTTGGACTTCCACCAGATGTCTGGTCAATCCCTGATCCATCTGGATTTTCCCTTGCCTGGCTTCACTCACCAGGGCTTCCACCTAGCTTCATTCACTAGGACTTTCACCTGGCTTCACTCACCAGGATTTTCCTTCTGCCTGGCTTCACTCACCAGGACTTTCACCTAGCTTCACTCACTAGAGTTTTCCATCTGCCTGGCTTCACTCACCAGGACTTTCATACTGCCTAGCTTCACTCACTAGGACTTTCACCTGGCTTCACTCACCAGGATTTTCCTTCTGCCTGGCTTCACTCACCAGGACTTTCCTTCTGCCTAGCTTCACTCACTAGGACTTCCTTCTGCCTAACATCCCAGTTAGGACTTCCCAGTCAAGTATCCGGTCAACCTTGACCTACTTGGCTCTTCTTTAATTAACATCTTATTGTCAAACATCTAAACCCAAACCAAGACTCAGCTTGGTCAAACAGGTCAACCTTGACCTGAGCGAGGTTGCTCTTCATCGGAATCACCGCCGGAAGGGGCAAACATATCAAGAAAAGCTAGAGGGTGAAGAAGTTGGAGCAATTTCTTCATGTTCAAGACTTTATCAAGCTCAACTTCAAGATGCAATTCCAAGATGGGCTTGGATTTGACACAAGGGTGGCTCCACCATACACTTCTACGAGTTTCGATTCTTAGAAATCAAGAATCGAAAATTTTCTTATGATGGAGATAGAGCAATGGTTTGCTCTAATGGAAGGCTTCAAGGCTCCAAGAAATTCAAAGGACAAAGTTCTAAAGAAAAGCAAATGGAGCCCGGAGCAAGTCCAAAGGTGCGAGGCAAATGACAAAGTGACCAAGCTCTTGGTCAATTTATTGCCAAGCACCATCCTTTGCAAAATTGGAGAATTTGAAGATGCAAAGGAACTATGGAGCAAATTGGCCAAGCTTCATGAAGAGATCCCCTCCACTGTACAAGAGCAAAAAGAATCCAGAGAGGGTGACTCTTTGGAGCAAGACCAAGAGGAGGACTCCGAGGTTGAGAGATGCTCAACCTCCGAAGAAGAGGAAATCCAAGAAGCTTCATCCTCAAGGGAATGCACCGGAGGGAACAAGGAGGGAGCATACTCCTTGTTTCATATTCAAGATGATGAAGCCTCCACCTCTAGGATTGAGGGGGAGCAATCCTTGGTGACGCCGGATCAAGAAGAAGGAGAAGCTTCTACATCCGGGTCGAGAGAAGAAGAGGAGGAAGAAGCAACTACCTCTACAAGTCAAGAAAAATCAAATGGAGGAGAATCAAGGTCCGATCAAGAGGAAGCTTTTACCTCCGGATCAAAAGGAGAAGATGCCACCCCTACAAGCAAAGGTATAAACATATCAATTAATAATAAAAATCATATCATATGCTTTGAATGTAGGGAACATGGGCATTACAAAAGTAAATGCCCTAAATTGGCCAAGAAGAAGGGCCAAGTGGCACAAAAGGGCAAGGAGAAGTCAAAGGAGACCATCCCCGGAACAAAGAAGAGCAAGGAGCACATTGTGTGCTTCTCTTGCAATCAAAAGGGGCATTACCGGAGTCAATGCCCGAAGGGGAAGAAGATGGTCAAGGCTCAAGGAGGCACTAGTCAAGGGGGAGCCTCCAAGGTAAAGAAGAAGGTAACATTTATTGAGTCTACCCCTTTACGTTATGGTAAAAAGCATGATAGTTCTAATTTTTATCATTTTAATGCAATTTACCATAAGAATAGAAAGCATGGGGGCATTAAGGAAAAGCATGTGGCCCTACATGCCAAGACTACCCAACCTAAGGTTAGGAAGGTAGATAGACATTTGGGCAAGAACACTAAGGATGATAGATACAAGCCCAAGAATAAAAATGCTCATGGATCAAATGAAAAATCAAATACTAAGGACTTAGTGAGGGAAAATCAAGTCTTGAGGTCAAGACTTGATAAATTAGAAAAGACCCTAAAAAGATTGGAAAATATCCTATTAGGGCAAAATGAGCATAACCTAGGTTTGGGATACAAAACCAAAGCAAAAAATGATGTGCCTAGTTATCATAGGGTTCCATATAGTTATGGAACAAATCCTAAGTCTAGAGGTCAAGTCAAGGATACAAGGGAAGATATCCCTAGAAGTATCTTTGCAACCAAAGTGACTAAGACTTCTAAGAAGTCTAAGAAAGTCACTAACAAGGTCACAAGGGAAGAAATCCCTAGAATTGACCTAGAAAAGGTGACCAAGGCTTCTAAGAAGCCAAACAAGGTCACTAGGAAGGTATCTAGGGAAGTTATCCCTAGTGAATACCTAGAGCATCCAAGGAGCACCAATAGGTGTTGGGTTCCTAGGAGCATTTTCTCTACCCCATAAATGGGTTAGAGAGTGTCAACTCTAAGTGAAAGGGTAGTTAACCCAATCATGAAGAAATTGACACTCAAGGAGCATTTTCAAGGTTGTGTTAACCTTTGAAAATGAAATGGAATTATTATTTACTCCTTGAAAGAGTAAAATGTGCCTAATGGTGGAAGAATTGATTTTAATCTTAAATGGCACATATTGGGAAATTCATAAGAACTATCAAGTTGGGATTTTGGTATGTTCTTAGGCAATTTAAGGCAATCCGAGCCTTAATTTAAAAGTGCTACTCTTGTGGAAAAATGGAATATGCCAACATTTGAGGAATATGCTTAATTTTAATTGGCATAAATTAATCAAGGGAATTAGAAATGCAAACTTAGGCTTTGGCATTTTCTTGAAGCACCTTAGGGCAATCTAGGTTTAAGTTGTAAGTTTATCTAAGGTTTTAAGGATACTTAGATAGTTAATCTAGGTATATTTTATTAATGCTAAATCTTGCCATGATTGTTTGCCCATCATATGCCATGACATCAAGTTTATTTGTGCATTCATGACTTATTATGAAAATACAAAAATACCATGTCATGTTATACATACATCATGTAATTATAGGAATCTTTCTTTTGAAAGTTATTTCATTTTGATGTATGCCATAGCATAATCATGCATTAAGTTTAATTCCTTGTAATTAAGGACAAATGGCATTTAACAACACTTATTAACAAGTGACATCCTGGGTGGATGTCTAATATCTCTAAAATGCCTAGATAGATATGCATGATCCCTAGAATAGGGCAAAACCAAATTTTACATCTCACAAAGACCTATAAGATGACTTGTATGTGTTTTGTCCACAATAGATACAAGTGAGATGTTAGGATGATGAACAAAACTCAACATGTTGATTTAGTGCATTCTTTTGAGTTTTAGGTTCATCAAAACACATAGTTATGTGTATTCCCATCATTGGGAAAGCTAATGTACAAGTCATGTGCATTAAGCCCAAGGAATGTGATGGGATATTGGTTTTGAAAATTGTTTTAAAAGACTTTTGGAAAACCTTGGTGAAGGCTATCTTTTGATAGTAATCACCATTGAATAGTTAGACACAAACATGAAGAAAACGCTAAAGTTTTAGCAAGTTTTCAAGCTTGTGTCAATCTTTGAAGATATGATATATTTTCATAGAAAACTATTTTTCCATGATAAATTATACCCTAAATAATGTCTACACAAATTTTTACGATTTTTGGAATTTTGTAGAATTTTCTAGGGGTTTCTGAAATTGGCTGAAATTGAATTTCAGCAATTTCAGGTCTCCAATCGATCAGTGGATCGATTGGAGTGCCTCAATCGATCAGCCGATCGATTGAGAAGGCATTTCTCGCGAGCAGAAGCTCGCTGGATCGATCAGCCGATCGATCCAAGAAGACTGAATCGATCAGTGGATCGATTCAGCAGGGTTCAATCGATTGGAACCCAACTCCAATCGATTGAAGATGCTGATTTTGGCTGGGAAAGCTTATTTTCAGCATTTTGATCCTATTTTAGTCTAGGTAACCATTCCAAACCCCTGAAAATACATTTGTATACATAAAAAGGGTGTTTTCGTGTGGAAAACAAGGATGGATTGGTTAAGGAAGGCTAAGTTGAAGTTTAGGTTGAGGTTTGTTTCAAATTTTGAATATTTGAACCTCAAAACTTCTAAAATTGGGTTTCCTAAAGTTTTGGGGATTCCAAGTCATTGTTGGTGCAATGACAGAAGTTACCACCATGTCTTTAAGGGGAGGGACTCTTTAAAGACATGAAAATTATTTTTCATGAACCTTGGAAGGTGGTCAACCTTCCGTTAAGAACATGCTCAAGGTTGAGCGTTTAAACTTTTAATGGGGAGTGGATATCCTCATTGTTCAAGTGATTTCAAGTGGATAATGCTCAAGGATGGGCATTTGCCTACATTGGGGGAGAATGTATGGTTAAGGTTAATGAAGGGTATGGGACCTTCATTATCGTGTTGGTCACAACGAGTGAAGTTGTGAACAACGATGAGCAACTCTTCAGGGGGAGAGTTTTCAACAATGGGGCATTTGTTGAAGAGTGCCCAAAATTGAGGCACGGGTTGATGTGTGCTCAAAGATGGTTTGATGTGTGCCAATAGGGGGAGAATGAAAGGGAGTAAGTTAGGCTTTCATTACCTAGAGGGAGTTTGCCTTCTTAGGGGGAGAATGAAGGGCTTAACTTATGTATTCATTACCTAGTGGCATGAAGAAGGTTTAGGCTATGGGATTAGCCTAACTTACATGTGGTATTGTAAGTGATAGTGTTGGTATTGTCAAACATCAAAAAGGGGGAGATTGTTGGTGCAACATCCCTCAGGTCAAGGTTGACCTAGTTGACCAAGCTTGAGTCTTGGTTTGGGTTTCGATGTTTGACAAGTAGGTCAAGGATGACCGGATACTTGACTGGGAAGTCCTAACTGGGATGTTAGGCAGGAGGAAAATCCTGGTGAGTGAAGCCAGGTGAAAGACCTAGTGAGTGAAACTAGGCAATTGGGAAGTCCTAGTGAGTGAAGCTAGGCAGGAGAAAAATCCTGGTGAGTGAAGCCAGGTGAAAGACCTAGTGAGTGAAGCTAGGCAATTGGGAAAGTCCTGGTGAGTGAAGCCAGGCAAGAGAAATCCAGAAGGGTCAAGGTTGACCAGACATCTGGTGAGAGTCCAAGTAGGTCAAAGGGATTGACCGGATACTTGGCACGAGAAAGAAAAGTCCAAGTAGGTCAGAGGGACTGACCGGATACTTGGCAAGAAGAGAAAAGTCCAAGTGGGTCAAAGGGATTGACCAGACACTTGGTGAGAGAGTCCTAGCCGGTCAAGGGTGACCGGATGCTAGGTCTTATGTACCAACAAGTCATGGTTGACTAGATGTTGGTTTAGGGAGCTTTGGACTTGGTTTTGGGCAAAAACCAAGGTTTGGATTAATCCGTGGATTGATCCAGCAGGTTTGGATTGATCCGTGGATTGATCCAGCAGGTTTGGATTGATTCGTGGATTGATCCAGCAGGTTTGGATCGATCCGTGGATCGATCCAGTAGATCTGGATCGATCAGTGGATCGATCCAGAAGATTTGGATCGATCCGCCGATCGATCCGGTGAGTCCCTGCGAACAGAACCCCTCTGGATCGATCCGTGGATCGATCCAGAGGTCCCAATCGATCGATGGATCGATTGGGGGCCCTCCGATAAGCGCTGGATCGATCCGTGGATCGATCGCATGTTTCGAGAAAGGGTCGGATCGATCCGTGGATCGATCCAAAGCCTCCCCGATCGATTGGGAGCAATCTAATCGATTGGGATTCGACCGTTGGCGTCGTTTATAGCTGTTGGCGTGCGATTCCTTCGGCAGAACTTCACCGTTTCATCTCAGATCTTCGCCAGCTCCTCCACAGCACTCTCAAAGCTCGTGATCGCCAGTTCTTGAAGGTTCTTCGAAGCTCTCCGAGTCAAGAGGCGGATCAAAGGCAAGAAGAGAAGCTAGGGTTAGGGTTTTCTGCATTCATTGTAAGCTTTGTGCTTGTATTTTGTTTCCCTTTCCTTCTTCTTGTACCGAGAGTCTTGTAGGGCTTCTCCGCCCTCGGTAGTTACCGAAAAGGAGTGTTTCATAGTGGAGGGTGCGTGCGTGGTGTGGATCCTTGGATTAGTCACCGCCTTTGGAGGTGGATACCAAGTAAAATCCTAGTGTTAGCGTGGTTGTATTTGTTTCTGTATTTTCCGCTGCATATTCTTGAAGAAACAAGCAACGCCGAGCAACGCCAAGCACCGAGCGAACGCGACGAGCTATTCACACCCTCTAGCTACTTTTGGTCCTAACAGAAGAGAAGATGGAAAAGAGCACACGATAATTAGCACTTATGGAAAGGGAGGTTTCGGACTCCGGAAGTGAGGGAGACTCGAGCGACGCTTCAACCGCGGCTTCATCATCGTCGGATGATGAAGAGGTAACCTCTTCTCATATAGAAAAGTGTTATAAGACTATCACTCACTTATCTACATTGCTTAAAAAGTCAAAAACAGAAAATAAATTGTTAAAAGAAGAAGTAAAAACCTTAAGGACCCTTAGGGAAGATGAGGTCGATGACCTACATCTAGAAGTCCTTGAGGATGAGAACAAAACTTTAAAGGGTGAGGTTGAAAACTCAAGAAAATGCTTGAGAAGTTCTCAACTAGCTCTAAGACTCTAGACATGATTCTAAATGGCCAAAGGGCAGTCTACAACAAGGCCGGGCTAGGGTATCAACCCAAGGAGTCGAGTTTCATTTCTCTAATGTCTAGAACTCAAAATAGTAGATCACATGTTTCTAGGGCTCATGGAACTAGGAAAGGTATGACCAAGGCATGGATTCCTAGGTCTTTCGTTGTAGAAGCATTAGGTCCCAAGATTTGGGTACCTAAAACCTCTATCTTCCGTGTCTTGTAGGCATTGGTCGAGGGGGAGCATCTATCAACTTGGTTTGTTGATAGTGGATGCTCCAAGCACATGACCGGGGACAAATCACTGTTTACAACCATTCAAAACAAAAGTAGAGGTAATGTGTCTTTTGGTAATAATGGTAGCCTTAAGGTTGTAGGAGTTGGAGACATTCATATATCCGAATGTTTCCATATCAAGAATGTCCTTCTAGTCAAGGGGATGACTTTTAATCTCCTAAGTGTCAGTCAATTGTGTGATACGGGTTACACAATTGAATTTCATTCAAGTCAATGTTTGGTTAAACACATTGACACACTTGACACGATACTAGTAGGCACAAGGGTTGATAATATTTATCAAGTATCGTTTAAAAGTGCTACTAATGCTTTGATTAAGTGTTTCATGTCGAAAGAAGAAGAGTCTTGGCTATGACATAGAAGGTTGGCACATGTAAACATGAAGAACATCCGGAAGTTGGCCAACCAAGGATTAGTGCGAGACTTACCCAGCATCAAGTACCACAAGACCAAACTATGTGATGCATGTCAAAAGGGTAAGCAAACAAAAGTTGTTCATAAAGGTAAAAGCACTGTAAGTACATCTACTGCTTTAGATTTATTGCACATGGACCTATTTGATTGCAGTAGTGTAATATCATTGAATGGAAGTAGATATTGCTTGGTAATCGTTGATGATTTTACTAGATACACATGGACTTTCTTTTTGAAACATAAGGACCAAACTATAGATATTTTTATTTCCTTTTGTAGAAGAACTGAAAATGAAAAATCGACAACAATTAAAACCATTAGAAGTGATCATGGTGGGGAATTTCAAAATCATAGGTTTTTAGAGTTTTGTCAAGAAAAGGGATATAGGCATGAGTTCTCTACTCCAAGGACCCCACAACAAAATGGGGTTGTGGAGAGAAAGAACCGAGTCCTACAAGAGGCTGCACGAAGCATGCTCAATGAGTACTCACTACCGAGCTACTTATGGGTGAAGCTGTGAATACAACTTGCTATGTGCAAAATCGAGTTTTAATACATAGGTTTTTAGGAAAGACTCCCCATGAACTTTGGTTTGGGAAACCGCCTACAATTAAACATCTTAGGGTGTTTGGTTGTAAGGTGTTTATCTTGAACACCAAGGATCATCTTGTGAAGTTCACGGCTAAGGCTGATCAAGGGATACTGGTCGGGTACTCTCTTACCAGCAAAGCCTATCGAGTCTACAACAATAGGACTAAATTGATTGAAGAGTCCTCTGATGTAGCTTTTGAAGAAATCCCTAACTTAAATGATCAACCAAGGGATGTAGGAGAAATTCAATTTGAACTTAGAAATCTAAGTTTGAATGATCAAAATGAAGAACGAGTCAAAGTTGACTCTGATGTTGATGAGCAAAGGCAACAAAGAACTCAATCTGATCCTTTGCCTGATATTGAGTCCTTGCCTGTGCCGAGTGAGACCACTCATGAGGCACCGCCAACACCAAGGCAGTCTAGGTTAGCCACTAGTCATCCCCAAGACCAAATTGTGGGAGACATCCAACAAGGGGTTAGGACTAGGTCATTCTTTAGAAATGAGTCTAATGAAGTCGCATTGATTTCAGAGATTGAACCAAAAATAGTTGATGAGGCATTGCACGATCCTGATTGGATCTTAGCTATGCAAGATGAGTTAGGTCAATTTGAAAGGAGCCAAGTGTGGGACTTAGTTCCTAGACCTAAGAAGACCACCATTATTGGAACTAAATGGGTCTTCAAAAATAAGTTAAATCAAAAGGGAGAAGTTGTAAGAAACAAGGCAAGACTTGTAGCCAAGGGCTATAGTCAAGTCGAGGGTCTCGATTATGATGAGACTTATGCTCCCGTGGCCCGATTAGAGTCCATTCATTTGATGCTAGCTTTTGCTGCACATAGAGGTTTCAAGCTCTATCAAATGGACGTTAAATCAACCTTCTTAAACGGATTCATCAAAGAAGAGGTCTATGTTGAACAACCACCGGGGTTTGTGAATACCGAAGTTCCAAACCATGTGTACAAGCTCAAGAAAGCTCTTTATGGGCTTAAACAAGCACCTCGAGCATGGTACGAAAGGTTGTCAACTTACCTATTAGAAAAGGGCTTTGTAAGAGGCCAAATAGACCCAACACTATTTCTGCGTAGAGATGGTGAAAACATTTTTGTAGCCCAAGTGTATGTCGATGACATAATTTGTGGCTCAAATAACAAGGGCTATTTGAATGAATTCATTTCTCACATGGAAAGTGAGTTTGAGATGAGTCTAGTAGGAGAGTTGACATTCTTCCTCGGACTTGAAATCAAACAAACTCGAGATGGAATTTATGTCCATCAGACAAAATACACTCAAGAGATGCTTAGAAAATTCAATATGAGTGTCTCTAAGGAAGTGTCCACTCCAATGGCAACAAACACTCACCTTGACAATGATGAGAATGGAAAACCAATTGATCTAACGCAATATAGAAGCATGATTGGTAGTCTTCTATATCTCACAGCTAGTCGACCGGACATACTCTTTGCTGTGGGCATGTGCGCTAGGTATCAAGTCTGTGCCAAGGAATCTCACTTAATTACAGTTAAGAGAATATTGAGATACCTTAAGGGCACAATTCAAGTAGGTTTATGGTACCCTCGTATAGAGTCTTTTGACTTGATAGGCTATACCGATTCCGATTATGCTGGGTGCAAATTGGATCGGAAAAGCACTAGTGGGGGTTGCCAATTCTTAGGTTCATCATTAGTTAGTTGGTCAAGTCGGAAGCAACATTGTGTTGCTCTCTCCACGACCGAGGCTGAATACATTGCCATGGGAGAGAGTGTATCACAATTGTTGTGGATGATTCACACTCTAGAAGATTATGGACTTTCGTATAAGGGAGTGCAAGTGTTGTGTGACAACATTAGCACAATAAACCTAACAAAAAATCCAGTCCATCATTCAAGGACCAAACACATTGAAGTGCGTCATCACTTCATTAGAGATCACGTAGCTAGGGGAGACATTGCACTCACATATGTTGAGTCAAAGTCAAACTTAGCCGACATTTTCACAAAACCCCTTCCGGAAAATGAATTTAGTCATTTAAGGAGGGAATTGGGAATGTGTTTGGCTCAATAAGTCATGTTGACCACATCATGATCAATAAGGACCATTAAAATGACAAGAAAAATTGGGAAATTAATTTGGGCAACTTGAGGACATCTCACACAAACTATAAGGTTTAACAAATTGTTTTTGTTTGCTAAATATGGGGTGAGATGCTAGGATCAACCAAATTATTCAAAATGTATCATGCATCCCTTGAATAATTAGTTTGAAGAGACATTAATTGAGTATGGGGAAGGCCATTACATAATTCATGTGTATTTGGCTCCTAGATCTTACTCATATATTCCAACCAAGGAATCTTGGTTGGACTTTTGCCTAGAAATTATCTAATTAGGGTTGATGGTTGATGTGTTGATTGGTATTGTTGTTTGGTTCATTTCATGACTTTGATTGATAAAACGATAGGTTGTTAAAGGAAATAATAGCAACTTGGATATATTTTGACAAACTTGAAACTAAACATAACAAGGATAAAAAATTTCAGCTTTCATGCCTTGATTGAAAAATTAGGACAAGTTGTTTATATTTTGACAAATTTGAACCTGATCATAGAGATGAGTTTAGCAAAAATATGTTTTGAACTTCTAAGGACCAAGAAGATAGAACTCCATATGGTTGGAGTTAGTGTGAGGTTTTGTTTGATAAGAGTCTGAAACTTTTGGATTATGAACAAGTTCAGGCCATAAGAAATCATATTTCGAATATATTAGTGTTTGGTGATTCCTAAGTTCTAGGGTATGTCTTAGGGAAGTTATGAATTCTTGAGTTCCGGATTCTTCAGATTTCATGGCTCAGTATTTCAGTTACTGAAATTACTGAAATCGGGTTATCAGACACTGATCGGTCCACAGACCAATCAGGAAAGTCTGGATCGGTCTGTCGACCGATCCAGAACGAAGCCAAACTCTCTGTTTGGTATCTGATCGGTCCAGTGACCGATCAGCGCACGAAGAAAGCCCCCTGATCGGTCCGGGCACCGATCAGGGTGATCCCTGATCGGTCCACTGACCGATCAGGTGTCGCCGATTCACTCGGGTGAATCTGATCGTTCAGGATTTCTCCTGATCGAACAGTCGTTCGATCAGGGAATAGATCGATCCCTGGCTTTAACTCCTCCCGACTCCCTCTTTTCCCATTACCTACGAAGCCCTAGCCAACTCTCTTTTCCCCCGTTTCTTCTTCTCCTTGATCACCGAACCCTAGACGACTCCTCCTGCCTCAGCATTTCTTTCTTTCTCCGAAAACCAGAGAAATGGCTCCAAGGTAACTTCATCAGCTCTATTTCTCGTTAGTACTTCATTTGTTTCATTTCTCACTGATTCAGTGATTTGGGGTGGTGCTCAGGTTGTGCTCCTTTGCTTCATCTGTGTCATGTTCCTAACCCCTTAGGAAGAAACCAGTAGGTGAGGGTACTTCCAAGTCCAAAGATAAATCCAAATCCAAAGAAACCTCCCGACCTCAACCATCTAGTTCGAGAAGATTTCCCAACCAACAGTTTGAACAATCCTTTAAGGAAAGGACCTTCAAGTTGCTCCCATGTAGATCAGTCGATAAAAAATACATGAATGAGTTTTGTCCAGCGATTACGGAGACCATAGCCTACTATAAACTTGATTCCTTGGTATATTTAGAGAGGGATATCAACCTTGACCTAGTTTCTGAATTCTATAACAACCTTCATCAGACTATTGATGGTAGTTATAGATCAAGAGTGGCTAAGCAAACCGTTGATTTCAGCTTAATTGCCTTCTTTGATTATTTAGGCTGTCGTTTGTGTTCGGGGACGGTGTTCTCATTCTATCCTGCTTTGCCTGAACCCGTGCCTCATCCTCTTGATGTCTCATCTGACTCGATTTATGAGTACTTCTTTAGACATCCGAGACCGGATGGATTAGATGAGTTAGATGTCGACTTTCCTACATTTGCAGCCCTTGGCCTTTCTGCTCCTAATTACATTCTTTTCAAAATTGTCACAAACTGTCTACTACCTATTACTTCTAAACCATTGGCAGAGATTCGACCGTATCATTGTCTGATGCTTTATGGGTTGCGTAGGCGTCTTGACTTTGATATCATGTCGAGTGTCTATACTTCTATCATATCCCATAGCGAGCCAAGCGGTTACACCATCTATATGCCTTATGGGCATGTAATTACTGATTGGCTTGAGTCCCTGGGTGTTGACGTCTCTAGGGGGAGGATGGTAAAGATGGTTAGGCAGGATTGTCGACTTGGGAAACGTGCATTTTCCAAGTCTGGAATCTTAGGACAGGATGGGCCGATTAGGTGGAAGGATGGGAGGGCATTAGGTGAGTTACCTCGACGACAGGTTGCTCCTCCTGCTGCTGATGATGGAGAGGCCGATCCTGATCTGCGCTGGCAGATCGCCGAGCTGGAGAGTCGCTTTGATCGCCACGAGGAGATGATGGCTGCTGAGTTCGATGGACTACGCATACGGATTGACCAGCGCTACGACGATCTGCGCAGCCAGCAGTTGGTGACTCAGCAACTGCTTCGAGGGTGGATGGCCAGATACCCACCTCCGCAGCACCACCCGGACCATACACTTTCGAGCAGCAGCATCCCGCCTCCGGAAGATATTCCTCCAGCCGACACTGGAGATGTTCCTCGTCTTGAGGAAGATGACTGATACTTTTTGATGATCATATTGATTGTATGTTTTGGATGATGGTTGCTAGATACTTATGCCTGACCTGGTTGTATGCTACTTACTGTTATGCTACTCATTCTTCCTTATATATTTGTTGTTCTTTTCTTGGTTGTTACTATACTCTTCATATGTCTTTTATTTCTTTATTCATTTACTGTCCTAAAATACACTTAGAAGGAATTCTAGGGGGATTAAGCAGAAGACAGTATGGATTAAGGGGGAGCTCTTTAAGTTATCTTACCTTGTTCGCTCCTTTTCGGCGTTTGACAAAGGGGGAGAAGATAACTAAGTTTAGAAATGAATGAAAGGTTGATTTTAGGGGAGAGGATGACTTTGAGTCTTTTTGAATCCTCTTACCTAATTCGCACCTATTCGACTAAGTTAAGTTAAGTGATGAATTGACTTCATCGAGTCGATATGAAAAAGGGGGAGAAGATAACTAAGGTATATCCGTCTTAGGGGGAGGATCTTGATTTCCCTAAAAATTATGGGTATATGAGCATTTCTGATCTAAACTTAAATCGTGTTGTCAAACAACAAAAAGGGGGAGATTGTTGATACAGTCTTACCTGGATGTTGTTTTGCTGTTGACACTGATTTAAGTTTGTATCAGATATTTAACTCAGATTGTTTACTAATCTAGGTTGACTTGGTTGACCTGATTGAGAAAGTCCTAACTGGGATGTTAGGCAGTTGGAAAGTCCTGGTGAGTGAAGCCAGGCAGATTGGAAATCTTGGTGAGTGAAGCTAGGTGAAAACCCTAGTGAGTGAAGTTAGGTGCAAGTCCTGGTGAGTGAAGCCAGGCAAGGGAAAATCCAGATGGATCAAGGGTGATCGGACATCTGGTGTTGAAAAGTCCAAGAAGGAAACTTGGCATGCGAAGTCAGAGAGGGCTCGGTAGCTCGTTCTCTAGGACCAGATGAAGTCGGAGAGGGCTAGGGAGCTCGTTTCTCCGGACTAGGTCAGAGAGGGCTCGACTCGGACTGAGTCAAGAAGCTGGATCGGTCGGCAGACCGATCCAGTGAAACCTTGGACACCTGATCGGTCTGGCGACCGATCAGGAATCGATCAGTGGCTACTGATCGATTACTGATCGATCTGCAGACCGATCAGAAATCGATCAGTAGGCTACTATGATTTTACTGATCGGTCTGGAGACCGATCAGGAGGCTGTAAGCGCTTGGGAAGAGCGACATCTGATCGGTCCGCAGACCGATCAGAAGCTGTGCGCAGCGACATCTGATCGGTCTGGAGACCGATCAGATTAGTTCCTGATCGGTCTGCCAGACCGATCAGCGATGAATCAGAAAGCGTGGATCGGTCTACAGACCGACCCACAGTATTGTTTGTTTTGCATGTACTTTTTCTGATTGCTGTATTTGTTTTCACCCATCTATTTTTAACCATCTGCTGTGAGTCTTTTTAGCTTGCAGGTTGCAGGTCACACTCTCATGGTTGAATTCAAATTAAGCTTCATTAAGAGAAGAAGACAAGTGCTCTTTACACTGTGATTTGCTGCAACAGATGCATTTGAGGCATCAACGTTCACTGACGAATCTGATTGCGATTGGGCTGCGCTCAGTTTGACCTCTACTTATTGGTTCGTATCCAGAGACGCCAGTGATTTCCATTGGCATAGGTTCAGAGAACCAGATGAGGAGGAGAGGTGATTGGCTACGCCTTGTTGGCAGCAGTGATTCTGCAGGCAGCAGTGATTCGAGCCAGTAAAGCAGAGAGACATAAGAAGGAAGAAGAGAGGTTCAGAAAGAAAGGAACTGGATTCTCTGTTTTCCAATCGATCAATCCTTTGAGAAAGCAAGTTGGTGAAGCTGTGAGCTCCTTGCTAAGAAGGTTGTTGTGTGCTCTCTGCTCGTTTTCTTCTCCGCGTGGCTGTAAGCTCATCTGATTATTCTTCTCAGCCACTGTAAGTCTTGTGCTTAATTCTATAATCAACTGAGACTCTGTTGAGAGGTTGCTCCACCGAGAAGGAGACATCTTTAGCCGGATTTTGTCCGGGGTGTGATCTACCGAAAGATCAAGGAGTCGTCCTCCTTACGGACACGCCAAGGAGTAGGGGCAAGTTATCCCCGAACCTTGTATATCCGTGTGTCTGCTGTGTGTGTCTTTCTTCCTCCGTTTTAGTTTTCTACTTCCGCTGTGCTAACAAGTTTTTCTTTAAGAAAGATTGTGTTTAAGTTTTCAAAGAAGCTATTCACCCCCCCTCTAGCCATCTAAGATCCCAACAATAAAGTCTTGGTAATGAAGGAGTAACACTTCACCTCTTTCCTTGCTCATTTCTGCAATAGTACTTCAGTAGTGTTTCCAAATTTGGTGATCTTCATAAGCTTTCTGTTCCTGCACAGCAGGAATGTACAATGCCAGCTGCCAATTTACAAAGCTACTGAATTCCTGCTCTTACTGCCTTAGTTTCAGTAATGAGAATCCTAGACCCTTTTGGCTTAAATCTTGTAGAATAGGCTTACCCAAAGGTATCATTTAGCACCAAATTGATAAGAGCTCGAATTCTAAACGCTGCTGTTCAAAAACAGCATGAAGAGTTGGCACACACAAACCAAAAGTAGCCTCTAAACCAAGCCAAAAGTGGAAACTTAAATAAGAACTCCAATTACTGCACATTGTATCAAGTAACCATAATCAAGGTCCATGTTTGAGACTCCCACATCACTCTCCAAAAATCACAATTCAATACTTATGGAACCATCCCTCTTCTTCAAAATTCTTGAGCATAAACTAATTTTTCCCCCACAATTAAAACTTTGTCCATCATCAAACAATCTAACTCATCAAGATAGTCAACCAAAATCCTCAATGAAATGAACCAAGCAAAGGTACTCAAAGATTAAATTGCAAGAGAAAAATGTTTTAAGAAAATTATGAAGAAAGGAATTGGAATTTATGAGGGATCAAGAATGAAAATAATCCTTCATCTCCATATATACATATGTTTTTGTGACTTTGAAAAGAATCAAAGCAAGTTCTAGAGTTTCAATTGCTATGAGTGCATGCCACACAACAAGAAAATAGCGTGTAGGCTTTAAGCGGTCCTCACTAGGTAATATTCATGCAAACAAGCTCAATCAATCAAATTGGAATCCACCACCAAATTAACCAATATAATGCAAGAAAAGCATCCACTCATGTACAATGACCTAAAATTGATGATCAAATTTAAGAAGCTTTTACCATCTTAGAAATATTACTTAAGCAAATTCATGGAGAATTTTATTAAAAATGACATGCTATGTACTAAACCAAATGCAAAGTATGAAAACAAAATGCAAATGCAAAGTATGAAACCAAAGATCGTATAAAGAATTTATTAGAGAAAAACTAAACACAAAGCATGAATTTAAATGCAAGAGTAAGCAAAATTGGAACTAACTCCCCTTTAAATCCCGGTGGTTGAAGAAGGTTTAGAAGTAGTAGCCACCCCGGAAGTGGAGTAATCATGGTTCCACTTAAATTCTTCTTATTCATCCTTTTTCCATTCAAAATTCTCTCTGGAGGTCTAAGGCGGTTCAGTTTAAGCACCCACTCCGGAAGCTTATGTTCTCTTACAACATCAATAAAACAAAACACCTCCCACACACATGTGGGACAAAAAGAAAATAGGAGAATATCAGTGTGGTTTAAAGATATTTCAAGAAATGAATCACAACTAATAAAATCAACAAATGGTACCTCTATTAAATTTTCTGAAAAATCACAACAAATACTCACCTTGTCATCTTGAAAGGTACCTGGAGTGGTGATTGTTACCTCTTTCTCATCAACTAATCGCTCAGACTCTAGTTCTAGTGCATGTCCATCTTCATGTAGTGATTCTTGGGTGCTTGGCTCCATAGCACAAGTCCCTACACTTACATCTTCAATTCATGGTGATTCTTGAGGTAATGCTTCCAGTAAGCATTCTCCTACACTTAAATCATCTTCTGCAACAATACCTGCATCATTCACATCATCTAAAGCAACAACATCAGTAGAATCAACAATTTGAATAATTACATCATTATCACAAATAATTCTAGAAAATTCTTGCGAAGAAATGGAAGTAGGGTCAGGCCTGACAAGATCACTACTCTCCATCTCTCCACTGGAGTTCTGTGCTTGTAACTGATTAATGGATGATGCAATCTGATCTAACTGACTCTGAATATTCTGTATCCTTGCAAATTGTTGCTCCTGATGCTCACTCATTTGATGCATAACTTCATTGAATTTCCACATTGATTCTGTAAATTGTTCTTGTACTTCCTCATACTGATATTCAGGCGCATAAATCCCAGTCTGAGGCTGATAATAATAACTCTCCATCCCACGTCCAAAATACAGATAATATGGATCCATGATAAAAAGAATTTCTTGTTCTTACACTGAAAACTAGCAAATAAAATCAGAAGACTCAGGAACAAATAAAATCAAACACATGGATATATAAGCATGAAAGCAATCAAACAACAATCCTAAAATTACCAAACATTGCATATTTTCCCCGGTAACGGCGCCAAAATTTGATTAGGCGAATCTGTCACATCCGCTAACCAAATTGTACAAATTTATTTATGTATTTTCCACTGAACCCCTTAATTTCACAATAACGTTGTAGTAACGAGCCCAGGATCGCTCTCGAGGAACAAACAGTATGATGTAATTTAGGATTGTATTTTTATTCCTATTTTTGGGGTTTTCGATATAAAAATGGAGTTGGGGGTTTAAAAGCTTTAAATCTAAATCTAACAGAGGAAAAACACAGCAATTAAAAAATTAATCTAAAGCAAGAGTGAAACATAACTATGTGCCAATGAACAAATCATTACGCATTGTCACACTACGTTGTGATAAATCCATCAACACACATCAAACTAAGGATGAAATAACAAGACAGAAATAAAATCTAATCTAAGCAGAATTTAAACCCTAACTTAGAACTTAAACACTAAACAATTAACTAAGCATCAAACAAGAATTAAACTAAATTGTATCAATGAAATTACAACAACCAAACATGAATTAAACTTCAACAAAACAAAGAAATGCTAAATTGCAATGATAAGAACTTAACAAACATAAAAGGAATCTGTTCTAAGCTGTAAAAACACTAATAAAACGAAATAAATCCTAACCAATCCAACTCACAACCAATCTACTCAAGATCCACACTCTTGTCGTCACACAAGAGTGCCAAAGTTGAGACCACCCAACTTTGGACCTCAGCGAAGAATATCAGTGGCGTATCAGCTCCAAGTATGCTCAGCAACGCCGACGGACCACCCCCGACGAGCTAGAACAACCCGGAACCCCATGAATGGCCGAAAATCTAGATTACTGCTACCCGGAGCTCTCTGGATCTGGGATGATGTTGCGGACTGCGGATGGGCATCGGATAAAGCTCAATAACGCCGGCGGACCACCTCCAAGTGTCACTGATGGGAATCGGAGCGCAGATTTGGAAGACCACCTCCAAATCTGGCGAAAACAGAGAAGTCACCGTGAGCAGATTTTCCGCTGGAGAGAACACTCGCCGGTGCTCCAGATGATCGGGATGAGCTGCTAAGAAGTCTTCCACCAAGGTAGAAGCTCGGGAAATTGATCGGAGAAGGAAAGGGGTCGGAATCCGGAGAAACGCCGCGGGACGAAGAAGCTCAGCGCTGTGGAGGATTCGACACTGGAAAACACTGTAGCTTCTGTGTTTTGAATCTGTTCCAGATCTGAACCGACGGCTGAGATCAATTTGGAGCTAAATCAACGGTGAAAGTTTGCCCAAAATCCGTTCTGAAGGTACTTATGTTGATCTAGGGTCTAGATCTACCCTCCCGTAGGTCGGATCGATCAGATCATCACTGGATGACCCAGATCGTCCCAGTCTTCATTGAACGGCCCAGATTAATTCGGCTTGATCAATGGCTAGATGAACTCAGATCTGGATAAAAACTTCTGGATCTTCATCAATGGCTTAGATCTGCTCCTCATTAGGTTGGATCGGCCAGATCTTCAACGGATGGTTCAGATCTCTCCTATTCTTGATAAACGGCCCAAATCGACCCAAAGCTTGATCTTGTCTTTTGAACTCCGATTCGAGCCCAATTCCGGTCCAAATAGATCCAAATCTAAGATCCTTTGATGTCTATAAAATAAGAATCAAATATTAGCATCAAATAACACCAAAAATAATATAATTTGCAATTAAGTCCAAAATCTATGTAATGCACAAAAATGTGATGTAACAATGATTTAAACTATGAAATCAACATCAAACCATGCATATATGAATCAAAATAATGCAGTAAAATCATGGTTATCACACCGCTATTATCACAATAAATTGTGATGATTTTGGGCAAACCAGGAATCACATCTAAGTCCATTAGAAAGTTCTTGAGCCATACAGCTTCTTTGGCTGCCTCAGAGGCTGCCACATACTCAGCTTCTATAGTTGAGTCTGAAATGCATTTCTGCTTAACACTCCTCCATGCAATGGCTCCACCTCCTAAAGTAAACACATATCCTGATGTAGACTTACTGTTGTCCCTATCTGATTAGAAATCCGAATCCGTGTAACCCACAGGGAGCAAATCATCTGCTTGGTAACTAGCTTATAATCTCTAGTCCTTTTTAGGTACTTCAATATATGCTTTACAGCAGTCCAATGTCCTTGTCCAGGGTTACTCTGATATTTGCTAACCATGCCCACGGTAAAACAGATATCAGGTCTCATACACAACATTGCATACATAAGGCTTCCTACAGCCGAAGCATAAGGAACTGCCTTCATATCCTCCATCTCCTTTGATGTCTTCGGAGACATCTCTTTAGATAAGACTACTCCATGCCTAAAAGGTAAGAAAGCTTTCTTGGAGTTCTGCATGCTAAAACGAGCAAGGATCGTATCTATGTATGAAGCTTGAGATAGACACAACATTCTTTTCTTGCGATCCCTTATGACTTTGATCCCAAGAATGTATGCACATTCTCCTAAGTCATTCATATCAATTTGTTTGGACAACCATACCCTTATGTCCGATAATATCTTGACATTGTTGCCAATTAACAAAATATCATCTACTATAGTACAAGAAATACCACCATATTTTCGTTACACTTCTTGTATACACAAGACTCATCCGGGCACTGAATAAATCCATATGACTGGATTACTTCATTAAACCGGATGTTCCAAGATCTTGAAGCTTGCTTCAGTCCATAAATGGACGATTGAGCTTGCACACTAGATGCTCTTTGTCTTTTTCAATGAATCCCTCTGGTTGCTTCATATGGATGTTTTCTTCAAGACTTCCATTAAGAAAAGCTGTCTTGACATCCATTTTTCAAATCTCATGAGCATCAATGGATAAGAGTATCCAGATAGACTTTAGCATAGCTACCGACGAAAAAGTCTCCTCATAATCGATTCACTCTTTCTGAGTATAACCTTTCGCAATGAGCCTTACTTTGAAGGTTTCTACCTTCCTGTCTACCCCTCTTTTCCTTTTATAGATCCAATTGCATCCATCGGTTTTTACACCATCAGATGGTTCTACAAGCTCCCAGACTTTATTAGAATACATAGACTCTATTTTGAAGTTCATTGCCTTTTGCCAAGATACTGCATCTATATCTTGGAATGCTTCGTCATATGTACGGGGATCAAGTTCATGTTTACCCGGGATCAAGTCCGAAGACTCTCCCAAAAACATGAATCTCTCAGGTTACCTTACAACCCTCCCACTACGACGAGACACTGTCTCTAGTTATGTATCATGTGTGACACGTGTTGCAGTTTCTTGTAGTACTTCATCTTGTACTGTTGGTATTAAAGTAGACGTGTCATCTCTTATTTCTTCTAGAACTATTTCACTCATGAGCTTATGGTTCATTACATAATCTTCTTTTAAAAATCGAGCATTGGTGCTAACAATGATCTTCTGATTTTTAGGATTATAAAACAAACCACCTTTCATTCCCTTGGGATAACCCACAAACAGACAAACTTCTATACGTGATTCCAACTTGTCAGTATCTCCCTTCAGCACATGTGCTGGACTACCACATATCCGGATATGATTTAGACTAGGCTTACGCTCATTCCATAATTCCATGGGAGTAGAAGGAACTGTTTTAGAAGGTACCATATTCAAAATATACGCTGCTGTTTCTAAAGCATATCCCCAAAACAAATTTGGTAATTCTAAACAACTCATCATCGATCTAACCATTTCCATAAGAGTCATATTCCTTCGTTCTGTCACACCATTCTGTTGGGGTGTACCAGGTGCAGACAATTGGGATTGAATCCCGACTTCTGATAAGTAATTCCTAAACTCTCCAAAGAGGTATTCGCCACCACGGTCAGGCCGTAGTGTCTTGATACTTTTACCAAGACGTTTCTCCACATCAGCCCTATATTCTTTGAACTTATCAAAGTATTCAGACTTGCGGCGCATCAGGTAAATGTATCCGTATCTTGAATAATCGTCTATAAAGGAGATGAAGTATTCATAACCACCTCTTGCTTGGATAGGCATAGGACCACACAAATCAGAATGAACCAGTTCTAACGCATCTTTGGCTCTATACCCCTTGGCCTTAAAAGGTCTCTTGGTCATTTTACCTTCCAAGCAGGATTCACATGTTGGAAAGTTTTCCAACTCTAATGAACCCAAGAGTCCATCGGCTACAAGCCTTTGAATCCTACTTAAGTTAATATGACCAAGTCTTAGATGCCAAAGATACGTTTGGTTCATTTCCGAAGGTTCTTTTCTCTTATTAGAGTTAGAAGATGTGTTATTATTTTGCATTGTGGGAGAAATTGGATTTAAAGTATATAAATTGCCAACCAATGCACCGGAACAGATAATCACTTTATTTCTCTTTATAACCACATTGTTACTAAAGGAAACAGAATATCTATCCAAATACAGTTTAGAAACTGAAATTAAATTATTTCTAAAACTGGGTACATAAAGACAATTTCTTAAAATCAAATTTCTATTCCTATTAAAAGATAAGTAGACATCTCCCACTGCAATAGCTGCCACCTTAGTAGCATTGCCCATGTAGAGGGTTATCTCTCCTTCAAATAGTCGTTGAGTTTCCTGGAACCCCTTCAAAGAATTTCAGACATGATCAGTGGCTCCCGTATCTATACACCAGGTGCTGGTAGATAACACTACTAAACATATTTCAACTACTAGAGCATGAGATATACCTTTATTGTTCTGATTCCTATGAGGACAGTCTACCTTCCAATGTCCTAACTACTTGGAAATGAAGCACTTGCCCTTCGGCTTTTTCATTCCAGCTTTCTGTCCTGTACCCTGAGGTTTATTCACCTTCTTTGCTGAAAAGACCTGTTTCTTCTTCTTCTTGCCTTTCGACTTAGAAGTAGAACCATTTTCAGCATAGTGAATCTGAGAATTGTGACGAAATATTCCTTCTGCTGCCTGTAGTTCTGTCAGAAGTTCTGCTAACGTATACTCTCTTTTGTTCATGTTATAGTTCAGGCGGAACAACTCAAAACTTCTGGGTAGCGTTTGGAGAATTATATCAACCTGGGTTTCCCTATCGATTTCTCCTCCAAGGACTTGTATTTCGTTCAGATAAGCCATCATTTTGAGGATATGATCCCTTACGAGTGTCCCCTCAGACATGGTGGCTGTCATTAACTTTCTTATTGCCTCTTGCCTAGCAGTCCGACTCTGGTGCCAAAGAGTTCTTTGAGATTGTTCATTATATCATAAGCTATTGGTAAATCTTAATGCTGATGTTGCAATACATTTGACATTGAAGCCAAAATGTAACACCATGCTAGCTCATCTGCTTTTACCCATTTCCTATGAAACTCAATCTCCTCTGGGGTAGAGTCACCGTTAGGTGCATCAGGGCAAGCCTCAGTCAGTACAAACTTATAGCTCTCGGCAGTAAGAATAATGCCCAGGTTCCTTTTCCAATCTATATAGTTGGGACCAGAAAGTTTGTTCTCTTTTAGTATGATGGCCAGTGGATTGAAAGTCATCCTAAGAATCACAAAAATAACTTTGGTCAAGACTCTAAATTTAGAATAATATTGATTTCTCAAACAATACTATTTTAAATTAACCAACACCTCAAATCACCATGAATATTGCATGACACGTTAGTGTGGACGTATATAAATTCAACATTTGTAAGAGGAGGGTGTAACCCATTAATTTTATTATCTTGTCATCCTAACTTTATGACAAATAAAATTAATAGTTAATTTTTCTTTGGTCACACAATACAATAGTAATGACTCCGTTGGGGAGGATACTATTGAATGCGTCTAAGTGTATACCATTACTTGATACTTAGTCCATTAAATAGGATTGCGCCCCTTCAGTTGGAGAAGATCACACACTCCTAAATAATTTCCTATAACCATCCATAAAGGAAGTTTGATCTAGTGATCTGCAACAAACCCATCCGTTGTGGAGGGAGGCACTCAGAGCCAACACACAAGCTTGTTGCATCACTTACAAACCAGTAATGGAGACCATGAGATTTATTTAAAATCCCTCTCCCACTTAGTTATTTAAAATGAGGATTTTAACCTATACTAGCATACATCACATGCACAAAAACATCGCAGTAAATAAAAGCAATAAATTTGGAAATTAATTTTCCAACTATTATAGCCTTTTCCATCACTATCTTCAGTATGCTCCAACCCAAGCTACTGCCATCTTTAGCCACCGCCATCGGGTTGAGTTGTCGCATCTATCTTGCTTCTTATTCTGCTGCGTCTCTGGTCCTCCAAAAACACCACGCCTCACAAAGATACGATCCACGACAAATATAGAATTTTACATATATCGATCCTATATTCCATAAAGGAATGCACATGTATTCTAGATCGAACAAAAATAAAATTCTGAAAATAATACAGCTCCTGCTGTATTTAATACATATAATCATGCACACAAAATAATGCCCTTAACATGCCCAAGGGTCCAATCACACACAAAATCTATATGCTATAATAGTTGGAGCCTGCAACCACAAAGTTAGCATATCCTACTATTATCCTGCCTAAATTATGTATGATATGTGCATAATTAATTTGAAAACCAAAACACACAGAAGCAAATCCTAGCTTTGATACCAATTGTTGGTTAGTCCTAGGAAAATCGTACCAGTTCCACTGAATAAAAATTTTATACAAGTGGCGAACCTTTCCTTAAATAACCTATTGTGTTCTTTAGAAGTTAAATTAGGAATTGCAGACAGAACTTAACATCATTGATTCCAAATTTAACTTATCTGTTCTTAATGGTTTAGATTTGGATCACAAGCGAAACTTAACACTATTGATTCAAATCCACCTATGTTATTAATTTCATTAAATATTAATTTCCAAAATTGGCTTTCAGGACTGCATGGCGAGGCACATGACCTTCTTGGATATGGGAGCAACCACCACCGCCTAGACAAAGCCTTTTAAGGAAAGCTAATATTTAATTTCCTTAAATAACTCTAGGTTAACCAAAAAGAACAATCGAATCACAAATTCGAAAATAGAAGAAAACACAAACTCGAAAAACTAGATCTAATGCCACTTATGTTTGGAATTCTTACAAAAAGAAATAACTAGCATGATGCGGAAACAATTGCTAATTATACCTTCTCTTTGTATGCTAATGACCTCGAGATCTTCTACCGTATTCCTCGCCTCGCCTTAGACATCATGTGGGCGACGATCCTCCAAGATGAACACCACCAAAAAACTTTCTTCCTCTTCCTCTAAAATCCGACTACCACCACCACCAAGGAGAAGAGAGAAAAGGAAAAGGGAGAAGCGAGAGGGCCGACCACACCAAGGAAATCTCCAAGCAAGAGAATAAGAGTTGTGTCTGATGAGGCCTCCTCGCCCCTTCTTTTATATTACTTGCCCAAGGCAAATAAGGGAAGAATTTTTACAAAAATTAAAATCTTCATCTAGTTTTTCCTTTTCCCTTTTATTTTTCCTTTTCTTTCCTCTTGATTGAATCAATCACCAAATCAATGATTGCTCTTGATTTAATCTTGGCCGGCCCCTTGCTTGGGCAACAAGCAAAGGTGGCCAGCCACTTATAGGAAGAAAAAATTTTTTTTGTAAAATTTTACAAGAAGAAATCCTCTTATAAAATTTTATAAGCTCTCTTTCCTAAAGTGGATGTCAAAAAGGAAAGTTTTAAAAATTAAAACCATGTTTTAAAATTTAAAACTTCTCTTCAAAAGTTTCCTTTTTTTTAACATGAATTGAAAATTTTAAAATTTTAAAACTTCTCTTCCTTTTTTTCTAAAACTATGAGGATGGTTAAAAAGGAAAAGTTTTAAAACTCTCTATTAAACCATGTGACCTAATTCAAATAAGGAAAGTTTTTAAAATTAAGATCTCTCTTTTAAAACTTTTAGTTTTCTACAAAGAGAAGATTTTAAAAATTGAAAACAACCCTCCTTGTTTGATAAATGTGGTCGGCCCCTACTTGTTTTGTCACCAAACAATAGGGTCGACTCCCATAGAAGAGGATGTGGTCGACCCTTGCTTGGTCACCAAGCATTGGATCGGCCCCCTTCTTGGACACCAAGATGAGCTTATATTTGGATGGACTTGAGGTTTTAATGAGGCTACGACAGGGACCTAGAGGAGAAATTGGTTTTGGCCTTCCGATGAGCTTGAGTATCCCGTGTTCGCCCCGAACACACAACTCATGTTCATCGATAATAACTCATTCCACTAGAGAGTCATTATCGCACTACCGCACCAATCTTAAATTACATTATGGGGTCCTTCTTATCATGAGTGTGTTGGTCTCCCTGTGTTTAAGATAACGAATGCCCACTAATTAAGTAAGTTACTGACAACTCACTTAATTAATATCTAGCTCCAAGAGTAGTACCACTCAACTTCATTGTCATGTTGGACTAAGTACACCTGCAGGGTTTAACATGACAATCCTTATGAGCTCCTCTTGGGGACATTCTCAACCTAGATAACTAGGACATAGATTCCTTCTATAATCAACAACGCACACTATAAGTAATGTCATTTCCCAACTTATCGAGCATATTGATTTATCGAGCTAAACCTCACCTTTGATAAGTCAAAGAAATAAATATTAAATATATGTACTTGTTATTATATTAGGATTAAGAGCACACACTTCCATAATAACTAAGGTCTAGTTCTTTTATTAAGTCAGTACAAAAAGAACTTACCTAAAATGGTCCTACACAATACACTTAGAGTGTATCAGTGTAATTTATTGATCAAGGTAAATTAATACTTAATTACACTATGACTATTCTGATGGTTTGTTCCTTTCCATCTTAGTTGTGAGCAACTGTTTATAATTTATAAAGAACTAACAACATGATCTTCTATGTGTGACACCACATACCATGTTATTTACTATATAAATTAATTGAACAATTACATTTAACAAATAAATGTAGATATTGACCAATGTGATTCTTTTATTTCAAAAATAAATATTTACAAAAATTAGACTTTTAGTATACACTCTAACATGTTTTTCATTACCCTTCTCTAGAGCCACCTGCTGCTGCATCATCTCGATAAACAGTGCACGATCCAAAACCTCCCGATAGGAACTACCTGGAAATCCTGACATCCAGATCTGCATGTATGCTGCAAGACCCTGGGTAAACTGCTGCATACGATCATAATCATGTGCCACTAAGTGCGGGCAAAATTCAGCCAGTCTACAGAATTCGGCATTGTATTCCATCACTGATCGGTCGCCCTGTTTGAGATTCAGAAATTCCTGACGTCGAACTAGACAGAATGTAGCTGGAAAATACTGTCACTCAAAAGCATCTCGAAACATCGACCACGTGATACGCTGCTCCCCAAAGATCGTCTTCTACATGTCCCACCATGTGATTGCCTGATCTCGGAGATGGTATGCTGCCAGTTCCACTTTCTCCTCATTTGTACAACTCATGTACCCGAATGTGCTCTCCAGATTCTTCAACCAGCTACGAGCAGCCCAAGGATCCGCTCCGCCCTGATATAAGGTAAATCTGTCCTTGAAGGACCTTGCCAGTAACAGTATACGTGCTCTATCCCTCATCCAATCGGTTGTAGCAGGTGCAGGCGCTACTGATGGACCCACGGAAGGAAACCCCTGCGGCTGAAATCCCTGATCTCTCACCGGTGGTACAACAGAAGGAAATTCCTGAGGCTGACGCCCCTGCTCTCTATTTGGGGTCGAGAGGCCCTTCCCCCGGCTAACAGTCTCAACATCAGTTGGATCCTTAGAAGAATCCGCCTCCTGGGTCACTGATTCCGGCTCCCTAAACTCAGTAGGCTATTTCCGTGGTCGTCCCAAACCACACCGATGACCAGCTGCCAACTGACCACGTATCATGCCTGGTATCAACAACTAATAAGTACTACCAACAATATGTAATTATACTTATAAAACTTATAGCCTATAACTTGGAGGTGTTCCGCCACCGCCTGGTCCCAAATCCCAAAATAGATCGCTTCGAGGAGTAAAATCACGGAAAATACAAAACGTACGAATTAGGCATCGTAAACCTGTGGCTCTGATACCAATAAATTATCACATTCCGAGAGTAAGATTGTCTGATGAAAAATCAGACAGCACCTCCCTTGTAGCGGTGACAAATGAACCAATATACATAGCTAACAGATATACATATACAAAATACAGCCAACTCGGCTAGAACTAAACACATCCATGTAGATAATAAGCAGCCCACTCGGCTGGTAAATCAAACACAGCGGAAAACAAAATAACAAGAATAAAATAGCAAAACTACTCACTGCGGGTCGGCCCGACTTGGCTCCTTAACAAAACAAAACCAAATACAAGTTAACACAAAGTCCACAATGGATTATTACAATACCAAGTTCACAAGTTCAAATCATAAAAAAACGATAAACCAAAACCAAAATTCCGTCCTCTGAAGCGACGTGGGATCGGCAGTCAGGATCCTCCTCCAAGTGTACTGACATCACTATCGGCTACTTGGTGGAATTACCGATTTACAGGATGGTGAGTATAAAGACTCAGCGGGTAAAGAATAGATAGTGCATGAGTAATATAAAGAGCCAGGAGTACAACAGGATACAGTCTCGAGAAGATAAATAGCAGATACTACTGAGTGAACAAAATATATATCCATACATGATACCATATCCTAGGCTAGTAATATAAGGTCTGAGATAACATAAACTACTACAGTATTGCTCATAACTACCAAGATCATAGGTAAAGTATACTATCACAGTAATCAGTGTCCAAGCATATATAATAGGTATGAGATAATAGAACTGAATAAGTAAGCATATAACAGCATAATCAAAGATAATAGAAAAATAGCGTATGCTAGGATGGTCACTCCCGCCCACCCCTCTAGTACCATGACCCCAATATGGCCGAGAGGCCGGGACAATGACAGACTGTGCACCACTCCAGCTACCACTGCTCTTGAGTGGTCAAGGGGACAGTTGCATAGTAGCTAAATAGCTACGTCTGCGACGGGGGTCCCTTCTGCCCACGACTCCAGCTGCCACTACCCATGAGTGCGCGAGTGGGGAGCATGATAGGACATGCGACACGCTCCAACTACCACTACCCATGAGTGGTCGAGCATGTGGCCCAGGCCAACAACCGCCTCAACCACAAGGGAGCCAAGGTCGTCGGCAATACATGCAATGACATGATGCGAACAATGCAACAGTCATCATGTATATATATATAATAGAAATCAGGTATGCTACATGAAGCTGCATGCTCAATACAAAGCATAAATAAACAATAGTCCAAATAGGTAACATGGTGACTAGTATTTGCTAATTATCAGGGATAACAATGAGAGACTATATAGATATGAATTTGAGCATCTCGAAGATTGAGTGGATAAAGTATCAAGCACAAGAAATAATACGAGTGGAGTCAAGATATATTCTACATTATCTGGTCTACTCATGCACTAAGAACAATAACTAAAGAAACAAGTCAAGAAGTACCCGCCTCGAAATGTAGGCTGAAACCGATGCCACTTCATCACGACACCCGCCTTGATCAATGTCCTGCATCAACGTATCAATTTTAACCACATACTTAAGAAACTGAATAACTAAGCTAACACACAAGACAGGTAAATAAATCCGAGCTCGTTCATTACCCTCAACTAATCCCCATTACCGATCTACCCAATCACAAGTCCATCCCTAATTCACACTACACAATTAGGGGTACTAAATCACGAGTTAATCCCCTAAATTCAACATGACTTAAGTACTGATACAATCCACACTAAGAGTTCTTAATTCAACACTTTACTTCTACCATAACCACACCTCGGGTTAATCCACAGTCCGGAGATGTTATTTCTGACACAAGCACAGTGCTCCTTGCTACCACAGATTCACGAAACAAAGCTCCTATAGAGCTACAAACAAACACAATCCCCCAATAAACACATGATCCATACAGGAATCCAATAACTTGAACTGCAGCTCTACATCCAAAGCTGAAGATGACTTACCCAATGACTCATGGTCGGAAATCGTCTGTTGGGGAGGTCTGTTGGTGTTAATTTGCTGCTAGAGATCCTGCCCGAGCTCCTCTCAGTGTGTCACTACCAAGCAACAACCCTCAATTACCCTAATCCTCCCCTTCTGACCTCAAGTCACATATCCACAGATCCAAGGTAATCGAACCCTACTGGAATCAATCCACATCTCACTTACCTTGGCGACAGTCTCCTCTCAAATGGCGAAGAGCATCTGACTGCGGTAGCTTGGCGTTAGGGCTAGGGAACGACGTGACCACCATTTGGAAATGAACCCTTAGCTGAGATTGAGTTCAGGGTCCGACGATTCACTCCCAAATGTCGGTGGAACTCCTATCTGTTCCTCTTGGCTGCAGACTTCTCGCGCGACGCTGCCCTCCAGAAAAAGGTCTACCATCGCGACCTCCGTTAAGGTGTATAGAAGGTAGGAGACTAGATCTGCGACCAAGCGCCAGCCCGATCGGGCGATGAACGTCCATCTAGCTCTCAGCGATGATCGACGAGGTTGGGGGAGGGTGTCGGTGTTTCTAGGGCATTGTAGCCCCTTTTTACGAGGTATTTATAAGAGTTGGGTTTTGTTTAACCTTAAGTCCTCTCTTAACCTCCTCAAATGGTGATTTCCTCTACCACCTTATGCCTAAGGATTTATCCCCTTAAACTCCACCATACAACCTCCAAATGACTCCAGAAAAATGTCTAAAAATTTCCATAAATTATGGTAGGTTATTCTCCTATAACCCGTGGTTATTTATTTTTGTTGTACCTCACAATTGATAACATGATCTTCTATGTGACACCACACACCATATTATCTACAATATAAATTAAATAGACAACTGGATTTAACTAAATGCAGACATTTGACCAATGTGATTCTCATTTCAAAATAAATATTTATACAAAAAGCTAGGCTTTTAGTATACATTCTAACAACTATTTTGATATCCCAATTCAATAGCTTGCTCCGAACGCATTCCCCACTATGTGTGGAATATTTATTTTGTTTCACATGTCTGACATTCATATAATTCCTCACAATTTTCACTTACTTTCTTATCCCAAGAAATCAGAATCAGGAATTTTTTTTGTTTCAATCACATCCTAAGTATTCTATAAAGAATTGTCCCCCTCAAATAAGGGATGGAAGTCCCGTTTCTTCTTCGTTCAGATGCCTGAGTTAGGTGGCGTGCAATTCAAAGCTTTCTTCTCCCATTCAAAGAAATTAGGTGGCGTGCAATTCAAAGCTCCCAAGTTACTATAAGAAGGGTTGTTATACCTCTTTGGATTAAGTCCTATCCAAGCAAAGCTTCCCTACTTAGGTAAGTCTTATCAATGTAAGTATCCTAGGTTGTGTTTGATGTGGTCAATTGGGTTAAGTTAGGCCCTGTTAGATTTAATCATTATGTCTAAGTGTTCAAGAACTTAGGAACACAAGAAGTCGAGCGAAAGACGTAGCAGACAAGAAGGATGGAACGGGAAGCGAGTCGACAGGCTCGATGTGTCCGAGGGACAAGAAGCTGAGAAAGAGTACACCGGTAGATGAGAAGGACACGTGAGGTATATCTAAGGGACAAGAAGTCAGAGAGGAAGTTTGTTCAAGGAGAAGATCAGAGTTGGAATTGGGTGAGCTCAACTCCAAATAACCGAAGCATCACCCACTCGAAGAAGATCAACTTGGAGGTTGATCCATCTTGTGGAAGGCACCTCCAATAAGGTTGGAAGCACTCTCACTCTTTTTGTATGGAAGGTGCCTCCAACCTTTCTGGAGGTACCCTCAAGCCTTCATAGAAGGTGACCTCAAACTTATTGGAGGCACCTTCAATAGCCATTAGGCTATCATTGAAAGAAGATAAAGCTTTATCTTCAGTGGATAAAGCTTATCATCTTGGAGGTGCCTTGGACCCCTTGGAGGCGCCTCCGAGCGACGAAGACCAACGGTAACATCATCCCAGGAGGCTATAAAAAACCTCCTGGAGCTAGGAATTAAACATAACTTGAAGAACAACTTCTATATTAACTTTCCTAATCATTTCTGAGCTATCAATGTGTGTAAAAGGCCTCTCCACCTTTAATGAAGGAGTTTTTAGTGAGTTTTTCAATGCCTTGAATTAAAAATCACCTAGGTTATAACCAAATAAACTCTGGCCTTTTTACCTACTCTTTTTAAGTTATTTTTTCTGAGCTATCAATGGAGGTATTTTTTAAAATCAATTTTGAAATTTTATTAATATTTAAATATGATTTTATAGATCCCAAAGATCAGCAAAGAGAAAAAAAAGAAGAATATCTGTGGACAAAGAAGGAACAAGCTAACTTCGTAGCTAACGGATGAGTAGAATTTCTCCTCCTAAGTGTGTTACTGTTGCAAGAAGTCAACAGAATCAACACCTATGGATTGGTAAAAGAACTCTGGGAGAAATTCCTAGAGTTACACGAAGGGACTTTCGAAGCCAAGCTCGCAAAGCAGGACCTACTCCAGAATCAACTGACGAACCTTCAGTTGAAAGGAGGGTCGATCGCTCAACTGCATGCCAAACTAAAGGAGTTGATCACTGAACTCATGAATATTAGAGAAATAGTAACAAATTGAGATTCACTAAGGTATGCACTAAACACTTTCACAAGAACACCTGAGTGGATGTCTATAATCGACTTATATTATATCTCAAAAGATCTAAAGGTAAGTTTGTTAGAAAGTTTATTTTCTAGTTTAGAACTTCATGAATATAGATGTACAGATCTAAGGAAGGAGCCGAATCAAAATATTGCCCTAAAGGCAAAAATGAACGAACCAAACTCTAAAGCTTCTATCGACGAAAACGAAGTAGCCCTCATGGTAAGAAACTTTAGTAAATTTCTTAAATCTAGCAAATTTTATAAGTCGCAGGCAAAGAAACACCTTCGAAGCAAAATGAAGGTATAATGCTACAAGTATCAAGAATATAGGCACATCAAGGATGATTTCCCTAAACTACAAGGGAAAGAGAAAGAAAAAGAAAAAGGGCCAAGATGAACAATGCAGAAAAACTTAAAATCTACGTAGGATGAATCGTCGTCCTCTGAGTCTGAAATCGAAACCTATGCTGAACTGGCACTAATAATGAACCATCAGAGGGATGAAGAAAGTACCTCAGAAATGAGTATCAATGAAGGGGGAGAGTCATCGGAAGAAAGCAACGACGAATGGGGAGCATCGAATAACGAAATCATCACGGTAAGTAAGGTACACTCCCAATCTCTTGAAGAGTTATTTGAGTTCATTAATATACTATCTAGAAATATGTGTAAATTAGAGAAAGAGAATACAAGATTAAAATTAATTTTAGCAAAAACATGCCCATTAGAAATGTATAATAATCTAAAGGTGGAAAATGAAAAAGATAAAAGATCAACTAGAAAAATTGAGATATGACTATGCATGCATAAATACAAATATTTCTTAAAATTCAAAATTAAAAAAATTAAGAGCTTGGTTGGTATATCAAGAATTATAGGAGTCAAATTAGAAAATTTCCTATAAATTATGTCCCATCAAAATTCTTGATAAATCCAGGAGATAGGAACTTTTATTGGATTCTAAAAACATATTTAAACTGAATCTTTATTTTTTTAAAATGATTTATTAGGATAGAATTTCTTAACTTAGCAAAATATTTTTTTTTTCTAATTCTACTATCTAAAGTTTTCTATTCAAATTTTGAATAATGATAGAATGATTATCCGTTATATTATTTTTTAAAAGAATTTTTTAATTAATAATTAATTTTTTATGAATTAGTTATAGAAAAATTAATTTTTTATATAAAAAATTCTCAAAATAGAATTTTAAAAATTTTAATTTTTCTACATATGTCTACTCAATTTTACATATTTTGAAAAATTATCAAGATTTTGCTAGATCAAAATCAAATTTTAATATTTATTTTTTAAAAATAATGTTATGTAATAAAATAATTTATTTCTGTTAAAATAAAAAAAATTGTGAATTTTTTTATAGATCTAATTGCTTCTATTTGACTTTGAAAAAAAAATTTAGGATTTTTCTAAATTTAAAAATAAATTTTATATTATTTTTATCAAAATAGGGAATTAATTAATAAAATTAGAATATTTGTGAAAATTATGTTTAAAAAAATGTTACGTTACTGTTAATTCTGTTCAAAATCCTCTAGAAAACTTTTTCAAATATTTTGGGATTATTTTTGATATTTTTTCCTAATTTTTTTATGTGATCAAATGGGGAGAGTTTGACTAAATTAAGGAGGAGGTAGAATAATTTTACTATTACAATTTTTACCCTTGTACTTAATGGCAAATTTTTTCTATTGCAATTTTCATTTAATTAGTCAAATTATTTTATGCTAGTTTAACCTTAACTTAACTTGGGTTAATGGACATCAAAAGAGGGATATTTTAAGTACCCTACGTTGGTTTTGATATGGTCAACCGGGTTAAGTTAGGTCCTGTTAGGTTTAATCCTTGTGTCTAAGTGTGCATAATCTTAGGAACACAAGAAGTCGAGCGGAAGACACAATGGACGAGAAGGATGTCACGGGAAGCGAGTCGATGGGCTCGATGTGTTTGAAGGACTAGAAGCTACGGAAGAGTACATCAACAGACGAGAAGGATGTGTGCGACGTATCCTAGGGAAGAGAAGCCAGGGAGAAAGTCTACTCGAGGAGAAGATAGGAGTTGGGTTTGGATGAGGTCAACTTCGAATAATCGAAGCATCATCCAGGAGAAAAAGCTTAGCTTAGAGCCTGATCTATCTTGTGGAAGGCACCTCCAACCTTCGCACCTTTTGTATGGAAGACACCTTTAACCTTTCTGGAGACGCCCTCAAGCCTTCATGGAAGGTGCCTTCAAGCTTCTTGGAGGTGCATTCAATAGTCTTTAGGCTGTCATTGGAAAAAGATAAAGCTTTATCTTCAGTGAGTAAATCTTATCTTCCAGGAGACGCCTTGGACCTCCTTAGAGGTGCCTTTGAGTGATGAAAACTAACTGTAACATTATCCTAGGAGGCTATAAAAAGCGCCCTTGAGATAGAAATTAAATATAATTTGAAAAATAACTTCTGTATTAACTTTTCTAGTCTTTTCTGAGTTGTCAACGTGTGTGTAAAAGGCTTCTTCACCTTCAATGAAGGAGTTTTTATTGAGCTTTTCAAAACCTTAGATTAACAACCACTTTGGTTGTAGCCAAGTAAACTCTGGCTTTTTTACCTACTCTTTTAAAGTTGTTTTTCCTTAATGTTAATTGCTTATATTTGCTTAATTTAATTGTGCATACTTGTTAAGCAAAAGCAAGAGATCTTTCTAACTCTAATTTCAGGCAATTCACCCTCTCTTGCCAGCCTCCGCTATGCCAATAATCAACTTGTCCATTAAGTTGACACTAATTAAAGTCTTTCTTGTTTTATGCAGTGAATGCCTTTATTTGAGTCCATAGCCACCGAGAGTCTTCAGTTGGACGAGGACAATCTACTTTGGCAAGAGCATATACTAATAGCCGAGCGAGCTCAATAGCCGACCAACCCCTCTAGAGGAACATCTAGTAGCCGGGTGGCCGAATCCAATGAGATGACCTGGTAGAAAGAATTTCTAGCCAACCCTCTTCTAGCTTCTAAAGATTCCCCTTCTGATGAAGCGAAGATGCAACTGAAGAGGAGGTGTAAGCGATGTCGACTCATCCTTTCCACCCAAGTTCCTGAGGGGGCGAGCACCCCCCCCCCCCCCCCAATCACTATGTCTTCACCTCGCCTTACACCCATCCGAGAGGAGACCCTGGTATAATCTTTCGAGCGGACTTTGTCCGCTTGTCCATCTGTCTCCACTCTCCCTTGTAGCAGTCTAATCCAAGAAGTCACTGTTGGATCGAGAATTCACTAGGGGGGGGGGGGGGGGGGAATAGCGATTTAAAAATATCATAGAGTAAGCACGCAACGGAAAAAGAAAAGCAAAAAAGAGAGCAACACTAACACAAGTAATCTTTTACTTTGTTCAGAGCCTATGTCGACTCCTACTCCAAGGCCTGCACTCGTTGAGTGCTTTCATTAGGCAATCACTAATAATTCAAAAAATATATTACAAATGTAGTACAAGAATTAATTAGTAAAATAAAAACCGACAACAAAAGTAAGACAGAAAATGAACTTGTCGGAGAACCTTCGCAGCGTCACAGGAGCACAGAAGAGCAGATCGTGAGTTGTTGTGTGTTGGAAGATGTTGTACTTCATCGTTGATTTGCCCCAGCCTTCACCCTCCTTATATAGGAGGTTCAGGGCGCTCGAATCCCTTCGGAGTGCCCGGAATGTGACATAGCCAAGCCAACCAGGGTGCTCCACGTGGCGAGGCTCGTTTGGAGATAAAACTTGCCTCTGGGCGCCCGGACCCTTGTTTTCCAGCAATCTCCTTCTATAAGAAAACGTTAGTCCGAGGCAAATATAAACTATATATCCTGTAAAATAGAGTGTTAGCACAGTTTATAATTAAACAGAATAGTAATTAGATTTCGTCTCCTCAAGACCGGAATCTAGTCACGATCTCAACTTAGATTTCCGAAGTGGATCTAAATTGAATCAACACCTAATGTTCCCTTCCTAGGAATGCATCCTCACAGTCACTCCCCTCCAGTGACTTATCTTAACTTACCTGTCAGATGTTTGCTCAACCCTTCGGCCCATCTGGACTTTATGTCAGCTACCTGGTTAGCCCGTCGACCTAGCTGAGCTTCCCTGCAACACTGAGTTAGCATAGTATTAACAGAATTCAAGTATAACCTAGGGTTACCTCCTAGGATTGTCTAGCTTCACTCACTAGGACTTACATTGCCTGACTTCACTCACCAGGACTTCCACCACCTAACTTCACTTACTAGGGCCTGGCTTCACTTACTAGGACTTCCTCCACCTAGCTCCACTCACTAGGGCCTGACTTCACTCACCGGGACTTCCACCACCTAGCTTCACTCACTAGGGCCCGACTTCACTCACCAGGACTTCCACCACCTAGCTTCACTCACTAGGGCCCGACTTCACTCACCTGGATTAGGATTTACCTTTGCTAGTCATCTAGTCCTGACTTAAACTTCTCTCTTCCAAACATCGAGTCCTGTTTGGATCAACCCTTGGTCATATTATCAAACATCGAAACCCTAGAGGTTGATTGCACCAAAAGTCACTTCCCGGCCTATCGATTCCTCAGTTGTCCCTTCTCAGTCACCAACCACTCTTCCCATCACCCCTCTCACCATCTATGATCTACCATTCACTCTAACAATAGCTTCCCTATCAACTCCCCCACCAATCATTGGTTGTATATTATTAAGAGGCCAGATGATGGAGGCTTGGGAGGCTGCTATGAACCGGCTGGATGACTTTACGCTAGTGGAGATGGCGGATGAGTACTTCTTCAATATGACTATAGTATGCTCTTAACCCTTCAACTATTTTTCATGATAAACACTTTTGATGATATTTGTTCTACATCAATGGGCATGTTACAAAAAATTTACAACCTTGGCCCAGGAGAACGAGAGGGTAGATCCTCTGGACCGCTTTTTGCGGTCCAAGGGATGATCCCTAGCCATGTATTAGTGGAATAGATGGCCCCCACTTATAAAATAGGTGGGGACCATTCATTCCCACCAATGCATGCCTAGGGACCATCCCCTGAACCGTAAAAAGTGGTCCAGGGGATCCGGGCTCAGAGAACGATACCCTGAAGAAGCACCTATTAGAAGCTTAGCTCCATATACACTCCTGACCTTTCACCAAGAGAGTGTCAGGCTCAGCTCGAGCTGATGGGCTAGTTATAAAAGGAACTTCAAGAGGCTCAATCATCTGTAAGGCTAATGCAGAGCAAGCGAAAAAATCAGAGGTGGCCCTGAAAACAACCGAAGATAGGCTCTGCTCAGAGATAGTCCGCTGAGCGAATATAGTAGCCGAGCTAGATAGAAAGATAGCAAAAGTCCAATGCCTCTCCACTCAACTAGATGAAGCTAATGCTACACATGCAATGAAGCTAGTGGCCCAAACTCAACTGGTGGCCGAGCAGCAACAAAAGTTGGATGCCTAAAAAATGGAGCCGGAATCTCTTCGGGCGGACTTCGAGGCCAACCAGAATGCTATGACTACCGCCAAATATGAATCGACGGAAGCTGACTGTCACACCCCCAGAGGAATCTCTGGAAGGCAAAAATCCGACAGCATCTCCCCTGTACCGGTGACAATCTGAAGCAATAAATACACACAATACATTTATATAACCATCAGCCCACACGGCTGGAACATGCACAACCACGCAGTTTAATAAGCCTACACGGCTGAACGTAAACACACAACAACGGAAAATACAAAACAATACGAACATAAGACCAATAATGGCACTAACAAAAATACTTGCAATCGCCAGACTTGACTCCAAAATTCACATCGACTTATTGAAAAGCAAAATACACAAAATCAACATACCACCCAAACAATAACAAAACCAAACAGAAAACTATCCTCGAGTGTGACGTGAAACTGGAAACCGGGACTCCCCAAGCATCCTTGACTCATCTACCTGTTACCTTGTAATGCCCGCCCTCCCTGCTACTAAAAGGGACGGGGCTACTTACTTACTTAACTATTCCAGGATACACATGCATATTTAAAATTTCTTTTTAGTAACATAAAGCAGCGGAAATGTCATGAAATTATACTGGAATGTAGCATAATACACTGGGTTCATGTCAGACATAACAAAAATAACATAGCAGGTCTTTATTTGTCTTAGCCGAGCCACTGCCACGCACATCTCCTTGCCTCTCCTGCAGCTCCCTTAGATCATTCATTCCTTGTCTTTATCTGTGGTACAAGGAAAGTAAGCTATGAGCACACAGACTCAGTAAGATCCTTTTCCTACTCACAAAAACCATATCTCATAGCATAGTCATATAAGCATACAATCAATGGAGACATAATCATCTAACATTATATCATGTGAACATAGCCTCCTATCATATCATATCATTAAGAAACATCATACTCTAAGATGTCATAAATAAAGGAATCATGTAATGTGAATCATAGAAGCATAACATATCATCAGGTCGTATGAATCCTAAACAAAACATCTCATAACATCATGTCCTATAAGTCATAAGAGTATGGCATAACATCATGTCATATAATTCATAAAACGAAACATATCATATCATGAATGGGTGTATCATGCAGAATGTCTTTTTAAAACATATGCCATGTCAAGTGCAAGATGTCTTTAAAGATATCTTTTTAATACTTAAACATAATATCATCATCATGAGGGCCCGGCTTGTACCACATACATACATAAATGCGCGCAATCCCTAGGACAGGGTAGCTAGCCCCGAACCTACTAGGGATCTAGACCCGTTCATAGTTCGTCGGCCTAGGGGCGCGTACTAAGGAGCTCATCCTTTTTTACTAGACCCGTTCATAGTCCGTCGGCCTAGGGGCGCTTATGGAGCCCACCCTTGGTACAAGCCATACAAAGTAAAATACATGTCATGCATATCATATCATCATAACTGTCATATCATATCAACATAACTGTCATGCTCTTGTCTTAACATGAAGAGTGCTCTTAATCCCAACTTAAGGGAAGCAACTCTTAGTCATTTTCTTATCATATCATAAGGCATGCATACTTGGGCACATAGCCATCAATAAAATCATTTTCATGCCTGGTTCATAAGCTTACATAAATGAGCATGCAACATATTTGAAATCATACATACTTGATACCAACATAGCCATCATAAGAATCATTTCATGCATGGTTCATAAGCTTACATAAATAAGCATGTTACTTGTCTTATCATAAAGCATGCATACCTAAGCATAAAAACACATCATAAAAGTCATCATCATGCATGGTTCATAAGCATACTTAAATGAGCATATAATGCATCATAGAAACATAATCATACATGGGAAAACATTTACTAGCATCTCCTAATTCATATACTAGTATGTGAGACACTTAGAAAAAAAAAATCATAATTGGGTCTCTAACTCTAATTCCATATAGTGGCCGAAAGTCACCATGCTTGGTTCTAGATTACAACATCATATAAGCTTGTGAACCTTAGATGAATTTCAGATCATAAACTACAAAATATCATGAACATAAGAAGTTTAGGTTCTAAGCTCCCTAGACCTTTTAACTTAGTTGTGGCCGAACCTTTTAAGAACATGAACTAAGTTCTATACAAGCATAAGAATACCAAACTAACTCCATATCATGTCATAAGGGAATCCATGAGCTTTCTAAGTTTAAATTTAAACTTCCTTGAACCCTAGAATATAGTCATGGCCGAAAGTTTCATGAAAGGGAAAAGTAAGCTCTAACAGCATACAAGCATGAATATTGAATTGCATTCATATCATATCATGAGAAGATTCATGTGCATACTAGGCTTTAAATTTAAACTTCTTGGAATCCTAAAATCTATCATGGCCGAAACTTCAAGGAAAGGAAATTAAATTCCAAGCAACATACAAACATGAATACCTAGCCAAGTTCATATCATATCATAAAGAAGTCTATGAGCATGTTACATTAGGTTTTAAGCTTCTTGAAACCCTATACCCTATCATGGCCGAAACTTCAACGAAAGGAAATAAAACTTCCAAGCAACATACAAACATGAATACTTAGTCAAGTTCATATCTTATCATAAAGGAATCTATAAGCATGTTAGATTAGGTTTTGAGCTTCTTGAAACCTTAGATCCATCATGGCCGAAACTTCACAATAAAGGAAATAAAACTTCCAAGCAACATACAAACATGAATACTTAGTCAAATTCATATCTTATCATAAAGGAATCTATAAGCATGTTAGATTAGGTTTTGAGCTTCTTGAAACCCTAGATCCATCATGACCGAACCTTTACATAAAGGAAAATAAAATTTCCAAGCAACATACAAGCATGAATACTTAGTCAAGTTCATATCCTATCATAAAGGAATCTATAAGCAAGTTAAATTAGGTTTTGAGCTTCTTGAAACCCTAGATCCATCATGGCCGAAACTTCACAATAAAGGAAATAAAATTCCAAGCAACATACAAACATAAATACTTAGTCAAGTTCATATCTTATCATAAAGGAATCTATAAGCATGTTAGATTAGGTTTTGAGCTTCTTGAAACCCTAGATCCATCATGGCCGAAACTTCAAGGAAAAGAAATTAAATTTCCAAGCAATATACAAACATGAAAACTTAGTCAAGTTCATATCTTATCATAAAGGAATCTATAAGAAAGTTAACTTAGGTTTTGAGCTTCTTGAAACCCTAAATTATTCATGGATGAAACATATAAAGAAGAAGATCATGCTTTAAACAACATCCAACATAAATCTTTAACTAAGTTCATATCATAACATAATGAGATCCATGAGCATAGGTTTCTTTCTTTTATTTTTATTTTTAAGCATTCTAACCTCACGGAAATTTCGTAAGCGACTTGTACCACAGGTGAGGGGATACTTACCTCCTTGTGTTTGATTTCCTTAGGGAAGTACTCTTGATTGTGGAGCCTTCCTAAAGAGGAGTCCTCCTTTGTTTTTTGGGTTTCGGCAATGGAGGTGGGGAGAGGGTTTGGTCACGGTGAAGAGAAGGAGGGAGAAGGAAGAGGAGAAAATGAAATCTCTTCTTTAATTTCCCCTTTTATTCTTCATGAGAGGAGGAAGGGAAAATGCACTTTTCCTTCTCCTTTCTTTTACTCCTCCTTTAATGAAAAGAGGAAGCAAGAATCCTCTTTTCTTTTGAGAGGAAGAAGGCTACTCTAACTTCTCCTTCTAAATGAAAGAAGCTCTTTTCTTACTCTTAACTATATTGTCACTTTTCTCTCTAATAATAACTTCTCTTGGTTTATTGGTTAACACATACATCTATCTAGTAAGAGATCCAAGGTTCAAACCTTGGTCATCTTTTTTTGGTTCTATTTTTATTATTTTTGTAAATTTACACATAAAGCCTATTTTTATTCATGATAAAAAAAATATATCTAAAATCTTGCTAAGTACCCTATGGGTGTTACATACCTGGCGAAAGAAAACCAATTTACGAGGTGGTGAGTATTGGAACTCAGCGGGTAAAGAAAGATAGTGCATGAACAAAATAAACCAATAGAGAATGCCAAAAGGAATATAGTCTCATAAAAAGAATAGCAAATACTAAAACAAAATTATAATAAATGCTCATACCTGAAACCATATCCTAGGCTAGTACTAGAAGGTCAGAAGTAGTACTAATCTGCTACAATACTGCTCATAACTACAGAGGAAATATGTAAGGTATATACAAACTTCCAATAAGTAAACCAAGGACTAAACACCTACAACAAGGGAATATATCGACATAAGCAAGCATAGCAACATAAGTGAGCAACAGCCATATAACCTAATACCAGCAGTAGAAACAAGCAACAGCAGCATAAGCTAGTAACAGTAGCAAAAGTAGCAACAACATCATCAGCATATATAATGATAACAACGTATGCACGGATGGTCACCCCGCCCACCTCTCTGCACCATGACCCCTGTATGATCGAGAGGCCGGATCAATGACAACTATACCACCCAAAGGTCGATACTACTCTCGAGTGGCCGGATGGACAGATGCTGAGTAGCTAACTAGCTACACAGCGAAGAGGGTCCCTGTTGCTTGCAACTCCAGCTACCACTACTCATGCGCGGCCGAGTGCGGCACGACAGGACAAGCGGCATCAACTCCAGCTACCACTCTCTCGAGTGGCCGAGGATGCGACCCTGGTCAACGACTCTCTCGACCGCAAGGGAGAATTGGTCGTTGACATGCATGCCATGATATGATGCACCAAATGCAACAGTCATCATACAAATATAAGCAAAAAATTAGGTATGCTACATGAAGCCAGCATGTTCAAAGTATAATACATAAATAAAAAAACAATCAAAGCATACAACCATGGTATCTAGTATCTGTTACCTATTATGAACAACAACGAGAGACTGTATAGATATGGAAACGAATCTCTCAAAGATCATGTGGAGTATCAAGTGTAGGAAAATAAGAGTGGAGTCAAGGTAAAAACAGTTTCTTATCTAAAATAGTCCATGCACCAAGGTCAAAGTACTAAAAGAAGCAAAGCAAGAAGTACGCGCCTTTACTTGTCAATCGTATCAAAAGTCCTACGTTGATACGCTCGTTCCGAATCAACATCTTGCATCAATCAATACATATATTTTATTTAGCTAAATTCATATAAATTAAATAGCTACATAAAATACCCAACCCAAATTAGGGAAAACCCTAATCGCCCGTAACCATTAACCTTAACTATATATAATCCACAGGTCAACTAAGGTTAGTTTTCTTAACCCTAATCGTTCCATCATTCGGATTTAAACCTATTAAACCCTAAACATCCTATACTCAAAATTAGATCTAGCTTGAAATCGAAATCTACCTCCACAACTTGCCCACATCCAATCGTGGTATTGCTGACCTGAAATTGGAAAGTTTGACGCTGGAGATTGGTGGCCCTTGTCTTATTTCCAGTCCCTAGACTGTCAGCAGACCTTCTCATCAATGTGGTCAATTAGCAAGGAGCCTGGATCAGCATGTGAAGATGCCTACATGCAATAAATCTAAACCTACCCATACAAGAATTCGGATTACTACCAAAATGAGACTAATAGGTCTTACCTTAATTCAGATTTGTGGCTTCCTCTCTATCGAAAATCCAGATCAACACAGGGAGGAGGGGCGCAATCGAAAGATGAGGCAACATCATCAAGCTAACAACATTGCCTCCCACACCGGAGTTGGTTGATGTGTTGCCGACAGTCTCGTGTGGATGGCTGACGGTCGTGGCGTCGACATGGAAGATAGGGCGCAACCCGTGACTTCTTAGGGCTGGGCGATTGGTGGAAACGGGGGAAAGAAAAGAAATCCACCGACGAGGAATGGCTAGGGCATGGGTGCTCGTGGTTGAAGGAAATCAAAGGTAGAGATGACAATGGCCGACTCTCCCGCGACCGGCGGCCGGTGGCGCAGCGTCGGGCGACGGCGACGTGTGGCACTACGGTCGCACGGAGAGGAGGAGAAGGGAGGTTGGCGCGTGAAAGGGGGAACTAGGGCACAGGGAGAATAGAAAAGAGAGGAATTATAAACTTAGGTATTTTTTATTAAGCCCTAGATTAGTTCTCAATCAACTCCTATCTCTGGGTATTCCAAACAGGCTTCTCTCAGGCCCATAAATGCATCCCATCTAAATACGTCATATGAGCTCCAATTAAATCCTAAAAAATTTCTAAAAATTTATAAAAAATCCAATTATAAGATTATTTGTCTAATAACTTTATTATTTAATTATTATTTAGACACCGTATTTTACACTGACAGCCGCCTAGGTAGAACTAGTTGCCTATCAAGCGGGGGAGGATAAGCGATTCGAGACTAGGAAGACAACCCTTTTCTAGTCATTCGACTTTGTCATACCCATCGTTGACACTATGAATAAGCTCTTCTCCTTAGGGCCGATGGTGCAGTTACACAACTTATGGAGGAGGGCTACCAAGCATCTGAACCCCTAGCTAGCTTCCTGGATTGCCAAAGACTTATAAAGAAGCGACCGGCAGACTTATTTCCAGTTCTGAAGTAGTCTTTCTTAATTCCCCCCACGAATAAAGAGAACTTCTCATGTAATTAGACTTCTTTTCTATGTAACTAAAACTCTATTTTCTTTAATCTACCTCTGAGTTATGCTTGCTTTATTCACTGTTATTTTTCCATATGTTTGAGATTTCTTGGTGCACTTAAGTGAAGGGTCATCTTAGCCCAATTTTATGTACTAAGTGACTTATAAGTCTTATCACTCAACCTTAAGTGACAAAACTTTGGATGTCCGACCAAACTTTTACCCACTCAGGTATATTTACCAGGTTGGGTGTATAATATAGATCACTCAAGGATAGCCTTCACAAGACGCATGGAATTATATCCGCCTAGATATAAGACCAATCGTATCTTAAGGTTTGACCAACATATGAGAAAGGTACGACTAACTCTTATGCCAATTGATTACGCAACACAGACTACATCTTAGAGATGATAGAAATGAAATCCAAAAAACCTGACCTAGTTGAAGGTCGAGCGGACTATAGATGCCTTAATTATTACATATTAGAGACAAAGGTAAATTTTCCTCGATGCACATGCCATCTTCTCAAAATAATGATTTACTTGTCACATCTGTTATAAATGTGCATCTCTCATTGATGACATGTGTCTGCCAAACTTATTCCTTTAACACAACAATCGACACATAACTTTCTAGGTGTACATCACTTCGCCTTTTAATCTAACGATTATGGGTGCTAGCTCACCTTTTTACCACCCTGATCCAACGGTCCTTCTAAAAAGAGAATTTGAAGAGTTTCTTTAAAAAAGCCTTTAAACCCCCTAAAACCCTCATCCTCCTCACCTTCTTCTTCCTCAACATCAACGGGCTTTCGGCTTTTACTAACTTCAACAAACTCCTTTCCTCTTTGTTCACCTATTTTTGATCTTACTACTCAATTTCCCTCCTTAATTTCTATATGGACACTTATGGTTCGGGTTATACCTCCCTTATTTTACAGTTTCATGGAGTGGACCTTGATGACCTACATTTCAACTATGACCTTCCTTCCTCTATGAATATGATGGTGCCCATTGAGCGAGCGTACCCTCATCTCCCCTCCCCCTGTAAACTACATAATTTTCTTCAAGGAGTAAGTGCAGGCAGGATTACGCTTTCCTATTCCTTTATTTTTCATCGAAATGAGCCAGTACATTCACATTCCTCTTCAACAACTAATTCCTAACTCCATTCTTTTGATGTGTGGGGTGACCATCGTATTTCACCTATTCGGGGCTCCTCTTTCCCCCTGCTAGTTTCATTACTTTTTCTATCCTCAATAAGTGGTCAAGGGTATATTTTGCTTCCACGCCCGATCAAAAATCGCCCTTTTCGAAAGGATCCCTGCCCAGGGCAGTTCTTAGAAAGATAAATTCTTTTATTTATCTGTCTCTCCACTTCAGTATGTTGGCCACAAGCTTGGCAACAAAACCTTCTGCCCATGCCAACCTTGGGTGACATTAATAGGGAGTTATCCCTTTGCAAGGTCGTATCAAAATTGACCTGATTGAAGTTTGATATTTTTGTGCTGCTTTAGGAGGAGTTGCTATATGTTCTGATTAAGTCTAGCTAAATTTGAACTGGCCTCCTCCTTTGGTAAGAAATAGTTTTTCCTCCTTTGTTTTGAATGAATATTCCTCCTCTATTTCTATAGCATCTAATAAATATTATGTGTACAGTGGAAACTATCTCCAAATCCTTCCTCTTCAATACTACCCGAGTAAATGTAGATACTCTAAACAAACTAGGTGAGGTAATCTTGAAGAACATGAGGTCAAGCCAGCATCTTCATCTTCTGGCCACCCTCTAATAACAGTGACCTTCTCAGGGTCTGGTGACTCGGATGTCCCTCTTACCAAAAGGCACAATGGGTCATTGGCGAGCCTCGAGCTCTCTCCACTTAGGAAAAAGAGCCAATGGTCATAAACCATCCTCAGGCCGTGCTAGGGATGGTAATGGGGTGGGTTTAAATCCTGCCTCGTATTTGTTGACCTCCGCAAGTGTACGGATATGTCGTAAGTAATAATAAAAAATATCAAAACCACAGGGACTGGAATAAGCACTAAAGATGTCTCAAAGTGAGTTAGCTAAACAGTCAATCAATTGATTTACAAAGTCTAAGTATAACTATGAAAGGTAAACAAAGAAATAAAAGAATAAGAAACAAGAATAAGGGCAATGATAAAGGTATGTTCAAGGAGTTTTGGTTTCTTTGTAATGTTATTCAATGTAATGATCTACCAAATCTTATTTCTCAATTGTCTATCATTTGTAGAAGGTTGTCGGTTCCCTCTTGCAATAGACAACCAGCCTAGGACTGAAATATATCTAAATGCGATCAATTAGGAATGAACCCTATGTTGTCCTTACACGGGCTTGCCTATCTTGTGCGTCCCTCGAAAAATCAATATAGAAATCCCTACTTCTCAACCTCATTAGATATAAAGATTAATGCATACAATCTATCCTACCCTCTTGAAATACCTAATTTCCCCTTCAAGATTACCCCTCAAACGTCCTTACATGGGCATGTTCCTGTTACGAACATCCCTCAGAAAATTGAATGAGGAATTACCTCTACAAGATCCATAAGATATTCAAACATTCAATCAAGCATGGTAATTAAGCCCTAATCACAACAATCCACACAAGAAAGAATAGATACAAACAGGGCAAAATCATAGAAATAGAAATGTTGACAAATCCACAAGAGTTTACATCAAATCTCCATTACAAATACTCCCTCTATCCTAGAACAAGAGATCTAGTCCATGGAACAAGGAAAGAATCTAAAATAAGAAGAAAAGATAAACATCTTGATCCCCATATCCAAGAAAGAAAGGGAAGAAAAGCTTATCTACGATGAAGAACTGTCTTCGGATCCAATCCTCGCTCCCCGGAGTTGAAATGTTGAAGACCGCCCTTAGAATTGCCGAAAAACCCTCCAAAAAGGTGGAGGAACACCCAAATCTTGAATTCCCCCCAAAAGAAAGAAGACCCCCCTTCAAATCTTGAAGAAACCTTTATATAGAGGTGAGGTTCGGGCGCCACACGGCCCCGAGGCACGGCCGTGTGAAGTTCACATGGACAGAGCCATTCCCTTCTCTGCCAACCTTACACGGCCGTGTGTGGTACACGGTCATGGTTTGCTTTTGCTAATGCTCCCCTTGCACGGCTGTGTAGGTCTACACAGCCTGCACTGGCTCCGCCTCTGGAAATCTGGCACGGCCGTGTGGTGTACACGGCCAGGGCCCTCTTGCTAATTCGAAATCCTACACGACCATGTGATGTACACGACCAGGGCCTTCCTAGTCTCTGGAAATCTCACATGGCCGTGTGGTGTACATGGCCAGGGCTCCATCTGGCTTTAAATCTTTACACAGTCGTGTGAGGTTCACACGGCCGTGGCAACTTCCATCTCTGCTGCATCCACACGGCCTGGGCAACCCCCCATGGTAGGGTCGTGTGAGGTACAAGAATGGTGCCTTCCTCCTTTGCTTCGCTTGCGGATTTGGCCTTAAACACGAAACCTTCACCAATTTTGACTCCTGTGTACAGAAAATGCACAAAAGCATATCTCCGAAAAAAAAGAGTAAATATGCTAAAAGGAAAGCTTGAAGTATAAAAATACATAGACAAAGCATGTGCAAAATATATGGATGTGCGTCCAAACATGCTAAACAAGTGTATACAATCTACGCACATCACACCCCCAGACTTAAACATTTGCATGTCCTCAAGCAAAATGCTGCAATCTAAATTCATATGCTCTACAATGCTCTCATATCCCTAATGCATTCTCCTAACTCTATCAAAAGGTTTCATTAGTAAGCATGATCATGAAAACAAGTTAAGTTTGACTCAAGCATAAGTACCCTATGCACAGTGCAAATAAAACAACTCAAAACTCTTCAAGTTTCAATCTATGTCCTAGTCAAGTCATCATCAAGTTTGAATTCCTAATGTTTCCAATGATAGACAAGTAACCAGTTATAGGCACTTACTTGCCACACACTTGGTTCATATTTCTCAATCAACCCGAGGTCTCAAAGGCATGCTCAATCTCAAGAGAAGCTAAGCAGTCATTTCCTCAGTAACCTAACTCGGTCTCAAAGGGGTGACTAGCTAGATTCCACTCACGACAACTATTTTTTATATCCCTTATTCACTTTTCTCTTTGCCTTTTTTTTCACACTCTTTTTTTTTTCATAAGTATTTGCATTGTGCAAATCTTATTCACAAGTGTGCTTTTAGCATAAATGTTGGGATATTTTGATTTTTCCAAATGAGCTTACATGAGTTGAGCCTCATCTAGTAACCAAAATGAAGTTTGAGAAATCACCATGGAAACCAAGTACTAAATAAACAAGATGAATCATGACTATTTCAATGATATCAACCATTCAAGCATCAATGCTACCCAAGATAGAGAAAAGAGGTACATTAAGCATACTACTAGCATCACTTAAAACATCATGAATCTAGATAATGAATGTGCTAACATTTAATTTTGAAGACAAGAAAGCATATAAGTGAAGTTTTGATGTTCTCAAGATGTATGCCACAAGATTTTTCAAAAGATAGTTCATCGCCCCGATGAAATAAATATGGTGGAGGAGGTAGAGGTGGAGGCGGACGAGGAAAAGGATGCCTACGACGTGGTTGGCCAATGGGAAAACTAGGGAAACCTAGAGTTTCGCTCGGGATTATATGATACTCAAACAAAGCATCTACTTGTTAGCTAGTGGCACTCATACTTTGCATAAAATCTCTCATTCTAGCTTGATCCGTATCATAATCCTGGACAAATTCAACCACTTGACCTTGAAAATTCCTCGTGAATCAAAAGTGCTCTTATACTTCTCTAAACTGATTATCTGATAAAGAGAAGCGACCTTCCAACATTCTTCGTTGGGCATCATTCTTCTCATGAAGCGATTCTAGAGAAGTACAAAACTCAGAAAAGTCAAATATGGAGGAACCCATACCATAGGCAAAAGAATGCCTAGCAGGATCCGGGTGTCCGGAGGGCTGCGGGTATCCAGATGTCGAGGGCTCAATGTGTAGCTCTGTGTCTCCGGATATGGAGGGGACATTCTCGGGGTCTACATCAGTGATTACCCAATTAGCTGGGTTGCGAATTGAAGTTCGATCAGGACAAGGAAGAGGTAAAGGAAAACCATTCCTCCTAGGAAATGCGAAACCGTTCTCATCCCGAATAATCATTTTCATAGCAAGACATGCATCCATGTCGATCATATCTTTGCCATGAATAACTTCCAACCCATCTAAATCAAGTTCCAAGTTAATTGCTATTTGAGTAATCAACCCACCAAGGACAATCGATCCCGAAGACGCCCTCGCAGCTCTCACTAAGGTTTGCAGAAAATGAAAACCGGAATCAAAATCAACCTTATGCAACATGGCCCATAGAGAATAAAGTTCTACTTTCTTAACGACTCCATCACTTTTCCCTCTACCAAAAATAGTTTTGCTCATGACTCGATGCAAATATCTAAAAACAGGGTTTTGCATATGAGAAGCCTTGGCTCTAGAGGGCTCATAGGGATGATCTAATATGGTGATAGAATTCCAAAAATTGTTACAATTGAACCTAGAGTCAAACCTCCGAGAGCTACCAAAAGACAATCCAAAACAAGTGTTGAAATCACTAAATGCCCATTGAAATTCTTGATTCATTAATCTAAAGGTTATCTTGCCAACATAATCATCCTCATTTGCAAAATGGACATCTAGTGAACTTAGAAACTCTAAAACAAGGCGAGGATAAGTAGGTAGATGTGTGTACAACATATCACTCCAATCTAGGAACCCAATCATCCAATCTATATCGTCTCTAATTCCCATCATATCTGAAATGGTTGGGTCCATATACCTAGCGCACACGATCTTTCTATTGACAAGAATTGCAAATCTAGTTATTTGATCATCATTTCTAAACACAATATTGAATTCATTGTCATTACCTTCATTGTGTGAGGTCCTCTTGCCTTTGCCTTGCACCGGTTGTTTCCCTTTGTCTTTGGATGGCTCTTTCCCTTTGTCTCCACCACTAGATCCACCACCACCCTTGCGAAGTCTCTTCAATAGGTTGGACATATCGTCAAGTTAGAGTGGGGAAGGGTACTGTTTATGGTTGGAGAAACTTGATCTTGAAGAGATAGATCTCGAAAAACAATCTTAGGTTAAGAAAGTGGAGATCTTAAGTCCAAGAGAAAAGAAGAATCTAGATCTAGATGAAGTTTGTGGAAGAAAGGTTGAAGAAGAGAGGAATTTTTGAGAGAAGAGGGTGTTGAGATGAGGAGGGTGTGTGGGGGACACGGCCTGGATCTGGCCGTGTATAGGAGACCGACCTGAATAGGTTTCTCCACATGGGTCGTGTAGATCTACATGGCCCCTGCCTTCTCCTTCTCGGGTATCTTTACACGGTCGTGTCTGGGACACAGCCTCACTAGCCTCCTCTGGAATCAGCACACGGCCGTGTCTGATGACACGGCCAGTGCATACTTCTGCACTGGTTCCTTCACATGGCCATGTGTGAGACACGACCAAGAAGTTCTCCTCCTCTGGATTCTTCACACGGCCGTGTCTGGGACACGACCATGCACCTTTTCTTCTCTAGAGACTCCACACGGCCGTGTCATGTAGACACGGCCCAAGCATCTCCCTTCTCTGCACCATAAGCCTGGTCGTGTACAACACACAACCATGCTCTGTTTCGCTCCACTTGATGAAATTTCTCCTTTCTAGCTCTTCCAACACTTCCATGCCCATGAAGAAGTCGTGGCCAGCTCATAGAAGTGAAATTTTAACCTGAAAACAAAGCGAAAACCAAGTAAAAACACTACTAATGAACAATAGAAACATGGAATGAAACTAATTAAAAAGAACCCTTGGGTTGCCTCCCAAGAAGCGCTTGTTTAAGGTCTTTAGCTCTACCAATCTTGATTACTCCTCTCTTTTCCTTGCCCTTGGAGGGCAGACATATTTATCATTTTTGTTGGGAGGTCTTCTCCCAACATCTTCCACCACATTATTCTCTTCATTTGGTGGCCTCCCATGAGGATGGAAGTTCTATTCCTCCAGTTTGTAAATGCTTGCCCTGCTACAAGCATTCAACAGAGAAGAGACATGGTTAGAGGTGTTAGATAAATCATATTCCAACTGTTCCTTACCAATCACCAAAGATAGTTTATGATTTTTAACATCTATAATAGCTCCTGCTGTAGCAAGGAATGGTCTTCCCAATATGATAGGGATTTTTTGGTCCTCCTCCATGTCTAACACAACAAAATCGGTGGGAGTTATACTCCCACCTACTTCTACTGGCACATCTTCAATGAAACCCATAGGGTACCTGCAGGAGTGATCAGCAAGTTGTAGTGTCATGGTAGTAAGTTTAAAGTTTTTGAGACCTAATTTATTACAAATAGAATAAGGAATGAGGCTAACACTTGCCACCAAATCACAAAAAGCTTTCTCAATAAATTTAGTTCCTATATTGCAAGGAATATAAAAGCTTCCAGGGTCTTTCAACTTTGGGGAAGTGTTCTTTTCAAAAAGAGTGTTGCATTCCTCTGTAAGTGCAATGATCTCTATATCTCCTTTCCTTCTCTTATTTGACATGATGTCCTTTAGGAATTTGGCAAACTTGGGCATTTGAAGGATTGCATCAATAAGTGGTACTTCAACACATATTTCTTTTACCTTCTCCAAGAATTTGCCAAACTCTTCATCCTTCTTTAACATAATAAGTCTTTGAGGAAAAGGGACTGCTATACTTTGATGGTTAAGTGGAAGAGTCTCTTCAACCTTAGTGGTACTCTCCTCATTATCTTGAATCTGATTTGGTATTAGAGGAGAGAGCTCTTCTTCAGTGTGCATCCCTTTTGGAGCAGTCACTTGGGGATCTCCCAAGGTCCGTCCGCTCCTAAGCTCAATTCTATTGCAGTGCTCCATAGAATTGACATCAGGCTTGCCAGGTAATTGTCCTGGTGCTCTAGAAGATGAGGAAGCTAGTTGGGCAATCTAACTTTTCAGAATCTTTTGATGTCTGTCAGAATTATCCATTCTCTGAGTAAGCTTTAAAATGTCTTGTTTCATTTTATTCTAAGTGGACATAATTTCTTCAAACATCTTTTCAATTTTAGACATAGGAAAGCCTTGAGAAGATTGTTGCTAAAAATTCTGCTGCCCGGACTGAAAATTAGGTCTTGCCCCCATAGATGGTCCTTGATCTTGATTATTTCTATAGGAAAAATTAGGATGACTTTTCCATCCAGGGTTGTAGGTGTTTGAGTATGGGTTGTTCTGCCTTTGATTGAACCCCATAATTGCATCACATTGCTCTAATTGATTGATTTGTGTAGTGATAGCTCCTAATGGGCATGAGTCATTTAAATGTTCAGAAGTTCCACATACTTCATAAGAAGAAACAACGACATTGACCGTATTTGAAATAGCTCCCATATTCTCAAACTTTTTTATAAGAGCATCCAGTTTTGCAGCCAATAAGGTCACTACATCAACATCAAATTTTTCTGATGCTTTTGTTGTTGGGTTCATACAAGAATAACCATCACTTCTTTCATTAGCCCATTGGTGGTGGTTTTGTGCTACACTTTCAATTATCTCCTCGGCTTCATCCAAGCTCTTATTCATAAGTGCCCCTCCAGCAGCTGAATCAAGGGATACTTTTGTATGATAATTAATGTCGTTATAAAATGTATGTAGTACTAACCACCTTTCCAAACCATGGTGTGGCCATTGTCTGAGCATACTATTGTATCTATCCTAAACTTCAAATAAAGATTCAGAGTCGGCTTGCTTGAAGCTTGCAATAAGATTCCTCATATGAGCTGTTTTACTTGGAGGATAGAATTTGTCGAGGAATTGTTGCTCACATTGCTCCCATGTGGTGATGCTATTTGGAGCCAAAGAATTCATCCATTGCTTGACTCTATCTCTCAAAGAAAACCCAAATAATAGTAGGCACACTGCCTTTGAAGGAACACCATCATTTTCATTGTGCCGCATATTTCGTACAAGACTTCCAAGTGTTGATTTGGGTCTTCATGCGGTCCTCCACCAAACTGATTTTGCTGCACTATAGATATAATTGCAGGTTTGATCTCAAAATTGTTTGCTTCAACTGAAGGCCATGAAATACTAGATCGAAAACCCCTAGCATAAGGTGCTGCATAATCCTTGAGTGGTCTATTCTCCATGATAGAATGTTCTTGTTCTTCTTGTTGCACTACAACAAAAATGTTAAAAAACAACACCCCTACGACAACGGTTTTAAGAGAAAGCGTTGTGTATTTGCTCAAAGACAACGATTTTTGTCAAAATCGTTGTCTTTGAGCTCCCCATTAAATATAAAAGACAACGGTTTTGGGAAAACTATTGTCATTGAGTGATTTCTTTTTGAATCAACAACACTTTTTACAACGGTTTTCTAAAACCGTTGTCTTTAAGCACTTTTTTAGCGGCTACAACAACAGTTTTGAAAAAACCGTTGTCTTTTGACTTTATTCGTTCGTTATTTTCCCCTCACAATTTTGCTGTCCCTCCCTCCGAAATCTTTTCGGTGCCGTTGTCTTTTGACTTTATTCGTTCATCATTTTCCCCTTTGAATTCCCAAACCCTAAGTCATTTTCCTTTCTCTCTTCTAGACCGCGCGACAGGAAGGGGTGCCGCCTTCGCTGGATCTTCTTCCACGACGGTGTGCTCTTCTCTCATTTCCTGGTGAGCGGGTTTCTGACCTTCCACTGTTGCTTCTTTGGCTTGAATTCGGACGCAGATCTGAAAGCGAAGCAGCGGAGTGCGACACTACCAAAGGTGTGCTCCGATCCAACTTTTGACCCTTTTTCTCGCTCAACCATCTTCGCCAAGCTTCTAATCTGGAGTTTCTTTCGTACCTTTTTCTGTTATTTTTTTTTCTACTTGGATTCTGTTGTTGGGAATGCGGATCTGCTTAACAAAGACTACACTAATGACCAGAAGCTGACCATCTCCACCTATAGTTACTCCGGATTGGTAAAAACTTTTCTGGACATTTGATTTTTCACCTTAAATTTTCCTTCCTCTTCCCTGTTTGTCTTGCTGGATTGGTTTGTCGTGGTTAAATCTCTTTGATTCACTTGTTGTTTTGTACGTGTAAGAGAGAGAGAGATTTTCGAAAAACCCTAAATGATCCAGTTGTGATTGTAAGAACAGGGGAAAAAATCTATAGACAATTAAATTTACTCGTTAAAAGCATACGTAGCCTATTAGGGCATCAGATTAAGCCAAAAGTTTTGAAATAAATTGTGTCCATTACAAGAATGAAGGATGGATTTTCTGTTTGAAAAATAATAAGGATTTCAATTTTGGTTTGTAAAAAAAAAGCATTCCTCTCTTCATGTAGCATGGTCTTGGCCTTCCTCACGACAACCAAGGTGGAAGGGACCATGCTTTTTCTGTGGTTAAAAGCATTCCAGAGTCTTTTGCCCATTTTATTTGAATCTTTAATGAAATGAACTAAAATAAATGATATGTAAGATAAAACTTTTAAGTACTTTTATGAATAAATATTATATTTTAGTTTATTTTATAATTTCATATCTATGAACCTAATATTTTACAATTGCAGATTTTGTCAAAATGCTTCATGATGCAAATCTTATTTGACAACCTTGTTAACATTAACAATAGTGTTAACTCCAAACATATTGTACTTTTGGTATTGCCTTTTTAACATCGCCATGAATTAGTACACATCTATCAAATATATGATCGGAGAGCAACCATAGTGCAATAAGGTAACATTCTGTGGTTGTTTGAAACAAATTATCTCTCAACTTAATAACTAATTTCCTGTGTTCTTCTTATAACCATTTGTTTGTCTCTTCTTTCAATCTTTGAAAGAAGGGTATTTGTATTGTACCTTTAATTAATTGTTTGTACATGGCTTGGATCGTGGTATTTCTTGTCCATTTGTTTCTATTTTTTTATCAGATTTTTTCGTGAAGAATAATATTAGTTAGATCTGCAAGATCGAAGGATTGATTAGCCTTGTTTAAGTGGGCCAAGAAGATGGTAAGGAATACAGAAGATGCTGATTGGTAAAAAGGGTGACCTTGTTCTTTAAAAAAGGTGATGGGTGGATTTGGTTTGGTTCGGCAGGGGAAGTTCTTCTGGAGCTTAAACTGGGTTTCAACGACTCCAAGAAGCTGTTGTGGAGCTAGCGGCCTAGTGCCTACCGATTCCCACCCTTGCTCATCTTGGCTCGACGTCTCCTGCCACCCTTCCGACCTCACCGTCCGATCAATGTAATTATTCTATCGTATAGGCTATTTTTGTTAGTTAAAGCCCTAGAGCCAATCATTTGATGATTATTGTATGGATTCATTGTATCATATTCTTGTATATAAATAAAGGCATTTGTTTTGGTTATTATACTTACTTGTATTGGTGTCAAATAACTAAGTATAATAGCGTCCTTGAGTAGAAGGTTCTTGCCTATATCAATCGATTGGTTGAATCGATAGTGAGATGATATAGGGAACACTACTCTTAATCATTCCTAGTCGAGTATTAACATTCAGGGACAATGTTAATGCGACGAGACTAGCATGTAGGTCAACTCGATGACTTGATCTCACAAGTCATGGATATGGAGATATCAAGTTGACACATGGGTATGCATTAGAGAATGTATACTGAATGACCCGCCATGAGAAAGTATCATGGATCGTTATATGAGTGTCATATACTTTCTCATATGGCTATTAGTATGACTACTAGTCCTTGGACCTGAAGTCACCATGGTTCCCTACATAAGGAGTTACGTACTTTGGCTTCGTCAAACGTCACCCGTAACTGGGTGGACTATAAAGGCGATTACTGGGTATGTAACAAATTATGCAGAGGGATGTGAATGATGTAGATGGGATCTATCCCTCCTATATGATGGGAGTGACATCGATATTCTTAATATAGTGAGACCACTAAGTGCATGGCCATGCCCAAATGAGTCAATATGAGATATTGAGCTCATTTGATTGAGTGAGTCTACTTGGAGTTCAAGATTAATATTGATTAGAGGATGACACGGTCTATGCCTCATGTTGAACAATCTAGATGTCAAGGATAGAAGGACAATGTCATATATTGTGAGGAGTCACAATTAGTAGTCAAAAGGTGATGTTGGATCTCAACATTCTTGTAACTTGGTTAGTATTGATATGTTGCTAGATACCGCTCATTACTTATGCTTCTAAATGGGTTTAAGAGCATTGCCAACGTTACAAGAACCTATAGGGTCACACACAAAGGACAATTAGATGGAGATTAGGTTCATTTGATGAACCTAAAGGATTAGGTTCATGTGATGCACCAAATTGGATTAAGAGTAATCCAAATTAGGCTAATTGAGTTGGACTCAATTCGGTTCATGTATTAAATGAGTCTAATTTGGAATTAGAATCATTGAATCAATTTAATTCAATGAATAGAGATTCATTAAATTAAAATTGACTTGAACCAATGGTTAGATTTGATCAACCATGGGAGAGAAGTGGTCAAGTTTGACTTGACTTGAGAGGAAGATGAAGGGTCAAGTTTGACTTGACCATTTGCCACCTTATTGGTGAGTTGGCATTAAGTGGGCTAATGATGATGCTCCACATCATCATGGTTGCTTAAGTGGGATGCCACCTCATGGGAGTTACCAAGAGTTTTGATTCTTGGTATCCCATGAAGGTTACAAACCACTCAAAAGTGGTCGGCCACTTTCATTTAAGGGGTAAGTTTCATTTTGTGTTGAAACTCCCATCTTCTTCCTCAAGCTCTTCTCTTCTCTCCCTCTCCTCCATGATTACTGATCTTCTATGGTTTCTAGCACATCCTTAGAGGTTCTCTCCATCGACTTGTTCATGTGGATACACATTGAGGGTTGTACACTTGACAACCTCGAGATCCGGCATCACTTGGACGAGCGGGATATGCGAAGGGCTTCGCATCAATGGTAACCTTTCTTCCTTGTAGATCTAGTGTAGATCTAGGTTAGAGAAACTCGTACATGAAGTTTTATGAAATTTTATAAACTTTGCACGGATCGTGGCATGGGAATTTCGGGGTTTCCACAACGCAAAAAGTGGTTTTTACGGCTCGAAAAACCCAACAGTGGTATCAGAGCCATGTGCAAAGCGTGTACGAGTTTTGTTTTTTGTTTTTATGACAAAAATTCATATCTATAAGTTTATGTATATTTGTGATTTTTATAGATTTTATGGGTATTTTTCTCGTAGAAGCGAAGCACAAGTGTTTAGACACTTGTAGGCTTCGACTATCGAGAAGATTTTTCCGAAACGGCAAGGTTTCGCCCCAAATCATTTTGGGACAGCAGGCTAAGGCGCTGTAGGATCGCTAAGGAACAATCATGATGGTTATATCGCGGGTAGGGGTGCTGCCCCTGACCCCGCAAGGGGATTCGTTCCGCGATTTCGCCCGAAAATCGCTAAACGGGACCGCCGAGAATTTTTACTCATAAAAATTGTAAGAAAAATTACAAAAATTTATAGAAATTACATATTTAGAATTATGTATTATTTTGTGATGGTCATGGTCCAAAACACCCAATTAGATTGGAAAAATTGTGTTGTAATTCATAATATGGCCTGCGTGCCATTTTGTGTTTGTGCGTGTTATACTTGATTCGCGACCTACGCTTCGTGCCTTCCTCTATTATATTCCTATTGTAAAATAGTTTATAGACTCGAATGTAACTCGAGTTTCACCTTTGTAATGTACAAATTGGAGCGGTGGAAGATCCACTCGAGACGGAGTTACGAGGAGGGCGCGAGCAACACAAGGTGGTCAAAGGAAGGAGCTTGAGAAGCTGTTGACCTTAGGTTGACCATCCGATCTTCTCATTGGCTTGAGAAGATCGTAGTAGGGCCATGACTAATCACAAAAAATATTTAATTAATTGTTTCTATGTGTATATGTGATGCATGCTAGAATAGTAATTAATTAGCGCCTTAACGATTCGATTCGATCAATCGCGTATATGATACACCTCGACAATTAGATTAGATCTAAATCGAGTACATGATGCGCCTTAATGATTAGATTAGATCTAAATCACGTACATGATGCGCCCTAACGATTAGATTAGATCTAAATTGGGTATATGATACACCTCGTCGATTAGATTAGATCTCAACCGCGTCAACTCGTAATGCCTACCATGCCGTGATACCTATCACTACCTCGATCACATGTTGTTGTTGAATCTGCCAAAGCAGAGCAACACATATTATCTTGGTAGGATACGAAGGGACAATCTTGGTCCCGCCTATCAATGCATGGGTGAGTACAACTCAATTAGATTGAGTAACTAGTTAACTCAATTGGATCGAGTTTAACTATAGACATTTTTCCAATGGTTGGTAGATAGGTCAAAATCACGTTTATATTAACTCTTGGGCGTATTAGCCAAAGCTAACTCAAGTTTTAATATAAATGCGGATCTTGATCCTATAAACAAGAGTTGCATAGAGATGTAATTGGTAATTAGTTACCTACCGATCATACTAAGTCTTGGGTGATTTAGCCAAAGCTAACTTAAGGCATAGTATGATGTGGATCTTGTCCCACAAGAATTATATAATTCAGTGGGAGCATCATTTAATTAAAGGCCTAATTAGATGATTAATAGAATATGATATTTATTTATTTTTCTGCTTTAATTTCTGTTGTAGATTGTCATGACGTCAAATACGAACTCTTTCTCCCTGCGTTCTGTCCTTAAGAAGGACAAACTCAACGGAGCTAATTTCCTGGACTAGTACGGGAATCTGAGAATTGTTCTCACACAGGAACATAAACTGTACGTTCTGGAGCAGCCTATTCCGGAGGCACCTCCTGCCACTGCCACGCGAGCTAACCGAGATGCTTACAAGAAGCATCAAGATGACGCATTAGATGTGTCATGTCTCATGCTCGCAACCATGAACTCTGAGCTTCAGAAGCAACATGAGTTGATGGATGCTTATGATATGGTTGAACATCTTCGTCAACTGTATCAAAGACAAGCAGGGCACTGGAAGAGGAACTGCACAGGATACCTGAAAGATCTTAAGAAGAAGAGAAATAAAATTTCTACTTCAGGTATAAATGTTATAGAAGTCAACCTCTCTATTTTTTCATCGTGGGTATTAGATACCAAATGTGCTTCTCACATTTGTATTAATGTACAAGCGTTGAGAAATAACAGAGCATTGACGAAGGGCGAGATAGACCTACGAGTAGGCAATGGAGCATGGGTTGCTGCTGTTGCTGTAGGAACTTACTATCTATCTCTACCCTCTGGGCTTGTACTAGAATTAGATGAATGTTGTTATGTGCCTTCTTTAACTAAGAACATAATTTCAGTTTCTTTTTTGGACAAGAAAGGTTTTTCATTTATAATAAAGAACAAATATTGTCTAGTTTATTTAAATGAAATGTTCTATTGTAGTGTATCTCTGATAAACGGACTCTATATTCTAGACCTTGAGAACTCTATCTATAACATTAGTACAAAGAGGTTCAAGTCAAATGACATGAACCAAACCTATCTCTGGCACTGTCGCTTAGGTCATATAAATGACAAACGCTTATCCTAGCTCCATAAAGATGGTTTGCTGGACTCATTTGATTTTTGAATCATATGAGACATGCGAGTCATGCCTTCTAGGAAAGATGACCAAGACTCCCTTTAGTGGACACAGTGAGAGAGCGACTGACTTGTTAGGTCTTATACATAGTGATGTATGTGGCTCTTTCAATGTCACTACTAGAGATGGTTATAGGTACTTTATTATATTTACTGATGACTTCAGTAGATATGGTTATGTGTATCTGATGACACATAAATCAGAATCCTTTGAAAAGTTCAAAGAATTCAAGAATGAAGTACAAAACCAGCTTGGCAAAAGTATTAAGATACTTCGATCAGATCGAGGTAGTGAATACCTTAGCCATGAGTTTCGTGACTATCTAGCTGAGTGTGAGATTCTATCTCAACTCATTCCTCCTGGAACACCACAGTGGAATGATGTATCCGAAAGGAGGAATCGTACCTTATTAGATATGGTACGATCTATGATGAGTCACACAGATCTTCCTATGTATCTTTGGGGCTATGCTCTAGACACAGCAGCCTTCATTCTCAATCGAGTTCCATCCAAGGCTATAATAAAGACACCATATAGGATATGGACTGGGAGAGATGCCCAGGTGTCTTTTATGAGGATTTGGGGTTGTGAGGCTTACGTTAGATGTCAAGTCTCGGACAAACTGGGACCCAAATCTGACAAGTGCTATTTCATTAGATATCCCAAGGAAACAAAGAGATATTACTTCTACATTCCCAGTCAACACAAGGTAGTTGTGGCTAAGACTGGGTATTTCTAGATAGGGACTTTGTTTCTAGAAAGACTAGTGGGAGTACGTTCGATCTTGAAGTAGTTCAAGATGTGGACCATAGCACTGAAGCCTCGATTGAAGTTGAACTGGAACCACAAGGTGTTGTGGATGATGTTGTTCCACAAGGAGTTGAGGAACAACAACCAGTTCAAGTAGACCTACCTCTTCGCAGGTCTGATAGGGTGCGTCGTCAGCCTGAGAGATATTCATTTCTCTTGTCTGACCATGATGACGTTGTGCTCATTGAGGATGAGCCTACCTCCTATCAGGAAGCTGTGATGAGACCAGATTTCGAGAAATGGCTAGAGGCCATGAGATCCGAGATAGAATCCATGTACACTAACCAAGTATGGACTTTGGTTGATCCACCTGAAGGGGTCAAAAGCATTGGGTGTAAGTGGGTCTTTAAGAGAAAGACTGACATGGATGGACTTATTTATAAGGGTCGCTTGGTAGCTAAAGGTTTCAAGCAGATTCATGGTATTGACTATGATGAAACATTTTCTCCAATAGCGATGTTTAAGTCCATTCGGATCATGCTTGCTATTGCAGCATACCACGATTATGAGATCTGGCAGATGGATGTAAAAACCGCATTTCTGAATGGAAACCTACTCGAGGATGTGTACATGACACAACCTGAGGGTTTTGTAGATCCATAGTATACTTGAAGAGTATGCAAGCTGCATAGGTCTATTTATGGACTAAAGCATGCTTCTCGGAGCTGGAATCTTTGATTCGATGATGTAATCAAACAGTTTGATTTCATCAAGAATGAAGATGAGCCTTATGTCTACAAGAAGGTTGTTGGGAGCACAGTTGTCTTCCTTATATTGTATGTGGATGACAAACTACTCATTGGGAAAGACATCCCTTTGCTGCAGTCTGTCAAGACTTGGCTAGGGACTTGTTTCTCAATGAAGGACTTAGGTGAAGCATCCCGCATCTAGGAATACAGATCTATAGATATAGATCTAAGAGATTGCTTGGCCTAAGTCAGAGTACATATATTGACAAGGTACTCCTACGGTTTGCCATGCAGAACTCCAAGAAGGGATTTCTACCGATGTCGCATGGCGTGAGTCTTTCAAAGACTCAAGATCCCTCTTCTAGAGAGGAGAGAGACCGCATGGATCAGATCCCTTATGCCTCAGCCATAGGATCTATCATGTATGCCATGCTATGTACTCGTCCTGATGTCTCGTATACTTTGAGCATGACGAGCAGATACCAGTCAGATCCAGGTGAAAGTCACTGGATAGCAGTCAAGAATATTCTTAAGTACTTGAGAAGGACTAAAGAATATTTCTTGATATATGGAGGCGATGACGAGCAAGCTGTAAAGGGTTACAGTGATGCTAGCTTCCAAACTGACCAGGATGATTATAGATCACAGTCTGAGTTCATGTTTTACTAGAATGGTGGTGATGTGAGCTGGAAGAGTTCACAGCAGTTCTACGACGCTTCCATCTCATTCGAGAGATTATCGATAGAGGAGATGTGAAGATTTGCAGAGTACCCACAGAGGCTAACATCGTAGATCCCTTGGCCAAGGCTTTGGCATAAAGAAAGCATGATGGTCACAATAGGTCATTAGGCCTTAGAGCCTACACTGATTAGCACTAGTGCTAGTGGGAGATTGTTAGTTAGAGCCCTAGAGCCAATCATTTGATGATTGTTATATGGACTCGTTGTATCATATTCTTGTATATAAATAAAGGCATTTGTTTTGGTTATTATACTTACTTGTATTGGTGCCAAATAACTAAGTATAATAGCGTCCTTGAGTAGAAGGTTCTTACCTATATCAATCGATTAGTTGAATCGATAGTGAGATGATATAGGGAACACTACTCTTAATCATTCCTAGTCGAGTATTAACATTCAGGGACAATGTTAATGCGACGAGACTAGCATGTAGGTCAACTCGATGACTTGATCTCACAAGTCATGGATATGGAGATATCAAGTTGACACATGGGTATGCATTAGAGAATGCATACTGAATGACCCGCCATGAGAAAGTATCATGGATTATTATATGAGTGTCATATACTTTCTCATGTGTCTATTAGTATGACTACTAGTCCTTGGACCTGAAGTCACCATGGTTCCCTACATAAGGAGTTACGTACTTTGACTTCGTCAAACGTCACCCGTAACTGGGTGGACTATAAAGGCGATTACTGGGTATGTAACAAATTATGTGGAGGGATGTGAATGATGTAGATGAGGTCTATCCCTCCTATATGACGAGAGTGACATCGATATTCTTGATAGAGTGAGACCACTAAGTGCATGGCCATGCCCAAATGAGTCAATAGGAGATATTAAGCTCATTTGATTGAGTGAGTCTACTTAGAATTCAAGATTTAGATTGATTAAAGGATGACACAGTCTATGTCTCATATTGATCAATCTAGATGTCAAGGATAGAAGGAAAATGTCATATATTGTGAGGAGTCACAATTAGTAGTTACAAGGTGATGTTGGATCTCAACATTCTTGTAACTTGGTTAGTTTGATGTGTTGCTAGATACCGCTCATTACTTATGCTTCTAAATGGGTTTAGGAGCATTGCCAACGTTACAAGAACCTATAGGGTCACACACAAAGGACAATTAGATGGAGATTAGGTTCATTTGATGAACCTAAAGGATTAGGTTCATGTGATGAACCAAATTGGATTAAGAGTAATCCAAATTAGGCTAATTGAGTTGGACTCAATTCAGTTCATGTATTAAATGAGTCTAATTTGGACTTAGACTCATTGAATCAATTTAATTCAATGAATAGAGATTCATTAAATTAAAATTAACTTGAACCAATGGTTAGATTTGATCAACCATGGGAGAGAAGTGGTCAAGTTTGACTTGACTTGAGAGGAAGATGAAGGGTCAAGTTTGACTTGACCATTTGCCACCTCATTGGTGAGTTGGCATTAAGTGGGCCAATGATGATACTCCACATCATCATGGTTGCTTAAGTGGGATGCCACCTCATGGGAGTTACCAAGAGTTGTGACTCTTGGCATCCCATGGAGGTTATAAACCACTCAAAAGTGGCCGGCCACTTTCATTCAAGGGGTAAGTTTCATTTTGTGTTGAAACTCTCATCTTCTTCCTCAAGCTCTTCTCTTCTCTCCCTCTCCTCCATGGTTACTGATCTTCTAAGGTTGCTAGCACATCCTTAGAGGTTCTCTCCATCGACTTGTTCGTGTGGATACACATAGAGGGTTGTACACTTGACAACCTCGAGATCCGCCATCACTTGGACGAGCGGGATACGAGAAGGGCTTCACATCAAGGGTAACCTTTCTTCCTTGTAGATCTAGGTTAGAGAAACTCGTACACGAAGTTTTACGAAATTTTATAAACTTTGCACGGATCCGTGGCATGGGAATTTCGGGGTTTCCACAACGTAAAAAGCGGTTTTTGCGGCCCGAAAAACCCAACAATTTTCTTGTATTTGTATTAGTATTTTAGGTTTTGGAAGCTTGCCTTACCAATTCTTATTTCCATTGCAGTGACTTTCCTTATATGTAGCTCGGTGGCATCATCTTCATGAGAATTGGCCGGATTCAGAGGTTTCAAAGATTGTAAGCACATTTTTCTTTTAGCTCCTTTTGTTCCTACTAGAACATCTTCGAATGCATGGTGATTCTGACAAAAAAATGATGTAATATGAAATATGAAATCCCAAACAAGGAGACTGTGAACCACCATTTGGTAGATCACCATATTAATTTTTAAATTGTTCTATTCAATATACTATTTCTTAATTACATTTCTCTTGCTAGTGTTTGATCTAGATTTGAGATAGTACTGAAGATGAAATTTCTAATCTTAAGTAGCTATAGTGATGGAATTCTTTCAAGGATGAAATTATCATTATGGCAGGGCTTTGCACCAAAACAGATTGCACAGTCCTATTCCAATTGTGATAAAGAACTACACTGAGTTAAGAGCATTGTATGTGTTTTCTTCTATTCATTTTTTTTTTATCAATTATAGTTATTGGCAATGAGAATTTACTATATATTGTTGCATGAAGGTGTCACATTACTTATTTTTCAAGGTATCTGAGAGATAATTACCTTCAACGGAACATTCCACCCAAGATTGGAGAACTTGTGCACCTTACCATCTTGTAGTTTTTACATTCCCTTGTTTTCTTTTGTTATATAGTTGTTTTTTTAATTAGTTTTCTTGAGCTTGATGTAAAAAAATATAGGGACTTGTCAAGCAATTTGCTCAGGGGCACAATTCCTCCATCTATTGGCTCTCTGAACCAATTACGATTTCTGTGAGTCTTCATGTGATTATTGGTGGCTAGGCAGTTTGTTGTTGCAGAGTTAACAGTTTGACTATGAATTTTTTTTAACAACTGTAGAAATTTATCAACAAATTTCTTGTCTGGTGAGGTTCCAACCGTTGGAATCCTTGTAACTTTCCAATTGTTTCATGAGTAACTCTTCTATTCTCTATGATGCTTCATTGGCTTGCTCCATTAATTATTATATGTTATCCAATTGTTTTCTACTTGGGCAACTGAAGTTTTTTTCCCCATTACACAAGCATTCTCTTCTATCTTTTTATTTTATATATAGTGCATAACTAGCGTTCTAGGTGAAAATATCTTATTAGTTCTTCTCAGTGTTAGAATGTGTTATGTTAGCACTTTCATGGTCATAACTATAGAAGAGAGGCCTCCAATATGTGACTTTGCATTTGACCTTTCAATGTTTGTTGGATAAGTTTTATGGCATTGCCAACCTTAAAGTATCATGCTTTGATTTGAATATGCCACTGGGCTAAATTGAACTCAATGAAGAACTATATGATTTATATGATTGAGAATGTTGCAAATTGCCAAATAGTTGTGGATGTTCTCCAATTTCACTTCCTTCTATACCAGTTGCTAATTTCCAATAACATGCTACACAAATAAGACAACAGTAGTGCAAAGCTGAATTGTATCATCAATCCGTATGTGTTTCAGCAGGTTAAGATAATTCTTATTCGCTTACATGTATATTTTATCTTTTAATGTCTTTATAATTTGTTTATTTTTATCAGCTCCTACAGCTTAATTCTACAGATTTGATTGCCAAGGGAAATTTGTATACTCGGTCACGTGAAGATGCAGCCAGTAAGTTGCTGGAAAAGGCTTTAAAGATTCAGTTGGGAAGAGGATTTTAGCTAGCATATTTTGGATTTCAATTACACAGCTATTATTTTCTCATTTTGATGTGTGTAGTTAATTTTTAAAATTTGAAGATAACATGTTCATGGATTGAATATAGTAAATATTTAGTTTTGTATTGGTGGTTTCTTTATATTAAATAAAGATTGGTTGTTTGTTATTATCATGTTACAACATGAACATTAAAGACAACAGTTAGAAACGTAAAAAGTACGTAATAACAATGGATTTTTTTTTGTGAAAAGTGATAAAAGACAACGGTTTTATCCGTTGTAAAACATATTAAAATTATATACCACAACGGTTTATATCTGTTGTAAAAAGAGTCTACCTCAACGGTTTATATCTGTTATCTAAATTATCTACCACAACAGTTTTAAAATGTTGTCGTATCCTTCGTAAACAAATTTTGAGCATATAAACAACAACGGATAAAAACCGTTGTCGAATCTCTACAAAGACAACGGATTCAAAACCGTTGTCGTAGGGCAATACATTCTACAACGTCCTTAGTTACAACGATTTTTTGACCCTACAACAACGGATAATATCCGTTGTTGTTTGCAGTTTTTGTTGTAGAGTTGTCTTTGAAGAATTTTTCTTTTATGAAATGTTCTGTCTATCTCAGGATCAAGAGGAAGAAGTTCTCCTGCAAAGTTAGATCTTCGCATACACAAGAACAAGATAACAAGATATGTATAAAAGAAAAAGAAAGAAAGAAACTAAATCAAGAGAAAAACAGAGAGAAGTTAGAAAAGAATGTTAGAATCAAAATGCATAATTAGAGTTACAACAAAAGGAATTAACAAGATTATTATACAAGAAAGGAAAAACTTATGAAAACAGAATTCTAAAAGTTAGATTACAACTATGCAAATGAAAAGAGAAGTTATGTCAAGTCTAACTCAATTGAAAATCCCTAATGTTATAGCACAGTCCTCGACAACGGCGCCAACAACTTGTTGACCTCCGCAAGTGTACGGATATGTCGTAAGTAATAATAAAAGATATAGAATCCACAGGGACTGGAATAAGCACTAAAGATGTCTCAAAACGAGTTAGCTAAACAACCAATCAATTGATTTACAAAGTCTATGTTGGGGCATTCGAGACGCAAAAACTGCTTTTTATGTTGCGGAAACCTCGAAGTCTTGCCACGGATTCGTGTGAAGATAAATAAAATTCTTGTACATGTTTGTTTATCCTAGATCTACCTTAGATCTACATGATAAGAGTGTTACTCTTGTCACGATGCCCTTTGCTTATCCCGCTCGTCCAAATGGTTGCCGGATCTCGTAGAGTGTCAAGTGTACACTCCTCTACACGTATCCACACGGACAAAAGGTGGAGAAAACCCACTTAGAGTATTCTAGCACCCTTGAATGGTTTCGGTAATGGAGGAGAGGGAGAGAACAAGAGAAGAGAAGAAGAAGAAGAAGAAGTTACAACAAGCACAAATGCTTGAACTAATGTGGCCGGCCACATAAAGGAGAGTTTTAAACCTCCATGTAATACCAAGAGTCATGGATCTTGGTCTTCCTCATGAGGTGGCACACTATGATGTAGCCTTGATGATATGGAACACCATCATTGGCCGGCCCCATGCCAAGTCACAATGAGGTGGCATTTGGTCAAGTCAAACTTGACTCTTCATCTTCCCTCTCAAGTCAAGTCAAACTTGACCTTTTTATCTCCCATGGTTGATCAAATCTAACCATTGATTCAAGTCAATTTAATTTAATGAATCTCTATTCATTGGTTTAAATTGACTCAATGAATCATAATCTAAATTAGACTCATACTACACATGAATCAAATTGAGTCCAACTCAATTAGTCTAATTTGGATTACTCTTAATCCAATTTGGTTTATCACATGAACCTAATCCTCTTGGTCCATCATATGAACATAATCTCCATCTAATTGCCCTTTGTGTGTGACCCTATAGGTTCTTGTAACATTGGCAATGCTCCTAAACTCATTTAGAAACATAAGTAATGAGCGGTATCTAGCAACACATCATTACTACCCAAGTTACAAGAATGTTGAGATCCAACATCACCTTTGTGACTACTAATTGTGACTCTCACAATATATGATAATGTCCTTCTATCCTTGACATCTAAATTGATCAACTGAGGCATAGACCGTGTCATCCTCTAATCAATTTATGTCTTGAACTCCAAGTAGACTAACTCTAATCAAATGAGCTCAATATCTCATATTGACTCATTTGGGCATGGTCATGCACTTAGTGGTCTCACTCTATCAAGAATCATGATGGCACTCCCGTCATATAGGAGGGATAGATCCCATCTACATCACTCACATCCCTCCGCATAATTTGTTACATACCCAGAAGTCACCTTTATAGTCCACCCATTAACGGATGACATTTGACAAAGCCAAAGTATGCAACTCTTTATATAGGGAAGCATGGTGACTTCAGGTCCAAGGACTGATAGTCATACTAATAGTTACATGAGAAAGTATATAACACTCATATAATGATCCATGATACTTTCTCATGGCGGGTCATTCAGTATACATTCTCCAATACATACCCATGTGTCAAATTGATATCTCTATATCCATGACTTGTGAGATCAAGTCATCGAGTTGACCTACATGTTAATCTCATCGTATTAACATTGTCCCTGAATGTTAATACTTGACTATGAATGATTAAGAGTAGTGTTCTCTATATCATCTCATTATCGATTCAACCAATCGAGTGATATAGATAAGAACCTTCTATTCAATGACGTTATTATACTTAGTTATTTGGCATCAATACAAGTAAGTATAATAACCATAATGAAATGTCATTATAAATATATAGGAATATGATACATCGAGTCCATACAACAATCATCACATGATTGGCTCTAGGGCTCTCACTAACAATTTCCTACTAGCACTAGTGTCAATCAGTGTAGGGTCTAATACCCATGACCTAGTGTGACCATCATGCTTTCTCTGTGCCAAAGCCTTGGTCAAGGGATCAGCGATGTTAGCCTCTGTGGGTACTCTGCAAATTTTCACATCTCCTCTATCGATGATCTCTCGAATGAGATGGAAGCGCCGTAGTATGTGTTTGGTCCGCTGGTGTAAGCGAGGTTCCTTAGCTTGTGCAATTGCTCCATTGTTGTCACAATGGAGCTCTATAGGATCAGCTATGCTAGGAACCACCCCAAACTCAATAATGAACTTGCGGATCCAAACTACCTCCTTTGCTGCTTCTGATGCAACAATATACTCGGCCTCTATTGTAGAATCAGCAACTGTGTCCTGCTTTGAACTCTTCCAGCTCACAGCACCATCATTCAAACAAAATCTGAACCCAGACTATGATCGATAATCATCCTGGTCAGCTTGGAAGCTGGCATCACTGTAACCCTTTACAGCTAGCTCGCCATCGCCTCCAAATATCAAGAAATATTCCTTAGTCCTTCTCAAGTACTTAAGGATATTCTTGACCGCTATCCAGTGACGCTCACCTGGATTTGACTGGTATCTGCTCGTTATGCTCAAAGCATACGAAACATCAGGACGAGTGCATAGCATGGCGTACATGATAGATCCTATGGCTGAAGCATAAGGGATCTTATCCATGCAGTCTCTCTCCTCTCTAGAAGAGGGACTTTGAGCCTTCGAAAGACTCACACCATGTGACATCGGCAGAAATCCTTTCTTGGAATTCTGCATGGCAAACCATAGTAATACCGTGTCAATATATGTACTTTGACTTAGGCCAAGCAATCTCTTAGATCTATCTCTATAGATCTTTATGCCTAGAATACAGGTTGCTTCACCTAAGTCCTTCATTGAGAAACAATTCTCCAGCCAAGTCTTTACAGACTGTAGCAAAGGGATGTCATTTCCAATGAGTAGTATGCTATCCACATACAATATAAGGAAGACAACTGTGTTCCTAACAACCTTCTTATAGACACAGGGTTCATCTTCATTTTTGATGAAACCAAACTGTTTGATCGCATCATCGAATCGAAGATTCCAGCTCTGAGAAGCTTGCTTTAGTCCACAAATGGACTTATGCAGCTTGCATACTCTGCCAGTATGTAGTGGATCTACAAAACCCTCAGGTTGTGTCATGTACACATCCTCGAGCAAGTTTCCATTCATAATCGTAGTATGCTGCAATAGCAAGCATGATCCGAATGGACTTAAACATAGCTACTGGAGAAAAGGTTTCATCATAGTCAATACCATGAATTACCTTGAAACCTTTAACTACCAAACGACCCTTATAGGTATGCAAATGTTCATCCATGTCAGTCTTTCTCTTAAAGACCCACTTACACCCAATGGGTTTAACGCCTTCAGGTGGATCAACCAAAGTCCATACTTGGTTGGTATACATAGATTCCATCTCGGATCTCATGGCCTCTAGCCATTTCTCAGAATCTGGTCTCATCACATCTTCCTGATAGGAGGTAGGCTCATTCTCAATGAGCATAACGTCATCATGGTCAGACAAGAGAAATGAGTATCTCTCAGGCTAACGATGTACCCTATCAGACCTGTGAAGAGGTAGGTCTACTTGAACTAGTTGTTGTTCCTCAACTCCTTGTGGAACAATCTCATCATCCATAACACTTTGTGGTTCCAGTTCAACTTCCATCAAGGCTACAGTGTTACGATCCATATCTTGAACTTCTTCAAGATCGAACGTACTCCCACTAGTTTTTCTAGAAACAAAGTCCTTTTCTAGAAATACCCCAGTCTTAGCCACAAACACTTTGTTTTGACTGGGAATGTAGAAGTAATATCCCTTCGTTTCCTTGGGATATCCTATAAAATAGCATTTATCGAATTTGGGTCCCAATTTGTCTGAGACTTGACATCGAACGTAAGCCTCACAACCCCAAATCCTCATAAAAGACATCTAGGCATCTTTCTGAGTCCATATCTTATATGGTGTCTTTATCACAGCTTTGGATGGAACACGGTTAAGTGTGAAGACTGCTGTGTCTAGAGCATATCCCCAAAATGATATAGGAAGATCTGTGTGACTCATCATAGATGGTACCATATCTAATAGGGTATGATTCCTCCTTTCGGATACACCATTCCACTGTGGTGTTCCAGGAGGAGTGAGTTGAGATAGAATCCCATACTCAGCTAGATAGTCATGAAACTCATGGCTAAGGTATTCACCACCTCGATCTGATCGAAGTATTTTAATACTCTTGCCTAGCTGGTTTTGTACTTCATTCTTGAATTCTTTGAACTTTTCAAAGGATTGTGACTTATGTGTCATCAGATACACATAACCATATCTACTGAAGTCATCAGTAAATGTAATGAAGTACTTATAACCACCTCTAGCAGTGACATTGAATGGGCCACATACATCACAATGTATAAGTCCTAACAAGTCAGTTGCTCTTTCGCTGTGTCCACTAAAAGGAGTCTTGGTCATCTTGCCCAGTAGGCATAACTCGCATGACTCATATGATTCAAAATCAAATGAGTCCAGCAAACCATCTTTATGGAGCTGGGATAAGCGATTCTCATTTATATGACCTAAGCGGCAATGCCAGAGATAGGTTCAGTTCATTTCATTTGACTTGAACTTTTTGGTACTTATGTTATAGATGGGGTTCTCTAAGTCTAGAATGTAGAGTTTGTTGGTGCAGCGGAGGCCGGCAAGAGGGGGGTGAATTGCTGAAAACACAAAATAAAAATACCCTCCTCGGATTTCAACTCAATTAATGCAATAGTAAATAAAGTAAAGGCAGAAATAAAATTAAACCAAGCAAGGAAATAGAAATTAAGTAGAAAACAGGATTTAACCTGGTTACAACCAAGGAGGTTGTTAATCCAGGGCAGTAAGAAAAAGCTCAGTAGAAAAATCTCCTTTGCTGAAGGCGGAGAAGCCTTTTACACTTTGGAAGATTAGAACTATTGCTAGGAATGGCTACACAATGATTGCTTGAGTTGTTGTTGAATTCCTAGCTCCAGGGGCCTTTTTATAGCTCCTGGAAAGTCTATCTCGAGGGTCCAAGGCGCCTCCAACAAGGTTTAAGGCGCCTCCAACTCGATCTGCTGATAAAAATTTATCCGCAGCGCAAACGGTCAAACTGGACTGCTCAAGGCGCCTTAAACAATCATTCAAGGCGCCTTCAATGTGTTCAAGGCGCCTTCAATGTGTTTAAGGCTCCTTCAAGGTTACTGCTACAGTAATTTCAGCCTCTTTTGTCTTCTTTTCTTCTCCTCTTTAGCTCCGTTCTTTTGGGTGATTGCGACCAACCGGAATAGGGCTCACCAACTCCGCCCTTCTCCTCGAGCAGCCTTCCGTCCCGCTTAACGCCCTCGAACGCCAAGACGCCTTCTCATCCACCGGAGTACTCTTCCGTAGCTCTTCGCCCCTCGGACGCACCGAGCCACTCGGCTCCCTTCCGTACCGTCCTTCTCGCTAGCTGCGTCTTCCGCTCGACTTCGTGTTCCTAAGCTCCCGCACACATCGACACGGGGATCAAATACAAGAGGACCTAACTCAACTTGGTTGATCACATCAAAACTACCACGGGGTCCAACAATCTCCCCTTTTGATGTACATCAACCCAAGTTCCAATTAGGGTTAAAATAGACATAAAAGTAATTTTAAAGAAAAATTACTAAACTAACAAGTTAAACATAATTTTTGCAATTAGTAAAATTGCAACACTTTTATAATAACAGAAATTTCAAAATTTTCTAACTCCCCCTAAACTTGTATTTTTCTCTCCCCCTTTGATCACAGCAAAAATGGGGTTAAAAAAATAACCTAAGTTAAGTGAAATGTATAGAATTTAAAAAAATTCTAATTCAAAAACGAATTTTTCCAAACAAAAAAATTCTAAGTCAAATTTTTGAATTTTCAAAAAAAAATTTCTAAGTCAATATGAATTTTTCCAAAAAAAATTTCTAAGTCAAATTTTTGAATTTTAAAAAAAATTCTAAGTCAATAAAAAAATTTCTAAGTCAAATTTAAATTTTTGAATTTTCACAATCTGACTTTTTAGAATTTTAAAAAGATTTAAGAACTTTTAAAGCATTATTTAATTCTAGTTTAATGCTTTTTCAGAAAGTTAATTAAACATTTTTTTTTCAATATTTTAGCTTCCAGGTCGTGGCGAGGCACTAGGCCTTCTTGGTTATTGGAGCAACAACGACTTCCTTAGACAAAGCTTCCATAAAGAATTTCAATATTTAATTTTCTCACTGTAAGCTTTTAATTTTTGAAAAATTAATTAAGGACAGATTTTGGAACTCAATAGAGGTTCCTACCTACAAGGTTATTCAGATACTTAGGGGGTACATAATTTTTGGGTATCCTTCTAAGCTGGCCCTGATGGTTTCTAATATACCAGTTCAATTTTCCATAAACTTTAATTTTTGAATTTGGAAATCTATTTAAACATGTACTATTTCTTAATTTCTCAATTTCTAATTTTAGATTTTTATTTTCAGATTTCAAATTTTTATTTTCTTTTTCTAATTGATCTAATTCTTTAGACAAAGCTTTAATAAACTCAAAAGACTGTTTAGAGTTTAGGGCACGTACCTTACTTACCTCATCTTGCGATGCTCCCCCTTCATCATTGCTTTCTCCTTCTGATGTTCCTCCCCCTTCATCTATGCTCATTTCTGAGCTAGACGTTTCTTCTAGCTGATGGTTGGCCATCAGTGCTAGTCCCGAGAATTCTTCGATGTCTGACTCGGAGGATGATGAATCTGACCAAGTAGCCTTCAGGTTCTTGTGCTTGGAGGATTCTGGTTTCTTGCTTTTTGATTTTTCCCTTTCTTTCTCCTTTCTCTTTAATTTCGGGCAGTCATCCTTGATGTGCCCTTCTTCGTTGCAGTTGTAGCAGCGAACCGTCCTTTTTCTTTGTTGATGCCTCTTTTTCTGCGGTCTAAATTTATTAGAATTAAAAAACTTATTGAACCGTTTTACCAGTAGTGCTGCTTCGAATTCATCGACCGAGGCTTCGGAGTCAGAACCGATTACTTTTGTCTTTAGAGCTATGTTCTGACCGGTCTTCTCTACTCTATTTGGCTCTAAAACTCGAGATTCGTGAAGTTCAAAAGTCGAAAATAACTGTTCTAACGTACTTACCTCGAGGTCCTTAGAGATGTAGTATGCATCTACTAAGGAGGCCCACTCTGGAGTTCTCGGGAAGGCATTGAGCGCATACCGGATAGAGTCCTGATTGGTTACCTCTTCTCCAAGGTTCGTTAGTTGCATTATCAGCTCCTTGATTCTCGCTTGGAGTTGCGCTACCTTCTCGCCTTGGTTCATCCGGAGGTTCGTCAACTGGTTCCGGAGGATGTCGCGCTTTGCTAGCTTCGCTTCGGAAGTACCTTCGTGTAGCTCCAGGAATTTTTCCCAGAGATCTTTTGCTGAGTCGTAGCTTCCGATCCAATTTACCTCTTGTGGTGGCAGGAACTCAGCCTTTCCGTTGGCGACGAAATCTGCTTGCTCCTTTTTGCTCCACGTGTTTTCTTCTTTGTCTTTAGGAGCTGCAAAACCATATTTCATAGTAATTAAAATATCAAAGTCTGTTTTAAAAAATACCTCCATTTTGCGCTTCCATGTGGCGAAGTCTGTGATATCAGCACCGGATAGTCTACAACTCGTGATCCTAGCTCGTCATATATAGTAAGAGGATATCACTTGTTGGTGCAGCGGAGGCCGGCAAGAGGGGTGAATTGCTGAAAACACAAAATAAAAATACCCTCCTCGGATTTCAACTCAATTAATGCAATAGTAAATAAAGTAAAGGCAGAAATAAAATTAAACCAAGCAAGGAAATAGAAATTAAGTAGAAAACAGGATTTAACCTGGTTACAACCAAGGAGGTTGTTAATCCAGGGCAGTAAGAAAAAGCTCAGTAGAAAAATCTCCTTTGCTGAAGGCGGAGAAGCCTTTTACACTTTGGAAGCTTAGAACTATTGCTAGGAATGGCTACACAATGATTGCTTGAGTTGTTGTTGAATTCCTAGCTCCAGGGGCCTTTTTATAGCTCCTGGAAAGTCTATCTCGAGGGTCCAAGGCGCCTCCAACAAGGTTTAAGGCGCCTCCAACTCGATCTGCGGATAAAACTTTATCCGCAGCGCAAACGGTCAAACTGGACTGCTCAAGGCGCCTTAAACAATCATTCAAGGCGCCTTCAATGTGTTCAAGGCGCCTTCAATGTGTTTAAGGCGCCTTCAAGGTTACTACTACAGTAATTTCAGCCTCTTTTGTCTTCTTTTCTTCTCCTCTTTAGCTTCCGAAGCTCCGTTCTTTTGGGTGATTGCGACCAACCGGAATAGGGCTCACCCGAACCCAATTCCCGGCCTTCTCCTCGAGCAGCCTTCCGTCCCGGCTTAACGTTCCTCGAACGCCGCGCACGCTCTTCACGCCCACCGGAGTACTCTTCCGCAGCTCTCTCGTCCTTCAGACGCACCGAGCCCGTCGGCTCCCTTCCCGTGCCGTCCTTCTCGCTAGCTGTGTCTTCCGCTCGACTTCCTGTGTTCCTAAGCTCCTGCACACTCAGACACAGGGATCAAACATAGCAGGACCTAACCAACTTGGTTGATCACATCAAAACTACCACGGGGTCCAACAGAGTTCGTTCATCAGAGGTGCACTACAATAGAACATATCGTTTAAATAAACGGAACAATATTTGTTCTTTATTATAAATGAAAAACCTTTCTTGTCTAAACAAGAAACTGAAATGATGTTCTTTGTAAGAGCGGGCATATAACAACATTCATCTAATTCTAGTACAAGCTCAGAGGGCAGAGATAGATAGTAAGTTCCTACAGCAACAGCAGCAACCCGTGCTCCATTGCCTACTCGTAGGTCCACCTCGTCCTTCGTTAATGTCCTACTATTTCTTAGTACCTATACATTAGTACAAATGTGAGAAGCACATCCGGTATCTAATAACCATGATAAAGAAATAGAGAGATTGACTTCTATAACATATATACCTGAAGTAGAAACCTCATTTCTCTTCTTCTTAAGATCTTCCAGTTATACTTTGCAGTTCCTCTTTCAGTGCCCGGTTTGACCGCAGTGGAAGCAGGTAGCATCGTTGGCAACCCCTCCTTTAGGTTTCATTACCTTGCCTTTTCCCTTGGCTTGGGACTTTCACTTACCTTTAGGCTTGCCCTTGCCTTTATGTTTTTGCACCATCAAAATGGAGTTGGGCTTTACCTTCTTAAGGTTGAGCTCAGCAGTTCTCAACATGCTTAGCAGCTCAGGCAATGCCTTATCAATTTCGTTCATGTTGTAATTCATGACAAATTGACTGTAGCTCTCTGGCAAGGATTGCAAGATCAAGTCAGTGGCCAGTTCTTGGCCAAGTGGGAATCCAAACCTCTGTAGGTTCTCTATGTACACAATCATCTAGAGTACATATGGATCTATGGGAGTCCCATCTTGCATCTTTCATGAAACAGTGCCTTAGAGATCTCGAATCTCTCGTGCCTTGTTTGTTCTTGATATAGTTGATGAAGATGTTCAACCATATCATAAGCAGTCATCATCTCGTGTTGCTTCTGAAGCTCAGAGTTCATGGTTGCGAGCATGAGGCATGACACATCTAATTCATCATCTTGATGCTTCTTATAAGCATCTCAGTCAGCTCGCGTGGCAGTGGCAGGAGGTGTCTCGGGAATGCGCTGCTCCAAGACGTACAATTTTCTTTCTTGTGTGAGAATGATTCTCAAATTCCTGTACCAGTCCAAGAAATTAGCTCCATTGAACTTGTCCTTATCAAGGATAGAACACAGGGAGAAAGTGTTCGTGTTTGTCGACATGACAATCTACAACATAAATAAAGCAGAGAGTAAATATTATATTCCATTTATCATTTAATTAGGCCTTTAACTAAATGATGCTCCCACTGAATTATAGAACTTTTGTAGAATCAAGTCATGGATGTGGTCAAATCACACTACTAGATTCATACTAATGGGCTATAATTCACGCGGGACAAGATCCACATCATATTACGCCTTGAGTTAGCTTTGGCTAAATCGCTCAAGATTTTGTATGATCAGTATATAACTAATTATCAATTACATCTCTATGCAACTCTTGTTTATAGGATCAAGATCCTCATTTATATTAAAACTTGAGTTAGCTTTGGCTAAATTGCCCAAGATTTAGTATAAATGTGATTTTTATCCTATCTTCCAACCGTTGGAAAAATACCTATAGTTATACCCGATCAAATTGAGTTAACTAGTTATACTCAATCTAATTTAGTTTGTACTCACCCAAACTTTGATAGGCGGGACCAAGATTGTCCCTCCGCACCCTACCAAGATAATATGCGTTGCTCTGCTTTGGCAGATTCAACAACAACAAATGATCGAGGTAGTGATGGGTATCAAAACTTGGTAGGCATTTTGAGTTATCTTGATTAAGATCTAATCTAATCATGAATGTGTATCATATACGCATTAAGGCACTAATTACCCTATATTAGCATGCATCACATACACACAAGCAATCATATATACTGATTAATTAATTGTGATGAGGTCATGGCCCTACTACGATCTTCTCAAGCCAATGAAAAGATCGGATGGCCAACCTAGGGTCAACGGCTTCTTCAAGCGCCTCCCTTTGACCGCCATGTGTTGAAATCATCCTCCTCGTAACTCCTTCTTGAGTAGACCTTCCACCGCTTCATTTTGTGCATTACAAATATGAAACTCGAGTTACATTCGAGTCTAAAATCTATTTACAATAGGAACATAAGAAAAGAGGCACGACGCGCAGGTCGCATATCATATACAGTACGCACAACACAAAAAATGGCACGCAGGCCATATTATGAATTACAACACAATTTTATCCAATCAAATTTGGGGTTTTTGGGCCATGACCATCACAATATCATTCATAATTATAAATTATATATTTTACATAAATTTCTATAATTTTACTACTATTTTTATCAATTTTATGAGTCACAACTTCCCGGCGGTCCCGATTAGCGATTTTCGAGGCGATTGCGGGACAATGCCCCTTGCGGGGTTAGGGGCAGCGCCCCTACTCACGAAATGAATATAACGAGTCTCCCATCTTGATCTAACAGCGCCTTAAGCCACTGTCCCAAAATAATTTGGGTGAGATCTTATCGTTTCGGAAGATTTTTCTCGGTAGTTGAAGCCTACAAGTGTCCAAGCACTTGTTGCTTCGCCTCTATGAGAAAATTACTCATAAAATCCATAAAAATAGTAAACTTACAGAAACTTATAGATCTGAAATATTTTTTTAAAAAATTAAATATAAAATATGTACACGCTTCGCACGTGGCTCTGATACCACTGTTGGGACTTTCGAGTCACAAAAATCGTTTTTTGCATTGCGGAAACCTCGAAGTCTTGCCACGGATCCGTACAAAGATAAATAAAATTCTTGTACATATTTGTTTATCCTAGATCTACCTTAGATCTACATGATAAGAGTGTTACCCTTGTCGCGATGCTCTTCGCTTATCCCGCTCGTCCAAACAGTTGCCAGATCTCGTAGAGTGTCAAGTGTACACTTCTCTACACGTATCCACACAGACAAAAGGTGGAGAAAACCCACTTAGAGTGTGCTAGCACCCTTGAATGATTTCAGCAATGGAGGAGAGGGAGAGAACAAGAGAAGAGAAGAGGAAGAAGAAGAAGTTACAACAAGCACAAATGCTTGCACTAATGTGGCTGGCCACATAAAGGAGGATTTTAAACCTCCATGTAATACCAAGAGTCATGGCTCTTGGTCTTCCTCATGAGGTGGCACACTATGATGTAGCCTTGATGATGTGGAACACCATCATTGGCCGACCCCATGCCAAGTCACAATGAGGTGGCACTTGATCAAGTCAAACTTGACTCTTCATCTTCCCTCTCAAGTCAAGTCAAACTTGACCTTTTTATCTCCCATGGTTGATCAAATCTAACCATTGATTCAAGTCAATTTAATTTAATGAATCTCTATTCATTGGTTTAAATTGACTCAATGAATCATAATCTAAATTAGACTCATACTACACATGAATCAAATTGAATCCAACTCAATTAGTCTAATTTGGATTACTTTTAATCCAATTTGGTTCATCACATGAACCTAATCCTCTTGGTCCATCATATGAACCTAATCTCCATCTAATTGCCCTTTGTGTGTGACCCTATAGGTTCTTGTAATGTTGGCAATTCTCCTAAACTCATTTAGAAACATAAGTAATGAGTGGTATCTAGCAACACATCATTACTACCCAAGTTACAAGAATGTTGAGATCCAACATCACCTTTGTGACTACTAATTGTGACTCTCACAATATATGATAATGTCCTTCTATACTTGACATCTAAATTGATCAACTGAGGCATAGACCATGTCATCCTCTAATCAATTTATGTCTTGAACTCCAAGTAGACTCACTCTAATCCAATGAGCTCAATATCTTATATTGACTCATTTGGGCAAGGTCATGCACTTAGTGGTCTCACTTTATCAAGAATCATGATGTCACTCCCGTCATATAGGAAGGATAGATCTCATCTACATCACTCACATCCCTCCGCATAATTTGTTACATACCCAGTAGTCACCTTTATAGTCCACCCATTTACGGGTGACGTTTGACGAAGCCAAAGTATGCAACTCTTTATGTAGGGAAGCATGGTGACTTCAGGTCCAAGGACTGATAGTCATACTAATAGTCACATGAGAAAGTATATGACACTCATATAACAATCCATGATACTTTTTCAAGGAGAATCATTCAGTATACATTCTCCAATGCATACCCCTGTGTCAACTTGATATCTCTATATCGATGACTTGTGCGATCAAGTCATCGAGTTGACCTACATGCTAGTCTCATCGTATTAACATTGTCCCTGAATGTTAATACTTGACTATGAATGATTAAGAGTAGTGTTCTCTATATCATCTCATTATCGATTCAACCAATCGATTGATATAGATAAGAACCTTCTACTCAAGGACGTTATTGTACTTAGTTATTTGGAACCAATACAAGTAAGTATAATAACCATAAAGAAATGTCTTTATAAATATATAGGAATATGATACATCGAGTCCATACAATAATCATCATATGATTGGCTCTAGGGCTCTCACTAACAGTCTAAGTGTAACTATGAAAGGTAAACAAAGAAATAAAAAAATAAGAAATAAGAATAAGGGCAATGATAAAGGTATGTTCTAGGAGTTTTGGTTTCTTTGTAATGTTATTCAATGTAATGATCTACCAAATCTTATTTCTCAATTGTCCATCATTTGTAGAAGGTTGCCGATTTTCCTCTTGCAATAGACAACCGGCCTAGGACTGAAATATATCTAAATGTGATCTAATTGGAATGAATCCTATGTTGTCCTTACACGGGCTTGCCTGTCACGTGCGTCCCTCGGAAAATCAACATAGAAATCACTACTTCTCAACCTCATTAGATATAAAGATTAATACATACAATCTATCCTACCCTCTTAAAATACCTAATTTCCCCTTCAAGATTACCCCTCACACGTCCTTACACAGGCATGTTCTTATCACAAGCGCCCCTCGAAAAATCGAATGAGGAATTACCTCTACAAGATCCACAAGATATTCAAACATTCAATCAAGCATGGTAATTAAGCCCTAATCACAACAATCCACACAAGAAAGAATAGAGACAAACAGGGTAAAATCATAGAAATAGAAATGTTGGCAATCCACAAGAGTTTACATCAAATCTCCATTACAAATACTCCCTCCATCCTAGAACAAGAGATCTAGTCCATCGACCAAGGAAAGAATCCAAAATAAGAAGAAAAGATAAACATCTTGATCCCCAAATCCAAGAAATAAAGGGAAGAAAAGCTTATCTACGATGAAGAACCATCTTCGGATCCAATCCTCGCTCCTCGGAGTTGAGACGTTGAAGATCCGCCTTTAGAATTGTCGGAAAACCCTCCAAGAAGGTGGAGGAACGCCCAAATCTTGAATTCCCCCCAAAAGAAAGAAGATCCCCCTTCAAATCTTGAAGAAACCTTTATATAGAGGTGAGGTTTGGGCACCACATGACCCCGAGGCACAACCGTGTGAGGTTCACACGGCTAAAGTCATTCCCTTCTCTACCAACCTTACACGGCCGTGGCTTGCTTCTGCCAATGCTCCCCTTGCACGATCGTATAGGTGTACATGGCCTGCACTGACTCCGCCTCTGGAAATCTGGCACGGCCGTGTGGTGTACACGGCCAAGGCCCTCTTACTCACTGGAAATCCTACACGGCTGTGTGATGTACACGGCCAGGGCCTTCCTAGTCTCTGGAAATCTCACATGGTCGTGTGGTGTACACGGCCAGGGCTCAATTTGGCTTCAAATCTTTACACGGTCGTGTGAGATTCACACGGTCGTGGCAACTTCCATCTCTGCTGCATCCACACGGCCAAGGAACTCCACACGACCTGGGCAACCCCCCATGGCAGGGTCGTGTGAGGTACAAGAATAGTGCCTTCCTCCTTTGCTTCACTTGCAGATTTGGCCTAAACATGAAACCTTCACCAATTTTGACTCCTATGTATAGAAAATGCACAAAAACATATCTCCGAACAAAAAGAGTAAATATGCTAAAAGGAAAGCTGGAAGTAAAAAAAATACGTAGACAAAGCATGTGCAAAATATGTGAATGTGCGTCAAAATATGCTAAACAAGTGTATACAATCTAAGCACATCAGTATTAAACCCGCCCCATTCGGAGGGGTCTAAACTCGGTCAAACGAGTTATGGGGTGGGTCTAAACTCTTGACCGGATTTAGAAGCGGGTTCGGAGCAGATTACGGGTATATATATATATATATATATATATATATATATATATATATATATATATTAAGCTTAGCAGGTTGGCAGATCCAACCTGCTATGGACCCACCGAGTTTTGAGCGGGGTGGAGGTGAGGCGGTTTGAAAAATTAGGCGGGGTGGGTTCAGTTTCAGGTTCAGATCTATTTTTTTCTAGCGATGCGAGTTCTGGGATTGACCAAATCCAGCCCGAACCCACTTTGTTGGCATCCCTAGGCTGAGCCCATTATTTTAAGGTCAATCAATCCATCTACATGCCTTCATCCACACAACAACCATGGTCGGCCATGCTAATTTCCTTAACCTTTGCCTTCGATCCATCCGTCTCTACCACCATGCACTTCTTCCAGGCTACACTCTCCTCTCGACCAAGACCGTTAATTTCAATTCACCTGTGGTTTGTCATCCCAACAGGGAATGACTTCCACTCCTCAATCGTATGGGCTACTGAAGTTACAAGGATCGTTGGTTGAGGCTTAGACGACTAACTCTGAGCGTGTAGATAAATATGCTTGGAGTACCACTGTGGTAAGTTTGTGATATTTCTTTTAGTAAGTAAAGTCTTTCTAATAACATTTATTAACGCTGCTCTTTTGTAGTTTGATGTCACAAGGCTAAACTTAAGCCACCTAGTGGTGGATCTAGAGAGGGATAATAAAATTCTAAAGGAATGTGTGGAGGAGTTGGAGCTTTATGCTTCCAAATCGAGCAAGGAGATGGCCCAGTTGTAGAAGAAAGTAGATTATCAAGTTGGGCTCCTATCAGGTATGAAGCAAACCATGTAGGAGTTTCAGCAGCTGGTGGAGTCTCAACAGATGGACAAAAGGAAATTAGAACTCTTGTTGAACACTAGTAAGTCCAAACTCTTAGCGGAGATTGCCATAAAAATGAAAGCCTTATCAGACCTAGCTCAGAAGACTGCTCTCTTAGAGGAATTAAGAGTCTCCCATGCCTCTGGGTCCACTGAACAAGCCAAGGAACTGTCATCCAAGGATTTTTCTAATATTAGAACAATAGAGAAACTTGGATATATAGGAAGCCTGACTAGAATCGATGCAGGTCGAGCTAGAGTTTGCTAAGTCTGAGTTGGCTTCTTATAAGGCCAGGAAGGACGAACGTTTTAAGCTTAGATGAAAAGCCTCTCTCAAATCTTGAGAATTCAGTGTAATATTTAGCAATTGGATTATAAGAATGCTCACTCTTGGAGCTAAAGGGGTGCTGCAACAATTACGAGAGGTCGGCTACTTATCGGCAAAGCCTCCCAAACACTTCATAGATTATCAACGGCTCTTAAAGAAGCTCCCAAAAGATCTTTTATGTAAATTTGATTGAATGTATAACATGATAGTATATATGCCTTATAATTACTGAAGTGAATAGAAATTAAGTGCTAAATGTGGTATTGATCATAATTAAATTATACCTGTCTTCTTAGATATATTCGTTATTTCACTAATACCTCCTTTATAAGATGAGATTCGAATTAATACTCCCTATAAAAAGGTCCAATAACATGGAGATCCAGAGGTTAATAGTGTAAGTGATCAAAATCATAATTAAGCCAAGCTGAATAATAGGCTGGGTGGGATAACTGTTCTAAGCGAAATAATTAGACCAGCCAGAATAATGAGTCCATATGGAAGAATCATTCCGATCAAGGCGGGAATTTAATATTTAGCCGTGTGGACCAACCTGCTTATAATTTTATCAACTGATGAGTAACCTAGGCAAAATAAATTTTTTTGTCTCCCGAAAGGCAAAATTAAGCCGAGTGAGAAGTCAACCTGGGTGGAATATACGTAAGATACATGCGAAGCAAGCTCTCTTATGACCAGGACAAATGGCTCAGGAGTCTGGAAAAATATAGAGGTGTGAGAGCATGCTCGCTTATAACCCGGCCTGGTGCTCGGGACCTGAAACTTGTTGGAAGAGCATGCTCCCTTATAACCTTGCCTGACGCTCGGGAGTCTGGGACTTAGTGTGAAAGCATGCTTACTTATAACCCGGCCGACGCTCGGGAGATGGGGACTTGGCATGAGAGCATGCTCACTTATAACTCAGCCTGACATTCTAGAGTCTTGAAAATATAGAGGCGCGAGAGCATGCTCGCTTATAACCTAGCCTGGTGCTTGAGAGTTTGGAACTTATAGAGATGCGAGAGCATGCTCGCTTATAACCCAGCCTAGTGCTTGAGAGTTTGGAACTTAGCATGAGATCATACTCACTTATAAGCCTGACGCTTGGGAGTCTGGGACTTGGCAGGAGAGCATGCTCCTTTATAACCCAGCCTGACACTCGAGAGTCTAGGATTTGGCAAGAAAACATGCTCCCTTATAACTCAGCTTGACGCTCAGGAGTCTGGGATATAGAGCTTTTGAGATAGATTCGCCTATATTTTTCATTAAGTGCAAAGTTTTAATATATTTCATTAAAGCATTATAAGCATATTCTCAAGCCCTATAGGATTATAGATGATTAGCACTCCAGGGCCACTCCAAATTTTTTTAGTTCGCATCTTGGAGGTAATAGGAGCCTGAGGTAAGATTTTACATCACCTTGTATAGTCCTCCCCACTGTAGGTCTAACTTATTGACATCCCCAACTAGCTTGATTTACTTCCAAACCAAGTCTTCTACCTGAAAAAAATCTTGGAATAACTCTTCTATTATAATTTTTTCTTATCCTCTGGTGGTACGCTATTAGCTGAGCTACTGTTTTGTCTCTAAGTTCTTCTATCAAATCGAGCTCCATGAGGCATCGGCCAGCGTTGTCTTCATTGTATAATTGCCTCTAATCGGATTCCATGCCAAACCGGGGCAACTACTTCACCTCCATAAACAAGATAAAAAAGGGTTATACCTATTGCTTCTCTTGGGGTAGTGTGATATGTTCATAATACACTAAGCAATTTCTCTATCTAGCTTCCTCCAAAATGATCCAACTTAGTTTTAAACCCTCTGATGACTTCTCTATTATTGACCTCAGCCTAGCCATTACTCTATGGATAAGCCACAAATGGTAAGGCCTATAGGATATTGTAACTTGAACACCATTCTCTAATTTTTTTAGCCTTGGAACTATCTCTCATTATCTGAGATGAGCTTGTATGGACTCTCGAACCAACATACAATGTGTTGCCAAAGGAATTTGATGACCATCTGCTCAGTTATCTTAGTAGTGGTTCGACCTCCACCCATTTAGAAAAATAATCAACTGGCACCAATAAGAACTTTTTTTGAGCGGGTACCATGGAAAAGGGTTCTACGATGTCCATGCGCCACTAATGAATGGGCAGGAGACAATCAAGGTCTTCAATAACTCCATGGGATGATGCAGAATATTCTGGTACTTTTATCATGATAGGCAAGTTGTTGCCAATTTGACAGCATCAGCCTACAGAGTGGACCAAAAATACCCAGCCAATAATATCTTATGAGCGAGAAACTGGCTACTTACATGGCTTCCACATGAATCTTAATGAACTTCTTGTAAGATATATTGGACATCCTCGGGGCTGACACACTTGAGTAATGGTTGGGAGAAAGCCCTCTTGTATAGATAGTATCTAATCAGAGTGAACCGACTGGCTCTTTTCTTAATTATATGTGCTTATTCCCGATCAACTGACAAGACACGCTGCTAGAGAAACAAAATTAACGGCATTCTCCAGTCAGTCTAAAGTTCTAGCTTGACCTACCTTTCGATGTGAGCTACCAACAATGTTTGCTCTATGGGTTTGTCCAAAGTCCTGGAACTATGGTGGAGGCCAACTTGGTTAGATCATCTGCTATTTGATATTCCAATCAATAAATCTTTTGTATAATTACCTCCTAGAACTCAGGCTTTAATTTTTCAAATGCCTCCACATAAAGTTTGAGTTGTTCATTATTGATCACAAAATTTCTTGACAATTGTTGAGCAGCAAATTAGGTATTTGAATAGATTAGGACTCGGGTGGCCCCCACATCTCTTGTGGCTTGTAGGCCAGCTATCAAGACTTCATATTCTACTTCATTATTGGTAGCCCAGTAATTTAGCCGAACGGATAATTGCATTCTATCCTCCCTGGACAATATCATAAGAATTCCTATTCTACTGGCCTATCAGGTGGAAGATCTATCCACATATATTTTTCAAATCTCTTATGGCTTGGGACTTTGTATTTCTATTATAAAATTAACTAAGATTTGAGCTTTGATGGACGCTCAAAGACAATACTGTATATCATACTTATTAAGCTATGTGGTCCACTTAATCAACCTCCCTGAAGTCTCTAGGATGATAAACACTTGTCCCAAGGTGATATTGATTAGTACAATGATTGGGTGTGATAGAAAAATAAGGGCATAACCTCTAAGCGGCTAAAATCAATCCATACGTCAACTTCTCGAGTGTAATGTAGCGACACTCGGTACCTTTTAATAAATGACTTTAGAAATATGCAGATTGCTGATCTTTCCCCTCTTGCCTTACCAATACCAACCTAACTGCATACTCATTGGCAGACAAATAAACCCACAAAGGCTCACCCACTATTAGTTTAGTGAGTATGGACAGGGAGGATAAATAACTTTTTAACTCTTTGAACGCCTTATCACAGTCGACATCCCATTGGAATTTGGTCATTTGATGAAGTATCTTGAAAAAAGGCAAGCTCCAATTGGTTGATCATGAGATAAAGCAAGATAATACTGTGATCTCCCTATCAGCCTTTGTACTTCCTTCAAATTACATGGGGGAGCCATGTATTAGAGAGCCTGCACCTTGCTTGGATTGACCTCTATTTCTTGTTTGGTCACAATGTAACCTAGGAAACATCCGCTCTTTGCTCCAAACAGACATTTGCTGGGGTTAAGCTTTAGCCCAACTTCAGCCCATATTGTCAAAAGGCTTGGTAGGTTTCTTTTATATCCGTGCACAAATCCACCTCTCAAAGGGACTTAATAAGAATGTCGTTCACATACACCTCCATGTTTCGTCCGATTTACGTTTAGAATACTTTGTTCATGATTCGTTGGTAAGTTGCTCCTATATTCTTTAGTCCAAATGACATTACATTATAACAATAGTTTCCTTTATCAGTTACGAAGCTATCTTTTTCCTAGTCATCTTTAGCGAGTAGGACTTGGTGGTAACCCTAGTATGCGTCCTAAATACATATAAGATCACAGCAGGAAGTTGAGTCCATCACCTGTTCAATGCACAGCAAGGGATAGTAATCTTTAAGGCAACCCTTATAAAGGTATCTGAAGTCAAAGCAGACTCTCCACTTGTTCCCGAGCTTAAACACCAAGATCATGTTGGCCAGCCAACTTGGGAAATATACTTTATGGATATAACTGGCCTCCAGTAACTTATCCACCTCCAATAGAATGATCATATTATGCTAGGCTCCAAAATTTCACTTTCTTTGTTTAACTGGTTAGGCATCTAGAAAGACGTGGAGTATATGCTCCATGACCATGAGTGAGATGTGTTGGTGCGGTTAGCACTAACGGTTTAACTCAGGTTTTGATGAATGAAAAATTAGGTTAAGTTAGTTTTGTTGTTGATCTAACACTCTGACCCAGTGTGCAGGCAAAGTCCAGACAGGTCGATGGGTTGACCGGATGTCTGGAATGAAACCCAGCTAGGTCGACGAGCCGACCGGATAGCTGGCATGAAGTCCAAATGGGTCAACGGGCTGACCGGACATTTGGTACAAAGTCCAGTTAGGTCGACGGGCTGACCGGATAGCTGGCATGAAGTCCAGACGGGTTGAAAGACTAACCGGGCATCTGGCAGGTAAGTAAAAGTAAGTCACTGGAGGGGAGTGACTGTGAGGACGCATTCCCAAGAAGGGAACTTAGGCATCGATCCAACTTAGATCCATTTCAAAAATCTAAGTTGAGATCGTGACTAGATTCCAATCTCGGAAAGATGGAATCTAAGTCATACTCTTTATGTTAAAATTATAAACTGTGCTAATACTTTGTTTTGCAGAATATACATTATATATTTGCCTTGGACTAACCTTGTCTTGTAGGAGAAGGAGTTTCTGGAGAAAGGTGGTCCGGGCGCCCGGAGGGGATCCGGGCGCCCGTAGGCTAGTTTTATCCCCAGCGTATCGTCGACACGTGGAGCTCGTTGGTTGGGTCTGCTATGTCACACCAGGGCACCTAGAAGGGATCCGGGTGCCCCAAGCATCCTATAAAAGAAGGGTCAAGGGTGGAGTTTCAAAATACAACTCAGAACTCTCAAACTGCTCTCTTGTGCTCTTGCGACGCTGAGAAGCTACTCCGACTATGCACTGTTTTCTTTTCCTTTTGTCAGTATTATTATTTTTATTGGCATTGGTGTATTCAATTTGTATTCAATATTCTAATTGCTAGTGAATTGCCTAACAAAAATACTCAACGAGTACGGGCCTTGGAGTAGGAGTCGACACAGGCTCCGAACCAAGTAAAAAATGAATCTGTGTTAGCCTTGTCTCTTTTCGCTTATATTTTCTACTACGCCTAACTTTTTTCGACAATTTTTTTTAAATCAATATTCACCCCCCCCCCCTCTATCAACGATCACAATCCAACAAGATGCCTATGATCTCCTTGGGCTCCCAATCAAAGACATCATTGTTGTGTGTTAGACACGCAATGAGCTCTTCTTTGAGTTCTAGAGCCAGGTTACCAACCACTTAAGTAGTGACCTCGGGTCGGCTTGGTCGAATCTGTACGTCTTCTTTTTCTTCATAAATGAGCATAGGAGGTGCTTCTAAATGAGGGTAGGAGGTGCTTTTTGGATGGTGTTGACCTCCATCCGCTGGATCTTCCAAGTGATATTGGTTTTGATTTTTATTATGTCAATAAAGCACTTGCATGTTATCAATTGGTTTTCTTTAACTTCTCTAACCTGGTCATCCACGGGGAATTTTATTTTTTGGCAGGAGGTTGAGACGACTGCTCTAAACTCATTTAAGGTCGGTTGACCTAAAATGATGTTGTATGCTGAGGGTGCATCCATAATTATAAATGTTGATCAATGTGTCCTCATTAAGGGCTCCTACCCTAAATGTAAGTACCCCCGAGTTAGTTTTGATATGAACAGTCAGGTTAAGTTAGGTCTGGTATATTTGATCATTGTGTCTAAGTGTCCAAGAACTTAGAAACACAAGAAGTCTAGCGAAAGACACATCTAGCGAGAAGGATGGTACAGGAAGGGAGTTGACGAACTCAGTGCATCTGAAGGAAGAAGTGCTATAGAAGGGCACATCGACTGATGAGAAGGATGAGTGTGGCAGTCCAAGGGACGAGAAGCCAGAGAGGAAGACTGCTCGAGGAAAATGTCGGAGTTGGGTTCAGGTGAGCTTAACTCCGGTTAGCCAGAGCATCAGCCAAACGAAGAAAGATCAGCTAAGGAGCTGATCTAACTCTTGGAAGGCATCTTCCATGGCTTGGAAGGCACCTTCAATGAATAGTCTCGAAGACGCCTTCCAGGCTGTTAAAGGCGCCTTCCCTAGCCATTAACCAAAGATACAATTTTATCTTTGGCGATAAAACTTAACCGATTGAAGGCCCCTTGAACCCACTTGAAGGTGTCTTCCACCCTTGGATAAGATTTTTTAGGAGCTATAAAAGGCCCCTAGAGTTAGGAAATATTCAATAACTTAAACAACAAGTCTCATATTTTTTTCCTAGTAATTCTTTTGAGCTGTCAACTTTTGTAAGAGGTTTCTCTGCCTATAACGAAGGAGAATTCTAGTGGAATATTTTCAAAGCCATGGATTAACAACCACCTAGGTTGTAGCCAAGTAAATCTTGGTTGTCTTACTTCTTTCTTTTAGTTGTTTATTTTTATGTTTAAATTAATTGTGCCTACTAATCTAAGTTGAAAGAATGAGAAGGGGTTAAGTTCATTTAGCAGATAATTCACCCCCCTCTTGCCAGTCCCCGCTACACTAGCAAGTGATATCAGAGCCAAGACACTTCAGAAAGGACTAACGTCTACAAAGCAATGAGACGATTATCGATGCAAGTAGTCATCCACCGAAGTTTGAGGAAGACTTCGCCAATGGAAACATCGGATGGAGGTTTTTATTTTTAAATGAATTTTGAAATTCTTTTAATTATGAAATATGGTTTTGTATCCCCCAAGGACCAACAAGGAGTTGAAAAAGAAGAGTATTCATGGACAAATAAAGAACAAGCCAATTTCATGGCGAACCCCAGAGCAGAGTTTCATCTGCTGAACATTCTTCTGCCCCTGGAGGTCAACTAGATCAGCAACTATGACTTTGCCAAAGAGCTCTAGAAAAAATTTCTAGAACTACACAAAGGGACTTCAGAAGCCAAGTTAGCGAGGTGGGACATCCTCTGAACCCATCTAACGAATATTCGGATGAACAATGGAGAGAAGGTAGCACAACTCCAATCATGGATCAAAGAACTTATCACTTTGCTCAACAATTTTGAGAATTGGTAAAGAATCGAGATTCAATCTGGTACATGCTCAACGCCTTCCTGAGGACTCCAGAATAGTCATCCTTAGAAAATGCATAATACATCTCTAAGGATTTTGAGGTAAGTGCGCTAGAGAATTTATTTTCTACTTTTAAACTTCATAAAAATCGATGTGTAGATCCTAAAAATACTGAAAAGTCAAACAACAATCTTGTCTTGAAAGCCAAGAAGGAAGAGCCAGACTCCGAAGCGTTAATCAATGAAAATGAAGTTGCCCTAATGGTAAGAAAATTTAATAAGTTTATTAAATCTAATAAATTTAATATGCGGGCTAAGAAACAATCTTGAAGCAAAAGGAAGGTCTAATGTTACAACTGCCAAAAAGAAGGGCAAATCAAGGATGACTATCCTAAACTAAAGAACAAGGGCAAAAGACCAACAAAATTGAAGCTTAAAACCCTGAAGACAACATGGGACGAATCGTCGTCATTAGAATCAAAAGTTGAAAATACGCCAGACTAGCCCTATTGGCAGACCACCAAGGAGAAGATTAAAGTAGTTCAGAGATGAGCATCGATGAAGGGGGAGGATCTTCAAAAGAAAGCCTCGATGAAGGGAGAGGATCTTCAGAAGAAAGTTGCAATGAAGGAGAAGCATCACGCCATGAGGAAAGTGATACGTGCATTACCCCCTGAATAATCTTTTGAATTTATCAAGATGTTATCTAAGAATATAGTAAAATTAGAAAAATAAAATGCTAAGATAAAAATGTGCTTAGGTAATTCATGCCCCTTAATAATGTATGATAATATAAGAATAGAAAATGAAAAACTCAAAGAACAAATAAAGAAACTAGAAAATGATTATGCAAGATTGACTCAAATAATTTTCAGAAATCAAAATTTAGAATTATAATAAAATTAATTGGTATATTAGAAATCACCAAGAACATATTAGGAAAATTCCTAGGAATTATGTACCTCTAAAAGTTTTAGTAAATACAGAAGGTAAGAACCTATATTAGGTTCCTAAATCTTTTTTAGACTAAAGTTGACAATTTTCTTTTTTGAAAATTATTTTAATTAGAAAAATATTTTTTAAGTAACTTTTTTTTTGTTCAAATTTCTTATTCAAAATTTTTATACTGATAGAACAACAAACATTCTCTTAGGCTAAATATTCTCTAATTAGTTTAATCTATAATAAATTTATTATGAATTAATTACTGAAAAGTTATTTTTAATACTAAAATACACAAAAAAAATCAAAAGTTAAGAATTTTATTTTTTACCTTTCTACTTTCTTTTATACAGATTTAGAAAAATTAACAGAATTTTTAGACATAAAAATATATTTTTAAATATTAGCTTTAAAAAAAAAGTTATTATACTATAATGATTTATTTCTATTAAAATACAAAATATTTTTTCATAAAAAATTTTATATTGATCCATCATTATCGGTTTGAGTTTGACTAAATTTTTCATGATTTTAAAAAATAGAGAAGCAATTTTTAACATTATTTTAGTCAAAATAGAATATTAATCAGTACAATTTGAATATTTTTAAAAATAATTTCTGAAAAATATTACTTTAATAAATATTCTTTTCATAAACCCCAATATTTTTAAAAAAAATTTTATAACTATTTTTCATATTTTTCTAAAAAAAAATTTATGTGATCAAAGGGTGAGAAATAAATAAAAGTTAAGGGAGATAATTTATCCTTGTAATTATTCTGCAATTTTATTAACTTAGTTAATTCATTTCATTGCAAATTTTTATTATAATTGTAATTTACTATGTTATTTCATTATAGTTTAACTCTAACTTAACTTGGGTTGATGCACATCAAAAAAGAAGAGATTGTAATTACCCCGAGTTTCAGGTTAAGGTAGGTCCTATGTATTTGATCATTGTGTCTAAGTGTGTAAGAGCTTAGGAACACAAGAAGTCGAGCGAAAAACACAATTAGCGCGAAGGATGGTATGGGAAGAGAGTCGACGGGCTCGGTGGATCCAAAGGACCAAGTGTTATAGAAGAGTACACCGGCGGACGAGAAGAAGGCGCGCGACAGTCCGAGGGATGAGAAGCTAGGGAGGAAGGCTGCTCAAGAAGAAATTCGGAGTTGGGTTTGGGTGAGCTTAACTTCGGTTAGCCGGAGCATCACCCAAGCGAAAAAAGATCAGCTAAGGAACTTATCTGTCTCTTGGAAGGTGCCTTTGATGAACAGTGTCGAAGGTGCCTTCCAGGCTATTGAAGAATCCTTCCCTAGCTGTTAGCCGACGATAAAGTTTTATCTTCAGTGATATAACTTAACCGATTGAATGCGCCTTGAACCCTCTTCAAGGTGTCTTCCACCATCGGATAAGATTTTCCAATAGCTATAAAAAGGCCCCTAAAGGTAGGAAATATTCAATAACTTGAATAATATGGCTTATATTCTTTCCTAGTCATTCTTTTGAGTTGTCAACTTCTGTAAGAGGCTTCTCCACATGCAAAGAAGGAGAATTCTAATCGAGCACTTTCAAAGCCTTGGATTAACAACCACCTAGATTATAACCAAGTAAATCTTGACCATCTTACTTATTTATTTTAGTTGTTCATTTTATGTTGAAATTAATTGTGCCTACTAATCTAAGTTGAAAGAATGAGAAGGGGCTAATTTCATTTAGCAGGCAATTCACCCCCTTCTTGCCAGTTTCCACTACACCAATACTAAGGATATGACCAGCTTTATTTGGCCGAGAGACTAGACTTTGTTTCCTGTGAAGCTATACAGGTGCATCACTATGAGTTGAAGTTGTCTCGGCCCTATCTGTAGTTGCTTAAATGCTTATTTAAAGATGATGTTGACTGAGCTGCTTTGTCAATAAAAGTGCGATGGATATTATAATTAGATATAACAGTCATAATTATTAAAACTTCATTACGGGACATTTCAACCCCCCCCCCCCCAAATCCTTGGGTCTAAAGTTAATCTCGAGCTCGTGCACCTACATTCAACTGCATGGATTTCTAGTTGACGAACATGTGACGTCCTTGCCTGGTTAGAATCTCCGTTGGTCGGGCCTCCAACAATCATGACAATATCTCTCCAAGTGGCATTATTGTGGTTTTCTTTTTGCCATATCGGGGGTTGTTCCTGCTGGGCAAAGGTGGGGCTTGAGCACAGTCTCCATGCTACTGAGGCATTCTCTAATGCTAATCAACACCTTGGTAGTGTTGGTTGCTATGCGAAATATCATACCGGTTCCCCTGTACAAAAATTTTGTACAAGTTATGAACCTTTACTAACAACTTATTGTGTCCTTTAGAAATTAAATTAGGAATCGCAAACAGAACTTAACATTATTGATTCCAAATTTAACTTATCTGTTCTTAGTGGTTTAGACTTGGATTGCAAATGATGCTTAACATTATTGATCCAAATCCACCCATGTTATAAATTTAATTAAATATTAATTTTAGAAATCATCTTCCAGGTTAAACATGGCGAGGCACTAGGCCTTCTTAGGTATGGGAGTATCCACCACTTCCTAAACAAAGCCTTTCAATAAAATCTAATATTTAATTTCCTTATATAACCCTAGGTTTAACCAAAAGGAACAATCGAATTACAAATTCAAAAAACAAAGAAAACACAAATTTGAAACAAATCCGAGACCTAGAATCACATGCCTCTTGTGTTTGGTATTTCAAAAACTATACAAAGAAAACTAGTATGATGCAGAAAATAATTACTAGTTATACCCTTCTTTGTATGCAACGACCTCTTGATCTTCTACCGTATTCCTTTTCTTATCTCGGACGTCGTGTGGGCGACGATCTTCCAAGATGAAAACCATCCAAGCCCTTTTTCTTCCTTCTTCCAAGTTTCGGCCAAGCAACTTCTCCAAGAAATTGTAAGTCTCGGCCACCAACCAAGCTCCAAGGGATGCAAGAGCAAAGCCTCCTTTCTCTTCTTCTCCAAGCAAAATCCGACCACCACAAAATCTCCAAGAGATGTTGAGGTTCGGCCACAAGAAGAAGAAAAGAGAAAAGAATAGGGTCGGCCACACCAAGGAAGAAAAGAGAGAGGAACCAATAAAATATGTGTTATCGGGTGAGGCACCTCTACCCTCTCTTTTATAATACTTGGTCTTGGCAAATAAGGAAATTAAAATTCCCTTATGTTCCTTGCCATTGGTAAATAAGGAAAATTTAATTAAAAATTCCTTTTAACCCTTTTCATGGCCGACCACCTCATGTGCTCCAAATAAGGCAAGTTTTAAACACAAAATTAAAACTTCCTTATTTATTTCCAGAAATTTTTTAAAATAAAAATTTCTCTAATAATTTTTCCATTCATGGTTATAAAAGGAAATTTTATAAATTAAAATCTCTCTATTAAAATATGTGGATGATTTCCAAATAGGAAAATTATCTTTAAAATTAAAATCTTCCTCTCAATCTACAAATAAGGAAAGATATCAAATCTTTTCTTAATCTTTTGTAGAAACTATAATAGGAAAGATTTAATTTTAAAACTCTCTTTTAAATCATGAACAGTTACAAAAATGGAAAGTTTTATCAAAAATTAAAATCTTCCTTTTAACTACAAATAAGGAAAGATTTTAAACCTTTCTCTTAATCTTTTGTAGCAAGCTCTAAAAGGAAAGATTTAAATTTTAAACTCTTTTTTAAAACCATGGCTTCCACATAAGAAAGATTTTAAAAAGTAAAATCCTTTTATTATGATGTGGCCGACCACCTAAGCTTGGGCTCCAAACTAGGGCCGACCACTACTTGAACCATCTAATGCTTAATGTGGTCGGCCCTTGCTTGGGCTCCAAGCTAAGCTTGGCCGGCCACGATAAGATGGATAAGAAGGTGGGTATGAGTGGGTATAATACGTTATAAATAAGAGGCTACGATAGGGACCGAGAGGAGGAATTGGTTTTAGTCTCCCGATAAAATTAAGCTTCCCGTGTTCGCCCCGAACACCCAACTTAATTTCATCAATAATAATTCATACCACTAAAGAATTATTATTGAACTACCCCACCAATCCCAAATTACATTTTGGACTCCTTCTTATCATGAGTGTGTTAGTCTCCCTGTGTTTAAGATAGAGAATGTCCACTAATTAAATGAGTTACTGACAACTCACTTAATTAATATCTAGCTCCAAGAGTAGTACCACTCAACCTTATCGTCATATCGGACTAAGTCCACCTGCAGGGTTTACATGACAATCCTTATAAGCTCCTCTTGGGGACATCATCAACCTAGATTACTAGGACACAATATCCTTCTATAATCACAACACACACTATAAATAATATCATTTCCCAACTTATCGGGCCTATTGATTTATCAAACTAAATCGCACCCTTTGATAAGTCAAAGAAATAAATACTAGATATATGTGCTTGTTATCATATCAGGATTAAGAGCACACACTTTCATAATAACAAAGGTCTTGTTCTTTTATTAAGTCAGTATAAAAAGAACTTATCTTAAATGGTCCTTCTCAATTCACTCATAGTGTACTAGTGTAATATATCAGTCAAGATAAACTAATACCAAATTACACTACAACCTTATCGTCATGTCAGACTAAGTCCACCTGCAGGGTTTACATGACAATCCTTATGAGCTCCTCTTGGGGACATCATCAACCTAGATTACTAGGACACAGTTTCCTTCTATAATCACAACACACACTATAAATAATATCATTTCCCAACTTATCAGGCCTGTTGATTTATCGAACTAAATCGCACCCTTTGATAAGTCAAAGAAATAAATACTAGATATATGTGCTTGTTATCATATCAGGATTAAGAGCACACACTTTCATAATAACAAAGGTCTTGTTCTTTTATTAAGTCAGTATAAAAAGAACTTACCTTAAATGGTCCTACTCAATTCACTCATAGTGTACTAGTGTAATATATCAGTCAAGATAAACTAATACCAAATTACACTACAAATATTCCAATGGTTTGTTCCTTTCCAACTTAGTCGTGAGTAACTGTTTATAATTTATAAGGAATTGATAACATGATCTTCTGTGTGTGACATCACACACCATGTTATCTACAATATAAATTAATTGAACAACTACACTTAGCATTTAAATGTAGACATTTAACCAATGTGATTCTTTATTTCAAAATAAAATGTTTACAAAAGGCTAGGTTTTCAGTATACACTCTAACAAGTAGTCTCTTTTGGGTGGTCCATTCAATATTTGATATGGTCAGCGACAAGGAGACGATGAATGCAGGCAAAACCCTTGGTTAGCCTCCTGGCATTACTCGATATTGTAATAGTAATTGTCTTGAGTGTAGTGCATCGTCGAGCGATGGTAGGTGTAGAATCTTGTTGGAGCCCATCTTGGGGGCTCAGGGGATCTTCTTCGCTCAACCTCCACATGTTGTACTGCTTGAGGTCGTGTCTTTGGGTGATGAGGCTAAGGACCTGCTCGGGGTCCCTTCTATGGAAGAGGTAGTGGAGGAGCTCGACGCTTTGATTCAAAGGCTGGAGCAAGCATAGAGACCTCCTTCTTCCGAGCGGATTGTGTTTTTTCCACATTAATATATTTGGTTGCTTAGCTTAGTAGATGGTCGAAGTCTCTAGGAGGCCTCCTGATGAGAGAGAGAAAGAAATCATTGTCTGTAAGCCCTTGGGAAAAGGTACTCACTAGAATTTTCGGGGTGGCTGAGGGGATATCTATAGCCATCTGATTAAATTTTTTAATATAAGCCCTGAGCATCTCCTTAGGTCCTTGCTTGAGATAAAAAAAATGCTTACGGGTTCTTGTGATAACGATGACTATTGGCGAAATGATGGAGGAAGGCCTTGCAAAAATCCTTAAAATTACAAATGGATTCAACGGGCAATCGCTTGAACCACCTCTGTGTCATGCCCAAGAGTGTCGTGAGGAACACTCAGTATTTTATGCATTTCATGTACTGGTGAAGTAGGGAGGCATTTTCAAACTTGAAAAGATGATATGCGGGGTATGTGGACCTTGCATATTCCCCTATCGCCAAAGGGCGGTAGTGTTTTGGCAATTTGTCTGGCAATACCTCTTGGAAGAACAATGTACTAACCCAATCGGGAGAGCTGTTAGCCATCAGGGCCTTCCCCTTGCATAAATCTCACACAGGTGTGTCTCTAGAAGATGATGCTTGACGTCATTCCTCCCAACCAATATTTTCAGGCGGCATGCAAAATAACGCTCGGTGATATGTAGGTGACTGGGGCACGGGTGGCTGGTTGACTGGTGGAATATAGGGTAGCACTAAGTCAGCCTCTGGAGGAATGGGTCGATGCCCCATCAGACCTCCCATTCAGGCTCCTCGTTAAGTGTGAGGGCTTATTGTTGACACAAGGAGGTCATGCAGTAAAGTACCACCAGTTATTGCCTGTTGTTGTTATTGAACTAGCTTTTGTGCTCGGGCGTTTATCAGTATTTCTAACTCTTCTTGCATCAAGGTAACCATAGTGAGTCATCCAACTTATTCCATCCCTATGTTTCAGATTCAAACAGAAGTTCCCATAAACAGTGCCAAATTGAGGTGATGTGGAGGTCAAAGTCAAGGCGATATGATAGTCAAAGTCAAGAAGAAGTGGCAGCTAGCATGCCCCTCTTTTTCTCCTCACCCAGCACTAAGGTCCCAATCCAAGGACAATCAGCGACCGGGCCTAGATTCGTTCGAATCTGAAGGACCTAGCATTTTACTCTTGTGTCAAGGCACTTAGTGTATATCTGACCATCTATTATCTACTCGAGTTTAAGAGAGGACCGACCTGCCACAGGATTGGTCGGGAATATATTTGGTAGGGTCCTGGAGATTCAACCCTTCATTCTCACAATACGACTTAATATGCAGTCGGTCAAACATATGAGATTTCACTATTAATTCTCTCATCCTCTAGCATATGGGTGGCTGGGTATAAAGTTAATCAGAGTTACAAGGCTCAGTAGTTTTATCTTTGAAGAGTTAACATATAAGGCAAACCTCAGAAGAAACACGACCATATTTCTAAAGCTCAAGCTATCACTTTAGGGACAAGCCTCCAAGTACAAGGATTAATGGCTAAAAGTATCAATTAGGCCTCTCGAGGCTCGATTCCCCATTATTCAAAAGTGAGTATCCCTATATATGGTCAATTGATCATAAAGTCGTCCAAACCTAGAAGACTTGGTTCTCTATTACTTCATAATCAGATCTCTAGCATCACACAACATATATCCGAGCAGCCCTAAGAGTCTAACACCCTACCATACTCAACACTCTACTTTTAATATACACATGGTCGGCTAAATATCTTGCTGGGACATCTTTGGGGGACCATATGGTCAGAAAATCACAATAGCATGTCAGAGAATAACAACCATTTGTCAGAAAATATTCTTTTGTTGTAACATGAGCATTCAATGTAGCATTCCTTGAAGGTGACTCTACACTTTATATCAGCTGACACATTGTGATAGCATATTTCTTCAACCGCCGCATTAATGGCATAAGTTACAAAAAAAGGGTGCACACGAGTAACGAAAGATTCTTCGGACGGTGACTATACGCCTCCTAAGCTATACATATTTCCTTACTCGACAGTTTCTAATATTCGACATTCTTTGTCACCTCATGATTGCAAAGGTTATGAGAGGTGATATATATAGGGGGGTCCTCTCTATTGGCAAGGTACGCTTTTATAGCAGTCTCATTTACACACGGGCCTTTACTATTTATCTCTCTATTTTTCCACTCGGCCACTACACTGACTTAAGCGTCGAAAAGTCTTCGCCAAAGACCCTCTCCTTGGTTTTAGTGCTGACATTGTTTGCTCTCTTAAGTGTGTGCAGAAATGATTTTTGCACCAATTTGTAGCCTCTAATTTTGATTAAAGGTATTCTTCCAGTCAGCAGCATAGCCACCTACCCAGCGCACCATCTCCATCGGTTTTGGGCATGATTAGCCAAGAATAAACACACTCATGAGAACTGAGTTATATTAGAGAGAGTCCCAAGTGAGATATGTCAATACTTACATAGACAACAAAATAGTTCAAGGACATCGAGTCTACTATCAGCCAATAAGTAAATAGATCTTCATAAAGAAAGGTAAACCTACCTGTACACTAAACTCAACTGTTGAATGCTATAATATACCTTATTTTTATTCATGTGGAGGATTGCTAGAAATGTGAATGAAAAAGGAGGTGGAAAGGAAGAAGGAGACTTCTTTGTGTATGGATTTAGTCCCACATTGAAAGTTTCAAGGCACTATGATTGGTTTATATTGTTACACATCCATTGATGATGTGAATAAATGTATGGGGAGAAGCTCTCTTTTACGCGGGTGTGCAGGGGATGCAAATATAGTGCCTGAACTTACACTGAACTAAGTTAACTCATGTATGATCATGACTTGTGTGTGTCGAATGTCGAACCTGTCGAATAATGTGCATAGTTTGTATACACTTTTATCATTATTTTAACACACATCTACTTACATTTATTGATTATATTCTATATTGTTGCACCCTATTTTACATTATTTTAGCATTATTACTCTCTTTGTCAGAGAACTACTCTTTTGTCATCTTCTGATTAACAGGTTGTAATTTGGAGAAGAAATGTAGACAAAACACACCTCAGAACTACACCAAGAAGAAGTAGAGGCTGGTCATGCCTCTTAGCATGATCATGCCTTCTCAGAGTCAAAAGCTAAGATATGATCGTGCCCATGCCATGGTCGTGCCCCCTACATCTAGAGTCATATTCCATCCAAAACCCAAAAGGGGCACAACCGTGTGGATCTACACGGGCATACCTCCCATGTTGTGAAGAAGATTTGACATGGTTGTGTCCCATGGCACAATCGTGTCTCTCAAAGGGTAGAGAATTGGAACCAATCAAAGCCAGTAGGGAGGTGGCCATGTGGATCTACATGGTCATGCCTCCCTTGACATGAAGAATGAGGACACAGTTGTGCTATGAGGCACGGTCATACTTCCTTTGGCCCAAAATTTCAAGACACGGTTGTGTTTAGGAAACACAACCGTGCCTGCTCAGATCTGATCTTCCAAGACCTGGATGTGCCAATTTGGCATGGCTATGACACAACCTGTGTCTCATTCAGTCGTGTCTCGCTTAAAATTAGGGAAGTTCTTCCCCCTTTCAAGGAAAGGAGAGTTTTCCCTTGGAGGAGACTCAAGGTCAAGATCCACACTTCATTTATACCATATTCGATGATCCGAGGCTATTTCCATCATCTCCATCTTCTCTGGACACAAGGATTAGATCTGAAAGCCTGACATCACACTTGAATAAGCTTTTCTTATCTTTTCTCCCTTGAATTACTTAGGAAACTTGTAATCTTAATGCCTTTGGATTTGATTGTCCTTGTCAAGGAGTAAATCCATTTGTTCTAGGATTAAGGGAATAATTATAATGTGAGATTGATGTGAACTCTATGGATATTCCAATTTCCCTTCCAATGATATGTTTATGCCTTGTATCCATTTGATTGAATGTGTGTATGATGTGTTTATGCTTAATTTTATATTTAATTAATTGGATGTATAGATCACTCATCCCGTAAAGGGGATATGATGTGCATAGATCTTATAATCTTTTATGCATGTTTCGACGCACATTCTCGTATTTTATTCATAATGGATTTATGCATTCTTACACTCCTTATCATGTTTACAGCATAATTACTCTTCTATTTCGGCGATCTGCTCTTTGTGTGCATTTGTATGGATAGAGATAACTTTTGGAGCAAAAACGGTGATCGTCGACGTACTGGGAAGCAAAGCAAAAGGCTAACCGACATTGGTCGTGTGGCCCTACACGGCCATGCAACACATCTAGTGGAGGAGAACATGGTCGTGTGACCCTACACGGTCGTGTGAAGCATCCAGAGCCAGAGAAGAACACGACCGTGTGGATCTCACACAGCCGTGTCACTTTACCCGTAGCCAAGAAGGAGTTGGCCATGCGATCCCGAACGGTCCTGGCACGGGTCGTGTCACGCCCATTCCCTACCCTAAAAAAGGGGTTCTAAACTTTTTCTCAGGGGGAGGAGGCAGTCATTTGAAGAAAGATCACCTTGGTGTCATTTCACGCCATCCCAGACCTCCGTTCAATGATCCGAGGGTGTCTTCATAATCACATCAATTCCAGAAGTAAAGGGTTGGATCCAAATATCACTCGACACCATTAGATAAGCGTTTCTTTTCCTTCCTTCTCTAAATTTAGAATTGAATGTTGTATATCATGATGCCTTTGGGTTCTCCTCTTTCGTTTATGAAGTAGATTCATTTTTTAGAATTAGGGAGTAGTTGTCGTTAAGGGTATGATGTAACAACTCATGTTTATGCCTTTTACCTATTATGTGATATTGACTTGCTCTTGTATCTATTCTATTTGACATGCATGAGAATTGCTCACATTTGATTACCATGTAGATTGAATGCTTATGTAGGGATTGTAAATCTTATAGAGAGAGTACTTTAGATCGTATACCCGAGGGGCCCTAGTGACAAGAGTAACCCGTTCACGGACGTCAAGGATATTCCCTTGAAAGGAGAAGCAACCCTTTAATAAGAAACTAGGAAATCATGCTGAACTCATATCTTTATCTTTATCTTTATTATTATTAACTAGTCATGTGTTCCTGTGATCTATGACCGAGGTGTCTTCGTGACAAGTGTTAACCGTTATTGGATTTCACAGGGATCATGTCTATTCAATACTTAGAGATAATGACTCTAACTTCCTATAAGGGCACCTTAATTGAAGATAAGAAAATGGTAGATCTTGACACATTAGTACACACCACAATGAAATCGAACTCCTAGAATACTCCCCAAACTAAGATAAACAACTTTACCTCTAGCTCTTTCATCTTCCTTCTAGGGTTCATCTTTCCTTCTCAATAGATAACTACCGACCATTGATAGTTTAGATAATTCTACGTGAGCGATAGCTAGTGTTTATAACCAGTCCCTGTGGGTTTGATATCTTTTGTATTACTGACGACTTAACCGTGCACTTACGGTATGTAACAAGTTTTTGGCATTGTTGTTGGGGACTGCGCTTATAACATTAGTGATAATCATATTGATTTAGACTAAATCTTATTTTCTTTGTTTTTCTCTGCATTTTACTTTTTTTCAGTTTTGCAATTTTATTTCTACATTATACTATCTATTTTGAAAAAAAAATAACCTTCATTTTCTTATTGTACATAGAATATTCAATACCTTGTTCTTGCATGCGAAGAGCTAATCTTTCAGGAGAACTTCTGTCGTTCGACCCAGAGATTGATAGAACTTTCCTGAGGAGAAGAAACTTGCAAAGACTCCAAGTAGAACAAGAAGCATCTGAGATGACTGACAAACCTTTGAAAGACTACGCATCACCCTATGCACGTGGGCTTCGGTCTAGCATCACTAGACCACCAATTGAATCTAACAACTTTGAGATAAAGCCTGCAGTAATCCACATAGTTCAACAAATTCAATTTGGAGGAGGACCACATGATGACCCAAACTAACACTTGGAACACTTTTATGAGATCTGTAGCATGATGACTGTAAATGGAGTTCCACCAGAAACGGTGAGACTACTTCTCTTTTGATTTTTTATGAGGGACAGAGCCAAGCAGTGGCTTAATTCCTTGCCAACGAATAGTATTGCATCCTGGGAACAATGTGAGCAGCGATTTCTGGATAAATTTTACCCACCAAGTAAAACATCTCAATTGAGGAACTTAATAGCGAGTTTCAGACAGACAAACTCAGAGTCATTATTTAAAGCATGGGACAGATTCAAGAGTATGCTCCGACAGTGTCCCCATCATGGGCTTGAGAAGTGGTTGGTGCTACATACATTCTATAATGGCATCAACTATCACTGCAAGAAAACATGGCTTCAGAAACGGATTTTTAAAATGAAAATACAATCTGTTTCAGATTTTTATAAATCAGAGACAAATTTGATACAGAATTATTAATCCGTTTTATTTTAGTAAATTATAATTTTTTTTAAAAAAATAAGACAGAATTTAAAACAAATTTGAAACAAAATTACATATAAATTTTTATAAACAAAAATAAATACTAATTATAAACAGAATTTAAGACGGTATAATTTCTATGACAAATTTTGTTTATAAATTAATTAAAATTTAAAACAGAAATAAAATCTATTTCAAATTTATATAAATCAGATAGACAGATTTTCTACAAAATCATTAATTTATTTAACTTTAATAAAATATAATATTTGAAAAGAAATTTAAAATAAATTTTGATACGAAATTACATATAAATTTTATAAACAAAAAAATAAATATAGATTATAAATCGAATTTGAGACCGCAAAATCTCTGTTACAAATTTTGTTTAAATATTTAATGAAAATTAAAACAGAAATAAAATCTGTTTTAGCTTTATATAAATCAGAGACAGATTTGATACAAAATTGTAAATATGTTCACTTTGATAAAATATAATATATGAAAAAACTTTAAACATAATTTAAACCAAATTTAATATGAAATTACATATAACTTTTTATAAACAAAAATAAATATGAATTATGTTTTCTAACCCTTCCTCCTTGCCTTAATTTGTCTTTGGTTTTAGTAAAATAGTTACGCATTCTTCTTCCCCCGCCTCTTTTTTTTTTCTCGTTCTTGTTGGGGCCATCTCATGCCGCTGCAAGGTTGGCCGCAGCTGCGAGGTCGGTAGCGACTGTGAGGTCGGTCGCGACTACTAGAGGTTAACTGTTATCACTTCTCATGGCCACAAGATTCACAACCGCTTCAATCGACCCCCTCATGCAACCGAGAGGTTGTGCATCCTACGGTCCCTGGATGTCACCTATTACTAATATGTGATAACTAGCATTTTGATACATTATTTTCCCCTATATTTTAATGTTTTAATCCACTCATATGATTAATTGTTGATTCTTATCATGTTTATTGAGTTTGATGCATATTATGAGTTTTGTTATAATTCTTGTTATTTTTATGGATCTCTACTTATAATTGTACACTTTTTTTTTTTGTAGGGATTGAACTCAAGTTGGACCAAATTAAACCTAAAGACTTGAGTCAAGGAGAAGTCTAATATGGAGAAATATGAGCCATTGGATCAAATATGAAGCAAAGTAATCAAAAGACTCCAATCTAATTAATTCTAATCATTCATCGAGATTTGGTTGATTTTGGTCGATCTGTGTAGATCTGGGATTTTCTGAGTCGTTCACTATGATCTAGCCATCTTGATCATTCAACTAGTTCTAGCCGATCTTGACCGTTCAATCAGATTTGATCTCATCCATTCACCTGGATACGGGCCAATCCTGACCGCCCGATCAAGTTGTAGATCAAGGTTGAATATTATGGCTATAATATTATTGTTTCCTTATAGCCATAATATTCTAACTAATTTGTAGATGAGAATGAGGTTATCTAGAGGCAATCAAGTTATCCAAGAATGATCCGTAATTATTTAATGAGGTCATTCTACTTTTCCATATTCTATTGTGACTTAATTTTCACTCGTTAGTATCATGCAGGATACCAAGAGCAAATGTTGCATTTAAAACCATCTTTTAATCTTTTGGTAGGTAATATTTACTTACTATCTGCTATAGTCTTGTTTATTAATATTACAGGATTATTTCTTGGCAATATTTATAGTTTGTGTGGTATTGTGTTTGTGGATATTAAGATTTTTTAGTTTATGATTTAAATTAATTAATGTGCAATAAGAAGACCAGAGAGTCTTTTCTAATGTCTTGTATTTGATTTTGTTATATGTACTTAGAGATTCTAAGTTTAAGATTCAAATTCGAAGAAAATCCTACTTAAGAATTTGTTCACATTGACCTAATTTTTATGGTTTTGTTATGCCTATTGTTTCAGAGCCAAAAGAGTCTTCATGACTTGTTGATTCTTTAGCATTGACAACTAACTATAGACTAATTAGTGGATGAACATTGATATTGACTATGACTTTTGTACCATTTCAATTTATTTGTATTGATATTGTAAGACTTACTCGTTTCATGTTTTAATTTGTTAGATTGTCTCAACAAAATTGGTTGGTTCGTTAATTTGTACAAGAGAAGCAATTTCTCTCATGGAGTTCGAAGACTGGGAGGGTCGTGATAGACAATGTAATATAAAAATTAGATTACTTATGGTAAGATTTAAAAATTTATATAGTTGTTTATAGTTTGATTATTGGTCAAATTTATTTGGATAATGTAAATATTTATTTATTTTAATGTTAATTGTATGATACATTTGGAATTAGAAATTATTTCTTTTTAATAATTTTAATTTATTTGAAATGAAGACTTGTTTTTATATATTGATGAGAAATATAATAATATTTAGTGCTAAATTTAAAAATAAAATTATATATAGATTTATAAATGGAATTGTAAATAGATTTATAAACAAGATTATTAACAAATTTAAAACAAAATTAGAGACATAATTTACATTTAAAATCAATTTTATTTTGTTAACTTAAAAACAGATTTATAAATCATTTTTTTTATCCGTTTCTAAAATTAGAGACGAAATATTTCTGTCTCAAAATTAGCTATGGGGCTTTCACTAACGGATTTTTGAGATGAAATATTTCGTCTCAAACATTCTTTAGAGACAGAAAAAGGACTTTCAGAGACAGATTTTTTCATCTCTAAAGCCTCATTTTCTTGTAGTGTATCACACAAAGGTGTCCCTCGATTCTGCAACAGGAGGGGGCATTAATGAACAAAATCTTAGATAAAGCCGAAGATATAATAGAAAATGTAGTCCAGAACCATCATCAGTAGGCATCTGAAAGATCTGTAGGCCCTTCCCCTGGAAATCCAATCAAGGCATTAGGAAAATTTGATGTAGATGCAGTCACGCTCATGTCTGGAAAGTTGGATGCTCTGACCAACAAGTTTGAGACCATGGGGAATAGCATGGCCAATGCAATTGTATGTGTGTGCGAGACTTATGGAAGTTCGGACCATGCTCAAGAAACTTGTCCCCTAGGGCCATTATTTGCACAAATAAATCAACTTCAGCTATGCGATGCAATAGTCAGTTACAACCAAAGGCAGAACAATCCGTACTCTAACACATATAACTCTGGGTGGGGGAATCATCCAAAATTTTCTTACCAGGGTAATCAAGATCAAGGAACATCTATAGGGGAAAAGCCAAGCTACCAACCTGGGCATCAAACCTATCAATCACAACAACCTTCACAAGGCTATCAGTTGTCCAGGATAGAAAGGATGCTTGAGGAAGTTCTCGCTGAACAAAGGGAAATGAAAAATGATCTCAAGCAATTGAATCAAAGAATGGAGAACTCTGAGAAGCACCAAAAGATTCAAGATAGACAAATTGCTTAGATAGTTCAGTTCTTTTCAAGAGCACCAGGAGCATTGCCAGGAAAGTCTGATATAAACCCAGTGGAACATTGCAACCTCACTGAGCTAAGGAGCGGACAGACTTTGGGAGATCCCCAAATGACTACTCAAAAAGGAATCGACTCAAAGGAAGAGCCCTCTCCTTTCACACCAAATTTGGTCCATTCCAAAAACAAAGAAGAGATCACCAAGAAGGGTGAAGGGACTCTTCCGTTTCTGCCACAAAGTCAAAGAATTCTTTTCCCCCAAAGGCTAATAATGGCCCAAAAGGATGAGGAGTTCCACAGGTTCCTAAACAAGGTTAAGGAGATTTGCATTGAGGTACCTCTTATTGACGCTCTTCACCAAATGCCAAAGTTCACCAAATTTCTGAAGAGAATTCTATCCAACAGAAGACAGAAGGGCAATTTCGAGACTGTAGCATTAACATGGAAATGCAACTCATTGCTCACGATAGTCATTCCCCCCAAACTCCAGGATCCAAGAAATTTGTCTATACCTTGCAAATTAGGATTAGAATTTATAGATAAGGCTTTTGTGATCTAGGGGGGAGTGTCAGCCTTATTCCATATTTTATTTGTAACAAGCTAGGCCTCGGGAATATTAAACTGACTACTATAGCACTACAGTTAGCTGACCATTCATGCAGATACCCTATGGGGATAGTAGAAGATGTGCCAGTGGAGGAGGGTGGATGCATCATACCCCATAGACTTTGTTATTTTAGACATGGAGGTGGATCCCCAGATCCCAAACATCCTTGGAAGATCATTCCTTGTGACTGCTGGAGCCATCATTGATATGAAGAACCACAAGTTATCCATGGAGATTGATAAGAAAAGACTAGAATTCGATTTATCTGATTCTCCTAACCGTGCCCCTTCTTTTTAGGAAAATTTCAACAAGTCGAATGTTCACAAAATTAAGGAATGTCATTTCCATGGGAGGCCACCTGAAGCAATGCGGGATTCGGCAAGATTGGAGAGATTATTCCCGACTAATTACGATAAGTACATATGCCCTGCACGAGCAAGAATGAAGGAGCAAACTTAAGTATTAACCCTAGGAGGGGAATCGTCGTATTTCCATGGGTTTAGTCCATATTAACCGAGACGGGGTCGAGCTAAAGATCTAAAACAAGCAATTCTTAGAAGTCAACCTAAGGGTTTCTATTTAATTATTTTTCGGTTTGTTATTTTATTTCCTTAGTTAAGTTTATTTGTTTATAATTCTTTGTTTTCAGGTTGTGCATAGCCTCACAAGCTGGCCATTATTATTTCATGGGCGTGAAGGCATCGTAGGAGTCAAAGATGTGAAAATCCAGCCACTACGCAAGTCAAGAGGTTGGCTGTGTGACCCTACACAGTCGTGTGATGATGACAGAAATGGAAATGTCATAGGCCATGTGAACTCACATGGTCGTGTGGTTTTGGCAGAGCAGAGAATGGAGCCAGCCGTGTCAATTAACATGGCCGTGCGAGACCACCCGAGAGGAAGAAGACACGGACCGTGTCAATTGACACGCCCGTGAGACCGAGGTCGAAAAGGAAAAGGGAGAGGACATGCCAAATGGCAAGGCCGTGTGACGATACCCTCAACCGAGCAATTCCCTTAAGACACGACCGTGCCACACCCGTGTATGCCGTCAAACACCTCCATCTACCCAAATTTCCATCTCTTTTTGTTTCAAATCTTTTTTCTCCCTCATCCCACTTCATCAACCTCAAATACCTAGATCTAAGATTCATCCCTTTCAAGATCTAGATCTAGGATTCAATCAAAAGACCCAAATTCAAGAAAAAAGAAACCATCTCCCTACTTTTCTTCTTCCTCCTCCTCCTATTTCTTCAAGACCCACCTCCACCCACAAAAACTTCCTCCAACTCACCTTGAAAATCATGTCTGTAACAACCCAAAATTTCCTCATGACGAGTCCTAATAGTGCTTAAAAATATTTAGTAATGCTTTAAAAATATTCTAGAGATTTTTAAGAATTTTTAGAGTATTTTTATGTAATTTTTTGAGTTTGTTTGGTATTTTTACCAAAAGAAAGAAGTTGCAAAAAAAATAAAGAGGTTTGGTCGAGGTTCGAACGGGCGACTTCCGACCGTTCCAAGTCTTAAGTGGTTTCGGCTAGCCAGGCGTCCCAACGGGTGTTTCGTGATAAGAAGGGAAGAGAAACTATCTTAAGCAATAACCGAACCTAAAAATAACCCTAGGTTATAAAAGGATAAGTTAAGGAGAGGATGGGACGAAATTTTCTCTTGACCTAAAGTTTTCCTCCCTACACGCGTGCGGCGTTTTCTCCCTGGCTGAGAGCAATGAAGAAACTAGGGTTTCTTCTTCGGCGACCGGCCAAGGCTTGGTTCCGAGGAACTTCCGTGGATTCATGAGCACCTTGTCAAGGAGGACACACAGACACGAAGGGAACGCCGAAATCGCGAGCTTCTCCGAAACCCTAGGATCTTTTCTTCGACTGTAAGTCCAAGAACCCCAAAGTAAGTGCTTCTCACCTACAGTAGGAGTAGTTTTCGAACCCTATTTTCTTCTTGAATCCGAAGCATGCTGTAAAGATTGGGGATTTTGTGTTTTGCTGCCGTGGGTTTCGTAAAGGAAACGAAAAGGGAATTGTTAAGGTTTGACATTTGGTTATCTATTGTTATTAGTTTCTCTAAACATGGGGTTTTGGATTCACTATATGTAGTTTTCGGTTCCTTTTGGTTTCTTGTCGTGGCACTGAACAGGAGGTTGTGTTTTTAGGCCTCGAAACTATGAATTCAGATGTTGATTAAATCCTTCTGTTCATGAATTTTTATGGGCATGATCAGTTAATTGAAGGGTTACAGATTTCGGATTCCTGCTGCTGGGCAAGGAATAAGAAAGAGTTTAGTTTTCTTCTAAAGCATGTAGGTTGGTTTTTGTAGCTTACTGCAGAATGGTTATGCTTTGTTACTGGACATAAAGAACAGTCCTTATAGTTAGCATTTCATTCTACAATTCTTATAAATAGAATTTCATTCTACAGCTTTATGATTAGCAGCACAGATTTAGGTTTTTTCCTTGTTACCTTAATGGGCATGATCGGCTTATGTTTATCCCTGCAGATTTAGCTATGGTTGCTAGGTAATGAGCAAGAAATGATTTAGATTTGGAGCACGTAGTTTAATTTCATTGTGTAGCATCTCAGTTGGATTTTTTTTCCTTGCTGCAATGAATGAAATCAAGCATGTAAATGAGTAGACAGTGGAGTGATATTGTGCCTATTAGTTTTCTTTTGGGCTTCTGAGTAGTTGTATGTAAAGCAAGATCAAGGTCTTAATAGGATCCCTAAATTTCAGAATTTGGATCAGCAGCACGCTAAGTGCTCGAAGAAATGTCGAGGCATTTGTTCTAGGAGTTCTAAACAGATAATAAGTATTTTATTTTTAAGAGGCTAGTACCCGACTTCCGAGGTTGTCGTTAAACAAATCCAGGTGACCAATTCCGAGGTCTGGGCCCTGGTAAGACCAAGGTCTTTACCTTTGTAGAACTGGTGGCTCGCTACCTCAGTTTTACTAGGGAGCGCGCAATGGTACTACGCCTGGGCCCAAGAAAGAATTTGATTATTATTTTAAATTATAAAAGTATAAGATTTTAAACAAGTGAAATAAGCTTCACATAAGTTTAAAATTCAGCAAGTTTAGTTTCTTTTATGTTAGCATGTTATTTAGAATTTTCTTGCTGTTATTTGCTATTAGATGAGCAGCTTTACATGTTTAGCATTTCAGTATATTCACATGCATATTCGAGTTTTGTGAGTTAGATGGCGTTTACTAAGCAATTTTAATTATAGTTGCATTTCCTCTTACTGCAGATAAAGGAAAGGAAAAGCTATAGCGAAGGAAGGCGACAAGGAGGTGCTGATGGATGTATGATGTTTGGACTATGGAAGCCTTGGGATTTAGTTTAATAATTCATTAAGACTTTGTATTCAGAATATTGGAACCATTCTTTCATGTTGTTAGATTTGCATTAGATACTTTATGTTTAGAACTCTTCCTTTTAATTGCTATGAACATTAGTTCCATTAATAGAGTTGTATTATTGCTGCATGCATGATCAGATTAATATATGTTTTGTTTCTTTTGCTATTAGATAAGCTTGAGCAGTATGTGTAGATGAGTTATTTATGTTTTCCGCTATTACATATTGTTTGCTTTGAGTATTTGAGAGTCTTAAGTGTAGATATTTTCATGTGAGCAACATTAGTTAAGATAAGTTAATAGTCCAGTAGCGCTCCACCCTCACACACTAGTAGTGAGGAGGGTGGGGTGTTACAATGTCTCGCCTCTTGAAAAGGCTCTGACGAGGGAGTGGCGGATCTAGCAGAGGAGATGCACCAGGAGGAGACAAAGGCAAAGGAAAGGATACTTCATTAAAGGGTAAAGGCAAAAGAGTGGCACGCGACGAAGGTAACGACAACAAGTTTCAAATTATTTTTAGAAATCAAGAACAAAAAGCTAGATATGATTTACTTGTCATTAGAAAAATTGTGTGTACTAAATATATGGATCCAACTACTATGGAGATGTTAGGTATTAGGGACGATATAGATTGGATGATTAGTTCTTTTGATTGGAATGGCATTATGTACACACGCCTTTCGACCTATCCCCGCCTAGTCCTTGAATTTTTAAGCTCAATTGATGTCAAATTTTCTTTTGAGGATGATTACATTGGAAACATAAATTTTAGATTGATGAACAGGGAATTCCAATGGACATTTAATGATTTTAACATTTGTTTTGGTTTACCTACTGGTGGTGCCCATAGAATTGATCCATCTATTAACTGGAATGGGTTTTGGACTTCAATCATCGGATCAAAGAACCTTTCTGAGCCCTCTAGAGCTAAGGCATCCCGAATGCAAAACCCTGTCTTTAAATACCTTCACTGTATCATGAGTAAAATAATCTTTGGTAGAGGTGATAGTGATGGGGTAGTTAGAAAGGCGGAACTTTATTCTCTTTGAGCTATGCTTAATAAAGTTGATTTTAATTCTGGGTTTCAATGTTTACAAAACCTTTGGAGAGCAGGAAAGGCATCTTCGAGAATGATAGTCTTTGGCGGTTTAATCACCCAAATAGCTATGAATCTGGGTTGTGACCTTGATGGGTTGGAGGTCATTCATGGTAATGACAAGATCGATATTGATTCTTGTCTAGCCATGCAGATGATATGTAGGGACGAGAATGGGTTTACTTTTCCTAGAAATGATGGTTTTCCATTACCCCTTCCCTACCCTAAGCGTACTTCAGTTTGCAACCCCTCTAATTGGGTTATCATTGATTTCATACCCGAGTTCATTTCCCCCTCTTAGGAGATACTGAACACCACCAAGCCCTCATCATCTGGACCCCCCCCCCCCCCATAACCTTCTAGACATCTGAAACCTGCTAGGCACTCTTTTGCCTATGGTACGGATCCTTCCAGATTCGACTTTTCTGATTTTCGTGCCTCTTTGGACTCGCTTCATGAAAAGCACACTGCCCAACAATAACTATTGGAGGGCTGCTTCAAGTTATCTGATGACCAGTTCAAAGAGGTACAAGACCATTTCTAGTTTACTAGAGATTTACACAGCCAAGTGACTAGATTTGTGCAAGATTATGAGGTTGACCAGGAGAGAATGAGGAATTTTATGGATGATATGGATATTACTAGATAACAAGTGGATTCTCTTTTCCAATACCATCAACATATTGGTCATCTTCCTGCTATGCCTCATTTCCCCTCTGGCACATGACGAGGACCCCCTTTTCCCCCTCCCCCACCACCATATTAGTTTCATCAGGATGATGAAAAGTTCAAGTCGGGTGTTGTGTCTGCACAACCTGAGTCGTGTCTTTTCATTTTTCTTTTCTTTTCAATTTCTGTAGTTTTAGTTTGTTTTACTTACTTGCACTTTTAGTTTGTTTTCTTTCCAATTGTATTTCTATTCTGATTTCTAGTTTTTCAATTTGTTTGTTTTTGAGGCATTATTAAGAGCATCAAACTGACCACTTTATCTGCTGACTTGTCCAATAGTAAAATCACTAGCACGTGTATTTCTTAATTCATATTGTTGCAGAGATAGTAGTACTTGTATGTTTAGTGTATCTCTTTTCTCTATCTCTAGTAGCATGAAATGAGCTAAGTATTGTATAGAGATAAGTATGAGTTTTGGCCTAACCTTAAGGATCTTACTTTCACTTCACTTAAGCTTGAATAGTGGATGCATTTTGGAATAGTTATGATTCATCCAAATTACTTAGTACTTTTGTTCCCATAGTGATTCCTTATTTATATTTTGGTTACTAGACTACCTCGGATCATGGAAGCTCATTTAGAAAAATCTACTCAAACATTTACATTTTTCTTATATGCATTTGTGATTAGTGTCACACTTCTAATAATAAAAAAGAAATCATTTGAATAAGGGATTAAAAAATATTTATTGTGAGTGAAAACTAATAATTTACCCCTTTGAAATCGAGTTAGGTTACTGGGGGACTAAATGTTATGTTTCTCTTGATTCCAAGTAGTCCTTTAAGACCTTGTGTAATTTAAGAAAAATGAACCAAGTATGTGGCAAGTAAGTATCTATCAACAGGAACATTAGGAACTCAATTGTATGACGACTTGACTAGGACAGAAAATTAAAACTTGAAAAGCATAATTAAGTCACTTATTACACTGAGCATAAAGAACTTATACTTAGGTCACACTTAGGTTACTCCACAATCATGTTTATTAATGAAACTAGTTGATAGATTTAGGCAAGTGCACTAGGGATTATAAAACACTATAAGGAATCATGAATTTAGATTGCAACATTTTACATGAGGGCAAGCAAAGGTTCAAGTCTAGGGGTGTGATGTGCGTAGATCTTATAATCTTTTATGCATGTTTCGACGCACATTCCCGTATTTTATTCACGATGGATTTATGCATTCTCTTATCATGTTTACAGCATAATTACTCTTCTATTTTGGAGATCTGGTTTTTGTGTGTATTTGTGTGAACGGGGATAAATTTTGGAGTAAAAACGGTGATCATCGATGCACCAGGGAGCCAAGTAGAAGGCTAACCGACACTGGTCGTGTGGCCCTACATAGCCGTGCAACATATCCAGTGGAGAACGAGAACATGGTTGTGTGACCCTACACGGCTGTGTGAAGCATCCATAGCCATAGAAGAACACATCCGTGTGGATCTCACACGGCCATGTCACTTAACCAGCAACCAAGAAGGAGTTGGTCGTGCGATCCCACACAACCATGGCACGGGTTGTGTCGCACTCATGCCCTACCCTAGAAAAGGGGTTATAAACTTCTTCTCAGGGGGAGGAGGTGGTCATTCGAAGAAAGATCACCTTGGTGTCGTTCCACGCCATCCCGAACCTCCGTTCGATGATCTGAGGGTGTCTTCATAATCACATCAATTCCGGAAGCAAAGGGTTGGATCCAAGGATCACTCGACGCCATTAGATTAGTGTTTCTTTTCCTTCCTTCTCTTAATTTGGAATTGAATGTGTGTATATCATGATGTCTTTGGGTTCTCCTCTTTCGTCTATGGAGTAGATTCATTGTCTAGGATTAGAGAGTAGTTGTGGTTAAGGGTACAATGTAACAACTCATGTTTACGCCTTTACCTATTATGTGATATTGACTTTCTCTTGTATCTATTCTGTTTGACAGGCATGAGAATTGCTTGCGTTTGATTGCCATGTAGATTGAATGTTTGTGTAGGGATTGTAAATCTCATAGAGAGAGTACTTTAGATCGTATACCCGAGGGGCCCTAGTGATAGAGATAACCCATTCACGGATGTCAAGGATATTCCCTTAAAAGGAGAAGTAACCCTTTCATAAGGAACTAGGAAACCATGCTGAACTCATATCTTTATCTTTATTGTTATTAACTAGTCATGTGATCCTGTGATCTATGACTGAGGTGCCCTCGTGACAAGGGTTAACCGTTACCGGATTTCACAGGGATCATCTCTATTCAATACTTAGAGATAATGACTCTAACTTCCTATAAGGGCACGTTAATTAAAGATAGGAAAATGGTAGATCGTGACACATTAGTACACACCACAATGAAATTGAACTCCTAGAATACTTCCCAACCCGAGATAAATAACTTTACCTCTAGCTCTTTCATCTTCCTTCTAGGTTTCATCTTTCCTTCTCAATAGATAACTATCGACTATTGATAGTTTAGCTAATTCTACGTGAGCGATAGCTAGTGCTTATAACCAGTCCCTGTGAGTTCGATATCTTTTGTATTACTGATGACGTAACCGTGCACTTGTGGTATGTAATAGGATACTCTAGATCATATACCCAGGGGCCCCGTGACAAGGGGTAACCTTTTAATCAGACTTTCGAAGGCGTCATTTAGGGAGAGTGATTCTCTAAATGGAAGAACCTAATTATGCTTATTGGGTTGTTCCTTATTCTATGTTAATAGGTGTATTGTATAATCTAGGATCGTAAACCCAGGGAGCCCTAGGTGATAAAGGGTAATCCTTTAACCAAACATCCTAGGTTATCTCCAATACCTAGGGGCATCGAGTAATCAAGGGAGTAACACTATGACATGACCATCACAAGGGAGTGTCGTGATTTAGTTAGACTTTCTACATTTTATAAGAATCGAGGATAGGAGATGAGCAATTCATAACACATTGTTCAACATTATAATGAAATCAAACCCTTAGAACATTCACCTTGGTATGGTCTCCTCAAAACTCTTTTTCTCTCTCTTATTCTCTTAATCTTACTTCATGAGACTTCAACCAATATTTCAATCGTCTAGCTAGCTAGCCGTGAACCTCACTAATTCTCATCAATCCCTGTGGAATTGAAATTTTATTACTTGTGATAAAATTGAACACTTACGGTTACATAACAAGTTTTTAACACCATTATCGAGGATTGTTTGACATTAGTGATGAACACTTAAGTTAGACTATGTAGGGGATCGGTGGCCGGATAGAAGGGGGTTGGATAGACGGCACCCACAAATCGATGGCTCTTCCTACGATGTTAGCTTGCGCAGCGGAATACAAATAAAACAAATAAGCTAAACACTAAAATAAATACAAAGACTAAGAAAGACAAGCAAACCAATTAACATGTCGATATAACGTGGTTTGGAGATTAGGGCTCCTACTCCACGATTGTCCGTAAGGTGGGCGATCCCGATCCGTCGGTAGATGACTCCCTGGAAACTCCGACTAGCTCAAACCTCCTTGTGGGTGGAAAAACCTCGCCACAAACTCACCAAGACCTCTTGGACATAAGGGAAACCTTGAGCACTGGTAGACTACTAATTAGACTTTAACCAAGTCTAATTTCGTCAACTAAAACCAAGCTCCCAAGCTTTGGTTATATAGGCTGCGGGTTGAAAACCCCGCCTACCAATCGACTGCTAAAACTATCAGTCGACTAGCCTCTGTAGAAATTCGACTGTTACATCCCAACGGCTCGATACCAGTCGACTGGTAAAAAGTATCAGTCGACTGCTTCACACTGGCCGAGCGAACAGAAGCATTCTGTTCGCTCCCAGTCGACTGATGAAACCACCGGTCAACTGGTACCCGAGTACAATCACTCAGCACTCGGACCCTCACCCTTACGACTCACTTGACGCTTCTTTATAGCCTTGACCTCCTTGCCTTCAAGCCTACTTCATTTTGGCTCTCGTCCCTCAGATGCACCCAAGCCCGCGGCTCGTCCCAATGTCATCCTTCACGTATGCCTCGAAGTCGCTTCCCTCGACCCTTATCCTCGCTGCCTTGTCCATTGTCACTCGGATGCTCCATCCTTCACCAGACCTGAAGCCATCAACCTGAGCCAAATGTGTATCCTGCAAACTTGCACAACTCAAATACACATATCAAATACAAGGGTGAGCCTAACTTAAACCCTTTGTCCAAACATCAAAACACATGGTCACACGGACCATTGGGATTTCTCCAACAATCTCCCCTTTTTTTATGTTTGGCAATATGTTTAAGTTAGGGAAAATAAATAGAAAATAAACATATTAAAAACAATGGACTTACGATGCTAAGGCTACACACTTGGACTTACATCGCTAAATGGACTTACGTTGCCAAGGCTACACACTTGGACTTACACCGCCGAATGGACTTACATTGCCAAGGCTACACACTTGGACTTACACCGCCGAATGGACTTACGTTACCAAGGCTACACACTTGGACTTACACCATCGAATAGACTTACGTTGCCAAGGCTACATACTTGGGCTTACACTGCCAAATGGACTTACGTTGCTAAGGCTACATACTTGGGCTTACACTGCCGAATGAAAAAATAATGCAACATGCATTTGAACCTATTCCAAGGCTCCCTCTACACCTATGCTCCCCCTACACCTATGCTCCCCCAATGAGCTAGGATTTTCCTATAGGGATTGTAAGATATCGGAAAATTTAAATAATAAAGTTATTTTAAAATAGCCTTATAGAATTTTTTCGAAATTTTTAGAAATTTTCTGGGAATTTTTCAGAGTTCGTACGGCGGGTTTAGAGGTGAGCAGCATATTACATGGGCGAGATTTAGAGAAGCATTTGAGAGTCAATATTTTCCACAAGCATACTAGATGGCACGACGGCAGGATTTTCTGAGTCTTCGACAGAATAACCGCTCAGTGATGGAGTATAATGTTGAATTTAATCGGTTGGCCAGATTCTGTCCTGAGTTGGTTGCCGATGACAGATCTCATATGCTTCAGTTTGTCCAGGGACTAGATGGACATCTTCAGGTTAAGATTGTCGGTCTTGGTATAGTATCATACACAGAGGCACTGGATAGAGCTCTTATGATTGAGTCAGCTCAGTAGAGAGCAAATGCTGATAAGAAGAGAAAACAGACTAATCAGACTTCCGGACAGATTCAGCAGCCACAGAAGACAGGACAGCAGCAAAGCAGTCACACTCAGACAGTTCAGGGTACTTCTGGAGCATCTGGTCGACACCAGAAGTTAGGAAGATCTTCATCTGGACGCTCCCGGTCTGCTCAGCAGAATCGGAAACAATCCACCGGTGACTCTCACTGCACCAGATGCAGATCCCGAGATCACATCACCTCTGCGTGCTCCTTGGGACAGTCAGTTTGCTATGATTGCAAACTGCCCTGACACATAAGACGAGACTGTGCACTGAAGTCTCAACAGGTAGCCTCCAGGATTTCTGTTTCGGGAGGACAGTCTGGTCAGTCGGGACTCAGCGAGGGGAGCCGAGAGCCCAATCTTCGCATCATCAGCAAAGGACAGCTCCCCCTGCAGTAGCTGCTTATGACATACATGTTCAGGAGCATTCTGGTGTCCTTATGGAGTCCCAGAGTTCTATTTCTGGACCTCAGTATCTGACTTAGGGGCAGTAACAGTTACAGCCCCAGCCACCGGTTCAGTACATACTGCAGCCCACAGTCCCATCTTTGATTCAGTATCCAGTACCGACTCAGTGGCAAGCTCAGACTCCAACGCAGCAGCCTTTGGCAGTGCTACCGCCTCTACCATCATCAGATATTGGACGAGTTCACGCGATCACCAGAGAGGATGCACAGCGGGCCGACGGATCTGTTTTCTGTGGTACGGTTTTACTTTATGCATTTTCTGCTGATATGCTAATTGATACAGGTAGTTCACATTCCTTTATATCTTGTGCATTTATGAGAGAGATTGGTAGACTACCTTCTTATAGACCGTGGAGACTGACCGTCTCCTTGCCATCTAGTGATACCTTAGATGTCACTCAGGAGGTCAGAGGTTGCCCGTTAGATTTTGGTAGCATTATACTCACTGTAGATTTGTTAGTACTGGAAATGGTCGAGTTTGACATTATCCTTGCCATGGATTGGCTGTCTGCATATCATGCCACAGTTGATTGCCAGAAGAGGGTGGTCACGTTCCGACCTCTGAACCAACCCTCTTGGGATTTCACTGGTATCAGAGACGATGGGATATCGACCATTTCTACGATACAGGCGCAGAAACTGCTATCACATGGATGTCAAGGATTTATATTATCTTTGATTGTACTGACGACAGTAGTAGTCCTTAGCTCTCAGACGTTCCGGTGGTCCAAGAGTATCCAGATATTTTTCCAAACGAGTTACCAGGTTTGCCTCCCCGAAGGCAAGTGGAGTTTTCTATTGAGCTGATTCTAGGGACTGCACCAACATCGAAAGCTCTTTATCGTATGGCACCAAAAGAGTTGGACGAACTGAAGGTTCAACTCCAGGAGTTATTGGATAGGGGATTTATTCTCCCTAGTGTATCTCCGTGGGGTTCTCCTGTACTATTCGTCAAGAAGAAGGATGGTACTCTGAGGTTGTGCATCGATTATAGGCAGCTGAATGCAGTGACTATCAGAAATAAGTACCCCTTGTCACGGATTGAGGATTTATTTGATCAGCTCAGAGATACATCAGTGTATTCTAAGATTGATCTGCAGTCTGGATATCATCAGCTGAGAGTTAGAGATTCTGATATTCAGAAGACAGCATTTCGCACCAGATACGGACATTACGAGTTTTTGGTAATGCCATTTGGGCTTACCAATGCTCCTGTAGTATTTATGGATCTGATGAACCGTATCTTTCTGGAGTACCTAGATCAGTTTGTTATTGTGTTTATCGATGATATATTGATCTATTCGCGTTCTGAGGAGGAGCACGCGCAGCATCTTCGCATAGTCTTGGAGACTCTGCGACGACATCATCTGTATGCGAAGTTCAGTAAGTGTGCATTTTGGCTATCTTCAGTTGGTTTTCTGGGACACGTGGTGTCAAGCCGAGGTATTTCAGTAGATCCTCAGAAGATCGAGGCTATCACTAGCTGGGAACAGCCGAAGTCAGTCCAGGAGATCCGCAGTGTTTTGGGACTGGCTGGATATTACAGACGATTCGTTGAGGGTTTCTCTAGTATTGCTATGTCGTTGACACGTCTGACTAGGAAAGGCATGAAGTTCAAGTGGTCAGAGGCTTGCGAGACCAGCTTCCAGGAACTGAAGCGGAGATTAGTATCAGCACCAGTTTTGGTTTTATCTTCTGGTGATGACGGATTCATACTTTACACAGACGCATCTCTTCAGGGCTTGGGCACTGTTTTGATGTAGCACGGTAGGGTAGTCTCCTATGCTTCTCGTCAGTTGAAGGAGCATGAGAAGAATTACCCAGTACATGATTTAGAGCTAGCTGCTATTATCTTTGCTTTGAAGATTTGGCGACATCATCTTTATGGTATTACTTTTGAGATTCTTACTGATCATAAGAGTCTCAAATATATTTTCACACAGAAGGAACTCAATCTCCGACAGAGGAGATGGATAGAGTTCCTGAAGGATTATGATTGTACTATTAGCTACCATCCGAGTAAAGCTAATGTGGTTGCTGATGCACTTAGCAGGAAGTCCAGAGGGACTTTAGCTTGTCATCGAGTTTTAGTCACGGGCTTGATTCAGGGATTCTCCGAGTTGGGCCTTGAGGAGCAGGGACGGACAGAGCAGGGTATTTTTATTACCATGGTTGCTCAGTCGTCGATCAGGATGAGGATTCGAGAGGCCCAGGCTGGAGATCAGTATTTACAGTTCATTGGCAGTCAGATAGCTTCCGGACAGCAGACCGAGTTTACACGAGATAACGAGGGTATTGTTTATTTCCGAGGCAGATTATGTGTGCCTCAGTCTCACCCAGTCATGGAGGAGTTACTTCAGAAGGCACATCGTTCTAGATTTGCTATCCACCCAGGTGGAACGCGTATGTATCACGATTTGAGGCGTTCCTATTGGTGGAACAGTATGAAGAAAGACATCGCAGAGTTTGTAGCTAGATGTCTTGTTTGTCAACAGGTGAAGGCTGAGCACCAGAGACCTGCTGGTTTACTTCAGAGGATCCCTATTCCAGAGTGGAAGTGGGAGCATATTACTATGGATTTTGTGGTAGGATTGCCTAGGACTCGACGAGGCCATGATGCGATTTGGGTAATCGTTGACCGATTAACCAAATCCGTACATTTTATAGCGATCCAGAAGACTAATTCTCTGGATCGATTAGCAGAGTTATACTGTCGTGAGATTATCAGGTTGCATGGTGTTCCTTTGAGTATTATATCAGATAGAGACCCACAATTCACGTCCCGATTCTGACAGAGTCTGCAGCAGGTTTTGGGCACACAGCTCCGTTTCAGTATGGCATTCCATCCGCAGACAGATGGACAGTCAGAGCGGACCATTCAGACTTTGGAGGACTTGTTGAGGTCTTGTGTTATTGATTTCGGAGGCAGTTGGGAGGACCACCTGCCATTGGTGGAGTTTGCCTACAACAACAGCTATTATTCGGCTATCCAGATGGCACTGTTTGAGGTGTTGTATGGTAGGCTTTGTCGGACACCCACCCTTTGGGAAGAGGTTGGGGAGGCCCAGTTGGTAGGACCTCAGAGAGCTCAGCAGGAGGCAGAGTTGATTCGTAGTATCAGACGGAGGATGTCAGAGGCTCAGGACCGTCAAAAGAGTTATGCTGATCGGCGACGGAGAACCTTGGAGTTCTCTACTGGTGATCATGTGTTTTTGAGAGTTTCATCCACGAAAGGGGTGAAGAGATTTGGTCTTCGAGGTAAGTTAGCTCCACGATATATTGGGCCATTCCAGACCTTGGAGAGGATTGGAGTAGTAGCTTACCGTCTAGCACTACCACCATCTCTAGTCGGCATTCACGACATATTCCATGTATCTATGCTGAGGAGATACGTGTCCGACCCAACACATGTTCTATCAGATATACCAGTTCCCATTATATCTGTAACGCCCTGGCCTGGGCGGGCCCCCCCGGACCGAACCAGGAACGACACCAGAATTACCTATCGGTTTGATGACTAGCTCCACAGACCACCGGAGGTCCTTTCAGCGTGCTTTGTCCTCACTCGCACGTACCCTGGAAAACTTCCCAGGAGGTCACCCATCCTCAGATTTCTCCAAGCCAAGCACGCTTAACATTGGAGTTCTTAAGTTTGGGCTTCCGAAAAGGAAGGTGCACCTTGGTGATATGGATAGTACCATCTAACCTTTTTAAGTCATACTTAACCAGAATCTCAGAACCGGGGTATTACACATTCAGCCTGACGTTACTTACGAGGAGGTTCCGATACGGATTCTGGACCATAAAGAGCGTCAGCTGTGGAATAAGACGGTCCGACTGGTTAAAGTCGGATGGCAGCATCATTCTGACGAGGAGGCTACTTGGGAGCTGGGGGATACGATCCGAGCTCGATACCCTCATCTTTTTACTTGAGGTATGTGGGTTAGAGTTTCTTTCAGCATTTATACTATTTGGTTATATTATAGTGTTTGCTGTTGGTTATAGCGAAATTTGGGGACCAAATTTTTTATTAGTTGGGGAGGATGTAAGATATCAAAAAATTTAAATAATAAGGTTATTTTGGAAATAGCCTTATAGAATTTTTCCAAAATTTTTAGAAATTTTCTAGGAATTTTTCAGAGTTCGTACGACGGGTTTAGAGGGGATTGATCGGCGGGTTTGGATAAAGCTTGTTTGGAATACCCGTAAGTGAGGAAAAGTTTTAATATAAATACTTTTCTTTTCTTATTTCTTTTCCATAAACCTATCGCCAAACCCGAGCTTCTCTTCTTCCCCGACATTTCTTCCCTTCCTCTGTTCCCTCTCTTTGTCTCACGGACGAATCAAAGCCAAGCCGAGGGACCTTCGTCGATCGTCGACACCGCCCGAGGAGGAAGCCACCGGAGCTTGCTGGAACACGACGGAAACCAGTGGAGTCGTGCTGTCTTTGGCTGAGGGGAGATCTGTTCGGCGGATTCGACGGCCGAGTGACGACGGCGAGGCGGCTAGGGCACGACAGGTGCCCGATCTGTGTTGTCCCCAACGTATCGACCCTTCATTCCTTCTCCACGAGTCATTCCCAGAGTGATCCGTGTCTTCTCTAGCCGGATCAGACAGCGACGCCATCAGGAGGTGATCTAGAGAGGTAAGGTTTCATCGAATCATTGTTGATTTAAGGTTTAGCTAGATTAGAGATCTTCACAGTGTTGATCCTGCTTGATCTAGTTTAGGAAAGGAATCAGATCAGACTTGTGTTTCATTTTTCCCTTGATCAGATTTATCCTCCTCTTCTTGCGGTTGATTGGGAGATTCGGTTGAAGAATTTGGAATCGATGAGGTGTTCTTGAGCTGTCGGGCAAAGGCTAGAAGGGTTGTGCTTGATCAGTCATCTTCTTGCTTGGCCTACTTCTTGATCCGATTGGTGTCAGGGAAGTGAGGTTCTGTTCTTTTGCTGTGGTGTTCTTTGATCCAATAGCTCAGTTTGGTTCCGGCAGCATCTATTCAGGTTAAGGTAAGGTGAGTAGAATTGGTGTTGGATTCCAATCTTGATCAGATTAGTTAATTCTTGTTGGTGTGATCCAATTGATTCTAGTAGGTGTTGTATGCTATGATGCTGGAATTATGATCGTAAGGTGATTTCCAGCAGCATCACCTGTGGCTTTCGATTAGTGAGGTGAGTTCTTCTCTCTGTGAACTACTTAGTTGTGGATGATGTGTAGATTTAGGTATGATTTGAATTACATGATTATTAGATGGTTAGTGATTATGTTTAGATTTATTTGGTTATATTAATCTAATGGAATGGTTGGGGTTAGGGTAATTAACCCTAGTCAACCGTTGGATTTCTAATCTAATTTGTGGTTAGGGATTAGGTAACTAATCCTAATCCATTAGATTTAATTATGTAGATTGAGGTTGTGTTGATTAGGGTTTTGCCCTAATTTAGTTTTAGGGATTTTATTTAGCTATTCTTTTGGAGTTAGCTAAATAAAATATATATATTATTTGACACAGGACTCTGATTCGAGACAGACGTCTCGACATTGGATTTGGCGTGATATTACCTGCTATTTGAGGCGGGTACCCTTTGACTTATCTCTTGATAGTGTCTTATGATATGTGCAGTTTATATATACTTACTAGTGTTGGTAGTTAGTACTTCCCTGGTTTAGTTTAGTTGATACCTGATATATGCTTCTACTGATAGCTGCTATACCTTAGTCTAGAATGTTTTTCTTTCTGGCTATGTTTATCTGTGTTCATAGAGTTAGAGGTATTTATTGTGCTTTCCTCTATACTGGATTAGTTGATAGATATGTTGGATATGTGTTGTTGGATTCATGCTGTTTGTTATCCTTGTTATATATATGTTTATCTTTTTGGCACCTACAAATATGGAGGAGGATATGTTCAGGTATGACATACAGTAGTCCCATGCACCATATTGCATGATTGCATGCTGGGCGATAGACGACTCCATTATTGTTGCGCTCGTCGGCCGGTTACATGGACCTGCACACCACGTGACCACTGCATGGGTAGTGGCACAGCACACAGGGTGTGTAGGATGCTCGGTGGCGCTCCGCTGGGGTGCTCATGGGTAGTACGATGACAGCGTGGTAGCACGACGGGGTCCCTTCCCGTCATCGTGCACCGGGAGATGAGAGTGTTATGCTCCCTCACTATGTTTGAGGTAGGAGGATAGGTGTACTCCGACAGCATCCCATCCACTCGATCACTCATCAGGGGTAGAGATGGCAGAGTGCACGGTGTCACAGCCCTACCCACTCGGTCTCACCATTGTGTGTGAGATGGCTGATTGGCGTCAGGGGTGACCATGTCATTTTGCATCATATGCACAAATTACATTATTTGTGATTGATGTATTTTGGTGATTGTATATGATTGACATGCATACAGGTTATATGCTTTTGATCTGACTATTTTTATCTGTGTATGTTCATAGTCAGTTGCACAAGCCTCGCAGGTGAGTACAGTTTATTTCAGTTATGCATTTCTTATTATTCTTGCAGTAGATTGTATTACATGCTTAGTGTTGGTTACTGCAATTTATTCAGTTATGCATACCTGTTAACTGTCAGGAGACTGTACTATATGTTCTACTATTAGGATACTCTACCGTAGGATTGTTGCTGGTAGTTATATGTTGCTGTACATATCTATTGGATTACCTGCTGAGTTCTTTAGACTCACACCGTTATATTACTATTTTTCAGGTTGAGGCCGTCAGGAGAGATTCCAGTCGCTAGCCCCCTTGTCGCGAGGATTTTCTGTAGTCGATCTCTATTTTCGTTACTATATTTTTACACTTGTGATGTGGGTTTTGTATTGTGGACTTTATGTTGAACATTTGGGCTGCTACTTTTGTTTTCCACTGCGGATATTTTCATTACTTCATGGATTTCATTTCTTCGTTGTAGTGGAGTAGGGCTTACATATATCTGCGATGATTCTATATCGTCTTTTCTTTTAGTAAATTTTGTTGATAGTCGGAGGCTGTATATTAAACTGCGTGGATTGTTTTAGTATTTGTGTTGTATTGTTCCGGTCGTGTGGGCCGAGGATTAGATATATGTATTCTGGATACATATTGTCACCCGGACAGGGGAGATGCTGCCGAAATTTCTTCTTGCAGGGACTACCTGGGGCTGACAGGGATATTTAAGAACCTATCACAAGGCTCCCTCTACACAAATGCACTAAGGTTTTCTCAAAAAAACCTTACTTCTCCCCCTTTCCCTAACATCTAAAAAGCTTTCCAACAATATCTCAATTGTTGAAAACTTATCATCCAACTGACCCTAAACTCGTGTATTTATCCCCCTAGAATCTCATACATCTATACGAGCTAACTCGGTCAAAATTCAGTGCTGAAAATAATTTCAAACTGGTATCAGTCGACTGCAAGACATACCAGTCGACTGCCCTTATCGAAATGAACGCACAGAACCATTCTGTGTTCAATTTTTACTATTACCAGTCGACTGGTAACTGTACTAGTTGACTAGTACACTATTTTCAATCCAAACAATATTTTTGACCCAGTTTTAGAAATGCACCAGAAATTCCACAGACATCCAAAAATTCTCAAATTTTGTGGAAAGATCTGTTTTACCCATGTCTACTTGGGAAAAATACATTCAAAAATGTATCTATCACCAATCCCAAGATTTACATAAAACTCAAAACTAGCTAAATGGTTTAATTGAACCTTGACCTAAAGTCTTAGTTTTGGTTTCCTTTTGATGTATTTGTACATACTACCCCACAATGCATCCCATTGGTTTATATGGCATCTATACATCTAAAATCAATTATCATGCTATATGACCCCAATGTCACATTTCTAAGCATGAAACATAAACAATATGTGCCAATTTCCTAAGGTTGAGACTCAAATCCATCTCCAAACCACTTGGCACATTTCATGACCCAATCTAGACTCCCAAGTAGTACCCACTTGAGATCCATTTGCCATAGGTTCCAACTTGACTCTTAGAGTTCTCCCTAGAGCTCTTAACCGTAGCCACCTCCCTAGGTGACTTATTGATAACCATGATTTCATTGCATTATTTTGATTCATATATGCATGGTTTGATGTTGATTTTATAGGTTTAAATCATGGTTACATCATATTTTGTGCATTGTATCTATTTTGGACCTAATTACAAATTATTATATTTTTGTGTTATTTGATGCTAATATTTTATTCTTATTTTGTAGCCATCAAAGGATCTTGGATTTGGATCTATTTGGTCTGAAATTGGGCTCGAATCGGAGTTCAAACGAGAAGATCAAGCTTTGAAGCATTATGGGTCGTTTATCAAGAATAGGATAGATCTGTACCATCCGTTGAAGATCTAGCCGATCTAACCTAATGGGGAGTAGATCTGAGCCATTGATGAAGATCTAGAAGTTTTGATCCAGATCTGAGTTCATCTAGCCATTGATCCAGGCCCGAATTAATCTGGACCATTCATTGAAGATAGGGCAGATCTGGGCCATCCAGTGGAGATCTGGTCGATCCGACCTAAGGGAGAGTAGATCCAGACCCAAGATCAAGATCAGTACCTTCAGATCGGATTTTGGGCAAACTTTCACCGTTGATTTAGCTCCAAATCAATCCCAGCCGTCCCATCAGATCCAGATCTGATTCAAAAGAGAAGCTACAGTGCCTTCGTCGATCTCTTCCTCCATACAGCTTCGCGTCCCGTGGCATCTCTGAGATTTCATCCCCGATTCCTTCTCCAATCAACCTCTCAAGCTTCAACCTCGGTGGAGAGCTTCTTGGCAGCATCATCCCGATCATCTAGAACCGTCATTGGGTGTTCTCTCCGGCGGAAATCTGCTCCTGGTGTTCCTCTGTTTTCACCAGATTTGGAGGTAGTCTTCCAATCGGCGCCTCCGATCCCCATCAGTGGCGCTTGAAGGTGGTCCTCCGGCGTTATTGAGCTTCATCCGATGCCCATCCGCAGTCTGCAACATCATCCCAGATCTAGAGAGCTCCGGGTAGCAGAAATCTAGATTTCCGGCCATTCATGGGGTCCCGGGTTGTTCTAGCTCGTCGGGGGTGGTCCGCCGACGTTCTTGAACATTCCTTGAACTGAGACGCAGCTGAGGTTCTTCATTGAGGTCCGGAGTTGGGTGTTCTCAACTTTGGCATTCTTGTGTGACGGTAAGAGTGTGAGGATTGTTGGATTGATTGTGAGAATGGATTGATTTACCTTTTTAGTTCATTTTGTTACTGTTTTGTAGCTTAGAATAGATTTATTGATGTTTGTTAAGTTGTTTTAGCAAGTAATCTAGCATTTCTTTCCTTGTTAAAGTTTAGTTTGTGTTTAATTTGTGCTTGGTTAATTGTTAAGTGGATAGGTTTAAATTAGGGTTTTAATTGGTGCTTTAGATTAGGTTTTTCTGATGTCTTGCTATTTAATTCTATTCTTAAAATTAGATTTAATTGCGTCTCGTAATTTCATATTTAGTTTAAGTGTGTTAATGGTTTAATTATGACGTAGTGTGACAATGCGTTATGATTTGATCATTAGCATCTAGTTAGGTTTCACTATTGCTTTAGATTAATTTCTTATTCGCTGTGTTTTACTTTTGTTAGATTTAGATTCAAGCTTAAACCCTCATTTACATATTAAAACCCCCAAAAGTAAGAATAAAATATGATCCTAAGATTACTTACAGTTACAGTTAGATCGGATTGCATTATCCATCAATCAGTTACAAGTACAGAACTCCAATGGAGAGATGGAGAGTAGTGATTTTGTCAGGCCTGACCCTACATCTATTTCTTCACAAGAATTTTCTAGTTTTATTTTTGATGATGATGTAGTTGTTTATATTTCTGATTCTACTAATGATGTTGTTCTAGATGTTGTGAGTGATGCAAGAATTGAAAATTTAATTGTTGAAGATGATTTAAGTGTAGGGGATTGCTTACTAGAAGCATTACCTCAAGAATCACCAAGAATTGAAGATGTAAGTGTAGGGACTTGTGCTATGGAGTCAAGCACCCAAGAATCACTACATGAGGATGTACATTCACCAGAATTGGAGTTTGAGCCATTAGTTGATGATAAGGAGGTAACAATCACCACTCCAGGTACCTTGCAAGATGACAAGGTGAGTATTTTGCGTAATTTTTTAGAAAATTTCATAAAGGTACCATTTATTGATTTTATCAGATGTGATTCATTTCTTGAAATATCTTTTACCCACACTAATATTCTCCTTTTTTCTTGGCAAGTTGATGTGAGATTATTTTAGTTTCAAGATTCTGGAATTGAAGTGGAAAAACAGTGAAAACAAAAAAAAATAGTGGCAAATCAAGAGAGTATCAAATGTGGAGAAAGAGTATCAAGATTTTTGGAAAGCTGCCAAATTGAAGGGGAGTTTAGCTTGATCTTTTGAATTGATAAAAACAAATGGTATTCATCTCTTTTTACATCAAAAGGGTCAACTCATCAAGTATATTCCTCCAATACTCTCATCTTCTCATTTTCTTCATTAATACTTGTTCTTTTACCATTTCATCCACTTCTATTGTTCTTTTTGCTTTCATTTCAATTCTTGTTGATTAATCCTTTTGATTCATGTATGCTATATTTTATAGTGGTGGAGAATTAGAAAATAAGCAAGCTTATGGTAGTGAAATGTTGTGAGTTGCATTGAGTGAGCTCCACTTATATGCATGCTTGAGTGTGAGAGATAGAATAGGCAAATTCCTTGTGAGATTGCAACTTGCTTAATTTTTCAATTGGATTAAAACTACCATACCTACTGATTATTGTTTGGATTGTATTCATGATTGTTAGTGATTTTTTAGATGATCTTATTTAAATTCCTTTTTACTATCTTTTAGATATTGCTAGGGAATTTTCTATGGAGATGATTTTGAGTTTTCTTTACTTTCACGGGACGTTCAAGACTAAGTGTAGGGGATTTGATTTACGAGTGTGACAGACTCGCTTATCAAATTTTGGCGTCGTTGCCGGGGAACACGTTATATGCAGTGTTTAGTAATTTTTAGGATTATTTTGAATGCTTTCATGATTATACATGTGTTTGATTTTATTTGTTTCTGAGTTTTCTGATTTTATTTGCTAGTATTTCAGTGTAAGAACAGGAAATTCTTTTTGACCATGGATCCATATTATCCGTATTTTGGAGATTGGAGTCAAAATTATTATGATCAGCCTCAGACTGGGATTTATGCGCCTGAATATCAGTATGAGGATGCACAAGAACAAATTGAAGAATCAATATGGAGATTCAATGAAATTATGCAACAAATGAGAGAACATCAAGAGCAACAATTTTCAAGGATACAAAACTTACAGTTATAGTTAGATCAGATTGCATTATCCATCAATCAGTTACAAGTACAGAACTCCAGTGGAGAGATGGAGAGTAGTGATTTTGTCAGGCCTGACCCTACATCTATTTCTTCACAAAAATTTTCTAGTTTTATTTGTGATGATGATGTAGTTGTTTATATTTCTGATTCTACTAATGATGTTGCTCTAGATGTTGTGAGTGATGCAGGAATTGAAAATTTAATTGTTGAAGATGATTTAAGTGTAGGGGATTGCTTACTAGAAGCATTACCTCAAGAATCACCAAGAATTGAAGATGTAAGTGTACGGACTTGTGCTACGGAGTCAAGCACCCAAGAATCACTACATGAGAATGTACATTCACCAGAATTGGAGTTTGAGCCATTAGTTGATGATAAGGAGGTAACAATCACCACTCCAAGTATTTTGCAAGATGACAAGGTGAGTATTTTGTGTAATTTTTCAGAAAATTTCATAGAGGTACCATTTATTGATTTTATCAAATGTGATTCATTTCTTGAAATATCTTTTACCCACACTAATATTCTCCTATTTTCTTGTTATCCCACATGTGTGTGGGAGGTGTTTTCTTTTATTAATGGTGTAGGAAAAATTAAGCTTCCGGAGTGGGGTACTTAAACTGAACCGACTTAGATCTCCAGAAAAAGCTAAGAAGGGAAAAATTAGTAATAAAAAGAATTTGAATGGAAACACAAATACTCCACTTCCGGGGTGGCTTCTTTTGTTAGATCTTCTTCAACCACCGGGAATTTAAAGGAGAGTTGGTTCCAATTTTGCTTTCTTTTGCATTTTAATTCATGCTTTGTTAATAAATTCGTTATACGTTTCTTTGGTTTAATACTTTGCATTTGCACTTTGTTTTTACATTTTGCATTTTATTTCCATATTTGCTTCCATACTTTTCATTTTGTTTGGTATACATAGCATGTCATTTGAATAAAAATTTTCCATGGGAATTTTCTAAGTAATATTTTTAAGATGGTAAAAGTCTCTTAAATTTGATCATCAATTTTAGGTCACTTGGCATGATTGGATGCTTTTCTTACATGATATTGGTTAAAATGGTAGTGGATTCCAATTTGATCAATTGAGCTTGTTAGCACATAAACATACCTAGAGAGAACCACTTTAAGCCTATACACTATTATTTTCTCTTGTGTGACATGCACTTACAACAATTGAAACTCTAGAACTTGCTTATATTCTTTTCAAGGTCACAATAGCATAAGTATGCATGGAAAGGAAGGATGAATTCTTTTCTTTTGCCTATTTCAAATTCCAATTCATTTTTCCACAATTTTCTTTAACAATTTCCTTTAAGCATTCTCATCTTTCATTTTAACCTTTAATTCCCTTTTGCTTGGTACATTCATTGAGGGTTTTGGTTGACTATCTTGATGAGTTAGATTGTTCGATGATGGACAATGTTTTAAGTGTGGGGGAAAAATAGCTTATGCTCAGAGATTTTGAAGATAAGGGATGGTTTCATAAGTATTGAATGGTGATTTTTGAGAGAGATGTGGTCCAATCAGGGTTTTGACTATAGAAACTTGATACAATGTGCAGTAATGGAAGCTGAATTTCAAGTTCTGTTTTAAGTTTCTAATTTCTAGAGAGTTAACATTTGATATAGCTGAAAAGGAGCAAAAGTTTGAATTTGGTGCCAACTTCATATGAAATTTCTGAACAGCAATAGTTTGAATTCAAGTTTACATCAGTTCAATCTTAATGGTATTTGTGAATGAGCCTAATTTTCTAGAATTTAAGCTAGAAATTGCTAAGATTCCAAAATCTGAAATCTGAAGTCTACAGATTATTTGTGCTAGAAATCAGAATTCAGTTTTTAGATTGTTGTCAAGTGTGTACCAAAATGCTATGAGTAGCTTACAAAACAATGAGGAAAAACAGTGAAGCTATGGTCTGAACCAAATGAAGACAAGCTGGATCTGATTCAATGTTAAATGATACAATGTAGAGGGATTAAAGCTCAAAACTTGATCTAAAGTACCAAGGAGATTTTGCTGGAGCAAGAACTACAGAACAGTGATACAAAGAAGAGTATCAAGACATTGGGCTCAAGATGAATCTGGTATATCACTGAAGTTGTAGTCATAATCATTTTTCCATGATTTTAGTTCAAAATCCTGCTGAATGATGGATAGTTTTGAAGCTGGAAACTGAGTATACAGATTCTGAGTTTTCAGAAACTGAATCTAATTCCTATTGCAATTTTCAAATGAAGACTAGTGAAGTTGAATCTAATTACCTGGATTTTGATGTGCAGTATGTGCCAATTTTCCCTTGCAGAATTTTCTAGTCAATGGGAAGCTCAAGGAAAACTTATTTACAGTATAGGGACTGATTTCTGTGATTTCAGTGGAGTTTGGAGATTGATACTATGCTAATACAAGTTGAAAGAGGATATGGAATGCTAATGGTGTTGCTGCCCTGAACATTTGGACAATACTGCATAGTAGAATTCTGGGCAGTTACAAGAGGCAGAAATTATGTTTTGATTTTTTGCTGTAGCTGAAGAAGTGTATCTGTTAGAGTGAGAAAGGTTGTACATTCATGTGGAAGCTTGGAGTTGAAAAACAGGAACATCAGAATTGTAAATCAAGGGTGCCAATCAGAAATGCAGAAATGCAGAAGTGCAGGAATTACAGCTTCATAGAATCAGGGAGTATCAAGTTACCGAATATATATATATATATATATATATATATATATATATATATATATATATATATATATATATATGTATGCAGAACAGTGGGTTTTATTCAGACCCTGAGGAAACAAGGAGAAGAACAACTTGATATTCATAAGAATAGGGCAGAGAGTTTGAGAGAAGTGGAAATTCTGACATGAAGCAAGTGCTTAAGGCAATGAAGGAACATATTTTTAAAGCTATTGTTGGATGTAATATTCACAAAGCAGAAGGGCAGCAGCTGGAAAACAAGATTCAGCTTTAGTGATGTATCAACTTTTTATGACCAGCTCTCAAAACAGTAATGAAAAACAAAGAAGCTCTTTCATTCAAAGTGATAAATGATGTTTCATTATTTTCCATACCTTTACATACTGCATTGATAGCGAAACTGCCTGAAAATGAAAATCCAGCTTGTCCAATCTCATTGCAGTGTAAAGAATGAATAAGAAGAGTTGGAAGTTGTTAGTTGAATCTCTGATATTTTTGCAATCTTTGAAAGCAGGAAGTGGCAAAGCTATCATGGAGCTGAAATCAGAACCCATTTTCAGATTACAGCAGAATTTTAGCTCAAAAATTCCGTAACTCAGAAATACAACAAGTAGAATTTTGAATTTTTAATACAAACTGTGAAGCAAAAATTGAGAAGTGTATCTTTAAATTGCTATTGCTGGTTAGCATGAATTTGAATTGGTTTTTCACTAATATAGAATTGGGGCATTGCAGTATCAATGCTTAAACTTAAGTCTTAATTCTGAAATTCATTGATTTTGAATTCTGAAATGCAGAATGTGAATAATATCTGCTGTTGCTGGATTTCATGTTAAAGAAGTTCAAACACTAATGCAGAAGTTTAAAGAAATTGAGTTTGATGGAGAGTTACACAGAGTAGAAAAAAAAATAGAATGCTGAAACTGTGACTTGCTTAACTGAATTTTAGTCCAGCTGTTGAAACTGCAGGGAAGGTAACTCTAATGAATCTGATCTGCACAAAAGCATGTAAATCCAATGAATTCTGAAACTGAACTTGGTATCCCATCTCTATTTTGTGTCAATTTCTCTTATGAACTTCTTGTATTGTTTCCTATTTTTATCAAACTTCAAGGAATGTCGACTTCTCTTATGTTGCAGTAACCACTCCAACATATTGCCTCTGTTTATGATGAATAACATGATGGATAAGTTGAATCTGCTGTTAAGTTGAATCTGTTGTTGCATAAGTGAAGTTCGAAATGAATTTTGAAATGGATATTCTGTCGATTTCCAATTTGTGGATTACTTGTTCCTTCAATTGATCAGCCAGCAGTTTATCAATGATATGTGATGCAGTTGTGATGTAGGATTTGAGAAGCATGCATAAGGTGCAGAAATTTATCAATGAAATGTGGAATATGTTGTATTCTGAATTTATGGAAATTTAATGTTGGAACCTTGTTTCTTGCTGATTCTTATTGCTGCTTAGTTCAACTAAGGTCTTCTTAATTACTGTTGGCAGTATATCCATAAAAGTTGCAGAATGTAGATAAGTAAAGAGTGGCCGGAAGTGTATCAAGTAAGTGGATATGATGTTTTGTATTGTCCGAGACGGCCAATGTTTTAAGTGTGGGGGAGGAAGTTCTTATTCATAAATTGATTTGAGATTATTTGGGTTTCCAAGTGATGGAAGTGATGGAATTAAAGTAGAAAAACAGTGAAAGAAAAAAAAAATAGTGGCAAGATAAGAGTATCAAATGTGGAGATAGAGTATCAAGATTTGTGGATAATCATCAAATTGAAGGAGAGGTTAGCTTGATACTTTGAAGTGGTAAAAACAAATGGTATTCATTTCTTTTCACATCAAAATGGTCAACTCATCAAGTATATTCCTCCAATACTCTTATCTTCTCAATTTTTCATTAATACTATTTCTGTAAAATACCGAAAAATGGTGAATAATGATAAGGAAATTTTCCAGAATTTTTAGAAATTTTTCTGGAATTTTTCGGAGATCGCATGGCTCAAGTTACCGGGATAAAAACGGGGCCCAGGGAAGCCTGTTTAGGTTACCCCATTTAAACAAGGAAATGTATATTTTCTTTAAATCATTTACTTTTTCTTTTTCTTTTCTTTTATTTTATTTTTCTCCTTTCCCCCACAGTTTCCCTCATTTCCCCCCACCCACCCCCCCCCCTCGCGTGCTTTTCCTCTTCTCCTCCGCCGAACTCAGCTCGTGCCCTAACTTCCTCGCGCCAGCGGTTTCCTTCTCCTCTTTCCCTTTATCTTCTGTGACAGCAAAGACTCACCTCCGCCTGACTCTTCTCCTCTTCTGTGAGCGCCGACCCTCCACAGATTTGCCTTTCCTTGTGCCCTAAATCTCCCGTCGACGCCTCCTTTTCGGCGACACCCGAGCATTACTGTCATCCGCGTGCCCTAGGACTATCACCGGCCGAGCCCTCCAAAGGACTGCCCCTGCTGTCCCGACCATCGTCTTCCTTTCCGGAGGATAAGTGACGCCGGGAGTGATTGCTGAGAACACTGTCCGAGCCCTTCCTCCGATCCCTGAGCAGTGCCGGTTGCCGCACCTCCTCAGCCCTAGTGCCGACACAAGGATTGGGTAAGGCATTTCGATTTTTGATTATAAGTTTGTTGAGGTTTGGATGCTAAGTGTGTTCATTAATTGAGGATTTAGATTACACTCTAGTAATTGAAAACTAGTGAGAGTAATTGATGGAGAGCGTGAAAGAATAAAGTTATTAAACTTGAAGGAGTAATTTTACAATTATTGTAGCTTGTTCTGTGATGTATATGTGAAGTGTTGAAATAAACTGAGTAAGGGATTTTGGGGACGATGTGTTAAAGTTTGATAAAGTTGTAGAAGTTTGAGATTTAATGTAAAGGTATTACACAGAGTTGATCTTTGAGGTCGATTGATCATTATGTTGGCATGCTACCACAGATAGGTTGTTTGTTGTAGTAGGTTGATAAATAAGAGGTTAATCAATAGTCGTATTCGATTATGATTATCCTAAATAGGTTTGAGGATTTAATTTAGCTAATTAATTTATATGTAATTAGCTAAATCTGTATATATGTATTACAGGACCTTGACGTGAAAAGAGCATCTCGACGTTGGATTTGATTGGATTGGACCTGCTATTTTAGGCGGGTACCTCTTGACTTATCTTTTATGATATTGTTAATTTGATATGCATAGTATTTTATAGCTACAAGCAATGATCATGTTTGTCTTTGGTATGTCACTGTTTGATACCCATAGCATGTTCTGTTTGTCGCTAGTTATGTATCCATGTTTACTCCTTGTGATCATTGTCATGAGTACCTTAGTTCCTAGAGTAAGTGACATACCATGCTTTACTGAGTTTAGGACTAGATTCTGGATTTTTATTATCTGGCATGTGTACCTATATTTTTATATCATATCTGATCTGTGTACCTAGACCATTTTTCTTTGATTTATGTATATTGATGGTACATATTTTATGGAGGTGGATATGTTCAGAATCTAGGGTTTTTGATTCTTTATATGTCCGGTGTACCTAGACCGTTGATTAGGTCAATTTATTCTAGGGTACACATGTTATATATATGGATTGGTACAGGATATTGTCATGCTTAGTGTCATGCACCATTTGCATGATTGTATGTTGTACGATTGTCGGCTCCATTATTGTTGAGCACATCGCTAGTTACATTTATCTGCACACACGACCACTCATGGGTTAGTGGTATATTCAGGCAGAGTGTGTTTCAGCAGGTGCTCTGTCAAGGGCTCCGTTTGTCCACTCATGGGTTAGTGTGACGCAGCATTGTAGCAGGACAGAGATCCCTCCCTGTCATCGTGTATCAGGAGATGAGAGCATTGAGCTCCCCCATTTATGATTTGGGGTAGGAGGATAGGTGTACTCCGACAGCATCCCGTCCACTCAGTCACTCATCAGGAGTAGTGACGTCAGAGTGCACGGTTGTCACAGCCCTATCCACTCGGTCTCACCATCATGTGTGAGACGGCTGACAGGAGAGTATGGGTGACCAGGACATGTCATTGGCATCATACGCATTGATGCATTTATTGCTTGTACTTGCTGCATTTATTTGCTGCATTTGGTTAGATGCATCTGTTTGACATGCATACAGGATTTATGACACTCTCAGTTTGATGACCTTTTATTCTGGATAGGATTTCCTGGTGAGTACAGCTTCCTCAGTTACCTTTCAGTTTTTGTATTTTTCTTATATATGATTAGGAAGTTGTATTCCATGTTATTGCTGTTAGATATATCTTACTAGACATGTCTATTGGTATTCGCTGATTTGTTGAACTCACCCCCGTTGACACTATATTTTTTAGGTACCAAATTCTTATTGTCGCTTGGGAGTATCCTGGCTGCCGGTTCCCACGTCACATTAGAAGACTATAGTTTTCGTTAAGTTTTATTTGTTTAATGTATCAGTGTGTTTAGCTCTGTACTCCGATTTTGCTTCTAGAGCGTTGATGTTGTTATGTGGTATTTTGTATTGGTTGTTGGTTGTGTAAGCCTAGCTGGCTAGCAGTTTTGTGTTTAGTTTATATTTGGTTTCTGCCATTTTTCGTTGTGTTTTGGTTTTGGTACAGCCGAGTGGGTTGCTTTACATATAACTGCGTGGTTGTGTTTTTATTGTATCAGCCGAGTAGGTTGTATCATATTACTGCGTGGTTGTGTGTATATTCCAGTCGCCTGTGGCTGATGTGTATTGTGTATGTAGAAATGATTCAGATTGTCAACCGTATAGGGGAGGAGTGGTGTTGGCCATTTTCATGTTATATGGCACATCAAATTAATTAAAATTGAAACTCATTAAAATTAAAACAAGCGTTGTAGCAACGAGTCCCAAGTTGTATTTTTTTCCAAGGGTTACTAATAAATGTGTGAGTATTCTAGAATTGATTCACATAGCAAATTGAGTTCTTCTTCAATTGAAACTAAAATCAAATCAGGTTTATTCTTCTCTACATATCACTCTCTTCTTAACTTGATCACCTTCCTTCCAACCAAATGAACATCACTTAAACGAGGATTTTTTTGCATCATTGAATTAAATGGTTCAATTCCTATCTCCACAATCTACAATCTCAGTAACGAGGTACACAATCAAATCTCAGGTTAAGTATCTACAACTAAGCTTATTCATAGAAATAGATGAACTCATAAACTCCTTAAACAGAGGTAACAATCAAAACTAAAGTTGATCCATCTTCATTTAAGCAAGATTACAAGTTCAAAGACCAAAATCAGAGCAAAGAATTACTAACTACATCACAAGAGCCTACAACCATCAGCATTAGTAGTAGAATAAACCTAACAGCACTAAAGTCAATATCAATATCAGTATCAGGTCAATAATCCGGGTTTGAAAGCAAGAATTCGAAATCATAAACATAAAATCTCAAACAGAAGTTGAAATTGCAAAGGAAGGTATCAGATCTGAAGATCTGAGCAAAGTTTGAACACAATTCGAAGACAAGATAAAGAAAAACAAAACCTAAACATTCCTCATCCGAATCCAAGCTCAAACCTCCACAATCGGCTGTTAAACAAATATGTTTTCGGAAACCTCCCTTAAAACATCCAAAAATCAATCTCTGAGCTTCCAACTATTACCAGAGAAAGCTCATAACTCTTGGAAACCTCCCTCAAAGCTCACATCCATCTAGTACCCTCACCATCCGAAAAAACAGAGCAAAGATCCTATGATTGGCGAAGCTAATCCAATTGATCAGATCAATTTAACCTCGCGGTGGTATGGAGATCGGAAAACAACCAGAGACTTGCGGAAACCTCCCTTCAAGCTCTGGTGGATGCAAAGATTACTTAATCTGGAAACCTCCCTCGATCAAGTGGCGGTGGCGTAACAGAACCCAAATTGCGATCTGGAAACCTCCCTCGATCGCTCTCTGATCACCGGAAGATGAACGTCGGCAGCTGATGATTGTCGTTCTTGAAGAAGGTAAGCTCTCGGATCTGGAAATCGGAATGGAGGCTGCGGCGCTCGCGGAGAAGAAGATGCTACAATGGAGAAGTCGTGAGGAAGACAAGCCCAACTGTAGCTTCTCACGCGAAGCCTTTTAAACTTCTCAGATCTGATCGGACGGTCCAGGTCATTTCTGGCTTGATCAACGGCTGTGATGTCTTCAGATCTGGATCAAAACCTCTGGATCCTCATCTATAGCTCAGATCTATCCCTCATTAGGTTGGATGAGCCGGATCTTCAACGAATGGCTCAGATCTGTTCAATCTTGGATGACGGCCTATAATGCTCCGAGGCTTGATCGACTTGATTAGCCCTTGATTTGAGCCCAAATGCAGCCTGATCTGATTGGGTACATGACCCTTTTGATGCCTACAAAATAACAAACAAATATTAGCATCAAACTAAGCCATAATAACATAATTTGCAATTTAGTCCAAAATTGATACAATGTATAAAAATGTAATGTAAATATGGGTTCTATATATGAAAACTACATCAAACCATGATTATATGAATGAGAATAGTATAGTAAAATCATGGTTATCAACTTCCCCCACACTTACTTTTGAACGTCCCGTGAAAGTCAAGAAAAACTAAAAGTCATCTCCACACAAATTCCCTAGCAATACCTAGAAGATAGTAAAAAGAATTTAACTAAGATCATCTTTAAATTCACAAACATTCATGAATACAATCCAAACAATAATCAGTAGTTATGGTGGTTTCAATCCAATCGAAAAAATTAAGCAAGTTGCATCTCACAAGGAATTTACCTAATCTATCTCTCACACTCAAAACATGTATTAGTGGAGCTCACTCAATGTCACTCACAACATTTCACTACCATAAGCTTCCTTATTTCCTACTTCTCCACCACTATAAACATAGCATACATGAATCAAAAGGATTTAATCAACAAGAATTGAAATGGAATCAAAAAGAACAATAAAAATGAATAAAATAGGCAAAAGTAAAGAATTCAATGAAGAAAATGAGAGAATTAGAGTATTGGAGGAATATACTTGATGAGTTGACCAATTTGATGTGTAAAAGATGAATACCATTTGACATTATCAATACAAAAGATCAAGCTAAACTCTCCTTCAATTTGATGGCAAACAAAGAATCTTGATACTCTATCTTCCACTTGATACTCTCTTGATGTGCCAAAAATTTTATTCTTACTGTTTTTACTCTTTTTCCACTTCAATTCCAGCATTTGAAACTCAAATCATCTCAAATCAACCAATGGATAAGAAATCCCTCCCCCACACTTAAAACTTTGGCCGTCTCGGACAATGAAACACATCATGATATCCAATGACTTGATAGATTCAAACCACTCTTCTTCTTTTAATTCTGCAGATTTAATTTTCTTTTCTTTCTTTGTTTCTGTGTCTTTCTACTGTTCCATTTCCAGCAGTAAGCAAGCTTGAGATTCCTTCACTTCAGTACTGTAGAAATAGAAGCAGAGTTCTGTTCCAAATTTGCTGTATATGACCTCTTAAGTGTCAGCATATCAAATGTCAAGTTGAGCTCAAAGAATTCACTTGGTATTAAAACCTGCAATCAATTTGGCACACAAAAATTAAAATGTTCTACTTGATATCCGCAAAAACATATTCCTCTAAACTTTTCCTCAAACAGAACCTTGAACTCAGTTTCAGAATTCAAAAGTTGAAACAATTCCATCTTATCTCATCTACCATTCTGAAATTCAATCAAATGACATTCTGTATTTCAAATTCCAGCAGCTCATAATCCTGGTATCTAACAAATACACTTCATTAAATCATATACATTAAGCTTACTCAAACTAACCAGCAGTTTCCTCAGCATCTATGATAGCAAGAGAAAGAAACTAATTAAAACTTCACAAATTCAGCAAAATTCTGATATCAATTTCAGAAAAAGTACAAAGATTTGGCACAAAATTTAAATACAGAAGCATCCTCTTAGAGTGTTGCCATTGAAGTCATAGTAATTTAATCCTTAACAACTGAATTCAAGTTGTATCCTTATCACTCTTTGATTTAGTTATTCACTTAACCTTTGAAATCACAGCTCCAGTTTAGAACTTTGATTTCATTTCTGCAAATGCTGCAGAAATTTCGAGTTTGGATTTGGTTTTTCAGAGCTGCAGAAATAGCTTAGAAGGTTTTTTTCAGAGCTAAGTTTCAGCATTTTGATTTTAATTTCAGAAATCAACACCAATAAACATTCAGCACATACCAAGTTCTTGCCCAAACTGAAAAGAAACTGAATTCTTGATGCTACTAATCAAAAATAGCATAGAGATTTTGCACTAAACATTCACTTATTGGTTCAAAACCTTGCTGCAATTTCAGATTTTAGTCTCAATGAATCTTCAGAAGATACTCAATGAATTGCCAAGGTTTTAGATATTTCAGAACTTGCAAAACACATAGATAATCATACAGCAACAGATTTCTTAAATTTCTGCATTTCAGGATTCAGATTCAACTTTGTTTTACTTCCTTCTTGAAAGACTTGAGAAATTCTGATTTCAAATTTAAGTCACTGCTGTTTTAACTCTTAGTAAGTTGCATTTGTCACAAAAATAAAAATTCAGAGTTCAGTAACTCTTCTAACTATCAATGTTTAGCTTCTACAGGTTAAAATATGTTTCCAGATTCAGCTTCAAAGTTAGAATTTAGATCCTGAATCATCCCATACATTGAATGGATTCATTGAATGCTCTTAACTCCATTGATAACAACACTGAATTCCATTTCCTGCTGCCCAGCTTCCATCCTCTGATAACAGCACTGAATTCCAGTGTTCCTGTAAAATCTGCAGTAAATTCTCTGTTATTCAGATTACAATAAACAAGAATCTGTAGTTAAACAATAGCACATTCTGGAAATAAACTTCTCCATCTCTGAATTGTTTCCACTAAGCAATCAGTTTCATAAATCTGAATTTTCCACTGATTAGTAAATTGAAACAAAAACTTGGCACACAAATCTTCACATCATTAACAAATGCATGCAACATCTTAGCGGAATGAAAAGAGACTAAACTCATGCTGTTACTAATCAAAAACAGCATAAAGATTTAACATAATCATGTACTCATTGGTACATTGGTTCATTTCTGCAATTCTGCAAATCTTGGCACTAATCAATATGTTTGCAATTTCTTAGTTACAGTCCGGATTAAAGAGTCACTTCAAAACTCACAGAAAATATCACAAATAAGCAACATCTTCACATTAATATCAGATTTCAGAACTTGAAGAAGTTGACAGATTACATATGTACAGCAGCAACCATAAATCCAGCATTTCAATTACCCAAATAGCTTCTGAAATTTCTGCTAAACAGCAGTCTTCAGAATTCAGGAAGTTTCAGAATCTGCTTCGTGATCAGATTTTCAGCAACAAATCCACGTTTCAACGGCTAATAGTCTTCCATATCAGCAGCTCTAATAATTCAACAATTGGCCCATCTCTTTAACAATTAATTTTCAGAACTGAGACTGAATACTGCTCTGCTCCATTTCCAGCAATTTGATAGTCTCCAATTGAATTCTGAATTATAATCCATTTTTTTGATCAGATATCAATAGCTAAAAGAGCTTCCTGTTTCAGTTACATTTCTAATTTCTTCTATTGTTTCAGTGATTCAAAGCTCTGAAATTTCTGTTATACATTGATACAAAACAGTTCCATCTTTCTTGTTTCTGCATTTCTGTGTTTACACCAGTTCCAGCTTCAACACTTGGTCTTTCAGTATACTTTTTTTTTTCATTTCTGATTGATATCTACTTCTTAGTTAGCTAGAAAATGTCTTCATTTATGAAGTCCAGAAAACAATCAACTTTAATTCCATCACAACATCATTTCCAAACCATCAAAGTTTCCATTTCATCAATTCTTCTTAAATGCAATCTGTCCTTCTGTTTTAACCTTGAATGAACTTGTCATCTCTTACCTAGATTCCATCTCAAATTTGAAATTCTTAAAAACTGATATTCTTGATTCTGAAATCAGTTTCAATTCTGATCTCACTAATTAGTGTTGCCCCTGACTTTTGATTCACACTTGATACAAAACTCCTGCACTTCCATGTTTTCCTGCATTTCAAATGTTTCATTTCTGCACATTCATTCGTTTCCTTTTCTGCTTCTTAATTCTTATCAATTCCTGTTTTGGCTCAGATTTCCTTAACAGTAATAGCAAACATTAACTTCAATTCAGCAGTTCATCTTTTAACCAACAAGGACTCAACTTAGAACTTCTGATTTCTAGCACTTAGGTTACAGAAATGACTCCATTGTTTTCTTCTTTTACTTTATTGGAAAGATGATCATTACCAATTTTAGACTCTCACACTATCATTTCAATTGCTTCTTTATCAACAAAGTCAGAACAAAATCTGTTGCAGAGTACTATTTCTTGTTTTCAGCAATTCATTTTCATTCACCTTCATTCAGCTACGGCCTTTTAATCTCAGACAATATGAAGAATTTTGCAGAAGCTGTGATCATCCAGAATCTGCCATAGAATTTGGCACACAATAGATCAAGTTGCTACTTCAATTTCATAACTGATCTTTAATGCAGTGAGTTGCAGTTTCTGCAGAGAACATATATCAGATTAGCAACCTTGCTCTATGTTTCACTATTCTTTTCCATGCAGTTATTCACTTCATTATTGTCTCCCAACCGCAACACACATTCACTGAAATGTGTATATCAGTAGACCCCACTGCCTTAAGCAATTTGAGCACTTGATAATGCTCCAACAATTCCAATAAACCATACAAATGAAAATCTCTTGTCATTTTCATATCATACTCGAAAATCAAAGATCAATTTCTCATAAAGCCATCTAAAAACTTCATCATCTTCAAACGGATACCAATCTTCCCCCACACCTAACCCTTTATCCATCTAGTCAATCCACTTCATCTAGAATTCAACCAATACTCTCAATGAAATAATGACGAGCAAAGATAATAAAGAATTAGAATTCTAGATGAGAATGTTTCAAGAAAATTGTAGAGAAAGAAATTAGAAATTATGAGGGGGAATAAAATTGACAAAATCCTTAATTTCCATGCATACATATGCTATTATGATTTTGAAAAGAAACTAAGCAAGTTCTAGAGTTCAATTGCTATGAGCACATGTCACACAAAAATACAATAGTGTTTAGGCTTAAAGTGGTCCTCTCTAGGTATTTTTTTTAATGCAATCAAGCTCAATTGATCAAATTGCCATCCACCACAAAATTAACCAATATCATGCAAGAAAAGCATCCAATTATGTTAAATGACCTAAAATTGATGATCAAATTTAAGAATCTTTTACCATCTTAAAAATATTACTAGACAATTCATGGGAGAATTTATTCAAAATTGAAATGTTATGTACTAAACAAAATGCAAAATATGAAAGCAAAGTGTGGAAGTAAAATGCAAATATAGGAAAATGAAACTAAGGAAATGTATAAAGCAAAAAGAAACAAAAACAAGGAACAAACTCCCCTTAACTCCGGGCGGTTGAAAAAGATTAAGCAAAAGAAGCCACCCTAGAAGTGGAGTATCCTTGGTTGCAGTAAAATTCCCTTTATTCTTCATTTTTCCCTTCAAAGCTTTTTCTGGAGGTCGTAGGCGGTTCAGTGTAAGCATCCACTCCGGAAGCTTGTATTCTCCTACAACATCAACAAAAGAAAACAACTCCCACACATATGTGGGATAAAAAGGAGATAGGAGAATATTAGTTTGGGTAGAAAATTTGTCAACCGATGAATCACAACTAATAAAGTCAACGAATGGTACCTCTATTAAATCTTCTGATAAATCACAAACAATACTCACCTTGTCATCTTGATAGGTACTTGGAGTGGTGATTGTTACCTCCTTTTCATCATGATATGGCACATACTGTGGTTCTGGTGATGGTTCATCCTCATGTAGTGATTCTTGGGTGCTTGGCTCCATAGCACAAGTCCCTACACTCTCTTCATCATCATCAGGTGATTCTTGAGGTAATGCTTCCAGTAAGCATTCCCCTACACTTAAATCATCTTCAAAAACATGTTCAGAACCTGAATCACTAACAACATCTTCAACAACAATATCAGTAAGATCAGAAATTTACATAATTACATAATCATCACAAAAAATATTAGAAAAATCATGTGAAGTAATGGGAGTAGGGTCAGGCCTGACAGAATCGCTACTTTCCATCTCTCCACTAGAGTTTTGTGCTTGCAGCTGATTGATGGTTGATGCAATTTGGTCTATCTGTAACTGTAGGTTCTGTATCCTTGAGATTTGTTGCTCTTGATGCTCATTCATTTGTTGCATGATCTCCTTGAGTTTCCATGTTGTCTCATCCATTTGAAAATCATTCTGTTGATAAGGTTGTGGCATAAAATTTGTTGAAAACTCTTGAAACCCATATGAACTCTGGTAGGTTGAAAATGGCTCAACAAATTGTCCTTGTGCACTTTCATACCTGAAACATGAATTATCCACCCAATTAGCATTAAAACCATTAGAAAATGATTCATACCTATTTTGTTGATCCATGCTTGGGTAAAACTGATACTCAGGTTGAAAACACTGATAATTCTCCATTCCACCTCCAAAATTCTGAAAATATGGATCCATGCTTAAGAAATCTCCTGTTCTTCACTACAACACTAGAAATCAATGTTAGAAGACTCAAATGCATAAAGTTTCAATCACATGAAAACATGAACAGTAAAAGCATTTAAAAATTCAAGAACAAATCAACATAAAAATATAAAAAGAAATAAGAAATCAAATCAATCAAGATGCTAACAAATAAAATCACTCAATGCATCAATCTAAAATTAAACACACACTACTAGTTAGTTGCATCCCCGGCAACGGCGCCAAAATTTTGTGTTGGCCATTTTCATGTCACGTGGCACATCAAATTAATTAAAATTGAAACTCATTAAAATTAAAACAAGCGTTGTAGCAACGAGTCCCAAGTCGTATTTTTTTTCCAAGGGTTACTAATAAATGTGTGAGTATTCTAGAATTGATTCACATAGCAAATTGAGTTCTTCTTCAATTGAAACTAAAATCAAATCAGGTTTATTATTCTCTACATATCACTCTCTTCTTAACTTGATCACCTTCCTTCCAACCAAATGAACATCACTTAAACGAGGATTTTTATGCATCATTGAATCAAATGGTTCAATTCCTATCTCCACAATCTACAATCTCAGTAACGAGGTACACAATCAAATCTCAGGTTAAGTATCTACAACTAAGCTTATTCACAAAAATAGATGAACTCTTAAACTCCTTAAACAGAGGTAACAATCAAAACTAAAGTTGATCCATCTTCATTTAAGCAAGATTACAAGTTCAAAGACCAAAATCAGAGCAAAGAATTACTAACTACATCACAAGAGCCTACAACCATCAGCATTAGTAGCAAAATAAACCTAACAGCACTAAGGTCAATATCAGTATCAGTATCAGGTCAATAATCCGGGTTTGAAAGCAAGAATTTGAAATCATAAACATAAAATCTCAAACAAAAGTTGAAATTGCAAAGGAAGGTATCAGATCTGAAGATCTGAGCAAAGTTTGAACATAATTCGAAGACAAGATAAAGAAAAACAAAACCTGAACATTCCTCATCCGAATCCAAGCTCAAACCTCCATAATCGGCTATTAAACAAATATGTTTTCGGAAACCTCCCTTAAAACATCCAAAAATCAATCTCTGAGCTTTCAACTATTACCAGAGAATGCTCATAACTCTTGGAAACCTCCCTCAAAGCTCACATCCATCTGGTACCCTCACCATCCAAAAAAACAAAGCAAAGATCCTGTGATTGGCGAAGCTAATCCAATTGATCAGATCGATTTAACCTCGCGGTGGTATGGAGATAGGAAAACAACCAGAGACTTGCGGAAACCTCCCTTCAAGCTCTGGTGGATGTGAAGATTACTTAATCTGGAAATCTCCTTCGATCAAGTGGCGGTGGCGAAACAGAACCCAAATTGCGATCTGGAAACCTCCCTCGATCGCTCTCTGATCACCGGAAGATGAACGTCGGCAGCTGATCGTTGTTGAAGAAGGTAAGCTCTCGGATCTAGAAATCGGAATGGAGGCTGCGGCGCTCGCGGAGAAGAAGATGCTACAGTGGAGAAGTCGCGAGGAAGCCGAGCCCAACTGTAGCTTCTCACGCGAAGCCTTTTAAACTTCTCAGATCTGATCGGACAGTCCAGGTCATTTCTGGCTTGATCAACAGCTGTGATGTCTTCAGATCTGGATCAAAACCTCTGGATCCTCATCTATAGCTCAGATCTATCCCTCATTAGGTTGGATGAGCTGGATCTTCAACGGATTTCTCAGATCTGTTCAATCTTGGATGAACGGCCTATAATGCTCCGAGACTTGATCGACTTGATTAGCCCTTGGTTTGAGCCCAAATGTAGTCTGATCTGATCGGGTACATGACCCTTTTTATGCCTACAAAATAACAAACAAATATTAGCATTAAATTAAGCCATAATAACATAATTTGAAATTTAGTCCAAAATTGATACAATGTATAAAAATGTAATGTAAATATGGGTTATATATATGAAAACTACATCAAACCATGATTATATGAATGAGAATAGTATAGTAAAATCATGGTTATCAAGGTGCTGTCGAAATTTCTTCAGACAGGGACTCCCCTGGGGCGTGACAATTTAGTGGTATCAGAGCAGGTATACAATACTTGCTATGTGTTCTAGATTTTCGAGATTTATCTGATACCAATTTATTTGGTATCAGAGCACGGTTTACGAGTTTTATATTCCGTGTTTTGGATTTCGTATTTTAGTTTTCTTGGTGTGACTTTTCGGGTTTTGGGACCTGGCAGCGGCAGAACATCTCCAAGCTATAGGAGGTATGTGGTATATTGTTATCCTACCTTTTGTTAGTATATGCACTGTTGACTATTATAGTTTATGACATGTATTAGCATTCTTTATTAGTACCTGTTTAGATGTTATAGCATATATTTCATGTATTTGGTAAACCACTGATCATGGTCGACCCAGATAGAGATCAAGGATTACGGTCTCGGGAGACTTTTCATATCATATTACTAGTAGTTTTAACTTCTGTTACTACTAGTTGGTTAGGAGATGGAGTCATATACCAGCCTATGTTATTATTAGCTAGGTAGTGACTAGTAACTATATATATTCTAGTTGACTCAGTCAGTAGAATACCGATATACTTTAGTTAGTTTTCGTCGATAGATGATTGATCTACTCTTGTTAGATCGGTCAATAGAAGTTTGATTTACCATAGTTGCTTGAAGAGGATTAATGTAATCTCAATCAGTTGGTAGATGACCGATTTAGTTTTGTTGGTCCGATCAGTAGAGGACCATCATACTCTATTTTATAGAGATGCTGATCTTTCGGTTATTCGTGCTTAGTTGGATATTTGGAGTACATTTGAGTACAGGGCTTGTACTGACGTGGAAAAGACTGAATTAGCCGTATACCATTGTCGGCTTGGTCAGTCTATTGAGGATCGATGTATCCTATCCTATGGGTACTTTAATTTTTAGACTTTATATACCTGGTTGGATAACTTATATGTAGCATGGGAAATATCAGGTTGATTGGATGTTGATTCTGCATATCTATGTGGTGTGTACATGTGATTATTATGCGTTGTAGGAGTGTTATGATGGACAGTCTAATTGCATGTAGTGGGTGTATACTTTTCCAGTTATGATTGAGGTGGATTTCTAGTAGATTATACCCGAATGGTCTGATTGGTTATTGGAGGTATTTGGTCGATTAGATCTATGCTGTGAAATGTGCACATGTGTTTGAGTGTTTTATTGGAGGTATCTTATCGATTTAATCTGAGTTGTGATATGTGCAGATGTGTTCGGTATAATATTTGAGGTATCTTGTTCATTATATTTGTTCTGTGTGTATACACGTGTCGATTATGATTTGTTAGAAGTATTACGTTGATTATACTCTTCACATAGGTGTATATATGTCATGTGAGTGTTGTTTGAGGTGTATTGTCGATTATACCTATATTGATATGTGCACACGGGTTCGATATGCATTGTTGGAGGTAGCACGATGGTTTATACCTTTGTTGTGAGTATGTTTGGTGTGTACTAATTGGAGGATTATGTCGATCATACATATGTTGTGTGTGCACATGTGCAAGATGTATGGTTGGTAGCATCATGATGATTCTACCTATGTTGAATGTAGAATGTTAAAAGTCTACATTATGATATTTATTGTATTACCTTGTCAACTAATTCTCCTATTAGTGGGTGACCGACCCACTAGGATGATGATAGAGTTGACTATGGATTTGATTTGCTTACTGGGTTGTTATACCCTAGGCTACCCACAGTGATCTGTGGTAGAGAGATCTCGTGCAGTCTCTAGCTGGATAGTTAGGTGCCTTGGGCACTTATGTATTGGTCGTGGTGGAGCGTTGCTCCCACACATGTTATGGATTGTTGTGGTGGAGCGTTGCTCCCACATATTGCGGATTGCATGTAGCGGAGCATTGCTCCCATATTTATTGTAGATACATGTTTCGGATTATTTGTGGTGGAGCGTTGCTCCCACATATGGAAGATTTCTTGTGGTAGAGCGTTGCTCCCACATATGTGGTATTTCGTGTGATGGAGCGTTGCTCTCACACTGGAGGATCTATTTTTGGTGATTTATATCGTTGGTGATCATATCTGTTTATTGTCGAGGATCTTATGGTTAGGAATGTCTGAGATACGGACATTATGTGTCTTAGTTTTACTATTAGGGCTTGCGGTGTCCTAGATGTTATCATGGACTCGATGATTTGGGGTATCACTAGGATGTTTGGATTGGTTTCTATTGTCTTTGTTGCCGATGTTGTGATCTATTTCAGATCCAAGGTGGGTCACGTACACCATCTTCGCATAGTTCTAAAGATGTTTCGACGGAAATGTCTGTATGTGAAGATCAGTAGTGCGTATTTTGGTTGTCTTCTGTGAGATGTTTGAGACACCCGGTCACCAGTAGGAGTATATTGTGGTTTCACATGAGATAGATGTTGTTACCGTTGGGAGTAGGCGGAGTCTAAAGATGAGACTCGCAACCCCCTTTGTCGAGCTAGTTGTTACCAGAGGCTCGTTGGAGGTTTTCCATGCGTTGCTATGCCACTGACACGCCTGATCAGTAAAGGTGTGAAGTTCACGTGGTCCGAGGACTATGAGACCAGCTTTCAGGAGCTGAAGCGGAGATTAGTGTCGACTCCAGTTTTGATTTTACGTTCTAGAGAGGACGGATTCGTGCTCTATACCAACGCGTCTCTTCAGGGTTTAGGCGCTGTTCTGATGCAGCACGGTAGAGTATTCTCATATGCTTCTCAATAGTTGAAGGAGTATGAGAAGAAATACCCAGTTCATGATCTAAAGTTGACTGCTATTATTTTTGCCCTGAAGATTTGGCGGCATTTCCTGTATGATATTACATTGAGATTCTCACTGACCATAAGAGTCTCAAATATTTGTTCACTCAGAAGGAACTTAATCTTCAACAGAGGAGATGGATGGAGTTCCTGAAGGATTATGATTGTACCATTAGCTATCACCCGAGAAAAGCTAATGTGGTTACTGATGCACTTAGCCGGAAGTCCAGAGGGACTTTAACTTGCCACCGAGTTGTGGTCATAGACTTGATTCAGGGCTTCTCCGAGTTGGACCTTGAGGAGTAGGGATAGATAGAGTAGGGTACTCTGGTTACCATGGTTGCTCAGTCGTCGATCAGGACAAGGGTCCGAGAGCCCTAGGCTGCTGATCAGTATTTGCAGTTTATTGACAGCCAGATAGCTTCCGGGCAGCAGACCGGGTTCACACGAGACGATGTGGGTGTTATACAATTCCGAGGCAGATTATGCATACCTCCATTTCACCCGGTCAGGGAGGAGTTACTTCAGGAAGCTCATCGCTCTTGATTTGCGATCCACCCAGGCGCGACCGCATGTATCGAGATTTGAGGCGTTTCTATTGGTGGAACTGTATAAAGAAAGACATCGCGCAACTTGTAGCGAGAGGTCTTGTCTGTCAGTAGGTGAAGGCAGAGCACCAGATACCTGCCGGATTATTTTAGCGGATTCCTATTCCTGAGTGGAAATAAGAACATATTACCATGGACTTTGTGGTGAGTCTGCCTACAACACGACGAGGTCTTGACGCGATTTGGGTAATCGTTGATCGTTTAACCAAATCTGCGCACTTCTTAGCGATCTGGAAGACTGATCCCCTGGATCGATTGGCAGATCTGTATTGCCGGGAGATCATCAAATAATATGGTGTCTCATTGAGTATTATTTCGGATAGAGACCTCCGGTTCAGCTAAGGTTTTGTGTATTGGATTGTGGAGGCAGTTGAGAGGACCACTTGCCATTGGTAGAATTCGTCTACAACAACAGCTTTCAATCGGGTATCCAGATGGCACCGTTTGAGGCGTTGTATGGTAGGTCTTGTCGGACACCCACCCTCTGGGATGAGGTTGGGGAGACCCAGTTGTTGGGACCTCATAGAGCTCAGCATGAGGCAGAGTTGGTCCATACTATCAGACGGAGGATGTCAGAGGCGTAGGACTGCCAGAAGAGTTATGCAGACTGGAGTCGGAGACTCTTAGAGTTCTCTGCAGGCGACCATGTATTTCTGCGAGTTTCACCCACGAAAGGGGTGAAGAGATTTGACTTCAGAGGTAAGCTAGCTCCGCGATACATTGGACCTTTCCAGATCTCGGAAAGGATTGGAGTAGTAGCATACCGGTTGACACTACCACCGTCCCTGGCAGGAGTTCATGACGTATTTCATGTGTCTATGCTGAGGAGATATATATATCCGACCCGACACATGTGCTGACAGATGTCTCGGTTCCCGTTTAGCCTGATGTGACCTACGAGGAGGTTCCGGAATGGATTCTAGACCGGAAAGAGCGCCAGTTGCGGAACAAGACTATCCGGCTGGTTAAAGTCGGATGGCAGCATCATACAGACGAGGAGACTACTTGGGAGCTCGAGGATACTATCTGAGCTCGATATCTCCATCATTTTCACTTGAGGTATGTGATTTAATTTACAGTTCAGCATTTATACTCTTTACATGTTGTTAGTATTTGCTGATGATAGATAACGAAATTTGGGGACCAAATTTTTATTAGTGGGGGAGAATGTAAAATATCGAAAAATGGTGAATAATGATAAGGAAATTTCCAGAATTTTTAGAAATTTTCTGGAATTTTTCGGAAATCGTATGGCTCAGGTTACTGGGATAAAAACGGGGCCCAAGGAAGCCTCTTTAGGTTACCCCATTTAAACGAGGAAATGTATATTTTCTTTAAATCATTTCCTTTTTCTTTTTCTTTTCTTTTATTTTCTTTTTCTCCTTTCCCCCGTTGTTTCCCCCCTTCCCCCCCCCCCCCCCCCCCCCCCCCCGCGTGCTTTTCCTCTTTTCCTCCGCCAAACTCAGCCCGTGCCCTAACTTCCTCGCGCCGGCGGTTTCCTTCTCCTCTTTCCCTTTATCTTCTGTGACAGCAAAGACTCGCCTCTGCCTGACTCTTCTCCTCTTCTTCGAGCACCGACCCTCCACAGATTTACCTTTCCTTGTGCCCTAGATCTCCCGTCGACGCCTCCTTTTCGGCGACACCCGAGCATTGCTGTCGTCCACGTGCCTTTGTACTATCACCGGCCAAGCCCTCCAAAGGACTGCCCCTGCTGTCCCGGCCATCATCTTTCTTTCCGAAGGACAAGTGATGCCGGGAGTAATTGCTGAGAACACTGTCCGAGCCCTTCCTCCGATCCCTGAGCAGTGCCGGTTGCCGCTCCTCCTCAGCCCTAGTGCCAGCACAAGGATTGGGTAAGGCATTTCGATTTTTGATTATAAGTTTGTTGAGGTTTGGATGCTAAGTGTGTTCATTAATTGAGGATTTAGATTACACTCTAGTAATTGAAAACTAGTGAGAGTAATTGATGGAGAGCGTGAAAGAATAAAGTTATTAAACTTGAAGGAGTAATTTTACAATTATTGTAGCTTGTTCTGTGATGTATATGTGAAGTGTTGAAATAAACTGAGTAAGGGATTTTGGGGAAGATGTGTTAAAGTTTGATAAAGTTGTGGAAGTTTGAAATTTAATGTAAAGGTATTACACAGAGTTGATCTTTGAGGTCGATTGATCATTATGTTGGCGTGCTGCCATAGATAGGTTGTTTGTTGTAGTAGGTTGTTAAATAGGAGGTTAATCAATAGTCGTATTCGTTTATGATTATCCTAAATAGGTTTGAGGATTTAATTTAGCTAATTAATTTATATGTAATTAGCTAAATCTGTATATTAAGTATTACAGGACCTTGACGCGAGAAGAGCATCTCGACGTTGGATTTGACTGGATTGGACCTACTATTGGAGGCGGGCACCTCTTGACTTATCTTTTATGATATTGTCAATTGGATATGCATAGTATTTTATAGCTACAAGCAATGATCATGTTTGTCTTTGGTATGTCACTGTTTGATACCCATAGCATGTTCTGTTTGTCGCTGGTTATGTATCCATGTTTATGCCTTGTTATCATTGTCATGAGTACCTTAGTTCCTAGAGTAAATGACATACCATGCTTTACTGAGTTTATGACTAGATTCTGGATTTTTATTATCTGGCATGTGTACCTATATTTTTATATTATATCTGATCTGTGTACCTAGACCATTTTTCTTTGATTTATGTATATTGATGGTACATATTTTATGGAGGTGGATATGTTCAGAATCTAGGGTTTTTTATTCCTTATCTGACAGGTGTACCTAGACCGTTGATTAGGTCAATTTATTATAGGGTACACATGTTATATATATGGATTGGTACAGGATATTGCCATGCTTAGTGCCATGCACCATTCGCATGATTGCATGCTGTGCGATTGTCGGCTCCATTATTGTTGAGCACATCGCCAGTTACATTTATCTGCACACACGACCACTTATGGGTTAGTGGTATATTAAGGCAGAGTGTGTTGCAGCAGGTGCTCTGTCAAGGGCTCCGTTGGTCCACTCATGGGTTAGTGTGACGCAGCGTTGTAGCAGGATAGAGAACCCTCCCCGTCATCGTGTATCGAGAGATGAGAGCATTGAGCTCCCCCATTTATGATTTGGGGTAGGAGGATAGATGTACTCCGACAACATCCCGTCCACTCGGTCACTCATCAGGAGCAGTGACGTCAGAGTGCACGGTTGTCACAGCACTACCCACTCGATCTCACCATCATGTGTGAGACGGCTGACTAGAGAGTAGGGGTAACCAGGACATGTCATTTCATCATACGCATTGATGCATTTATTGCTTGTGCTTGCTGCATTTATTTGCTGAATTTGGTTGGATGCATCTGTTTGACATGCATACAGGATTTATGACACTCTCGGTTTGATGACCTTTTATTCTGGATAGGATTTCCTGTTGAGTATAGCTTCCTCAGTTACCTTTCAGTTTTTGCATTTTTCCTATATATGATTAGGAAGCTGCATTCCATGTTTATTGCTGTTAGATATATCTTACTAGACATGTCTATTGGTATTCGCTGAGTTGTTGAACTCACCCCCGTTGACACTATATTTTTCAGGTACTAGATTCTTATGGTCGCTTGGGAGTATCCTGGCTGTCGGTTCCCATGTCACATCAGAAGACTATAGTTTCCGTTAAGTTTTATTTGTTTTATGTATCAGTGTGTTTAGCTCTGTACTCCGGTTTTGCTTCTGGAGCGTTGATGTTGTTATGTGGTATTTTGTATTGGTTGTTGGTTGTGTAAGCCTAGCCGGCTAGCAGTTTGTGTTTTGGTTTCTGTCATTTTCCGTTGTGTTTTGGTTTTGGTACAGCCGAGTGGGCTGCTTTACATATAACTGCGTGGTTGTATTTTTATTGTATCAGCCGAGTAGGATGTATCATATAATTGCGTGGTTGTGTGTATACTCCAGTCGCCTGTGGCTGATGTATATTGTGCATGTAGAAATGATTCAAATTATCAGCCGTACAGGGGAGGTGTTGTCGAAATTTTTTCGGACGGGGACTCCCCCAGGGCGTGACATGTTCTTTTACCATTTCATCCACTTCTATTGTTCTTTTTGCTTTTATTTCAATTCTTGTTGATTAATCCTTTTGATTCATGTATGCTATGTTTTATAGTCGTAGAGAATTAGAAAATAAGCAAGCTTATGGTAGTGAAATATTGTGAGTTGCATTGAGTGAGCTCCACTTATATGCATGCTTGAGTGTGAGAGATAGAATAGGCAAATTCCTTGTGAGATTGCAACTTGCTTAATTTTTCAATTGGATTAAAACTACCATAACTACTGATTATTGTTTGGATTGTATTCATGATTGTTAGTGATTTTTTAGATGATCTTAGTTAAATTCCTTTTTACTATCTTTTAGATATTGCTAGGGAATTTTCTATGGAGATTATTTTGAGTTTTCTTTACTTTCATGGGATGTTCAAGACTAAGTGTGGGGGATTTGATAACCATGATTTCATTGCATTATTTTGATTCATATATGCATGGTTTGATGTTGATTTTATATGTTTAAATTATGGTTACATCATATTTTGTGCATTGTATATATTTTGGACCTAATTGTAAATTATTGTATTTTTATGTTATTTGAGCTAATATTGATTCTTATTTTGTAGGCATCAAAGGATCTTGGATTTGGATCTATTTGGCCCGAAATTGGGCTCGAATCGGAGTTCAAACGAGAAGATCAAGCTTTGAAGCATTATGGGTCGTTTATCAAAAATAGGAGAGATTTGTACCATCCGTTGAAGATCTGGCCGATCCAACCTAATGGGAAGCAGATCTGAGCCATTGATGAAGATCCAGAAGTTTTGATCCAGATTTGAGTTCATCTAGCCATTGATCCAGCCCCAAATTAATCTGGATCGTTCATTGAAGACACGCAGATCTGGGTCATCCAGTGAAGATCTGGTCGATCAGACCTAAGGGAGAGTAGATCCAGACCCAAGATCAAGATCACTTATCCATAATTATTAGGCCACATTGGTGCACCTCCGATGACACTTGGCCTACAAACCTAATCTTCTTAACTTTGGATACCTTGTCCTTGGTTAATTTATTCTTAACATTAAATGGCTTTCCCATGCCATTTATTGGATTTTCCTTACTATAGTCATATGCAACCCTAGCATAAGACTTTCCCTTAATATTGGAGACACTAGATCGGTATCCTAAACCCGATCTGTCATTGTTGGGTTTTTAGCTACCCAACACCATACTTAAACCCTTAGATCCAACATTGAATCTTTCTAGGGTTTTCCCCAACTTATCAAGCTTTGTCTTTAAAGCTTGATTCTCCCTTTCTAGGTTCCTAAACCTAGAGCCAGCATGTCTACCATGGACATTCCTAGACATACCCTTTCTAGGCATGTGTCTCCCCTTCTTGGGATTAATGCCTAGGTTCTCTATTACCTTCTTCTCCTTAGGTAATGAGAATTTAAATTGTCTAGGTCTATCATGCATAGGTACCTTAGGGTTTTGATCTACATTAACCCTACTCCTATCATGATATCTAAAGCCAAAGTTATGCATGGGTAAATAATAACAATTATTTCTAGCATGCATGGAGGAGTTTAAATTTGAATTAAACTTCAAGTTAGGATATACCTCCCTTACCCTTGAAGTTTCCCCTTGACTTGAGCTTTTTTTCTTCTTCTCTTTCTCTCATTTCTTTAATTGCGCTAGCTTCTTAATCTCTCCCTTCTTGGGACATTTGGTATGGTAGTGACCCTTCTCTCTACACATGAAGCATATGATGCGTATTTTTCTCCTTCCTTGGATTTCTTCATTCCTACAACCCTTGTTAGTATTTAAATTAACTTGAATGGATTTAAGAGTTACCTTCTTCTTACTCATTGAACACCTACTCTTGTAGTGTCCCTTCTCATTGCACCATAAGCAAGTGATATGATCCTTTGACTTCACTTCGGTGGAGATGCTCACTAGGTGGACTTCTAAGACTTCTTCTTCTTCTTCTTCACTTGTCTTGGATTCTTCTTCAACCTTTGAGGATGTCTCCTCATCCACACTAATAGATGACATTTCTTCATCCTTTTCCTCTTCGGATGTTGAGCATGGCTCATCTTCCGTTTGCTCCTCCTCAACTTGAGCCACTTCATCCTTTTCTTCGGATTTTTCCTCTTCGTGTGTAGACATGAGTTCTTCCCATTGAACCTTTTTTATCTTGCTCCACAAATTGTGAGCATTCTCGTACTCACCTACATACCTCATCACATTAGAAGGCAAAATATCTACCAAAATTAATATTACCTTATCGTTTTCCTTTGACCGTGTGGTTTGCTCTTCCGTCCAATGTCGTGGTCGGAGCTTCTTCCCTTTTTTATCTTTCGGGACTTCGAATGGTTCCTTGATCACCATCATGATATCCCAATCCATGTTGAAGAAGTCCTCCATCTTCATCATCCAATAGGGATGTCCCATAAGCCTCCGCCTTCAAACTTCGGTGGTTCAATCAAGTCGGTCATCTTCTTATATTTGCTCTTCTCGGTGATCAGTCCGATGAAGTGCGACCTCGGCTCTGATACCACTTGTAGGGGATTGATGGCCGACTAGAAGGGGGGTTGGATAGACGGCACCCACAAATAATCGCTTCCTACGTATGTTAGTATGCACAGCGGAAATCTAATACTAACTACAAGTATGAAATCTAATCTAAAGACAATAAGAAGGGAAATGCAAACCAATTAACACGTCGATGTAGCGTTGTTCGGAGATTAGAGCTCCTACTCCACGGCTATCCGTAAGGTGGATGTTCTCGATCCGTCGATGGATGACTCCCCGGAAACTCTGGCTAGCTCAAACCTCTTTGTAGGTGGAGAAACCTTGCCACAAACTCACCAAGACCTCTTGGACACAAGAGAAACCTTGAGGACTGGTAGACTACTAATTAGACTTTAACCAAGTCTAATTTCATCAACTATAACTAAGTTCCCAAGCTTTGGTTATGTAGGTCACGGGTTGAAAACCCCGCCTACCAGTCAACTGCTAAAACCATCAGTTGACTGCCCTCTGTGGAAATTCGATCGTTACATCCCAACGGCTCGATACCAGCCGATTGGTAAAAAGTACGAGTCAACTGCTCCACACTGGTTGAGCGAACAGAAGCATTCTATTAGCTCCCAGTCGACTGATGAAACCACCAGTCGACTAGTACCCAAGTACAATTACTTAGCACTCGGGCCCTCACCCATATGACTCACTTGATGCTTCTTTGCAGCCTTGACCTCCTTGCCTTCAAGCTTACTTCATTTTGGCTCTCGTCCCTCGGATGCACCCAAGCCCACGGCTCGTCCCAATGTTATCCTTCGCGTATGCTTCGAAGTCGCTTCCCTCGGCCCTTATCCTCGCTCCTTGTCCACGGTCCCTCGGATGCTCCATCCTTCACCGGACCCGAAGCCATCAACCTGAGTCAAATGTGTCTCCTACAAACCTGCACAACTCAAATACACATATCAAATACAAGGGTGAACCTAACTTAAACTCTTTACTCAAACATCAAAATACATGATCGCACGGACCATTGGGATTGCTCCAACAGACTAGACATTGTAAATATTTGTACATCATTTACACTTTTATTTCTGCACATTTAATTATTATAATTTTAGGTGGTGTTTAGTTTAAGGGTTTGGGAATGAGAGAATAGATTCATTCTCAAACCTTGTGTTTAGTTGATAGGAATATAATTTAAATTTTAGAATGAAACTCAAAAACTTAGGTATTGATGAAACTCACCTCCTTCCTTGGGTTTTGATGGGAATGGGAATAAGAGTTAAGTTTTGGATGAAAATACCCTTAATATATTTGTTCAATATTTCATTTATATTACTTTCTCTCTCCTTATTCTCTCTCATCATACTTTCTCTTCCCTCAATCTCTCTTATCATACACTCTCTCTCCTTATTTTCTCTCATCATACTTTCTCTCTCCTCAATATCTCCTATCACACACACTCTTTTCTTACTTTCTCTCATCGCACTTTATCTCCCATCATACTTTCTCTCTCCTCATTTTCTCTCATCATGCTTTCTCTCCCATCAAACTCTCTTTCCTAATTTTTCCTCATCACACTTTCTCTTTCATCACGCTTTCTTTTTCATCATACTTTCTCTCATCACACACTCTCTCTCCTTATTTTCTCTTATCACACTTTTTCTCTCTTCATTGTCTCTTATCACACTTTCTCTCTTCACATTTTCTCTCTCCTCATTCTCTCTCATTATGCTCTCCCATCATACTCTCTTTCCTCATTTTCTCTCATCACACTTTCCCTTTCTTCATTCTTTCCCATTATATTTTCTCTCTCATCACACTTTCTCTTTATCTTTCTCTCTCATCATATTTTCTCCCACATTTAACTTTCCCTCATATCTATTTTTTTCTCTTATTTTTCTCAAGGATAAAAAAGTATATTTTGATTTACTCGGATAAAAAAGTATTCAAATGACCAAACATTATTTTTAAGAGTGATATCTATACTCATACTCATTCCCATTGCATAATACTATGATTCTCATTCTCATTCTGATTTCTAGGAAAGAACCAAACGCCACCTTAATTTCTGCACTTACATTCTTTTATATTCAAGAAATACAAACAAACTATTCTTGAATTATCTTGCTCTTGTATGTGAAGGTCTAATTTTGTAGGAGAATTATTACCTATAGTCCATGAGATTGAAAGGACCTTCAGAAGATGGAAAATTCTACAAAAGCAACAAGAAAAGCAAGCAAGATATAATATGGCAAACAAACCTCTTAAAAATTATGCAACACCATATGCTCAAGGTCAACAATCTAGTATCACCAGATTAACCATCAGAGCCAATAATTTTGAGATTAAGCTAGCAGTGATTGTAATGGTCCAACAACATCAATTTGATGGAGGCATACATGAGGACCCAAACCAATACTTGGGGGTTTTCTATGAAATTTGTGGAATAACAAGTATGAATGGAGTACCAACTGATGTAGTAAGACTATTCTTATTTGGTTTTTCTTTGAGAGATAGAGCAAAACTTTGGCTTACTTCTTTACCAGCAAATAGTATTACATCCTGGGCGCAATGTGAGCAAACATTCCTAAACAAATTCTACCCACCAAACAAAACAACATACATGAGAAATTAGATTGTTAACTTCAAACAAACTGATACAAAAACTCTTTATAAAGCGTGGGATAGATTCAAAAGTATGTTCAGATCATGTCCACATCATGGATTGGAAAAACGGTTAGTAATCCACACTTTCTATAATGAAATCAATTATCATACTTGTAACGACCACCCTTCTTACTACTACTACACTCTAAGGATGACCGTTACTTAAATGCTAACCCTACTTAACCGGTGTGATCGAAACCACGAGGAATCTCTACCGAAAAATTTCGGCAGAGTCTCCCCTGTACCGGTGACCATATCCGTAAATACATACAGAGTATACTCAGCCACAGGCGGCTAGAACATATATTTTCACAACCACGCAGTTTAATAAATCAAATCATATAAGTAATGAAAAGCGGAAACATAACTTCCTACTACAAAGTTTTCTTATCAACTTAATAAGAAATTAAGCTAAACAAATTCTTAAACTAAGTGAGTTCTTTAGCTAAGTCTCAAGGATCTCCATAGTCCACACATCACACACCGTCACAGCATCTCCTTGTCGCCTTCTTCCTTATACTTTAGCTTTTCCTTTATCTGCAGTAGGAGGAAAATAGTATCTATAAGCTAAAAGCTTAGTGAGCGCTATCCTACTCACAAAAACTCGATATGCATGTATATAAATAAAAACATGCTAAAACTGAATGCTAACATGTAAAGCTACTCATGCTCATAAATAGCAAAGAAATCAACTAACTGAAAAACTAAACATGTATAGCTAATCATGCTCATAAATAGCGAAGAAACTAACTAAAAAGCTAACATGTAAAGCTAATCATAGAACTATCATGTGTATCAATAAGAAACTGAATTGATACCTAAGCTAAACTAATTAATGCTAAACTGAGTCTAACTTGTATTCACATAACTAATTTGTGAAGTTTTGAAAACTATTTACATAATAGATTAAAATAATAATCATGCTGCTGATGGGCCCGGCAACTGTACTTGCTGTGCGCGCATCCCTAACCAAACCCGGAATTGCAAGTTCCAAGTCTAGTAGGGTTTACTAGGTTATCTAAACCTAGGGACGACTGTGGGAGCCCAACCCAATGGATATCTAATCCAGTACAGTGCCACTGCTGAAAATAAAATACTGATTTCATAGCTAATTTTCTTACCTTGCTTTAACTAGGTTATCTGAACCTAGAACTAGGTTATCTGAACCTAGAGGCGACTGTGGGAGCCCACCCATTGGACCGTAGTCCCATATAAGCTGAAGCAAGACTAAATAAGTTATTTCAAATGCTTCTACCGCATTTACTGAGCTATTAAAATGTCTACTGTAGCATTATATTGAGCTAAGCATTTTATCAAGCACTTGGTGTGCACTAGAACACACCCTACGTACTGAAAATCTGTATACAAAGCTTAACATAAATCTGTATGCAAAGCCTAACAAAAATCTGCATATTATGCTAATCAAAAATTCTGTACTATAAGCTTAATAAAAATCTATTCTAAAACTGAAATTCTGCATGCAATACTTATCAAAATCTGCAAGCCATACTAAACTGAAGTGCCTAAAAATAACATGGTACAACACTTAAAACCTCATACCAAAACTGAAAACACATATAACAGAACTTAATGGATCTACTCATGTTGATTTGTTTCTAACCGAGCATAGCCTAAAGGAAAATTACTACTGCTATCAAAGTTAACACAAGTTACACTAAAGCATGCTCTCAACAGGTTTGCAAATTCTGACTCGTTTCCAGTTAATTGCATATAAACTAAAATCTGTAAAGCTTACATAAAATGAACCACTTAAACACATGTTGTTCATGTCATTCTAATGGTAAAGAGGACTGGTAATGCTTATTAAATGGCACAGAAAAATCTAGAACTACATGCTCAAGATGAAGAGTTGTTTAGGTTCATGAAAGCAGCCTAAATTCAGAAATTGCATGCTCTAAAATAAAACTGCTCATACACATTGGATAGCATGGAATTAATTAAGTCTGCATACTAAGCTTGACACTATAAAAACAATCTTCACTTAATAAAAAAAAAAACTGTGTAAAACCTGTTAAAAGCTATACTTTTACATAGCAATTGGGATCTTTAAGCATGCTACAGCAGAAACAAACTAAGGAACGAGTAATTTGGATTCCTTAAACATGCTTCAACAGAAATAAGTCAAAGAAACAAGAAATCTGGATTCCTTAAACATGCTTCAACAGAAATAAGGCAAAGAAACAAGAAATCTGGATTCCTTAAACATGCTTCAACAGAAATAAGGCAGAGGAAACAATTCTTGGGAATTACTCTTAATCTTCCAGTCATCAATTCCTAAAGCATGCTACTGCCACATTAAAAAGAAATAAGCGAATCTCATATAGAACTCTCTAAGCATGCTATAGAATGCTACGGCAGAAATAACAGGGAGAAAACAAATCTCGGAAATTTCCCGTAATCCCTAAAATTCTGCACACATGATCCAAACAAAAGAAACTATATCCCTAGCACAATAATTTCGGCACAACACAATCCGAAACAAAAAGACATGCTGTGGATGATAAGGAATGAAATCAAATTCCGAAATCAAAAGGAAAAGAAGATCAATGTCGCGGAACTACTCCTACTGCAGGTGAGAAGCAACTCACCGAGCGTTCTTGGACTTACAACCGACGGAGACGACCTCTAGGGCTTCGGAGATGTGGTTGTTTCGGCTCTTCTTTGTGCCCGCGCGCTCTACTTGCCGATAAGAGCTTGGATCTGAAAGAGCTCGTGGAAATCCCCTTCGGTCGGCCGCCGGAGACTAAGCTAAGGCTTCGTTGTCTTCGTTTTCGCCCAAACAGCAGGGACGCCGCGCCGTCGCGTGAGAAGAGAAGATGAATCGGGAGTTTTTAGGTCACGGGAGAAACTTAAGTCCTCTTCTTATAACTAGGGTTTTTTTTTTATCAACTATAGCTTAAATACTATTTGTTCCCTACTTGATTAACAAAACTCTTGCAGCACAGTCGGTTAGCTGCTCTTGGCCGGGACCCCTAGTCACCGGTTCAATTCCCGCTGTAACTCCCTTTTTTCCTCTTTTATCTAAAATGCTCCTAACTATAACTTAAATAAATTCGCTTCCCTTCTTAATAACAAAACAACCGCAGACCAGTTGGTTGGCTGGGTTCGATTAAGGTTTAGCTTAGGTCGAGGTCGTGGGTTCGAATCTCGGCTTTGACAATTTTTTTTTGTCAAAACTTCCTTCGTTTAGTAAAAATACCAAACGACCTCCAAAAATTGCATAAAAATACTCTAAAAATTCCTAAAAATCTCTAGAATATTTTAAAAGTATTTCCAAATATTTTTATGGACTTTTAGAACTTGAAATAGGGAAAATTGGGTCGTTACAATTCCCCATACCTTATAAAAAGTTCATCCTCGAACTTAGAACAATTATGAATACTTCTGTCTCATACTGTCCTCACGCTCCCAAGTGACTTCCTCGTGCTTCTGGTTCTGCCAGACGACCTTCACTAGTGGTACTTCTTTGTTTCTTAGTCTCTTGACTGCACTGTCCACTATCTGTGTAGGTCTACTCTCATAACTAAGATCCTCTTGGATCTGCACTGACTGAGGCTCAATCACTTGGCTAGGGTCGTGAATACACTTCTTTAGCATGGAGACATGAAATACATTGTGTATTGCTGACATATCTTGAGGTAAGTCTAGCTTGTAAGCTACCTTCCCAATTCTCTCTGTGATCGGGGTAGGGTCCTACGTATCGAGGACTTAACTTGCCCTTTTTCTCTTGGGTTCTCCGATGTACTCGAACTGTGCTTCTGCTTCAGGTTGGAATACGACTTTATGTTTACGGCACTCTATGGAGGCACCGTATCTGATCAGGAAGTTCATTCCAAATATGACATCGTAGTCAGTCATGTCTAGCACTATCATATCACAAAAGAGTTCTCTGTCTGCTATCATGACTGGCACTGTTCTGAGCCAGTGCGTGGATGCCATAACTTCTCCCGAAGGTAATGTTGTTAGAAACTGACTACTGAGTACCTCTGGGGGTATTGCTAACTTTTCGGCGAATGCCCTGGCTATATAAGAATGGGTTGCCCCAGTATCGAATAAGATAGTTGTACTTTGCTGTAAAATACTAATCTGACCTGTAACAATTGTCGAGGCATTTGCTACGTCCTCTCTGGTGAGTGAGTAGATCCTCGCGTTCGTCGTAGCTAAGGGGGCTTCTAATCTGCCCTGACTAATGTGTGGACCATCTAGAGCGGCCTGCATCTGGTGTAACTGTGCTGACTGGCCTCCATACTGAATCGGCTGTGGGGGAGGAAAGCTGGTCTTGTTCGGGCATTGCTTAGCCATATGCTCTTCCTGCCACATTCGAAGCATCCTCGTGTGCCCTTGCGACAAACTCCTGGGTAAAATTTCCCACAAGTAGCACACTTGGGATAACTTGGGTGCTTGCTAGCTGGTCCTCCTTTTGGGTAATTCCCTGGTTTGCGCTTGTTGCTGCGGTTCCCTTTCCAGTTAGAACTGTGGCCTTGAGATTTCTGAGTATCTGAACTTCCTTGGCCTTTGGAATCTGAGGAGGTTTGCTCATTGCTGATGTTGTTCGGTAGTGCTCGGTGATCGAGCACCACCACTAGTTCTTCCGTGGCTCATGAACACCGCCACCACGCTCATTGCTATTTTCGGCCTCAACATTTTGAGCATCACCAACTCGTTCCTTTCCGTGTTGACTAATTCGGACATGGCGAGCCATCAATTTCTTCACGGCTTGCTCAACTGATAGGTCCTGACGAAACTCCGTGAACTCGTCGTAGTGGCGGTTTGTGACCGCATGAAAGAACTCCTCAAGAATTCTTTCTCAAGTCGCCCCGTCATCCGGTTCATCACGCCGCCCGACTCTCTCCACCACATACATGCGTCTCCAGCGTAAGGAGGCACACTTCACCTTCTCTGTTCTCGCCAGGTCCGAAGCTCCATCGTGCTCTCCAAGAGCCAACTGTGCTTGAGCATCCCACGGTTCGCCGGTGCCTAAGAAGTTCTCGCTTGATCCGCCGCCACCGGATCGTGTAAGTCTTCGCTTCCACCGAGCTACGTGCTGGGTCGGATCGGTGGAACCTCTATAAATCGCTGGGTCGCTAGGTTAGGTTCCGGGGTGAGTGGGAGTATTATTTGATTAGCCTTTAAGGTGGCTATCTCTTGTTGTTGTTCAGTAACTGAGCCACTAACGCCGTAAGGTCCGAGGGAGGCACCGAACCGCCTCGCCTTTGGGGCTCGATGGTGCTCGCTATCAAGGCCCTCATGCCATTTCTAAAGACATAGAGGATGCACATAACTAATCTAATCACGTTTAACTAGCTACTATAAACATGTTAGAGGCTATCACACATAAGCATGCTATAATTATTCCTAAACATGAAAGCAAGAAACATAAATAGAGTATAGGAAGACGGCAAGGCTGATGCTGATGTGTGTGATGCTGGAGAATGGGAACTGCTCTGATACCAACTGTAATGACCACCCTTCTTACTACTACTACACTCTAAGGATGACCGTTACTTAATTGCTAACTCTACTTAACCGGTGTGATCGAAACCACGAGGAATCTCTACCGAAAAATTTCGGCAGAGTCTCCCCTGTACCGGTGACCATATCCGTAAATACATACAGAGTATACTCAGCCACAGGCGGTTGGAACATATATTTTCACAACCACGCAGTTTAATAAATCAAATCATGTAAGTAATGAAAAGCAGAAACATAACTTCCTACTACAAAGTTTTCTTATCAACTTAATAAGAAATTAAGCTAAACAAATTCTTAAACTAAGTGAGTTCTTTAGCTAAGTCTCAAGGATCTCCATAGTCCACACATCACACACCGTCACAGCATCTCCTTGTCGCCTTCTTCCTTATACTTTAGCTTTTCCTTTATCTGCAGTAGGAGGAAAATAGTATCTATAAGCTAAAAGCTTAGTGAGCGCTATCCTACTCACAAAAACTCGATATGCATGTATATAAATAAAAACATGCTAAAACTGAATGCTAACATGTAAAGCTACTCATGCTCATAAATAGCAAAGAAATCAACTAACTGAAAAACTAAACATGTATAGCTAATCATGCTCATAAATAGCGAAGAAACTAACTAAAAAGCTAACATGTAAAGCTAATCATAGAACTATCATGTGTATCAATAAGAAACTGAATTGATACCTAAGCTAAACTAATTAATGCTAAACTGAGTCTAACTTGTATTCACATAACTAATTTGTGAAGTTTTGAAAACTATTTACATAATAGATTAAAATAATAATCATGTTGCTGATGGGCCCGGCAACTGTACTTGCTGTGCGCGCATCCCTAACCAAACCCGGGATTGCAAGTTCCAAGTCTAGTAGGGTTTACTAGGTTATCTAAACCTAGGGACGACTGTGGGAGCCCAACCCAATGGATATCTAATCCAGTACAGTGCCACTGCTGAAAATAAAATACTGATTTCATAGCTAATTTTCTTACCTTGCTTTAACTAGGTTATCTGAACCTAGAACTAGGTTATCTGAACCTAGAGGCGACTGTGGGATCCCACCCATTGGACCGTAGTCCCATATAAGCTGAAGCAAGACTAAATAAGTTACTTCAAATGCTTCTACTGCATTTACTGAGCTATTAAAATGCCTACTGTAGCATTATATTGAGCTAAGTATTTTATCAAGCACTTGGTGTGCACTAGAACACACCCTACGTACTGAAAATCTGTATACAAAGCTTAACATAAATCTGTATGCAAAGCCTAACAAAAATCTGCATATTATGCTAATCAAAAATTCTGTACTATAAACTTAATAAAAATCTATTCTAAAACTGAAATTCTGCATGCAATACTTATCAAAATCTGCAAGCCATACTAAACTGAAGTGCCTAAAAATAACATGGTACAACACTTAAAACCTCATACCAAAACTGAAAACACATATAACAGAACTTAATGGATCTACTCATGTTGATTTGTTTCTAACCGAGCATAGCCTAAAGGAAAATTACTACTGCTATCAAAGTTAACACAAGTTACACTAAAGCATGCTCTCAACAGGTTTGCAAATTCTGACTCGTTTCCAGTTAATTGCATATAAACTAAAATCTGTAAAGCTTACATAAAATGAACCACTTAAACACATGTTGTTCATGTCATTCTAATGGTAAAGAGGACTGGTAATGCTTATTAAATGGCACAGAAAAATCTAGAACTACATGCTCAAGATGAAGAGTTGTTTAGGTTCATGAAAGCAGCCTAAATTCAGAAATTGCATGCTCTAAAATAAAACTGCTCATACACATTGGATAGCATGGAATTAATTAAGTCTGCATACTAAGCTTGACACTATAAAAACAATCTGCACTTAATAAAAAAAAAACTGTGTAAAACCTGTTCAAAGCTATACTTTTACATAGCAATTGGGATCTTTAAGCATGCTACAGCAGAAACAAACTAAGGAACGAGTAATTTGGATTCCTTAAACATGCTTCAACAGAAATAAGTCAAAGAAACAAGAAATCTGGATTCCTTAAACATGCTTCAATAGAAATAAGGCAAAGAAACAAGAAATCTGGATTCCTTAAACATGCTTCAACAAAAATAAGGCAGAGGAAACAATTCTTGGGAATTACTCTTAATCTTCCAGTCATCAATTCCTAAAGCATGCTACTGCCACATTAAAAAGAAATAAGCGAATCTCATATAGAACTCTCTAAGCATGCTATAGAATGCTACGGCAGAAATAACAGGGAGAAAACAAATCTCGGAAATTTCCCTTAATCCCTAAAATTCTGCACACATGATCCAAACAAAAGAAACTATATCCCTAGCACAATAATTTCGGCACAACACAATCCGAAACAAAAAGACATGCTGTGGATGATAAGGAATGAAATCAAATTCCGAAATCAAAAGGAAAAGAAGATCAATGTCACGGAACTACTCCTACTGCAGGTGAGAAGCAACTCACCGAGCGTTCTTGGACTTACAACCGACGGAGACGACCTCTAGGGCTTCGGAGATGTGGTTGTTTCGGCTCTTCTTTGTGCCCGCGCGCTCTCCTTGCCGATAAGAGCTTGGATCTGCAAGAGCTCGTGGAAATCCCCTTCGGTCGGCCGCCGGAGACGAAGCTAAGGCTTCGTTGTCTTCGTTTTCGCCCAAACAGCAGGGACGCCGCGCCGTCGCGTGAGAAGAGAAGATGAATCGGGAGTTTTTAGGTCACGGGAGAAACTTAAGTCCTCTTCTTATAACTAGGGTTTTTTTTTATCAACTATAGCTTAAATACTATTTGTTCCCTACTTGATTAACAAAACTCTTGCAGCACAGTCGGTTAGCTGCTCTTGGCCGAGACCCCTGGTCGCCGGTTCAATTCCCGCTGCAACTCCCTTTTTTCCTCTTTTATCTAAAATGCTCCTAACTATAACTTAAATAAATTCGCTTCCCTTCTTAATGACAAAACAACCGCAGACCAGTTGGTTGGCTGGGTTCGGTTAAGGTTTAGCTTAGGTCGAGGTCGTGGGTTCGAATCTCGGCTTTGATAATTTTTTTTTGTCAAAACTTCCTTCGTTTAGTAAAAATACCAAACGACCTCCAAAAATTGCATAAAAATACTCTAAAAATTCCTAAAAATCTCTAGAATATTTTAAAAATATTTCCAAATATTTTTATGGACTTTTAGAACTTGAAATAGGGAAAATTCGATCGTTACAATACTAAAGTATCTCTAGACTCTGCATCTGGCGGAGCACTTATGAACAAAGGTCTACATGAAGCTAAAAAGATAATAGAGAGTGTGGCACTTAATCACCATCAATGGACATCAGAAAGAAGTAGAACTATTTTTCCTAGAAATCCAATCAAAATGCCCAAAAAAATATGACCTTGATACTATGAGTTTAATATTTGCAAAGGTTGATGTTTTGTATAAGAAGTTTGAGTTAATGGGTTCCAACCCGGTAAACACAATTATGGGGGTTTGTGACTCCTATGGAAGGATGGAACATACTCAAGAAGTTTGCCGCTTGGCGCTATTACTGCATAATTATCTCAAATTGAACAATGCGACGCAATTGATAATTTTAATTTGAGACAAAACAATAGGTACTCCAACACATACAATCTCAAATGGAGAAATCATCCTAACTTCACTTACAAGAATAATCAAGAATAAAGATATCAACCAGGTCAATAAAAGAGCTATCAACCGGGGCAACAACAGAACTTCCAGCCTCCACAACAATAGAGTTACCAACCATCAAGGACTAAAAAGTTGCTTGATGAGATCTTAGCAAATCAACTTGAAATGAAGAATGACATCAAGTAATTAAGTCAAAGGATGGAGAACTCTGAGAAACATATGAAGATGTCAGATAGCCAAGTAGCCTAGATAGCTACATCATCTTCTAGAGCACCTGAGTCATTTCTAGGAAAACCATATGTAAACTTAGTTGAGCATTGCAACAGAGATAAGCTCAGAAGCGGACGGACCTTGGGGGAACCCCAAGTGACTGCTTCAAGAAAGAGACCAGAGAATAATGAAGAACCCTCTCCATCCTCTTCTCATAATGGTGGCACCCAAGAGGAGGAGGAGAGTATCAGTACGTTTGATGGGCGTTCTCCCACTCAACCAATAACATAGTTGATCCCTTTTCCTCTAAGACTAATCAACCATTGGCCTATGGGATGGAGAACTCTGAGAAACATATGAAGATGTCAGATAGCCAAGTAGCCTAGATAGCTACATCATCTTCTAGAGCACTTGAGTCATTTCTAGGTGTTGTGAGAAGCAAGGGCAGATAAGTCTTTATTACAACATTAGGAAAACCAGATGTAAACTCAATCGAGCATTGCAACAGAGATGAGCTCAGAAGCGAACGGACCTTGGGGGAACCCCAAGTGACTGCTTCAAGAAAGATACCAGATATTAATGGAGAACCCTCTCCATCCTCTTCTCATAATGGTGGCACCTAAGAGGAGGAGGAGAGTATCATTACGGTTGAAGGGCGTTCTCCCACTAAACCAATAACATAGTTGATCCCTTTTCCTCCAAGGCTAATCAACCATTGGCCTATGGGATGGAGAACTCTGAGAAACATATGAAGATGTCAGATAGCCAAGTAGCCTAGATAGCTACGTCATCTTCTAAAGCACCTGAGTCATTTCTAGGAAAACTAGATATAAATCTAGTCGAGCATTGCAACAGAGCAGAGCTCAGAAACGGACAGACCTTAGGGGAACCCCTAGTGACATTCTCTTCTCATAATGATGACACCCCAGAAGAGGAGTAGAGTATCATTACGGTTGAAGGGTATTCTCTCACTCAACTAATAATATAGTTGACCCTTTTTTTTCCAAGACTAATCAACCATTGGCCAATGAGTGTGGTACAGTGGCAACTAAGAAGACACGAGTATTCTGAAAGTTGATTGATTTCTGAGTTTACATGAGTTGTACTTTGGATTTATCTAGATAATAGGTTAGGACGTCTGACTAATATAAAAAAACTTAGATATTTGAGTTTAGAAGAAGTTATTCATTGATGATCAAATTAATGTGAAAAAGCTGAAGTATTTGGCTTTGGCTTTAATGAGATTGAATGTGATTGGAAAGAAAGAATTTCTTTTTAATTTTTTTAAAAGAGATTTTTTTTAGATATTATTAAATTTTCAATTTATACTCGACCTTTCATCTATGACGGCTAAAAATAATAATAATCAAATCAAAACTGTATTAAAATAAGTAAGCATGCATTTAACTAAATCTAAGACACTAATTTGTAAAAGACAAAAATGTTTTTAAATACCTAAAAATCTTAAATTATCAAAAATAATAAAAAAAATATTCGGAACTTTCAAAAAAATCCTAAATTATATTTTTTTAATTTGAAAGTTAACTGATTATGAGTTCCCCCTACTAATAAATTTAGATGTCTGAACAAATTTTAATTAAAAAAATAATTCATTCGATTAACGAATTAAAAATTATGACATTCAAAAGTCTCCTTTATCATTTCTGCATCAATAATACAAGTTTTTTTTTTTTTTTTGAAAATTTTATTTATTTATTTATTTATAAGAGTTTACTCGTTTATAAATGTTTTTTTAAATATTATTCATAAATAATTTATGATTTCTATAACAAGTATATATATTCAAGTTTAGTTTATTCATTTAGTCCCACAAATAATTTAAGTTTGTTTACTTAACCTATTAAATAAACATAAACAAACTCAGCCGAATCACAATGAACTTGGATCAGGTGACTTTTACTGCAGCAGTGTACTTATCTCTCGGACTGTCTCAATTAATTGCATGGATCTTGCATTTGCATATGACTTAACTCTATGGCTAGAATTGTCAGACGGATCAATCTGTGATAGGGCGGGTCGATCTGTGACGGGTTAACCATTTGGCGGGGCGGGACGGGCCAACCCGCCAACTTGACGGGTTGAGAAATTTCCAACCCAACCCATTCTAAGGCGGGTTGCAGGTTTGGCGGGCCAACCCACGGGCCCATCAAAAATTTTTTAAAAAATTAAAAAATATTTCATATCTTCAACATTTTACTTCGAAAAAGTTTTCTATAATTAAATGTATACATAAACATATATTTTAAATATAAATAAACACAAACGAGTATTTATATTGGATGAAAAGTACTATTTTTATTTCAAAATTATAACAAAAAAGATAATAAATTGACCTAAAACTTAACTTACATATGTTTTTCAACCCGCGGGGCAACCCAAGCCCGAGCGGGCCGACCCGTACGGGTCACGGGCCTAGGCGGGTCGGCCGACGGCGGACTTGGGTTGATAAAATTCCAACCCAACCCGCTTAAATTGTTTGACGGAGCGGGCCAACCCGACGGGCCCAACCCAAATTGACGGCTCTATCTATGGCCCGTTTGATTGAAAATTACTTTTAATAATTTTAATTATTCATTTCAAGTTATCAATAAAAATTCTATTTAATTTAGATAATCAATGATTTTTTTAGTAATGTTCTATACTCGACACGTCAATAAAAGAGACATGCAATTTGGAATCAAAAAATTCGAAAAATTAAGATTTTTCTTGATTCCGGGATTAGATTTCGGGATTAGTGATTTTTTTTAATCAAAAATACTGGATGAGAGAAAAATGTAAAAAAAAAAATAATAATAATAACAAAAACATTAAAAAAATAAAAAACACCAAAAACGTAAAAAAAAATGTAAAAAATAAAAAAAGTGTAAAATTTTTTTAAAAAATTAGAAAAAACGTATTTTTTTTAAAAAATAGAAAAAATGTAATAATAATAAAAAATAAAAAATAAAATAAAAATAAAATAAATGTAAAAAATAATAAAAATGAAATGGAAAAAAAGAAAAAAACTTATAAAAAATAAATCTATATTGAATAAAATAATATTTAATTATATTTTATTTCTCATAATTTTGATACCAGATGTAACACCCCTAGAAAGCCTAGATAAGAAAGTAAGGATAATGAGAGTACGAATGAAAAGAAGGTGTAAATATTCTAAGTTAAATATTAAGATGGATTTAGATGATTAAAACTTTATGAAAGAAAAATAAAGTTGAGAGTATAAATCATCTATGCATGATTTAAAATGTATGGAATTAATATGGACAAAAGGAAGAAATATGAAATAATATATATATGTATGAAATATTTATGCATAATGCATAATATAGTAATATACGAATTATTATGTACAAAAGAAAATAAAATGTTAGAAGAGAGATTGAACCTTGGATCTCTTGTAAGGAACATGTATAGGATACCAAAAGGGATAGGAGAATTATTGATTAGGAGAGAAAGGATTAAGTAGTTAAGAATAAGAAAGGATTCTATCTACTTAAAAGGAAAAGGAAGTAAAAAGAAATAAAAATATACATAAACAAGTTTTGATCCTTGGTTCTCTTGTGGATGCATGCATGTGTTAACCAAGTGGGATAGGAGAGGATATTGTAAGAGGAGAGATAGGAATTTTAATTAAAGGAGAGAAAAGAGAGAAATTAAGGGAAAGAAAAGAGAGAACTCAAAAGGCATTTCTCTAGAATATTCTTGTCATTTAAGGGGAGAAATGAATAGGGAGGATGGATCAAGTCAAGTTTCCTCCCCTCATTTTAGTATAAATAGGCATGGAGGGGTGACTTCAACTTCATCCCCCACTCATTCTCCTCCTCTCCTCCCTTTTGTGCCGAGACTCACCTCTCCCTCTCTCTTCTTCTTCTTGTTGCCGAGCAACACAAGAGGAAGAACCTCTTCTTCCTCTTCACTCTCTCCCTCTTTCTCTCTTGTTGTTGCCGAGCAACACAAGAGGAAAGAGAAGCCTCTTCTTCCTCCTCCTCTCCACCAAAAGACCTAGCCACTCCTCTCCTCCATTGGTGCCGAGCAAAGCAAGCAAGGAAGAAAGGTCCAAGCAAGTTCTCAACTCTAGGAAACTTAAGCGAAGAAGGTAAGCTTCCCCTCACCTGTGGTACAAGGCTTTATATATATTTTTCAGATTTTATGAGGATTTTAAAACCTAGAAACAAGTTTGAGAAAATTCGGTTAAGAAGAGCTTTCGAAATCTAGTGAGGTTTAACTAAGTCTACACTACATGATAGATTTTCTATGCCATAGAAAAGGGATCTTCTTCATGTTTTTATACCTATATGATGCTTGATCAAAGGAGTACTTAACCCTAGAATTTCGGCCAAAAATATTTTTAAGAGGCTAGGGAAATTATTGTTTTACCCAACTAGTATGAGGTTCTCCCTATGAAATGTTAAGGATCATGTATTTGTTTTCTTGTTTAGAAGATAATTGAAAATAAAAGAAAAAAAAAAGGGAAAGGAACCTAGGAAGTGTTATACATAATGAGAAAGAATGAAATTTATGCTATGTATATGTCATGATATGTGATAGCATAGGAAATGCTATACATAATGAGAAAAGAATGAAATTTATGTTATGTATATGTCATGATATGTGATAGCATAGGAAATGCTATACATAATGAGAAAAGAATGAAATTTATGTTATGTATATGCCATGATATGTGTTAGCATAGGAAATGCTATACATAATGAGAAAAGAATGAAATTTATGTTATGTAAATGCCATGATATGTGATAGCATAGGAAATGCTATACATAATGAAAAGAAATGAAAAATGAAATGCATGAAAGATTGTTAGGGATATGATATGATAGTTATGCATGATAAATTATTTTTGTATGGTTTGTACCAAGGGTGGGCTCCGTAAACGCCCCGGGGTCGATGGAATAAGACTCGGGCCTCGTCAGAAATGGGCTTCTGAATGCCCTAGGTCGATGAAGTAAGACTCGGACCTAGTATGTATGTATGGTAGGGTTCAAGACTTGCTACCTTTGACCTACTTAAGAAGCGCGCGCATTATGTATGTGGTACAAACCGGGATCCCCTTAATGATGATATTAATTTCAAGTACTTATTAGTATAAGTTTTCAAATTCATGATGCATTGCCTACATATGTACTTGAATTATCTGATGATTAGATATAATGTCATGTGATAATATGATATGAATATGATACCCTTGTATGTTGTATGCTTATGATATTACGCATGATATTGATATACGATGATTTTCGGTTTCAGTGAGTAGGAAAGGAACTTACTGAGCCATGAGTGCTCATAGCTTACTTTCCTTGTACCGCAGATATGGGGGACGGATATTCGGAACAACGGAGCAGCAGGAGGAGCAGATAGTGATGTGTGTGGTGGTGGCTCGGCAAAGAACGATTCGGACAAATTAATATGATTAGTTATAGAATCAATATTTGAACAAATCAGAATATGTGATATTATGCTTAATAAATTAAATTCTTTAAAGTTTTTATTCTTCCGCTGTTATAGTAAAACATGTACGTAAGTAGTATAAGAACGTAGCGCCGCCTTTGGTTGGTTAAGAAGGGTGGGGCGTTACACCAGATAATCACATAATTAAAATTATATATGATAATTTACTATAATTTTTTTTTTTACATGCTTCAATCTAAAACCAATCACGTTTTTCTCTCCCCACTAGTCTAACTTAGAGTTTAAGTTTCCTGGCTAGCTCTTAGACATCACCAACTCTTTTTCAGACCATTATTCAAACCTGCTAAAGTGCGCCGACCATGGAAGAAATTAAAGAGCGTCTAATTAGAACCAGCCTCTTCATTATTCTCCACCCTTTTCCGCCCTAAGCTTGACAACGGTTCATGCACTTGCATCGATTATCCGCCATCTCAAACTTCAGTAAATTTTCTTCCTACCCCACTTTGATGATCAACAATGACCTCAGGAAGTTAGGAAAGCCGTCACAAATTAGTACAACTCAAGAATATGACACTGGCGGAGCAAAAAATTATAATCAGGCCTAACAAACTTTTAACGAAAAATAAAAAAAAAAACTAATAGCAGAATTTGATTTGGGGATTTAGAATGGATTTCATATAAAAACAAAATTAAAATGGTCCCCTGGGCTTCCCATGCTAAAGCCTAGATAAGTATTAACGTGACCCTCGGGTGCAATGGAAGGATATCAATTTGTCACTTAGACACTCGCGATTCAACCTTCAATTATGACACATATGTAGGGATTTTTCTTCAAATATGGTGCACAACCACGGAATGCTAAATTTCTGAGTCTTTTGTTACGAGTGCTTCCTGATTTATCCTGACGGCCGGTGGAGAATTTTCTTAAACTCAGATTTAATATTACCTGGTTCAACATTTTTTTTAAAAACATATTAACATGCCTCCGCCTTGAGACATCTTGCAAAAGTTAATTAAATTCAAAGAAAGTGGATGTATATAGGGATACACTGATATGCACTTAGCTAGCTTAGTGATCTAGAGCAGGGAAGGATTTGAATAAATATGGCTAGCTATTAGATTGTGCCCGGTAGGTCGAATCGTGCTTAAAATGGTTCAACAAGTTTATCTTCCCTTACAAAACCAAGTGGAAGTGCTACTATATAATATATTAACAATCAATCAACTGTGTGTGTCAACATCTAGGGTAATTAGGCATGTATAACTTCAGACATTAGGGTTTGATGGGGAATTTAATTATTAATCACAATGGAATCTGCCTAATCTATGCTTGTATTATATCTTACCATGAAAGAATTATTGATTAAGTGAAGAATTTATATCTCATCGGTGTTTAAATCATGCGTTCTTTCAGTTAGTTGGTCCAAGTCCGGATAAAATAGAAGGATTACATTAGATTATAAGTCCGAGTTAAAACATTGTTGAACAGAAATCCTCTTCACAAAATACAAAAAATCTACTATATTCCAAAAAACAATGATTGCAATTAAACCCTAATTCGATAACACTCCAACCAAAAAAAAGGGGGCTCTACCTAGCCATCACGCCCCCACAGTGATTCGTATTGCACCAAAGTTTGCTCCAAATGCAAAGTAATTCTTTACAGTTGACTCATACACTCAATGAATAATTTCCCTTCACAAGTAAAAAATAAAAAAGTAGGTTATTTTTGTTTCAAAGGACGCTTGTGGAATTACCAAAAGATGCATACACTTAACTTTTAGATTTTCTGAATAACGTATTTGCTTTCCATTTTATACACTTAACTTTTAGATTTTTTAAATAACGAATTTGTTTTCCATTTTACTCTCTAGCCAACCATTATAGTGTTGTATTCCAAGGACAGTATTACTGTGATACTATATTTCAAAGAATAATATCTTTGTAGTACTATATTTAAAAACTCAACATCACTATAGAACTTATTACATTTAAAAAATCAACACCACTATTGATTTTTAAAACACAACATTACAATGGAGTTTATTTTAAGATTTATATAATATCAAAGTGATTTTATTTTTAAAATGTAGTATCATAGTGGTATTGAAAATTAGCACCATAATGATGCTGATTTTTAAATTATAGTAATAGAGTGGTGTTGTTTTAGCACCAAAGTGTTCTTTTTGAATGTAGCATCATAATGATTGATGAGAGGGATAAAATGAAAAAAAAAATAGCAAGTACATCCTTTAGAAAATCTAAAAGTTAAATATGTGTTTTGAGAATTCTACAACTTCAATTGCGTCCTTTGATCCATTATTATTTTCTTTTAATAATTCAGATATATAAGTTTTACTAGATTAATCGTGGAGCTTAATAAACTTCTTAATTCAGAGCATAGCTTATACATAATTAGATGTCGACATTTAGAATATTCAATTCTAATTCTGATCTCCTTATCTTCTTATTTATTCTCTCTCACTGTATGGCATGTTTAATGTTTGACAGTGTAGAAATGAGTGAATAATTTAGTAAGCAATTTAATAATTCTGATGAAAAAACCATCCACCATTTTCAAAAGATAGGAAAGCCAGCAAGACATCACAATCCAACCTTCTCACTTGGTCCTTCATCTACCTTCTTCTCCTCCTTCCTTCTACCTCAACTCTTCCTTCTTCCTTCTTTGTGCTTGTCTCACCTTTTCATGCATGGATGCCAGCCAGTGGCCTCAGGTACCAGACCTCGATGAACTATTTTTTTTTTTTCCTTTTTTTTGTTGGTTTTTTTTTCCCTATAAATTTATCTGAGTTCTGAGATCTGTCAGTTTTTAATCGCCCCCTCACTTTATTTTTTCCCCCACCTTTTTTCTTCTTATCCTTTTCATTTAATCGCATGGGATAAAGCAGCAGTACTGTCTAAAGGTGTTGTCGCTTTGTTCTTGTAGTTCATGGTTTTTCGGTCGGATGATTTTCACTTCATTCTCCTTTCCTCTTTCTGCTTTCTTGAGTATGCTCTTGATCTTTATATTTAGAGACTTGTGAATGGAATTTTTGTTCATATGGAGACATACTGTTGGTGTAACTTCCGGTGCTGTCCAGGGCATGGGACTGCAAGTGAAGCCCATGATCATGGGGGATGATCAGTTTGCCTCCTTGGCCGCAAAGCCTCGGGTGGTCGAGAGGGAGATGAGAGAGCCGCAGAGGCCAAAGGCGCGGCCGAGCAAGGAGCAGCAGACCCTCCACTGCCCTCGGTGCAAGTCGACCAACACCAAATTCTGCTACTACAACAACTACAGCCTCGCCCAGCCAAGGTAGCATTTAAATCTCCTCTTCCTCTAACGAATTGATCTTCTGGTAGATTGAGATGTCTAATCACTTGAAATAACAAATCCATATGTACAAACTGTGCTATGAAGTTATTCAATATACAAACAACGAGGAAGAATAGATAGTTTAGGATAAGAGTTGGGCGAAGTATTATACATATCAATTAAGAGATTATTTTCGAGATTCCAATTTGTAACCTCTAAGTCAGTCAATTTTACCGTTATACCCAAGCTCTTTTTAAGAAATTGATCAGAAATATAAACTTAAATATTTTAGTTATTATTTAGGAAATTGATCATGCTTTCCCTCTTTTATGTTCATTAATCTAGATGAGAATCTAGCTAGATTACATTTATATCTTCTTCTTCTTCTCTGATAGATACTTCTGCAAGACCTGCAAGAGGTACTGGACCGAGGGCGGGTCGCTGAGAAACGTCCCAGTGGGCGGCGGCTCAAGAAAAAACAAGAACAAGACCGTCACCGCCACGGGCGCTGCTGCGGCCGCCACCACCACCAGCAGCTCCAAGGCCATTTGGCAAGAAAGCAGCAGCAATAACTCTTACAATCTCTCCGCCATGGACTTGCTCAAGAGCAGTACGGCTGTGCCGGTGCCATTGCCTGACTACGCCGGCACAGGATTTGGAGGACTCATGCAAGAGTTCATGTTTCCTCTGGAAGAGCAGAACAAGGGACAAAGTGGTGATCCTGCAAATGGATACTGGAGCGGAATGCTCATGGGAGGAGGCTCATGGTAGAGAGGATCGATTAACTCTAGTAGAGCTGGCTCACTCTCATCCTTCAGCTTAACTACTTCAATTTAGCATTGGCTGGCTTCAAGAGATTGTCTGATTAATAAAGCAATTCAATGAAGGGGGTGATTGTGTTGTGATTGACAGCCATTAGAGGAGGAGCCCTTTTTACATGCTCCAATTATATATGCATGTCTGCATTGTTGATCTTCAGATTTGATATAGATATGCATGTTTGTATTGTAATGAATGATTGAATTGTTATGCACTGAATATAATGCTGGCTATATAGCTCTTTTCCTATTCTTCTCATTAGGAAAGTCCTCTCTCACCTACTCAGTAAGATTTTTCTAACCATGAAAGTAGGTAGGAGAGGAATAGATGACCTGAGATTTATAATATTGTAGATTCTTTCTCATCATTTGTCCACAGGGCGTAGTATAAATGATGGACGTATGAAATTTTTAGGGTCGAATGTCAAGAACAAATAGTTGAGAATATTAACTCCCATGTATTAATCTTGCCCGATATCCAATTTATGTGGCTTATGACTGTTCAGCACTTTTGCTATGCAACTTGGTTGCCTCATCTAATTTGGTAAATCTCATATTACTAGGGGTTCCATTACCGACAGAGAGGGGGGGGGGGGATCGCAAATGCCGCCCCTCCTCTGGATCCACCCCTGACTCAGCCTCCAAAGTTCCTCCTGCGACTCGGCTTACCGAGTTCTAATATAGCTTTGCTTCCAGAATACCCCATGAAATTTGGTATCCGAGTTTTTTAGTCAGCTTGGTTCTGCAAAGTATATTCCACCCTCAAATTGTTATCGACCTCTATACTCAACTCGGTTCTTCGAGTTCCTTGCTTAGTAACGGCCCCAAGATGGCATGATCCATGGTCTTGGCAATGGTTAAACAATTGAAACAACCATAATTTAATAATTTAATTAATAGCAGTTAAACAAAGATTAAAGGTAGAAATAACTGAAAATAGTCGAAATGGCAAACAACTCTTCTTGTTTTTTGGGAGATCGTTATCATGATCTCTACATGTTTCTTTCCTCTCACACCTATAAATACTAAAGTACCTCGTTTTCTGGGTTTACAAAATTCAAAAAGTAATCCAACACTATTGTAAGTTTTGTAAACACAAGAATCCAACATCTAAAATTGGATGCGGATTTAGAATAGTAATGGTTGGTCACTTATTTTTTGTAATTTTTTAAATAAATAAATATTATAAATAATGATAGTAAATAGAAAATAAAGATAATGATGTAGAAATTAATAGGATCTAATATAAAGTTATTTTTATAAACGTTGTGAATTCTTTATTTTTGATGTGATGATGATATCACATAATATATCTCATAATGAAATTGAATTTATAAATTCAGGATTATTTATAGCCTTAGTCCTTATCACAATGTCTTCTCTTCTTTTCACTAATTTCTTCTCTTCATTTCACTAAGAGACAAACTCTGACATTTCCCTTGTAGACACAAGTTAGGTCATTCTTCTACTTCAACACTCGTCCTCCACATTGACAACTTGTTCGAGATATGTTTTTTGTAATTTCATTTTCGATAATTGATTCCAAAATTTATTAGAATAATCATCCATGTAAATATCAACGAGTGGAATTGATCTTCTTTCATGAATTTTTGTTGAGAGGTATAATATTATATTTAAAACACAGGCTTTCATATGCAGATCATCAATCGCATTCATGAGAGTTTGTAAATCAACCATCAGTTACATTTTAGCCATGTTATGCGTGGTTCTTCTATCGTAATCCATGTTCTACTTAATTGTCAATTTTGGCCCATCTTTGTTTGTTGAAAATAGTGTACTTGGCGATAAGAAGATAAGGTGTCACCGTAAATCGTGATGGCAATGCAAGAGTTAAAGCATATATTTTGTAGAAGATATACAATGGGTAAGAGTTACTCGGTGATCATCTTCTTCCAGTTGAAATTTGTGATTCAATGAAGTAAAATGGGATTTCGTTCATCCCGAACATCCCTCTGTTGGAATATAAATAATTTATTGTCAAAGATTTTTAGAGAACTTAGTTGAATTTAAAATATTACATAAAATTTAAATTCAACTTACAATTGAGCTGATCTGAGCAAATGATCTCAGGTCGTCAGTAGGGGTTGGTTTTTATCCAAGTGTCAATCTCAGAGTGACTGAGTGAGAAGAGCGTCCGAGTAAAAAGGCCAGTCGGACGAGGTAGACAGACCTAATAGGAGAGGTAGGTCGGACGAGGCAGACAGGCCTAATAGGAGAGGTAGGTCGGACGAGGCAGACAGACCGAGCAAGAGAAGCCGGTCGGGTCGAGCAAACAGATCGAGCGTACAGAGAGGTCGGCCGAGTCAAGCAGACAGATCAGGCGGACAGAGAGGTCGACCGTTCAAGCAGACAGGTCGATCGAAGCAAACAGGTCAGGCAGTCAAAGAGGTCGGCCGGGTCGAGCAGACAGGCCGAGTGAAGCAGATAGGTCGGGCTATCAAAGAGACTGGTCGACCGGGCGAGCTAACAGGACGGGTGAAGATCCCGAGCGGGCAAAGAAGTCTGTCGATCTGGCAAAGAGACCGACCGGGCGAGCTGACCGAAGCCTGCGAGTCGCAGTTTCCTTGAAATAGATTCGCCCACCTTCGGCTGTGCTTCGAGGCTTACAAGGGTCGTCTGATTCCCAGGATACAACGGTCGATCGTGAATCGGACCAAGCACTGGTGCTCACGGCGAACTGAGTGGTACCCGAATGCTATCACGGACACTCTTCCGAGCAGGAGATGCACGACAGAAGAGGAGGAAGAAAAATGGAGAGTCTTTGCTTTGCTTGCTGTGTGTTCTCTGCCTATGATCGGAACCTCCTTATATAGGAGCTCGGATCAATGGCCAGAGTTAATTATCTTAATGGTCATTATTAGTAGTGAAACGATCATCGTTTCACTCATTATTACTTGGCCGTTTTTATTCTGCATTAATCTCGAATTTAATGCATCCGTTTTGTTAGAGTGTATACTAAAAGCCTAGCTTTTGTAAACATTTATTTTTGAAATAAAAGAATCACATTGGTCAAATGTCTATATTTATTTGTTAAATATAGTTGTTCAATTAATTTATAAAATGGATAACATGGTGTGTGGTGTCACATACAGAAGATCATGTTATCAACTCTTTATAAATTATAAACAGTTGCTCATGACTAAGATGGAAAGGAACAAACCATTTGTAAAGTCGTAGTGTAATTAAGTATTAGTTTATCTCGACTAATAAATTACACTAGTACACTCTAAGTGTATTGAGTATGACCATTTTAGGTAAGTTCTTTTTATACTGACTTAATAAAAGAACTAGACCTTAGTTATTATGGAAGTGTGTACTCTTAATCCTAATATAATAACAAGCATATATATTTAGTATCTATTTCTTTAACTTATCAAAGGGTGAGATTTAGTTTGATAAATCAATAGGCCTGATAAGTTGGAAAATGATATTACTTATAGTGTGTGTTGTTGATTATAGAAGGAAACTGTGTCCTAGTAATCTAGGTTTAGAATGTCCCCAAGAGGAGCTCATAAGGATTGTCATGTTAAACCCTACAGGTGGACTTAGTCCGACATGACAATGAGGTTGAGTGGTACTACTCTTGGACTTAGATATTAATTAAGTGAGTTGCCAGTAACTTAATTAGTGGACATTTATTATCTTAAACACAGGGAGACTAACACACGCATGATAAGAAGGAGCCCATAAATGTAATTTGGGATTGGTGCGGTAGTGCAACAATAACTCTCTAGTGGAATGATCTATTGTTGATGAACTTGAGTTGTGTGTTCGGGGCGAACATGGGATACTCAAGCTCATCGAAAGGCCAAAACCAATTTCTCCTCTAGGTCCCTGTCGTAGCCTCATTAAAGCCTCAAGTCCATCCAAATATAAGTCCATCTTGGTGTCCAAGAAGGGGGCCGGTCCAATGCTTGGTGACCAAGGAAGGGTCGGCCACATCCTCCTCTATGGGGGCCGGCCCTTTTGCTTGGTGACCAAGCAAGTAGGGGCCGACCATGATTAATTCAAATAGGAGGGGTGTTTTGAATTTTTAAAATCTTCTCTTTGTAGAAAACTACAAGTTTTAAAAGAAAGGTTTTAAAATATAAAACTTTCCTTATTTGAATTAGGTCACATGGTTTAATAGAGAGTTTTAAAAGTTTTAAAACTTTCCTTTTTTAACCATCCTCATGGTTTTAGAAAAAAGGAAGAGAAGTTTTAAAATTAAATTTTCTATTTTTGTAACCATGTTAAAAAAGAAAATTTTTAGAAGAGAAGTTTTAAATTTTAAAACATGGTTTTAATTTTTTAAAACTCTCCTTTTTAACATCCACTTTAGGAAAGAGAGCTTGTAAAATTTTATAAAAGGATTTCTTCTTGTAAAATTTTATAAAAATTATTTTCTTCTCTCCTTGATGATGTGGTCGGCCACCCTTGCTTGGTGCCCAAGCAAGGGGTCGGCCAATCAAAGTTTAAATCAAATCATCATCCAATCAATCCATGATTTGGTGATTGATTCAATCAAGAGGAAAGAAAAGAAAAAATAAAATGGGAAAAGGAAAAACAAGAGGAAAATTTTAATTTTTGTAAAAATTCTTCCCTTATCTGCCTTGGGCAAGTAATATAAAAGAAGGGGTGAGGAGGCCTCATGAGAATACAATCCTTATTCTCTTGTGATGAAGAGGCTGAATGGCTACGACAATTCTTATTCTCTTTGGTGGACGGCCCTCTCTCCTTCTCTTCTCCCTTTGTTCTCTTTTGCTCCTTGGTGGTGGTGGCCGAATACTAGAAGGAGGAGAAGCTCTTTTGGATGGTGTTCATCTTGGAGGATCGTCGCCTACACGACGTTCAAGGCATGGTGAGAAATACGACAGAAGATCTTGAGGTCATTAGCTTGCAAAGAAAATGTATAACTAGTAATTTTCTTCCGCATCATGCTAGTTATTTTTCTTTGTTAGAATTTCAAACACAAGAGGCATTAGATTCTAGTTTTTCAGATTTGCTATTCGAATTTGTGTTTTTATTTTTCGAATTTGTGATTCGATTGTTCTTTTTGATTAAACCTAGAGTTATATAAGGAAATTAAATATTAGCTTTCCTTAAAAGGCTTTGTCTAGGAAGTGGTGGTTGCTCCCATATCCAAGAAGGCCTTGTGCCTCGCTATGTTTAACCTGGAAGCCAATTTTCAAAATTAATATTTAATAAAATTTATAACGTAGGTGGATTTGAATCAATAGTGTTAAATTCCGCTTGCGATTCAAATCTAAATCATTAAAAACAGATAAGTTAAATTTGGAATCAATGATGTTAAGTTCCGTCTGCGATTCCTAATTTAACTTCTAAAGAACACAATAGGTTATTTAGGAAAGGTTCGACACTTGTACAAAATTTTTGTACAGTGGAACCGGTACGATCTTCCTAGGACTAACCAACACGTTTCACAACAGCAAAAGATCTATGTGGCAAAATGTTAGTTATTCCACTTGGGCAAATTTTGCCCTGACCGGTCTGACATTCATGTGCGCAGGTCTCGCTCGCACACGAGTCAACTTGGTTTAGTACAATCCGGACCCTAGATTTGCACCCCCCCACTGTGCACCCACGGATGAGAGAGAGACTCTCCCCATGCATTTGTTCACATCCTCAATGTATGTGAATCAATATAAACCAATAAAAATGCCTTGAAACTTCCAATGTGGGACTAAAGTCTCATTCACAATGGAACTTCTTTCCTCTTCCATTTCTTCTCCATTCACTTATTCAACAATCCCCCAAATGAATGGAGATAGGATAAGTGATAGCATTCAACAGTTGAGTCAAGTATAGGATAGGTAGGTTTTACCCTTTGAACCTTACCTTATGAAGATTTGGTTGCTTACTAGCTGATAGTAGACACGATATCCTTGAAGTATACTGCCGTCAGTGTAAGCAGTGACAAATCTCACCCAAGACTCTCCCTGATACAACTCAGTTCTCATGAGTGTGTTCGTTTTTGGCCATGAACACACCTCGTTCTGTGAGAAGCTCTAAGAATTATGCCTCCAATTCTCTTCGAAGCGACCCCACTTCTTTCTCACATTGGTGATCTCTCAAGAGTTGCCATCTACTCTTCTTGATCATTAAAAGCTCATCAGCATACCTGTTGGTTGCTACTCGGAAAACCTAATGGTTCCACTGTACAAAAATTTTGTACAAAAGTCTGAACCTTTTCCTAGCTACCATGTGTTTTTTTAAATTAAACTCGGATCGCCTGCGGAACTTAACACGTTTGATCCTAAGTTTAATTTATTTGTTCTTTTAGGTTTATACTTGGATCTCTTACGGAACTTAACACGTTCGATCTAAATCACCTAGGTTATTAATTTCATTAAATATTAATTTCCAAAATTGACTTCCAGGATTGCATGGCGAGGCACATGGCCTTCTTGGATATGGGAACAACAACCACCGCCTAGACAAATCCTTTTAAGGAAAGCTAATATTTAATTTCCTTAAATAACTTTAGGTTAACCAAAAAGAACAATCAAATCACAAGGAAAAGAAAAATAAAAGAACACAACATCAAAAACTAATTCGAAATACTAGAATCGCATGCCTCTTGTATTTGGTATTTTTACAAAAAAATAAAACTAGTATGATGCGGAAATTAAATACTAGTATACATTTTCTTTTGCAAACAAAAAACCTCTAGGTCTTCTACCGTATTCCTCTTCTAACCTCGGACGTTGTGTGTGTAACGACCTTCCGAAATGAGAACCACCAAGCACCTTCTTCTTCCTTGCAAGTTTTGGCCATCAAAACTTCTCCTAGGATGAAGAGGTTCAGCCACCACCACCATGCTCCAAGGGATGCTAGAAACAAAACTTTCTTTCTCTCCTTCTTCTTCTTCTTCTCTAAACTTGATCCGGCCACCATATGAATCTCCACAAGAAGGATGAGGTTCGACCATCAAAGAGAAGAGAGGAGGAGAGGATGGCCGGCCACACCAAGGAAGAAAAAGAGGGAGAAAAATAGAATAGAGTTCTTGTCATGAAGGCACCTCTACCCCCTCTTTTATAATCCTTGGTCTTGGCAAATAAGGAAATTTTAATAAAAACTTCCTTAATTCCTTTGCCATGAAAAATAAATTTAATTGATATAAATCAATTTCTCTTTTATTAATCAACATGACCGACCACAATAATCTAAGCAAAGGAAATTTAATTCAATCAAGAATTAAATCCTTCCTAATTTGTTTCCAGAAATTTTAAAATAAAATTTCTCTAATAATTTTTATCCCTTCATGATTGGTTTATAAAAAGGAAATTTAATAAATTAAAATCTTTCTTTTAAACATGTGGATAAAAAGAAAATTATCTCTAAAAATTAAAATCTCTTTTAATCTACAAATAAGGAAAGATATCAAATCTTTTCTTAATCTTTTGTAGAAACTTATAAAAAAGAATATTTAATTTTTAAACTCTCTTTTAAATCATGAACATGGTTAAAAAGGAAAGTTTTCTTAAAATTTAAAATCCACATTTTAATCAACAAATAAGGAAAGATTTCAAATTTTAAACTCTCTTTTAAACATGTAGATGATTTATAAATAAGGAAAGTTTTTACCAAAAATTAAAACCATCATTTTAATCTACAAATAAGGAAAGAGATTAATCTCTTCTCTTAATCTTTTGTAGAAAGCTATAAAAGGAAATTTTTAATTTTTAAACTCTCTTTTAAAAACCTTGATATCCACATAAGAAATAATTTTAATAAAAATCCTTTTAATACTCTAGTGGCCGACCACCTAAGCTTGGGACCCAAGCTTTGGCTGGCCACCAACTTGGCTCATCCATTTGGTCTTGGCCGACCCTAGCTTGGGTTCCAAGCTAGCTTGGCCGGCCCCATTGGATGGGTAAGAAGGTGGGTATGTGGTGGGTATAAATCTCTATATACAAGAGGCTACGATAGAAACCTAGAGGAGGAATTGGTTTTGGTCTCCCGATAAAATTAAGCTTCCCGTGTTCGCCCCGAACACACAACTTAATTTTATCAATAATAATTCATTCCACTAAAGAACTATTATTGAACTACCGCACCAATCCCAAATTACATTTTGGGCTCCTTCTTATTATGAGTGTGTTAGTCTCCCTGTGTTTAAGATATCGAATGCCCACTAATTAAATGAGTTACTGACAACTCACTTAATTAATATCTTAGTCCAAGAGTAGTACCACTCAACCTTATCGTCATGTCGGACTAAGTCCTCTTGCAGGGTTTAACATGACAATCCTTATGAGCTCCTCTTGGGGACATTATCAACCTAGATTACTAGGACACAGTTTCCTTCTATAATCAACAACACATACTATAAGTGATATCATTTCCCAACTTATCGGGCTTATTGATTTATCGAACTAAATCTCACCCATTGATAAATTAAAGAAATAAATATCAAATATATGTGCTTGTTATTATATTAGGATTAAGAGCACACACTTCCATAATAACTGAGGTCTTTGTTCCTTTATAAAGTCAGTATAAAAGAAACGCCCTCTAATGGTCCTACTCAATACACTCTAAGTGTACTAGTGTAATTATATAGTTAAGATAAACTAATACCTAATTACTCTACGACCTTCTAATGGTTTGTTCCTTTCTATCTTGGTCGTGAGCTACTGTTTATAATTTATAAGGTACTGATAACATGATCTTCTGTGTGTGACACCACACACCATGTTATCTACAATATAAATTAATTGAACAACTACATTTATCATAAATATAGACATTTGACCAATGTGATTCTTATTTCTAGATAAATGTTTATACCAAAAGCTAGACTTTTAGTATACATCCTAACAATCTCCCACTTATTCTAAAAGACTAAGCTGCCTTATCTGCTGCCATACATCTGATTCAACCCTTCAACACTCCTATCAAAAACTCTTGCCTTAAGAGCCTTAGTGAAAGGATCTTCCAGGTTATCACTTGATGTAATCTAAGTAGCAACAACTTCTCCTCGTTTATACGATTTCTCGTATTGGGTGGTACTTGCGCTCTATTGTGTTTACTTGCCTTATAGACTCATGGTTTCTTCGAGTTTGCTACTGCACCACTATTATTACAATAAATTGTAATAATCTTTGGACAAACTAGAAATCATATCTAAGTCTATCTTGAGGTTATTGAGTCATTCAGCTTTTATGACTACCTCAGAGGTTTGCCATATACTCAGCTTCTATGGTGGAGTCCAGAAAAACACCTATGCTTATCACTCTTCCATAGTTATGACTCTACTTCTCAAAGTAAACACAAAACCCCGAGGTTGACTTACTATTGTCCCTATCCGACTGGAAGTCAAAATCCGTGCAACCCACAGGGACCAAATTAACTGCCTTGTAAGCTAGCATATAATCTTTAGTGCCTCTAAGGTACTTCAATATATGCTTTACTGCAGTCCAATGTCCTTGTCCAGAGTTACTTTGATATTTGCTAACTATGCCCTTGGCAAAACAGATTTCTGATCTCGTGCATAGCATACATTAGGCTTCCGACATCCGAAGCATAAAGAACTGCCTTCATTTCCTCTATCTTCTTTGATGTCTACGGAGACATTTCTTTAGATAAAGTTACTCCATGCTAAAAAGGTAAGAAACCTTTCTTGGAGTTTTGCATGCTTAAAATGAGCAAGGATTTTTTCGATATATGAAGCTTGGGATGAGTAAAATATTCTTTTCTTATGATCCCTTATTACTTTGATCCCAAGAATATATACATTCTCCCAAGTCCTTCATATCGAATTGTTTGGACAACCATACCCTTACTTCTGACAACATTTTGATATTGTTTCCAACTACCAAAAATGTAATCTATGTATAGTACAAGAAATACCACCACGTTTCCATCACACTTTTGTATACACAAGACTTATCCGGTTACTAAATAAATCCATAGGTCTGGATTATTTTGATAAACCGGATGTTCCAAGACCTTGAAGCTTTGCCTCAGTCCATAGACTGATTGAGCTTGCACACAAGATGTTCTTTGCCCTTTGCAATGAACTCTTCTGGTTACTTTATATGGATGCTTTCTTCAAGACTTCCATTAAGGAATGTTGTCTTAACATCCACTTGCCAAATAGATAAAAGAATCTAGATAGACTTAAGCATGACTACCAGTGAAAAAGTTTCCTTTTTCATCAAGCCTTGCTTTGAAAGTTTCGACCTTCCTGTCTATCCATCTTTTCCTATTGTAGACCTATTTTTACCCAATGGCTTTTACACCATCTGGTGGTTCTACAAGCTTCCAAATTTTATTAGAATTCTAATTCTGTATTCATTGCTCTTTGCCAAGATGCTGCATCTTTATCTTGAAGTGCTTCATCATATGTCCGGGATCAGACTCATGTTCATTTGGGATCAAGTCCAAAAACTCTCCCAAAACATGAATCTTTTAGGTTTGCTTGACAACCCTCCCACTACGATGAGCCACTGTATGTGTATCATTTATGATACGTGTTGCAGTTTCTTGTGATATTTCATCTTGTACAGTTGGTACTAGATTAGACATGTCCTTTATAATTTCTTTAAGAACAAATATACTTATGGGCTTGTGGTTTATTACATAGTCCTTTTCTAAAAATCGGTCATTGATTCTAACAATGACCTTCTGATTTTTAAGACTATAAACCTACTTTCGTTCTTTTAGGATAACTCACAAACAAGTGAACTCCTGCCCAACTTATCAATGTCTCTCATTTGCTAGACCACCCAAATCCGAATATACTTCAGACTAAGCTTATGCCCATTCTGCAATTCTATGGGAGTAGAGAGTTCTAACTTTAGAAGGTATTATGTTCACTTCTGTTTCTAGTGTATATCCTTAAAACGAATTTGGAAATTAATTCATCATCAATCTACTTATTTCCATAAGAGTCCTATACCTTCTTTCTAGTACACCATTCTGTTGGGGTGTACTAGGTGCAGTTAGTTGAGATTGAGTCCCGACTTCTGATAAGTAACTCCTAAATTCTCTCAAGAGGTACTTGCCACTATGATCTTACCATAGTGACTTGATACTTTTACTTTAACATTTCTCCGCATCAACCTTGTACTCTTTGAACTAATCAAAGCACTTAGTCTTGCGGCACATCAAGTAAATGCATTTGTATCTTGAATAGTTGTCCCCAGGGCATAGCACAGATGGGGAGTGCATGGTTCTGTGGCTGAAAGGTCCAGGGGTCGATCCCCGGGGTGTCACTGCCTGGGGTTAACGTCTCCGCCATGCACTTTCCACCTGTGTACCTGCATTTACCTCCCTCCATATCCGTGGGACCGGCTCTAGGGGGGCCGCTGATGTGGCGGTTCCACATTTGTATCTTGAATAGTTGTCTATAAAATAGACGAAATATTCGATACTAACTCTTGTCATAGGATCACACAAATCAAAATGAACCTATTCCAATGTATCTTTGGCTCCATACCCCTTATACTTAAAAGCTTCTCGGTTATTTTTCCTTCCATGTAAGACTCGTAGGTTGGAAAGATTTCCACTACCAATGAACCCAAAAGTTCATCAGCTACCAATGAATCCTACTCAAGTTAATATAACCTAGCCTTAGATGCCAAAGATATAATTGGTTCATTTCCGAAGGTTGCTTTCTCTTAAAGTTAGAAGATGTGTTACTAATTTCCATTTGTTGCATCGTGGGAGTTATTGGATTTATAAATTGCCAACCAACGTACCAAAATAGATAACTTCCCTCTTTTTCTTAATAACAACTTTGTTATTAAAAAGGCAGAATATCAAGTTCTTTGAATAGTTTAGAAACTGAAAACTAGTTCTTTCTAAACTTGGTACGTAAAGACAATTACTTAAAATCCATATTTTATTCTTATCAAAAGATAAACATCCCCCACTGCAACAGCTGCCATTTTTATAGCAGTGCCCATGTGGATGGTGTTTTTATTTTCATTTAGTTGTCGGGTTTCCTAGAACCCTGCAATGAATTGCAGACATGATTAATGGCATCTGTATCTACACTCCAGGTTATGGTAGATAACACCACTAGACATGTTTCAACTAATGAATTAAATACACCTATATTGTTCTTAGTTCTATGAAGATAGTCTACCTTAATGTCCAAGTCCTATTTCCAATCATTACAATTGGGACTACTAAGTTTTTTCTATAGTATAACAACTAGGGGATTGACAACATTTTAAATCCTAAGAGTCACAAAAATATTTGGTCAAGATCAACTCCTTAAAATTCCCATGAATTTTGTATGCCACGATAGTGTGGACATATACAAAATCAAAGAGGAGATTTTATCCATTAATTTTATTATCTCATCAACTTTACTTTATGACGAATAAAATTAATAGTTGATCTGTCTTTGATCAAATATTTGGTCAAAACTTTTGAATTTTAAAATAACATTGATTCCTCAAAAAATATTATTTAAATTCACCAACACCTCAGACACCGTAAATTTTGCATACCACGATAGTGTGGACGTATACAAAATTTAAACATTCGTAAGAGGAGGGTTTTACCCATTAATTATCTTGTCAATAAATCTTTATGACAAAATAAAATTACCTCAAACACCGTGAATTTTGTATGCCACGATAGTGTGGATGTATACAAAATCAAACATTTGTAAGAGGGGTTTTTAATTTTATTATCTTGTCAACCTATTTATTTGACAAATTAATAGTTGGTTTTCTTCGATCACACAAATAATAGCAGTGACTCCGATGGGGAGGATACTATTAGACGTGCCTAAGTGTATACCATTACTTGACACTAAGTCCATTAATAAGATTGTGCCCCTTCCGATGGGGAAGATCACACGCTCTTAATTAACTTCCTATAGTCATCAAAAATGGAAGTTTAAGCTAGTGATCCGCAAACAAGCTCATCCAATATGGAGAAAGGCACTCAGAGCCAACGTGCAAGCTTGTTGCATCACTTATAAACCAGTAATGGAGACCGTGGAATTTATTAAAAAATAAATAAATCTCTCTTCCACTTAGTTATTTAAAGTGAGGAATTTTGACTATGCTAGCCTACTTAGCATGCATACTAACAAGCACACACAACACAGCATAAAAAGCAATAAATAGAAAAATTAATTTTCAACTATTATGACTTTTATCTATTGCTGTCCTCCGTGTGTCGCCAACCCTAGCTACTGCCATCTTTGGCCACCGCCACCGGGTCTAGTTATCGCATCCATCTTGCTCCTTGTTCCGCTACGCCTCTGGTCCTCAAAAGGTTCCACGCCTTGCAAGATTTGATCCGCGACATAAATAGAATTTTACATTTTTCGATCTTATATTCCTCGAAGGAATGTACATGTATCTAGATCAAAAAATAAAATCCTAATAAAACTAAATACAGCTCCTGCTATATTTTATAATACAATCATGCACACACAATAAAATGCCCTTGACATGTCCAAGGGTCCAATCACACACACAATATCTATAAGCCATAATAGTTGGATCCTGCATCCACAAAGTTAGCACATCCTACTATTATCCTGCCTAAATTATGTATGACATGTGCATAATTAAACTAATACCAAATACACAGAGGCAAAACCCTAGCTCTTATATCAATTGTTGGTTGCTACTCGGAAAACCTAATGGTTCCACTGTACAAAAATTTTGTACAAAGGTCTGAACCTTTTCCTAGCTACCATGTGTTCTTTTAAATTAAACTCGGATCGCTTGCGGAACTTAGCACGTTTGATCCTTTTTAGGTTTAGACTTGGATCTCCTGCGGAACTTAACACGTTCGATCCAAATCACCTAGGCTATTAATTTCATTAAATATTAATTTCCAAAATTGATTTCCAAGACTGCATGACGAGGCACATGGCCTTCTTGGATATGGGAACAATCACCACCGCCTAGACAAAGCCTTTTAAGGAAAGCTAATATTTAATTTCCTTAAATAACTTTAGGTCAACCAAAAAGAACAATCAAATCACAAGGAAAAGAAAAACAAAAGAACACAACATCAAAAACTAATTCGAAATACTAGAATCGCATGCCTCTTGTATTTGGTATTTTTACAAAAAAATAAAACTAGTATGATGCGGAAATTAAATACTAGTATACCTTTTCTTTTGCAAACAAAAAACCTCTAGGTCTTCTACCGTATTCCTCTTCTAACCTCTGACGTTGTGTGGGTAACGACCTTCCGAAATGAGAACCACCAAGCACCTTCTTCTTCCTTGCAAGTTTTGGCCATCAAAACTTCTCCTAGGATGAAGAGGTTCAGCCACCACCACCATGCTCCAAGGGATGCTTGAAACAAAACTTACTTTCTCTCCTTCTTCTTCTTCTTCTTCTCTAAACTTGATCCGGCCACCATATGAATCTCCACAAGAAGGATGAGGTTCGGCCATCAAAGAGAAGAGAGGAGGAGAGGATGGCCGGCCACACCAAGGAAGAAAAAGAGGGAGAAAAATAGAATAGAGTTCTTGTCATGAAGGCACCTCTACCCCCTCTTTTATAATCCTTGGTCTTGGCAAATAAGGAAATTTTAATAAAAACTTCCTTAATTCCTTTGCCATGAAAAATAAATTTAATTGATATAAAATCAATTTCTCTTTTATTAATCAACATGGCCGGCCATAATAATCTAAGCAAAGGAAATTTAATTCAATCAAGAATTAAATCCTTCCTAATTTGTTTCCAGAAATTTTAAAATAAAATTTCTCTAATAATTTTTATCCCTTCATGATTGGTTTATAAAAAGGAAATTTAATAAATTAAAATCTTTCTTTTAAACATGTGGATAAAAAGAAAATTATCTCTAAAAATTAAAATCTCTTTTAATCTACAAATAAGGAAAGATATCAAATCTTTTCTTAATCTTTTGTAGAAACTTATAAAAAAGAATATTTAATTTTTAAACTCTCTTTTAAATCATGAACATGGTTAAAAAGGAAAGTTTTCTTAAAATTTAAAATCCACCTTTTAATCAACAAATAAGGAAAGATTTCAAATTTTAAACTCTCTTTTAAACATGTAGATGATTTACAAATAAGGAAAGTTTTTACCAAAAATTAAAACCATCCTTTTAATCTACAAATAAGGAAAGAGATTAATCTCTTCTCTTAATCTTTTGTAGAAAGCTATAAAAGGAAATTTTTACTTTTTAAACTCTCTTTTAAAAACCTTGAAATCCACATAAGAAATAATTTTAATAAAAATCCTTTTAATACTCTAGTGGCCGGCCACCTAAGCTTGAGACCCAAGCTTTGGCCGGCCACCAACTTGGCTCATCCATTTGGTCTTGGCCGACCCTAGCTTGGGTTCCAAGCTAGCTTGGCCGGCCCCATTGGATGGGTAAGAAGGTGGGTATGTGGTGGGTATAAATCTCTATATACAAGAGGCTACGATAGGGACCGAGAGGAGGAATTGGTTTTGGTCTCCCGATAAAATTAAGCTTCCCGTGTTCGCCCCGAACACACAACTTAATTTTATCAATAATAATTCATTCCACTAAAGAACTATTATTGAACTACCGCATCAATCCCAAATTACATTTTGGGCTCCTTCTTATTATGAGTGTGTTAGTCTCCCTGTGTTTAAGATGTCGAATGCCCACTAATTAAATGAGTTACTGACAACTCACTTAATTAATATCTTAGTCCAAGAGTAGTACCACTCAACCTTATCGTCATGTCGGACTAAGTCCACCTGCAGGGTTTAACATGACAATCCTTATGTGCTCCTCTTGTGGACATTATCAACCTAGATTACTAGGACATAGTTTCCTTTTATAATCAACAACACACACTATAAGTGATATCATTTCCCAACTTATCGGGTTTATTGATTTATCGAACTAAATCTCACCCATTGATAAATTAAAGAAGTAAATATCAAATATATGTGCTTGTTATTATATTAGGATTAAGAGCACACACTTCCATAATAACTGAGGTCTTTGTTCCTTTATAAATTCAGTATAAAAGAAACGACCTCTAATGGTCCTACTCAATACACTCTAAGTGTACTAGTGTAATTATATAGTTAAGATAAACTAATACCTAATTACACTACGACCTTCTAATGGTTTGTTCCTTTCCATCTTGGTCGTGAGCTAATGTTTATAATTTATAAGGTACTGATAACATGATCTTCTGTGTGTGACACCACACACCATGTTATCTACAATATAGATTAATTGAACAACTACATTTATCATAAATATAGACATTTGACCAATGTGATTCTTATTTCTAGATAAATGTTTATACCGAAAGCTAGGCTTTTAGTATACATCCTAACAATACCCTGGTCTAATCACTATTTTATTGGGTTATTCCCCACAGTGTGTCTAATCAGTGCAGACTAGTTGTCCCTTTGAACCTAGTTCTTGGGATCTCCAGCCAACATAGGTTGGGTGTCCTCTGCACTGATTGCTAACAACGACATTAAACCCATTTCTCGTGATGAGCTTGCAACTAACTCTCGATTTAACCCCTTGATTTGCGGATCCGTTAGATTATCTTTTGACTTCACATAGTCAACAGTGATAACTTCAGTTAAGAGTATTTGTCTAATGGTATTATGTCTATGACGTATATGTCTAGACTTACTATTAAACAGATGGCTCTGTGCTCGACTGATTGCTGATTGACTATCGCAATGTATGCAAATTGCCGGCACATGTTTCGACCATCGTGGAATATCTTCTGAGAATTGTCGTAGTCATTCAGCCTCTTCATCACATTTATCAAGAGCTACAAACTCAGATTATATCGTGGATCTAGTTATTACGGTTTACTTAGAAGATTTCCAGGAAATGGCTGCACCTGCTAGAGTGAAGACATACCCACTCGTAGACTTAGAGTCTTTTATATCAGATATCCAACTTGCATCGCTGTATCCTTCGATCACAGTAGGATATCTTGTATAGTGCAGTCCATATTCACGAGTATACCTCAAGTAACTCAGTACTCTTGTTATCCCTTTCCAGTGCTCAACATCGGGATTACTCGTGTATCTACTCAGTTTGCTTACTACGTAGGCCAAGTCTGGTCATGTACAACTCATCAAGTACATCAGGCTTCTAATCACTCGAGAGTATTCTATCTGTGAGATACTTTCACCTGATTTTTCGATAGATGTTGACTCGTATCTATCGGCGTTCGTGCTAATGCAGTATCACCCTTAGTGAATTTCTCAAGAATCTTGTCCACATAATGGGATTGACTAAGAACAAGTCCTTTTGCCGTTCTAAAAATTTTGATTCCTAGAATCACATCAGCTATACTCATGTCTTTCATGTAAAATTTTGAGTTCAACATATCTTTAGTGGATTTGATTATCTTATCATTACTCCCAATAATAAGTATGTCATCTACATAGAGACACAAGATGACATAGTTACTCTCTGTGACTCTCATGTAGACACATTTATCACATTCATTGATCTTGAATCCACATTCCTTCATGGCATTATCAAATTTCTCATGCCACTGCTTTGGTGCTTGTTTCAAGTTATATACTGACTTCACCAATCTACAGACCTTATTTTTTTGTCCTGGCATATAATACCCCTCAGGTTGGTTCATGTAGATTTCCTTTTCTAAATCCTTGTTTATAAAGGTTGTCTTTACATCCATTTGATGTATTTCGAGATTCCATAGAGCAGCAATTGCCAACAATACTCTAATGGAAGTTATTCTCGACACCGGAGAGTATGTATCGAACTAATCAAGGCCTTCTCGTTGTCGGTATCTTTTGATTACCAATTTGGCCTTATATTTATCGATTGTGCCATCTGATTTCATTTTCTTCCTAAAAGATCCACTTGCAACCTAGTAGTTTACTTCCCGGAGGAAGATCCACAAGTTCCCATGTGTGATTTTGCAAGATAGATTCTATCTCAGATGCAGTTGCCTCTCTCCAGTGAGGTCCATCAGACATGCTTACTGCTTCTGAGAAACTACGGGGCTCACTTTCCAGCATGAAAGTGATAAAATCCAATCCGTAGGATTTTTCTACCCGAGCTCTTTTACTCCGTCTACGCTCAACCTCAACTGGTTCAACATCATCTTCTTCGCCTTGTGTTTCATATGCCCGTTTTGAGGAGCTAGCATCCTCTCGGGTCTTATACGGAAACACATGCTCGAAGAACGAGGTATTTCTTGATTCGATTATCGACTTCTTGTGTATCTCCAACATGTGTGACTCATACACACAAAATTGATAAGCACTGCTATTATGTGCATATCCAATAAATATGCAATCAATAGTCTTTGGTCCTATCTTAATCCTTTTCGAATCAGGCACCAACACTTTGTCAAGACGCCCCCACATTCGTAAATATTTGTAGGACGGTTGTCTTCCATTCCACAACTCATAAGGGCTCTTATCTATTTTCTTCCGGGGCACCTTATTTAAAAGGTAATTAGCTGTTAACACAACCCCCCCCCCCCCCCACATGGACTTTGGTAATCCAAAGCTCAATAGAAGAGCATTCATCATCTCCTTTAGAGTTCGATTCTTTCGCTCAGCAACTCCATTTTGCTGAGGAGTATAAGGAGTTGTTGTTTCATGTCTGATCCCATGTTCAACACGCAACTCAGCAAACGGTGATACATATTCACCGCCTCGATCACTTCGAACCACCTTAATTTTCCTATTAAGTTAGTTTTCAATCTCATTTTTATAGAGAGCAAATTTCTCTATAGCTTCATCCTTACTTTTGAGAGGATACACATAACAATATTTTGTGTTATCATCTACAAAAGTGATGAAGTATTTATTACCACCACGTGTTGGCGTACCTTTTAGGTCGCACACATCAGTGTAGATTAGGTCAAGTGGTTCGTTACTTCTTTCAATATATTGAAAGGATGACCTTATTATTTTCGCTTCAACACAAATCTCACACTTATGTTTTGGGTCAAGGTGGAATGTAGGTATGCTTTGCATGTTTATTAATCTACGCGACACATCGTAGTTAACATGTCTTAGTCTACCATGCCACAAACATGAAGACTCAAGCATATAAGTAGAAGAGCTTTCATTTTTATTTATCTTGGGCCTAATGGCCATTACATTGAGGTTGAATAACCCATCAGATACATAACCCCTTCCTACAAACATTCCATTCTAGGACAATACAATTCTGCTCGACTCAAAAATAATGCGAAAGCCATGCTTGCTTAACAGTGATCCGGATACTAGATTCTTTCGAATCTCCGAAACATATAGCACATTATTCAGAGTGAGATCTTTACCCGAGGTCATTTTCAGCACCACCTTTCCTTGGCCCATGATGTCCGAGGTTGCTGAGTTCCCCATGAACAGTTTGTCTCCAATGACTTCTTCAAAGTTGTGGAGTAGCTCCTTGTTGCAGCACACATATCTGGTGGCTCTAGTATCGATCCACAATTGTCGCAGGGTTGAACCGATCAGGTTCAACTCAGAGACCACAGCGCAGAGGTCATCCATTTTTGGTCCCTCGTTCAGGTTGGCCTCTTGCTTCTTCTTCGGCTTTCTGCACTCTGAAGATTTGTGACCCACTTTGTCACAGTTGAAGCACTTCCCAGAGAACTTCTTCTTGTTGATGCCTCCTCTGGGTCCCATCTTGGAAGATTTGGGCTTCTTCCGTTTCGAGCTTTGACCATGCTCGATGACATTGGCTTTCACAGTAGCCTGATGACCATAATTTTACTGTATTATTTTGAGTCATATATGCATGGTTTGATGTTGATTTCATAGGTTTAAATCATGGTTACATCACATTTTATGCATTGTCTTTATTTTGGACTTAATTGCAAATTATCCTATTTTTGGTATTATTAGATGCTAATATTTGATTCTTATTTTATAGGCATCAAAGGATCATGGATGTGGATCTATTTGAACCGAATTTGTGCTCGAATCGGAGTTTAAACGAGAAAATCAAGCTGCGGAGCATTATGGGCCGTTCATCAAAGATTGGATAGATCTGAACCATCCAGCGAAGATCTAGCCCATCCAACCTAATGAGGTGGAGAACTCAGCCATAGATGAAGATCCAAAGGTTTTGATTCAGATCTGAGTTCATACAGCCATTGATCAAGCCCGAATTAATCTGGACCGTTCATTGAAGATTAGGCAGATCTGAACCATCCAATGAAGATCTGGTCGATCCGACCTAAGAGAGAGTAGATCCAGACCCTAGATCAAGATCAGTACCTTTAGATCAGATTTTAGGCGACTTCCACCATTGATCAAGCTCCAAATCAATTTCAGCCATCCATTCAGATCTGGATCAGATTTAAACCCAGAAGCTACAGTGTTTTCCAGTGTCGACTCCTCCACATCGCTGAGCTTCACGTCCCGCAGCGTTTCTTCTCCAGCAAGTTCCGACCCCTTTCCTTTCTCCAATCATCCTCTCAAGCTTCAACCTCGGTGGATAATCTCTACAGCAGCTCATCCCGATCATCTGGAATCATCGTTGGGTGTTCTCTCCGGCGGAAATCTGCTCCCTGTGTTCCTGAGCTCCATCCGACCATAATCCGCAATCCACATCTTCATCCCAGATCGAGAGACCATATTTTCAGATTTCCAGCATTTTCGGGCCAGTGATTGGTTTTGAGGTGTTCACAGCGTGTCGGGGGTGGTCCGTCGGCATTTTTGAGCATACCTTGACCTGAGACACAGCTGAGGTTCTTCATTGAGGTCCAAAGTTGGGTGTTCTCGACTTTGGCATTCTTGTGTGACGGCAAGAGTGTGAAGCTTGTATAAATTGGTTGTGAGTTGGTTCGGTTAGGGTTAATTTCATTTTATTCCTATTTTGTAGCTTGATATAGATTTATTTTTATGTTTGTTATGTTTTTATGCAAGTAATTTAGTATTTCATTACCTTTTTGAAGTTTAATTATGTTTAATTTGTGCTTGATTAATTGTTTAGTTGGGTAGTTTTATGTTAGGGTTTTAATTGGTGTTGTAGATCAGATTTAATTGCATTTCATTATTTCATATTTAGTTTAAGTGTGTTGATGGTTTAATTATAATGTAGGGTGACAATGCATTATGGTTTGATCATTGGCACATAGTTAGGTTTCATTTATGCATTAGATAATTTCGTATTCGCTATGCTTTTCATTTATTCAGTTTAGATTCAAAGCATCAACCCCCCATTTTCATGTTAAAACCCCCCAAAAATAGGAAATAAATACAATCCTAGATTACATGCTACCGTTGGTTTCTCGAGGTTCGATCCTGGGCTCGTTATTACAACATAATTGTGTAGTTAAGGGGGTCATGGAATATACATTGTTAATTTGATTTATGAGTGTGACAGACTCGTTATCAAATTTTGGCGCCATTGTCAGGGAAGTCATAGCGGTGTTTTTAGGATTGTTGTTTGATTGCTTTCATGCTTATATATCCATGTGTTGATTTTATTTGTTCATGAGTCTTCTGATTTTATTTGCTAATTGTTGTGTAAGAACAAGAAATTCTTTTTACCATGGATCCATATTATCAACATTTTGGAGATTGGAGTCAGAGTTATTATTATCAGCCTCAGACTCAGTATTTTCAGCCTGGATATCAGTGCTACCTACCTATGGAGCAACAGAATAGGTATGAGGATGCACAAGAATAAATTGAAGAATCAATGTGGAAATTCAATGAAGTTATGCAACAAATGAGAGAGCATCAAGAGCAACAATTTGCAAGGATACAGAATATTCAGAGTCAGTTAGATCAGATTGCATCATCCATTAATCATCTACAAACACAAAACGCCAGTGAAGAGATGGATTGTGGAGCTCTTGTCAGGCCTGACACTTCATCTACTTCTTCACTAGATTCTTTAAGTACTTTTTATTGTTGTGATGATGTAGTTGAACATAATTTTGATTCTACTAATAGCGTTGCTTTAGATGTTGTGAGTGATACAGGAATTAATGTTGAAGATAATTTGTTATATTGTCTGAGACGGACAAGTTTAAGTGTAGAGGAATGCTTACTGGAAGCAATACCTCAAGAATCACCAAGAATTGAGGATGTAAGTGTTGGGACTTGTGCTAGGGAGCCAAGTACCCAAGAATCACTACATGAAGTTGTACATTCACCAGAACTAGAGCCTGAACCATTCCTTGATGCTGAGGAGGGCACAGAAATCATTTTAGAACCCACAGGTATCTTTGAGCATGATAAGGTTAGTGTAACGACCACCCTTTTTACTACTACTATGCTCTAAGGATGACCGCTACTTGACTACTAACTCTACTTAACCGGTATGATTAAAAATCACATAGAAACTCTACCGAAAAATTTCGGCAGAGTCTCCCCTGTACCGGTGACCCCAAACTGGGATACATAACATGTATACTCAGCCACAGGCGGCTGGAACATATAATTTCACAACCACGCAGTATAATAGCACAATAAAAATATGAAACTACTCTAGCAATGACAAACAACCATATCACTCCAACAATAGGAGGTATCAAACTACAAATGCGGAAATAAACTCAATTACAATCTCAACTTCATCATAGCATTAAGGAGAAAAGAAAAGGAAACATAACAAATCTTAAACTAAGTGAGTTCTTTAGCTAAGTCTCAAAGGATCTCCATAGTCCACACATCACACACCGTCACAGCATCTCCTTGTCGCCTTCTTCCTTATACTTTAGCTTTTCCTTTATCTGCAGTAGGAGGAAATGCAGTCTATAAGCATAAAGCTTAGTGAGCGCTATCTACTCACAAAAACTCGATATGCATGTATACAAATAAAGACATGCTAAAACTGAATGCTAACATGTAAAGCTACTCATGCTCATAAATAGCAAAGAAATCAACTAACTGAAAAGCTAACATGTATAGCTACTCATGCTCATATATAGCAAAGGAATCATGCTAACTGAAATACTAAACATGTATAGCTAATTATGCTCATAAATCAATAAAGGAATCATACTAACTGAAATACTAAACATGTACAACTAATCATGCTCATAATAGCGAAGAAACTAACTGAAAAGCTAACATGTAAAGCTAATCATAGAACTATCATGTGTATCAATAAGAAACTGAATTGATACCTAAGCTAAACTAATTAATGCTAAACTGAGTCTAACTTGTATTCACATAACTAATTTGTGAAGTTTTGAATACTATTTACATAATAGATTAAAATAATAATCATGCTGCTGATGGGCCCGGCAACTGTACTTGCTGTGCGCGCATCCCTAACTAAACCCGGGATTGCAAGTTCCGAGTCTAGTAGGGTTTACTAGGTTATCTAAACCTAGGGACGACTGTGGGAGCCCAACCCAATGGATATCTAATCCAGTACAGTGCCATTGCTGAAAATAAAATACTGATTTCATAGCTAATTTTCTTATCTTGCTTTTACTAGGTTATCTGAACCTAGAACTAGGTTATCTGAACCTAGAGGCGACTGTGGGAGCCCACCCATTGGACCGTAGTCCCATATAAGCTGAAGCAAGACTAAATAAGTTATTTTAAATGCTTCTATTGCATTAACTGAGCTATTAAAATGCTTACTGTAGCATTATATTGAGCTAAGCATTTTATCAAGCACTTGGTGTGCACTAGAACACACCCTACGTACTGGAAATTTGTATACAAAGCTTAACATAAATCTGCATGCAAAGCTTAACAAAAAAAATGCCTACTGTAGCATTATATTGAGCTTATCAAAATCTGCATACTGTACTTATAAAAATCTGCCCATGAACTTCTAATATCAAGGAAACTAGAAATAAAGGAATCAATGCTGCACATACTCATTCTTTATCATGCTTACTAAATAACGAAGAGGCTGAATTTGCAATGCTATTAAACAGGGATGATCATATGACAATTTATTCTAATCAACAAGAAATCTATGAGCTAAATGCAAACTAAAAATCTGCTCATGCTTCATTAGTTGTGCACGCCTACTGCTACACAAAGAAAACTAGATGTTTGATACAAAAGTCTGGATTTGCTTAACACTTGGCTGTTCTTTTTCATTGCCGCAAGGAGAAAGAAAGAACAAAATCTAAAACTGCAATTACACTAAAGGCGAAACTGAAATGCTAAATCAAGGAATCTGGAACACATGTAGAATAGCACTAAAAGCTAAACTAAAACTGAAGGCTTAATGCTAGGGCTGGAAAATCTAACAACATGCTAGAATAAAGAGAGATTACAATCTGCTGAACTGGAAATAAGAAACTTGAACACTGAAGCTAAAAAAACTAATCTCCAACTAAAAGTTAGGGTTCGGATGGAAGTAAACCTAAGCACAACTGAAAATTTAAAAGGAACAATTTGCCAACTGATGCTAGGATTCGGATCAAGAAGAAGGATCAAAGTTCATTCACTTGCATAGCACTAACGGAAAGGAACAGAACCGAATCAAGAAGGAACAAAATCCAAAAATCTCCACAACCTAAAATCCGAAAACCATGAAGATAAATCGAAGTTCGGAACAACTCCTACTGCAGGTGAGAAGCAACTCACCGTGATTTGCTTGAACTTACAACCGACGGGAAGAACTCTAGGGTTCGGAGAGATGAAAATCTCGGTCCCTTTCTTGTGCTCACAGCTTCTCCTCGGCGAGAAGATCTTGTAATCGGAAGGTTCGTCGGAAGGAAGCCTCATCGGCCGTCGGAGGGATGCCCTAAACTCCTTCGCGTTTTCGTCCGAGCCGGAGTCGGCGTCGCCGCGTGAGAAGAGGGATTGGGAATTATGAGAGAAATTTCTAGGTTTTTGAAAAAAAAAGAAACTCAATTCCTTTCTTATACTAGGGTTCCCTATTATCTAACTACGGCTTAAGAATATTTCGCACCATATATATTTAACATAACTTGCTTAGCTCAGCTGGTTGGGCCGGTTTTGCTTGGGTCAGTCCGACCCGAGGTCGTGGGTTCGAATCTCACCTTCAACGTTATTTTTTTAAAACTTCTTTCTTTTTGTAACCCTACTAAACGACCTCCAAAAATTACATAAAAATACTCTAAAAATTCCTAAAAATCTCTAGAATTTTTCTAAAGCATTTCTAGATTTTTATAAGGACTTTTAGAACTCGAAAAAGGGAAATTGGGTTGTTACAGTTAGTATTTTTTGTGATTCTTCAGAAAATTTAATTGAGGTACCTATTTTTGACTTTATAGCATGTGAAACTCAAATTTATCCATTTGGTTTAGACACTAATTGCATTTCATTTTCTCCTAATCATGTGAGTGCACGGGAGATGTTTTTCTTTGATCTTGCAGGTAGCCATAGAATTTTGAAATGGTTACTTACACTGAACCGCCTTAGACCTCCAGAGAGAATTTTCAAAGGAAAAAGGATTAATAAGGAGAATCTGAGTGGAACCATGATTACTCCACTACCGGCATGGATACTCCTTTTGAACCTTCTTCAACCACCGGGAATTGAAAGGGGAGTTGGTTCTAATTTTTCTTCCTCTTGCATTTTAATTCATGCTTTGTTAATAAATTCGTTATACGTTTCTTTGGTTTCATACTTTGCATTTGCACTTTGTTTTTGCATTTTGCATTTTATTTTCGCATTTGCTTCCATAATTTGCATTTTGTTTGGTATACATAGCATTTCATTTGAATAAAAGTCTCCATGAATTGTTTAGTAATATTTTTAAGATGGTAAAATTCCCTTAAATTTGATCATCAATTTTAAGTCATGTGACATGATTGGATGCTTTTCTTGCATGATATTGATTAGTGTGTTGGTGGATTCCATTTTGATCAATTGAGCTAGATTGCATAAAAATACCTAGAGAGGACCACCCTAATCCTACACGTTATTTTCTTGTTGTGTGACATGCACTCACAACAATTGAACTCTAGAACCTGCTTTGCTTCTTTTCAAAGTCACAAAAACATATGTATACATTGAGATGAAGGATTGTTTTTCATTCTTGATCCCTCATAAATTGCAATTCCTTTCTTCATAATTTTCTTAAAACATTTTTCTCTTGCAATTTAACCTTTGAGTACCTTTGCTTGGTTCATTTCATTGAGGGTTTTGGTTGACTATCTTGTTGAGTTAGATTGTTTGATGATGGACAAAGTTTTAATTGTGGGGGAAAAATTAGTTTATGCTCAAGAATTTTGAAGAAGAGGGATGGTTCCATAAGTATTGAATTGTGATTTTTGGAGAGTAATGTGGGAGTCTCAAACATGGACCTTGATTATGGTTACTTGATACATTGTGCAGTAATTGGAGTTCTTATTTAAGTTTCCACTTTTGGCTTGGTTTAGAGGCTACTTTTGGTTTGTATGTGCTTCTCTTTAAAATCCAGGGAGCTGGCATTTGATATTGTTGAAAATCTGAGGTGTTGTTTGTTCAAGTTTAGTTACTAAACTTGATGATGCGTGCCAACTCTTCATGTTGTTTTTGAATAGTAGCGTTCAGAATTTGAGCTCTTATCAATTTGGTGCTAAATGATACCTTTGGGTAAGCCTATTCTAAAAGATTTAAGCCAAAAGGGTCTAGGATTCTCATTACTGAAACTAAGGCAGTAAGAGCAGGAATTTAGTAGCTTTGTAAATTGCCAGCTGGCATTGTACATTCCTACTATGCAGGAACAGAAAGCTTATGAAGATCACCAAATTTGGAAACACTACTGAAGTACTACTGCAGAAATGAGCAAGGAAAGAGGTGAAACTTTTTATTCTCTTATTGTCAAGTGTTACTCCTTCATTACCAAGACTTTATCAGGTCAAAACTAGAGATTTTTCTGTGAACCTGATTTCTGGAATTGTCTAAAGTAGACTGCTGCTAAGAATCCTAGCAGTTTTTCTATAATTCAGAGAAGTAAGAGCAGTGGCACGAGAAATATGTATCAAAATTGAAGCTATTGAATTTGGTTATTTCCCTACTAAATGCTGTATTTCAAGAAGCTCTAAAGTGGAAATTAAGTTGCATTTCAGTAGATTATAACCTCTTTAATTGCAGCATTCAATGGAAGCTAAATTCTAAAAATGCTGAGCTGAATTTAATGCTTAACTGCACATCTAAAAATATACACTCTGAAAAACTCTAAACTGAACTTCAGAATTGTAACTGATCATGTGCAAGCTTGAATGAAAGAAATCATGGAAGAACTGAAACGAAGCTTGAGTTTAGAAGGAAGTTAGCAGCAACTTTGATGCAGGAATGCAATGGTGTAAAATTTTCTCTGATCAGGAGCAAGAACTTGAAACTGTAACATAAAGGAAAGGCTGTGGAAATCTACAGAATTGTAGTGCAGAGTTGAAAAGTTTGTATCAGTTTGTATCAAATTCAGAATGCAATATTCGAAGTGAAGGAAGCTTAGCTGGAATTCAAGAAGAAGCTGGAAACAAATGGTATGTACCTGTCATGGCATTTGCAAAATAATCTGGACAGTAGAATTCAGATACATTGTAGCTGTTGAAATTTGATCATAATGGACTTTAATGGGGAATTCAATTGGTGGTAATTATTCCATTTATGAAGTACTTGAACATAGTATCATTTGCTAGGGAAAGTTGAAGAAAAGGGCAGCGATTGGTATTTTTAACAGTGAAGAAAAAATGTAGAAATAGAATTCAGAAACAAATGAAAAAAAATGTGTGCAACTCTTTATTATCAGCCCTTGGAACCTTTGGGGAATAAATTGAACCTCTTGAATGATCAGCAGCATTTGTTGTTTATCTTCTTTCTATTCTTTTCAAACCTGCTGGATATAATTCGGATGGTATCAAAAGTGCAGAATTCTGAAATTGTAGTAGCTTTCTAAGTGATGTTATTGGCTGAAACAAGATGGGAATCAAGCTATTGTTTGATTGAGTGATTGTGAAGTTTTATGGAGATAATTGTTGAAGTTTGAAGTTATAAAGCAGTAACATTAGATGAAGATATTAAGAGTCAAACCTGAAGTTCAGAATTCTATGAGAAGTTTTGAAAGAGTTAAAAGATTTGCAAATCCAGAAACTTTGGAATGAATGGAGTATCAAGAATTCAGTAATGATCTCAAGTTGGGAAGTGAAACTCAATTCAAAGAAGAACAAGTAAAAATCAAAAGGAAAGGTTCCTGGAATGACAGAAATAAATATAGTGCAGAATTCAGGCAGTGCAGATTTTGCAGAAAAATGTGTAAACTTTGTGCCAATTTGGGAAGAGGATTGTGATGAGCAGGAGCTGCTTGTCACTAGAAACCTTCAGATATGCATGTAAAGGGTCTCTAGAGACAAGATGAAAAAGTGTTGGAGTTTTTTGTGACTTAACAGTGATATATTGATACAAAGTCCAGCATTGAAGGAAATCTGAAACCAGCAGTGCAGAATGGAGTCTAAGGGGCTACTCGACCATAGAAAAATCTGAAACCCAGTTACCACTTAGTATTGATAATTGGTTATCTTTCTTCTCCAAAGCTTATAAGAATTTAGGCAAGAAATTTGATACCAAATAGGGAAATAGAGCTTAAAACTAGAAACTGAAACAAAATTGCAGCTTTGGTTCTGGATGTTATTGCAGCAATTATTTCTTCAAAACCCTGTTTAGTGCCAAGTTAATGTGTTGATTTTGTACAATTGAAGTTAGAATTCAACTTCTTATTAATTCAGTGCTAATTGAGAAGCAATGATGAATTGAGATCTATATAACTCAAGATAGAATTACTTCATCTATCAAGTGTTGAAACTGAATTTAGGGAGTTATTTTCAGAGAGTTATTCTGGTGCAAGGGAACCAGCTACACTTCAGAGCTGAAATCAGTGAGTTGGAATGCTTATTAAGGGATTTATATGGATGATGAGATGTAGGAATGTTGATTTCAGCAAATGTGAAAGCTGCAACTTAAAGAGTTTGATAGAATATAAATGAAGCTGCCTAATAGAAGTTGTAATGTTTGGATTTTTCAAGTTTCTGTAACTGCTGGAACATTATCAAATGCTAGAAAATGCATTAAAGATAACTACTTGAAGGAACTATGGAGTGTTAAGTTGCTTGCAGTTTTCTTTTAGTCCAAGAGAATCTAAATTATGAGACTAAATCTATAGGAGTTGATCTCTGAAATCTGCTGCAGAAATCAAAGTGGAGATTTGGCATGGAAGTTTTGTTATTTCTTAAGAAATAGAGATTGGGCCAAGTTTCTTTGCAAATTTTCAATTTAAAGGGTGTATCAAGCAGATCTAAGTTTCTAATTATAAGAATTAAGCTTATAGGAAGAAACTGTGGAAATTTCATAATATGAGTTATATTTTATACCAGTGCAACATGAATGTATTTTTCAAGTTGTTTAGGAGAGCTGGAAATTCTGTTAAAAGCAGATGGATGTGGCATGATCTTGTTTCTGGGTAAGTTTTAGAGAAACCAGTAAGTTTAAAGGTGGTTCTTCAGACTCTGTTCAAAATTTAACTGAAATCTGCAGAAGCAAAAAAATTCAATAATCAGATTTGTTTCTAAAATTAGCAAGTGTGTGCTAAACTCTTCCTTGCAATTGTTGAATCAATGGAAGGCTTAAGCAAAGCTAGGTGTATGCAAATTAATGCATTTATATGCTGTTTGATACACAGACCACAAACGGAGAAGAGTAGAAAAAAAATTTGGAGCTAATGGATTGTCCAGCTTCTAGATTTTCTGATCAGTGGCATTCTAGAATCTGATTCCTGAAATTTTGGGTAAATACCAAGTATATACCGTTAGAACCAGCAAAAAGACTGAAAATGATGAATCAATATGTTGTGTGCCAAGTTTTGGATGTAATTTTCTGATCATTGAAGCATCAAGAGTTGGAAAAAGTCGGAACTCAGACTCTAAAATTTTGGTGGTTGTTTCTGTCCAAGTTAAGTATTGGTTTTTCAATATTGTGTGATGTTCCATTTGTTTCTTGAAGCCACTTTTTATTGACTCAAAGACTTTGGAATACTCAGAAGTTGAAATTCAGAAGTTTGGAAATCTCTAAAACTGTGGAAGGCATGCAATTTCAGAGAATTGATTTCTGAATGAATACAATTTAAATGCAGTACAGAGATTGGGAAGTTGATAGATGCAGAATTGAGAAAAATTCTATTCCAGGCTACATTAATCGTTTTCCAAGTTTAGCTCTTTATAGTGTAAGAAAGGATTCTCTTAGATTCAAATTTCTGAAGCTAGGTTGCAACAGGAACAATTATCTTAAGCCTAAGTACAAGTTCTCTGTAGCATTCTGATGTGGTGTGCCAATTTAGTATCGAGCTCACACTGCTGGTTCTTTTGTCTCCAGGCTTGTTGTTATTACTTTACCTTTGACTTTTGCATTATTTCCATTGTTTTTGTAAAGCTTGAGGTCGTTCATAAGAAGAAAGGGCAGTAACAACAACCATAGACAGATCTGATTTCTGAAAATTGTTGCTGCTGTGACATCAAGCCTAGGAAGTGTTCAGAAAATTGAAATTCAGAGATTCTTTAGTTGCAGAATTTGAAGAGATTAGGATGTAGGCAGTACAACATTTGCATTCCAGTTTTGGAACTGAAATTGTAGTAACAAGGATTAGGAATCAATTTCAACTTGAGCAAATCTGAAATTTGCACACTGCAGCTTAATCAAATTTTGCTGATTTCCAGAATTCAGAATCCAAACTGAATATTTCTGCAAATTCTGATTCGGCAAGGTTTAATCTGATGTATCAGTATTTGAAGTTCCAATCACTCTAATGCTATATGAGACCACAGTTTGGCTGGAATTTTCTTACTTCATGTTGGAATTGATTCAATTCTGGAATCCTGAAACTTAAGTCCAAAGATCAGAATGCAAATATGCAGAATCTGGAATTTTCTAGCTGCACTTCAGTTTTGATTCAGAAATGGCATGGCAGAATTTTGTGAAGCTGATTTCTTTGTTCAAACTTCTGAAATCTTATCATTATTATTGGAGATCTGATAGGAGCTAAAATGTTCAGTTATGGAGAGTTTTCTGCTGCATTGTACCTGCAATACACCTCAGAAACAGAAGTAGAAAAGAATCTGCAGAATGAAGAATGATAACAGTGGTTGAAGCGTGTTAAGTAATTGGAAAGCGTGATAAGTTTCATTGACCGAGACGACCAATGTTCTAAGTGTGGGGGAGGGAATTCTTCATAAGTTGATTTGAGCGGATTTGGAATGGAAAAATAATGAAGAAAACAGAGAAAAAAAATTGAAGTGGCAAGCAAGAGAGTATCAAGAGTGGAGATAGAGTATCAAGAATTTCGGTTTGCCATCAAATTGAAGGATAGGTTAACTTGATCTTTTGAATTGGTGATGACAAATGGTATTTATCTCTTTTCACATCAAAATGGTCAACTCATCAAGTATATTCCTCCAATACTCTCATCTTCTCAATTTTTTTTCATTGAATTCTTTTCTTTTGCCTATTTCATTTACTTTAATTGTTCTTCTTGATTTCATCTCAATTCTTGTTGATAATTCCTTTTGATTCATGTATGCTATGTTCTATGGCGGTGGAGAATTAGAAAATAAGCAAGCTTATGGTAGTGAAATGTTGTAAGTGACATTGAGTGAGCTCCACTTATACACATGTTTGAGTGTGAGAGCTAGAATAGGTAAATCTCTTGTGAGATTGCATCTTGCTTAATTTTTCAATTGGATTGAAACTACCATACCTACTGATTATTGTTTGGATTGTATTCATGATTGTTTGTGATCTTTAGATGGTCTTAGTTAAATTCCTTTTACTATCTTCTAGGTATTGCTAGAAAATTTTTATGGAGATGATTTTTAGATTTCTTTACTTTCACGGGACGTTCAAGACTAAGTGTGGGGGATTTGATAATATGCATGGTTTGATGTTGATTTCATAGGTTTAAATCATGGTTACATCACATTTTATGCATTGTCTTTATTTTGGACTTAATTATAAATTATCTTATTTTTGGTGTTATTTGATGCTAATATTTGATTCTTATTTTATATGCATCAAAGGATCGTGGATGTGGATCTATTTGAACCGAATTTGTGCTCGAATCGGAGTTTAAATGAGAAGATCAAGCTGCGAAGCATTATGGGCCGTTCATCAAAGATTGGACAGATCTGAACCATCTAGTGAAGATATGGCCCATCCAACCTAATGAGGAGGAGATCTCAGCCATAGATGAAGATCCAGAGGTTTTGATTCAGATCTGAGTTCATACAACCATTGATCAAGCCCGAATTAATCTGGACCGTTCATCGAAGATTAGGCAGATTTGAACCATCCAGTGAAGATCTGGTCGATCCGACCTAAGGGAGAGTAGATCCAGACCCTAGATCAAGATCAGTACCTTTGGATCGGATTTTAGGCGACTTTCCACCATTGATCAAGCTCCAAATCAATTTCAGCCATCCGTTCATATCTGGATCAGATTTAAACCCAGAAGCTACAGTGTCTTCCAGTGTCGACTCCTCCACAGCGTTGAGCTTCGCGTCCCGTGGCGTTTCTTCTCCAGCGAGTTCCGACCCCTTTCCTTTCTCCGATCATCCTCTCAAGCTTCAACCTCGGTGGATAATCTCTACAGTAGCTCATCCCGATCAGCTGGAACTGTCGTTGGGTGTTCTCTCCGGCGGAAATATGCTCCCGGTGTTCCTGAGCTCCATCCGACCATAATTCGTAATTCGCATCTTCATCCCAGATCGAGAGACCAGATTTTTAAATTTCCAGCATTTTCGGGCAGGTGATTGGTTTTGAGGTGTTCACAGCGTGTCGGGGGTGGTCCGTCGGCATTGTTGAGCATACCTTGAACTGAGACACAACTGAGGTTATTCATTGAGGTCCAGAGTTGGGTATTCTCGACTTTGGCATTCTTGTGTAACGACAAGAGTGTGAAGCTTGTATAGATTGGTTGTGAGTTGGTTCGGTTAGGGTTAATTTCATTTTATTCCTGTTTTGTAGCTTGATATAGATTTATTTTTATGTTTGTTATGTTTTTATGCAAGTAATTTAGTATTTCATTACCTTGTTGAAGTTTAATTGTGTTTAATTTGTGCTTGATTAATTGTTTAGTTGGGTAGTTTTAAGTTAGGGTTTTAATTGGTGCTATAGATCATATTTAATTGCATTTTATTACTTCATATTTAGTTTAAGTGTGTTGATGGTTTAATTATAATGTAGGATGACAATGCATTATGGTTTGATCATTGGCACATATTTAGGTTTCATTTATGCATTAGATTAGTTTCTTATTTGCTGTGCTTTTCATTAGAATTAGCTTCAAAGTTTAAAGCCCCCATTTTCATGTTAAAACCCCCAAAAATAGGAAATAAATACAATCCTAGATTACATCCTACCGTTGGTTCCTCGAGGTTCGATCCTGGGCTCGTTATTACAACATAATTGTGTAGTTAAGGGGGTTATTACAACATAATTGTGTAGTTAAGGGGTTCATGGAATATACATTGTTAATTTGATTTACGAGTGTGACAGACTCGTTATCAGTCCCATCTTGGAAGATTTGGGGTTCTTCCGTTTCGAGCTTTGACCATGCTCGATGATATTGGCTTTCACAGTAGCCTGAGAGAACAACTTTCTCTTTGAACTCTTATTGTCTTCTTCGATGTGAAGTTGAACAATGAGTTCTTCCACATTCATCTCCTTCCGCTTGTGCTTCAGGTAGTTCTTGAAGTCCTTCCAGTCGGAAGGCAGTTTTTCAATGATAGTGTTAGGATGTATACTAAAAGCCTAACTTTTTGTATAAACATTTATATTTTGAAATGAGAATCACTCTGGTCAAATGTTGCATGTTAATGTAGTTTTCTATTTAATTTATATTGTAGATAACATGGTGTGTGGTGTCACACAAAAGATCATGTTATCAGTTCCTTATAAATTATAAATAGTAGCTCATGACCGAGATGGATAAGGACAAACCATTAGAACGGTTGTAGTGTAATTTGGAATTAGTTTGTCTTGACTATATAATTACACTAGTACACTATGTGTGTATTGAGCAGGATCATTTGAGGTTGTCCTTTTTATACTGACTGTATAAAAGAACAAAACCTCTGTTATTATAGATGTGCGTACTCTTAATCCTGATATAATAACAAACACATATACATAGTATTTATTTCTTTAATTTATCATAGGGTGAGATTTATTCAATTAAATCAATAGGCCCGATAAGTTGGGAAATAATATTATTTATATGGTATATTGTTGATTTTAAAAGAAAATTGTGTCCTAGTAATCTAGGTTGATGATGTCCCCTTGAGGAGCTCATAAGGATTATCATGAAAACCCTGCAGATGAACTTAATCCGACATGATAATAAGGTTGAGTGGTACTACTCTTGGAGCTAGATGTTAATTAAGTGAGTTGTCAGTAATTCATTTAATTAACTAACATACGATATCTTAAACACAGGGAGACTAACGCACTCATGATAAGTAGGAGCTCATATTATAATATGAGATTGATACGGTAGTTCAATAATAACTCTTTAGTGGTATGAGTTATTATTGATGAACTTGAGTTGGGTGTTCGGGTCGAATACAGGAAGCTCAAGTCCATCAAGAGCCCAAAATTAATTCTTTCTCTCGGTCCTTGTTGTAGCCTCTATAAAGCCTCGCATTCACCCGTTTTGGTTTTGCTTCCTACCTAGAAAGGGGTCGGCCACATCCTTGCTTGGTGCCCAAGCAAGGGACCGACCAAGACTTTCTTCCTACCCAAGAAAGGGGTCGGCCAAGCCTTGCTTGGTGCCCAAGCAAGGGGCCAGCCAAACCAAAAGAAAAGAAAAGAAAAAGAAAAGAAAAAAAAGGAGGAGATTTTTTCTCAACAGAATTAGAGATTTTTCTAAAAAGAATTACTTTGATTATTTCTTAGAAATTTTCTAAAAAAAATTCTATTAATTCTTTCCTAAGAAATTTTTCTAAAAAGAATTATGTTAATTCTTTCCTAGAGATTTTTTTAAAAAGAATTATGTTGATTCTTTCTTAGAAATTTTCTAAAAGGAATTATACTAATTCTTTCTTAAGAATTTTTTTAAAAAGAATTATGTTAATTCTTTTCTAGAGATTTTTTCTAAACAAAAATCTATTACCTTTTCTCCTTTTTTATCTGGGGCAAAGGGTTATAAAAGGAGATGAGGTTGTGCCACAAAAATCAATAATTCAATTAAGAAGTGATAAGTTTTCTCCACAACTAAAAACCCTCTCCTTTCCCTTAAGGTCGGCGCCTAATTTTTCTTTTCTTTCCTCTAGGGTTGGCACCCCACTTCTTTTCGTCTTCCCTTTTCTTCCCTCTAGGGCCGGTGTCCCATCTTCTCTTGGTGGCCATAGCTTGGAGGAAAAGAAAATGAAGAGACAAAGCACCTTGGTGGCTAGCGGTTTGGAGGAAAAGAAGAAGAAGGAGGAGTTCCTTTCTTTGCATCTTTTGGTGGTAGGCAGCTTGGAAACAAAAGGGGTCGGGTGTTTTATCTTGGTAGATCATCATCCACACGATGTCCAAGAAGAGGAGAGGAATACGACAGAAGATCAAGAGGTTTTTGTCTACGAAGAAAGGTACAACTAGTTATTTTTTTTCGCAGCACAACTGTTGGATCGAGACCGCGCTAGAGGGGGGGTGAATAGCGCTCGTGGCTATTTCGTACGTATCGGAATCGCAAACAGCGTTAGAGTAAATAAAGCAGCGGAATAAAAGCAAGCACACAAGAACACAGGTTGATTTTACTTCGTTCGGAGCCTAAGGTGACTCCTACTCGAAGGCCCGCGATCCTTGATCGCTTTCGGTGGGCAACAACTATAAGCTCGATTATTACAGACTAAGTATTACAAGAGATGCGATAAAAGAAATCTATACCGACGATGAAAAAGAGGAATCTTGGAGCTCTGGGCCGTCGTAGACTTGTAGCAGCACTTCCGGGAGTCTTTCGGAGCAGCACGTTGAGTAAAGAAGACTTGGAACTCGTTGATCCAAGCTGCTGGTCGAATCCCCTTTATAAATAGTATTCAAGGCGCCTTAAACCCTTTCAAGGCGGCTTAAGCCTGAATTTTATCCCGTTCTGCTCGCTGGGATAATCCTTTAACTACCGCGACCTGAAGGCGCCTTAAACCCATTCAAGGCGCCTCCAAGCTGTCTAAGGCGCCTTAAACCCCTCCAAGGCGCCTTAAGCCTGCTCCTCGCGCCAGCTCAGGATTTTGAACCCGAGGCGCCTCCAAGACCCATGGAGGCGCCTCGGACACTGTTCATCCGAAAAAAATCTTCGTTATTTTGTACCTGCAAGATATGTTAGTCCCAAACAACATCCTGCAACACAAAGTTAGCACAAAATAACAGTATAGAAAATAAAGAATGTTTAAGACAGTCTGCGGACTGTCCGGGTCTGACTTTGGATTTCCAACTGGAAACCCTAGGTCGACCTGACGCCTACTATTCCTTCTACGGGGAACGCGTCCTCACCTACTCCACTTAGGAGATTTACCTGTTGCGAGTACGATCCTCCAGATCGACTGGACTTTTGCTCATCACTCGATACTTCCAGACTTTCTGCTGGACATCCGCTTCCCGGCTAGTCCAGTCTTTCACCTGGCTCGCAACACCAGGACTTTCCACCTAGGGTTACCACCCCCTAGGACTTTTTGCCTGAAGTCATCGACCTGCCAAGACTTTCCGCATAGGGTTACCACCCCCTATGACCTAGGGTTACCACCCCCTAGGGTTTTATTCCTTTGCCTAACCGCAGTTAGGACTTTCTTGAAATCCTCAAGTAGACTTGTTAGAATACAAAACATCTTAACTTTGAATTCTTTGCCATTATCAAAACATGAGTTCGATCGTCGGATGCTTCCCGCACCAACAATCTCCCCCTTTTTGATTATGACAACTCAAATTCAAAGTTAAGTAAACCAAAAAAATAACCACTTAATACCGGTAAATTTGCTAATTATAGGTGACCATATTAACCCAAGCAAATTTTGCTAAACTCTATGCTCCCCCTTAACTGTTGCTCCCCCTTAGCTGATGTTCCCCCTTTTTATTAATTTTGAATTTTGCTACTCTCCCCCTTTGCCATATATCAAAAAAAATAATAGACTAGATATTTCTTAGTTAAGTGCAAAGATAGATTTTAAAGTTAGCTAGGCTCAGTAAGGATGAGAACATTAAGATTGTAATGTTGCATAGGTCTTTTAGAAGTATTGAATTTTAAAACTTAGGTTCAAATTCAGTTGGTCCTTAAGTTCAAGCATGAGTTATATTTAATTAACTGACTAGGTATCAGAGCCCTAAAGATCAAAACATGCTTAAGCAGAAAACTGAGTGTACTTTTCCAACTGTCTAACCTTTAGCTACTTGCTGACTGCTTATAGGGCAACAACTTTCACATGGTTAGTCAAGTCAAGTCAATTTGGTCCAATTAGATTTGACTAGAGCTGGAAGACTTGATTTGATTGATTTTTATTGCGTATTTAACGCCCAGACTCATATCAATGCACAGATATAAGCATTCTTGAGTCCAGGCTGAACCCTATGCATCTCACGCCGTTCTATATTTTTCAATCACAATCAAGGTAGACCTAGGTGTTTGTGAGATGCTCTGGCTTAATTCTAGGGGAACATGATTTCTAGGGGGAAAACTTAGGCTAATTCCAAAATTTTGAAAACTCTAAGAAAATTGGAATTTTGAAAAAATTATTTTTCCTAAATTTTGCAAAATGAAATGAGATACCTACTCTACCCAACACATTCCTATTTGCCTTCTAAGTGCACTGAACTCAAGTTCAGGTAAGGGTTTTGTAAAGATGTCGGCTAGGTTTGATTTGGACTCAACGTGATTGAGTGCAATTTCACCTTTAGCTACATGATCCCTTACAAAGTGGTGTTTTACCTCTATGTGTTTAGTCCTAGAGTGGTGGATAGGATTTTTGGTGAGATTAATTGAACTGATATTATCAATAAAGATTTGTGTATTTTTATATTCTAGTTGATAGTCTTTTAATATATGCATCATCCACAATAGTTGAGATGCACATTCTCCTAGAGCTATGTATTCAGCTTCAGTGGTGGATAGAGCAACACAATGTTGCTTTCTGCTTGACCAACTTACTAGGCACTGACCTAGAATCTGGCAACTACCACTTGTACTTTTTCTGTCTAACTTGTACCCGGCATAGTCTGAATCAGAATAGCCATAAAGGTCAAAGGTGCAAGTTCTTGGATACCAAAGTCCTACATTTAGAGTTCCTTTAATATATCTAAGTATTCTTTTAACGTATGATAGGTGAGACTCTTTTGCACAGGATTGGTATCTTGCGCACATACCTACTGCAAACAATATGTCGGGTCGACTTGTAGTTAGGTAAAGTAAGCTACCTATGGCACTTCTATAGTATTTTGGGTCAACTGGTTTTCCTTCAGGGTCAGAGTCAATGTTTATGTTTATTGCCATTGGAGTATTTATGATTTTTGAATTTTCCATACAGAATTTTTTAATTAACTCCTTAGCTTATTTAGTTTGATAAATGTAGATTCCATCTTTAGTTTGTTTAACTTGTAGGCCTAAGAAGAAATTAAGTTCCCCAACCATACTCATTTCAAATTCACTTTCCATTAATTTGACAAATTCTTTCAAGAATTTTGAATTAATTGAACCAAAGATTATGTCGTCAACATAGATTTGGGCTATAAATATGTCTTTTTCTATAGCTTTTACGAACAAGGTTGGATCGATTTGTCCTTGGTTAAAGTCTTTGGATATTAAGTAATTAGATAATCTTTCATACCATGCTCTAGGGGCTTGTTTTAGTCCATATAATGCCTTTTTTAATTTAAATACATGGTTAGGATAGTCTATGTCTTCAAACCCTGGAGGTTGGCTTACGTAGACCTCTTCCTTGATAAAACCATTTAAGAAGGCTGACTTAACGTCCATTTGGTACAATTTGAACCCTTTATTTGCTACATAGGCTAATAACATCCTAATGGACTCGAGTCTAGCTACCGGGGCATAGGTTTCATCATAGTCTAAGCCTTCGACTTGACTAAACCCTTTGGCTACTAACATAGCTTTGTTTCTTATTATATCACCGTGATCATCCAATTTGTTCCTAAAAACCCATTTGGTGTCTATTATTGATTTATCTATGGGTTTAGGTACAAGGTCCCAGACTTGGTTTCTCTCAAATTGTGCTAATTCTTCCTGCATTGCAATGATCCAATCTGGATCAGGCAGAGCTTCTTCTATAGTCTTAGGTTCAATTTTGGAAATAAGAGCAATCTGACTAAAATTTCTATATGATGATCTAGTTCTGACTCCTAGGTTTGGATCACCTAAAATTTGGTCAGGTGGGTGAGAGGTACTTACTCTAGTTGGTCTCATCTGTGGGTCAGAGATAGGTTCTTCTGACTCATTAAGATTAGGTTGGATATCATCATCTTCTGTAGCTCTTGGATTAATGTCAATATTTTCATTTGTATAAGGTAAGCTGTTTTCTTCATCAAATATTACATTAGTTGTTTCTTCAACTTTCAAGGTATTTTGATTATAAACTCTAAAGGCCCTACTGGTAGAAGAGTATCCTAAGAATATTCCTTGGTTAGATTTAGGTGTAAATTTTTCTAAGTAATCTTTAGTATTTAAAATGTGAATTTTACACCCAAATACTTTTAGATAGTTTAGATTGGGAATTTTATGATAGTAGAGTTCATATGGTGTTTTATTGTGAAATTTGTTAATTAAAATTCTGTTTTGAATGTAATTTGCAGTATTTATCGCTTCAGCCCAGAATTGATGATTTAAATGATACTCGTTCAACATAGTCCTAGCGGCTTCTTGTAGTGTTCTATTTTTACGTTCCACTAGACCATTTTGTTGGGGGGTTCTAGGACATGAAAATTCATGTTGGTATCCATTTATTTTACAAAATTGGGTAAACCTATGATTTTCAAATTCCCCTCCGTGATCACTTCTTATTCTTTTAATTTTCGTATCTTTTTCATTTTCCGTTAAATTGCAAAAATTACTAAATATTTCATAGGTTTCGTCTTTTGTTTTTAGAAACTTTACCCATGTGTACCTAGAGTAGTCGTCAATTATTACTAAGCAATATTGGTTCTTGCTTAGTGATTTGGCTCCATGTGAATCAAATAGATCAAGGTGAAGGAGCTCCAATATGGTGTTAGTTCTTTCTAAGTTGGTTGACTTATGGGTTGACTTGGTTTGTTTTCCTTTTTGACATGCATCACAGATTGAGTTTTCAATAAATTTTAATTTGGGCAAACCTCTAACTAGACCATTTTGACTCATTTTTGAAATGAGTCTAGTGTGAGTGTGACCCAGCCTTCTGTGCCACAGTTGGGTTTCCTCTTGTTGTGTCAGGAGACACTTTATTGAGGATATTGATAAGTCAATAGTGTAGATGTTATTCTTTCTAAGTCCTTTAAGTTTAATTTCCGGGTTTTCAATATTTTTAACTAGACATCCAGATTTATCAAAATTGACTAGATATCCGCTGTCACACAATTGACTTATACTTAGTAAATTAAAGTTAAAATTTTCAACCAATAAAACATTTCGAATAATGAAATCGGAACTAAGTTCAATATTACCTTTTCCGATTACTTTAAGTTTACCGTTGTTGCCGAATGCAACTGATCCTAGACTCTTGTACTTGAGTTTGGTAAACTTCAACTTGTCTCCAGTCATATGTCTGGAGCATCCACTATCCAACATCCATTGATCCAATTCCTACACAAGAAGTAGTTGAATTGGTTTCTTTTTAATGGATTTAAAGCTAGCGTGATTGAAGTCTATTCCTTAGATTTTCTATTTTACTCTATTGTATCAAGGTAATTTTGCAAGCACTTTAATCCTATGATTATTAATGTTTTGAAATTTAAATAATTTTGAAATTTGAGTTTTTAAAATGATTTTGAAATTTTGAGTTTTTAAAATAATTTTGAAATTTTGAGTTTTTGAAATAATTTTGAAATTTAAGTTTTTGAACATAATTTTGAAATTTTAGTTTTTAAAATAATTTTGAAATTTTGAGTTTTTAAAATAATTTTGAAATTTTGAGTTTTTAAAATAATTTTGAAATTTAAGTTTTTAAAATGATTTTGAAATTTTGAGTTTTTGAAAATAATTTTGAAATTTAAGTTTTTAAAATAATTTTGAAATTTTGAGTTTTTGAAATAATTTTGAAATTTAAGTTTTTAAAATAATTTTGGAATTTAAGTTTTTAAAATGATTTTGAAATTTAAGTTTTTAAAATAATTTTGAAATTTTGAGTTTTTGAAATAATTTTGAAATTTAAGTTTTTGAAAATAATTTTGAAATTTAAGTTTTTGAAAATAATTTTGAAATTTTGAGTTTTTGAAATAATTTTGAAATTTAAGTTTTTAAAATGATTTTGAAATTTTGAGTTTTTGAAATAATTTTGAAATTTAAGTTTTTAAAATGATTTTGAAATTTTGAGTTTTTGAAATAATTTTGAAATTTAAGTTTCTAAAATAATTTTGAAATTTTGAGTTTTTGAAATAATTTTGAAATTTAAGTTTTTAAAATAATTTTGAAATTTAAGTTTTTAAAATAATTTTGAAATTTTGAGTTTTTTGAAATAATTTTGAAATTTAAGTTTTTAAAATGATTTTGAAATTTTGAGTTTTTGAAATAATTTTGAAATTTAAGTTTTTAAAATAATTTTGAAATTTTGAGTTTTTGAAATAATTTTGAAATTTAAGTTTTTAAAATAATTTTGAAATTTTGAGTTTTTGAAATAATTTTGGTTTTAAAATAATTTTGAAATTTCTTAGTCATCTCACCCGATCTAAATTGTCAATTAGGGAATCCTATAATTATTGTGAGATGAGTTTTTGTTGAATTTTAAGGGTCTGATTTAACTTTGTGTTAGATTCAGGTTTAGCTTTGGGTTCAACAAGTAAGCATTCTTTGGATAAACTTCTGGGCTATGGTGATTCACACAGAGCTCATTAAAGTAACCATGCTTTCGAGGTTTTCCAAATAGTCCTATCCATTGGACTTAATACTAATCCTTGGTCTAACTAGTTAGGATCCATTTAAGGGTAGCTTCGGTCAGTTCCACTTGGCCAAATGCACCAGGTCGAAGCCATATCTTCCTAGACATGCGATGCCCAAGTTTCCCTAACGTACTATCATCCAAAAACTTCACCGGTACTGTGGTTCAAGTTAAACTTAGCCCGTTTTTTAAACTAGCCTTAATTACCCTGCTCGGTAATCTACTCTTGTTTTACTAATTTCGGGTAAATTAAGTTCAGTTACCCTGTCGGGTAGTTGAGTTGGAGGTGCCAGCTAGTTTGGATCCACTATCTATTTTTGAATTTTAAATATATAATTTAATTTCGAATTTTTAATTTGATTTTTAATTTCGAATTTTTAATTTGATTTTGAATTTTAAGTTTTAAATTTATAATTTAATTTTGAATTTTAATTTCGAATTTTTAATTTGATTTTGAATTTGAATTTCAAATTTTTTAATTTGATTTTGAATTTGAATTTCGAATTTTTAATTTGATTTTGAATTTGAATTTCGAATTTTTTTAATTTGATTTTGAATTTTAATTTAGATTTTTAAGATAGTCTTTCTTTTAGCTTTCCCTGGATCATATCCTCGGTATGGTTTATCGAGGTAGTATATTTGATCCTTCGGAACCCAGTATTGGCCAAGTCAAACTTGATTGATCAATTTGGACTTGGGGACCCATGCTTGGACTGATTTACTATTTTGTTTGTTTATTAAGGATAGATAAGATCTATATTTCTTTTTACTTTTATATCCCGACCCAGTTTTGTTGTAAATGACTCTTTGTGTCCCAAGAATTATATCCAAATTCTTGGAGCCCAGAGAAAACTTTTCTAAAGTAATTTTTAAATCTTTTAACTGATTTTTCAAACTAGAATTTTCTTCCTCAAGTTTTTGAACTTGAGTAGAATTTTCAGTTTGAACTTGATCAGGTAAAGAATTAGTGTTTGCCACTTCTTTAAGGACAGCTACTTCCTTTAGAAGTGATTTAATCCTAAGGTTTGACTTAGCTAGTTTGCGAAGTAAGTAATTAACTAAATTATTAAGCCTTGGAATGCTTACAGTGGAGTCTGGCCCTTCTGAAACAGATGCGGATCCGTGGCTTTGCTCAGACTCGGCCTCCGACTCGCTCTCAGATTCGATGATTTGGTCCCGGGCCATCAATGTGAGCAAACTCGTCTGATCGAGTTCGTCGTCGTCGTCCTCCGAAGAAGATTCGTCCCACGTTGCTTTCAGGGCCTTCTTTTTTCTTTGCTTTTTGGCCTCCTTTTGGTTGGGACAGTTGGCTTTGATATGCCCTTTCTGGTTGCACCCATAACAGGTAACTTCAAATTTTGTTTTCGGACTAGGTTGGGCCTCCTTGAATTGAACTGCCTTCTTTAGATCTTTCTTGTTGAAGCCTTTCTTCTTCTTGTAGAGCCTCTTCACGAGGTTCACGAGTTCGCTGGTTAGTTCATCCTCTGAATCTTCTGAGTCGGATTCGTCTTCTGATTCCGATTCAATTTTTCGCCGTACTCTTGATTCCCGTGTTCGACTCGTACTTGCAACCAAAGCGATACCCTTCTCGGATGGCTGTGCATTAGTTTGCTCATGAAGTTCAAATTCAGAAAATAACTCATCTAACTTTAAAGAAGATAAGTCTTTGGAGACCTTGTAGGCATCTACCATTGATGCCCACAATGTACTCCTTGGAAACGAGTTAAGAGCATACCTTATTATGTCTCTGTTTTCTACCTTCTGCCCGATTCCATGAAGGGAATTCAGAATATCTTGAATTCGAGCGTGTAACGAACTTGCCGTCTCGCCTTCCTGCATTTTTAAATTGTATAGTTTATTAAGTAACAAATCACGCTTACTTACCTTGGTTTCCGAGGTGCCCTCGTGAAGTTCGATCAGTTTCTCCCAAAGCTCCTTCGCGGAGGAGGATGGACCGACTCTGTTGAGCTCTTCTTTGGTAAGATCGCACTGGATGGTGCAGGTAGCTTTGGCGTCGGCTTCCACCTTTTTGATGAAGGCTGGCTCCCAGTTCTCACAGGGTGTAGGCTTACCGTCCGTGTCAGTTGGTAGTTGCAGTCTTGTCTTGACGATCATCCAGGTGTCGAACTGGATCTTCAGATATATCTCCATTCGCCTCTTCCAATATCCGAAGTCTTCTCCGGAGAATAGTGGGGGACGAACAGTGCTATATCCTTCTTGTTGGGTCATTTTAGACCTGAGTAAGCAAAAACAAAAAGATCTATTCCAAGACTGTGTCTTGGATTAGTAGTGCGGGAGGAAGTAAAAAAAAAATAACAAGCTCAAGTGGTATTGACCAACTTTGAGCAGAAAATCGATTCGAGAAAAAAAATTAGAATATAGCTATGAGGCTAGATTCTAATCGACTCCAAAAAAAATGAAAATACCACGAGAAAATTGTCTTGAATAGTGGTTGCACTGATTCAAAACGACCCCGCTCTGATACCAATTGTTGGATTGACACCGCGCTAGAGGGGGGGGGGTGAATAGCGCTCGTGGCTATTTCGTACGTATCGGAATCGCAAACAACGTTAGAGTAAATAAAGCAGCGGAATAAAAGCAAGCACACAAGAACACAGGTCGATTTTACTTCGTTCGGAGCCTAAGGCGACTCCTACTCGAAGGCCCGCGATCCTTGATCACTTCCGGTAGGCAACAACTATAAGCTCGATTATTACAGACTAAGTATTACAAGAGATGCGATAAAAGAAATCTATACCGACGACGAAAAAGAGGAATCTTGGAGCTCTGGGCCGTCGTAGACTTGTAGCAGCACTTCCGGGAGTCTTTCGGAGCAGCACGTTGAGTAAAGAAGACTTGGAACTCGTTGATCCAAGCTGCTGGTCGAACCCCCTTTATAAATAGTGTTCAAGGCGCCTTAAACCCTTTCAAGGCACCTTAAGCCTGAATTTTATCCCGTTCTGCTCGCTGGGATAATCCTTTGACTGCCGCGACCTGAAGGCGCCTTAAACTCATTCAAGGCGCCTCAAAGTTGTCTAAGGCGCCTTAAACCCCTCCAAGGCGCCTTAAGCCTGCTCCTCGCACCAGCTCAGGATTTTGAACCCGAGGCGCCTCCAAGCCCCATGGAGGCGCCTCGGACACTGTTCATCCGAAAAAAATCTTCGTTATTTTGTACCTGCAAGATATGTTAGTCCCAAACAACATCCTGCAACACAAAGTTAGCACAAAATAACAGTATAGAAAATAAAGAATGTTTAAGACAGTCTCCGGACTATCCGGGTCTGACTTTGGATTTCCAACCGGAAACCCTAGGTCGACCCGACGCCTATTGTTCCCTCTACGGGGAACGCGTCCTCACCTACTCCACTCAGGAGATTTACCTGTTGCCAGTACGATCCTCCAGATCGACTGGACTTTTGCTCAGCACTCGATACTTCCGGACTTTCTGCTGGACATCCGCTTCCCGGCTAGTCCAGTCTTTCACCTGGCTCGCGACACCAGGACTTTCCACCTAGGGTTACCACCCCCTAGGACTTTTTGCCTGAAGTCATCGACCTGCCAAGACTTTCCGCATAGGGTTACCACCCCATATGACCTAGGGTTACCACCCCCTAGGGTTTTATTCCTTTGCCTAACCGTAGTTAGGACTTTCCTGAAATCCTCAAGTAGACTTGTTAGAATACAAAACATCTTAACTTTGAATTCTTTGCCATTATCAAAACATGAGTTCGATCGTCGGATGCTTCCCGCACCAACAACAACTAGTTTTGTTTTCTTTGTATGGATCCTGAAATACCAACACAAGAGGCTAGCGATTTTGTGTTTTCATTTTTGTGCTTCGATTTTTTTGTTTCGATCTTGTGCTTTGATTGAGATCTCTATAGTTAAACCTAAGGTTACTGTGAGAAGTTTAAATATTCAATTTCTTTGAAAGACTTTGTCTAGCAAGTGGTGGATGATCCCATAACCAAGAAGCCCTAGTGCCTCGCCAACGACCTGGAAGTCAATCCTTGAAATAAATATTTAATCAACTTCTGTAATATGGTTTAACTTCTGAATACACAAGGGTTGAACTTGGAGTAAAAATATTAAGTTTCGTTTCCAATCCAAGTTTAACTTTGAAGAACGAACTTGGAGTAAAAATGTTAATTTCCATTTCCAATCCAAGTTTAACTTCTGAAGAGCACATGGGTTGCTAAGAAACATTCTGTGCTTGTACAAATTTTTGTACAGGGGAAACAGAACGATATTCCGAGTAGCACCCTTCAAGTGGTATCAGAGCTAGTTTTTTGCCTCTGTATGTTTGGTTTTTGGTTAAATTATGCACTGCTCATACATAAGTTTAGATCGGATAATAATAGGATGTGCTAGATAGATTAACTCTGTGGTTACAGGCATCCTAGATCCAACTGTTATGGATTTTTGTGTGCTTGTGTGTGATCTGGACCCTCGGGCATGTCGAGGGCATTTTATATGTGTGCATGATTGTAATTATTAAATACAGCAGGAGATGTATTAGTTTTAGGATTTTACATTCTGTTTGATTTAGATTACATGTACATTCCCTTGTGGAATATAGGATCGATAAATGTAAAATTTTATTTTTATCGCGGATTGTATCTTTGCAAGGCGTGGTGTTATTTGAGGACCAGAGGCGCAGCGAAAAAGGAAGCAAGATAGATGCGATGACATGACCCATTAGCGGCGGCTAGGGGTGGCGGCTAGGGTCAGCGACATATGGAGGGCAGCTATGGATGAGGCCATAATAGTTGGAAAATTATTTTTCCATATTTATTGCCTTTATGTGTTGTGATGTGTATGCTTTTGTGTGCATGTGTGTTATGTATGCATGTTAAAATTCCTCGTTTAAATAATTAAGTGGGAGAGGGTTTATTTAAATAAATTCCATGATTTCCATTACTGGTTTGTAAGTGATGCATTCAAACTTGCACGTTGGCTTTAAGTGCCCTCCTCCACATCGGATGAGTTTGTTTGCAGATCACTAGATCAAACTTCCTCTATGGATGATTATAGAAAATTATTTAGTTTTGTGTGATCTTTTCCATCTGAAGGGGCATAATCCTAATAAATGGACTAAGTATCAAGTAATGGTATACACTTAGGCACATTTAATAGTATCCTCCCCATCGGAATCACTGCTATTATTTTGTGTGACCGAAGACAAACCAACTATTAATTTTATTTGCCATAAAGTTAGATTGACAAGATAATAAAATTAATGGGTAAAACTTCCTCTTACAAATGTTTGAATTAGTATACGTCCATACTATCATGGCATACTAAATTCACGGTGTTTTGAGGTGTTGGTGAATTTAAATTATATTGTTTAAGGCATCAATATTATTTTAAATTCTAAAGTTTTGACCAAATATCTTATTTTGTGATTCTCAGGATTTCAAAATGGCTTTCAATCCTCTCGCTGTTATTTTAAAAGAAACAAACTTACTAGTCCCAATTATATTGATTGGAAACAAAACTTGGAATGTCCTCGTAAAAATGAGAACAATGAAGGTGTATCTTATTTATTAGTTGTCGAAACATGTTTAGTGGTGTTATCTACCGGTACCTGGTGTGTAGATACGGGAGCCATTGATCATGCCTGCAATTCATTGCAGGGGTTCCAGGAAACCCAACGACTACATGAAGGAGAAATCACCGTCTACATGGGAAATGCTACGAGAGTGACAGCTGTTGTCGTGGGAGATGTTTTATTATCTTTCGATAGGAATAAAACTTTGATTTTGAGAAATTGTCTTTACGTACCATCTTTTAGAAAGAACTTGATTTCAGTTTCTAAATTATTTATGGATGGATATTCTGTTTCTTTTGATGGCAAAGTAGTTATCAAGAAAAATAGGGTGGTTATCTTTTTTGGTACGTTGGTTGACAATTTGTACACTCTAAATCCAATAACTCCCACGACGCAACAAATGGAAATTAATAACACATCTTCTAATTCTAATAAGAGAAAGTAACCTTCGGAAATAAACCAAACATATCTTTGGCATCTTAGGCTTGGTCATATTAACTTGAGTAGGATTCAAAGGTTAATAGCCGATGGACCTTTGGGTTCATTGGTGGTGGAAAACTTTCCAACATACGAATCTTGCTTTGAAGGATAAATGACCAAGAGATCTTTTAAGGCCAACGGGTATAGAGCCAAAGATGTGTTGGAATTGATTCATTCTGATTTGTGTGAACCTATGACTATCCAGGCGAGAGGTGGTTTTGAATATTTTATCTCTTTTATAGATGACTATTCGAGATATGGGTATATTTACTTGGTGCACCACAAGTCTGAGTGCTTTGATAAGTTCAAAGAGTACAAGGATGATGTGGAGAAATGTCATGGTAAAAGTATCAAGATACTACGGTTTGATCGTGGTGGCGAGTACCTCTTAGGAGAGTTTAAGAATTACTTATCAGAGGTCGGAATTCATTTCTAACTGTCTGCACCTGGTATACCCCAATAGAATGGTGTGGCAGAACGAAGGAATATGACTCTTATGGAAATAGTTAGATCAATGATGAGTTATTTAGAATTACCAAATTCATTTTGGGGATAAGCTCGGGAAACGACGGCGTACATTCTGAACTTGGTACCTTTTAAGTCAGTACCCTCTACATCCACAGAATTGTGGAATCGGCGTAAGCCTAGTTTGAAACACATTCAGATTTGAGGTAGTCCAACACATGTGCTAAAGGGAGATGCTGATAAGTTGGAATCACATACAGAAGTTCACTTGTTTGTGGGTTATCGTAAAGGAATGAAAGGTGGTTTATTTTATAGTCCTAAAGATCAGAAGGTCATTGTTAGCACCAATGCCCAATTTTTAGAAGAGGACTACGTGATGAATCACAAGCCCATGAATAAAATTGTTCTTGAGGAAATAAGAGAGGACACGTCTAATTTAGTACCAACGGTACAAGATGAGATACCACAAGAAACTACAACGCATGTCACAAATAATGCACAATTACAGGTAGTACCTCGTCGTAGTGGGAGGGTTATTCGACAACCTGATAGATTCATATTTTTGGGAGAGTCTTCAGACTTGATCCCTGGTGAACATGAAGTTGATCCCTAGACATATGATGAAGCACTCCAAGATAAAGATGCAGCATCTTGGCAAAGTGCAATGAACTCCGAAATATAATCTATGTATTCTAATCAGCTCTGGAAGCTTGTAGAACCACCAAATGATATAAAAGTCATTGGATGTAAATGGGTCTACAAAAGAAAAAGAGGGATAGATGGGAAGGTGGAAACCTTCAAAGCAAGACTTGTGGCAAAAGGGTATACTCAAAAAGAGGGAATCGATTATGAGGAAACCTTTTTGCCGGTAACCATGCTCAAGTCTATCCGGATTCTTTTATCTATTGTTGCCCATATGGATTATGAGGTTTGGCAAATGGATGTCAAGACAGCTTTCCTTAATAGAAGTCTTAAAGAAATCATCCATATGAAGCAACCAGAGGGATTCATTGCGAAGGGCAAAGAGCATCTTGTATGCAAGCTCAATCAGTCCATTTATGGACTGAAGCAAGCTTTGAGATCTTGGAACATCTGGTTTGATGAAGTGATCCAATCTTATGGATTCATTCAGTGTCTGGATGAGTCTTGTGTATATAAAAAAAGTGACAGAAACGTGGTGGTATTTCTTGTACTATACGTAGATGACATTTTGCTCATTGGCAACAATGTCAAAGTGTTGTCAAACATAAGGGTATGGTTGTCCAAGCAATTCGATATAAAGGACTTGAGAGAATGTGGACATATTCTTGGGATCAAAGTAATAAGGGATCGCAAGAAAAGAATGTTGTGCTTATCCCAAGCTTCATACATCGATACTATCCTAGCTCATTTCAGCATGCAAAACTCCAAGAAAGGTTTTCTACTTTTTCGGCATGGAGTACCTTTATCTAAAGAGATGTGTCCTAAAACATCAAAGGAGATAGAGGAGATGAAGGCAGTTCCTTATGCTTCGGTTATAGGAAGCCTAATGTATGCAATGCTATGTACGAGACCGGATATCTGTTTTGTCATGGGTATGGTTAGCAGATATCAAAGTAATCCAGGACAGGGACATTGGACTGCCGTAAAGCATATATTAAAGTACCTGAGAAGGACTAGAGATTATATGCTGATTTTCCAGGCAGATGATTTGCTCCCTGTAGGTTACACGAATTCGGATTTCCAATCAGATAGGGACAGTAGTAAGTCAACCTCGGGATATGTGTTTACTTTGGGAGATGAAGCCATAACATGGAAGAGTGTTAAGCAGAAATACGTTTCGGACTCCACCATGAAAGCTGAATATGTGGCATCCTCTGAGGCAGCCAAAGAAGCAGTATGGCTTAGAAACTTCTTGATGGACTTAGATATGATTCCTGGTTTGTCCAAAATTATCACAATTTATTGTGATAATAGTGGTGCAGTAGCAAAACCGAAGGAACCACGAGCCCATAAGGCAAGTAAACACATTGAGCATAAGTACCACTTGATACGAGATATCGTAAAGCGAGGAGAAGTTGTTGTCGCCAAGATTGCATCGGCAGATAAGTTGGCAGATCTTTTCACTAAGGCCCTTCCAGTGAGAGCTTTTGATGGGCATGTTAAGGGGATGGGAATCTGATGTATGACAGCATATATGGTAGCATAGTCATTTAGTATAAGTGGGAGATTGTTAGGATGTATACTAAAAGCCTAGCTTTTTGTATGAACATTTATATTTTGAAATGAGAATAACTCTGGTCAAATGTTGCATGTTAATGCAGTTATCCATTTAATTTATATTGTAGATAACATGGTGTGTGATGTCACACAAAAGATCATGTTATCAGTTCCTTATAAATTATAAATAGTAGCTCACAACCGAGAAGGATAGGGACAAACTATTAGAACGGTTGTAGTGTAATTTGGAATTAGTTTGTCTTGACTATATAATTACACTAGTACACTATATGTGTATTGAGCAAGACCATTTGAGGTTGTTCTTTTTATACTGACTGTATAAAAGAACAAAACCTCTATTATTATGGACGTGCGTACTCTTAATCCCGATATAATAACAAACACATATACTTAGCATTTATTTCTTTAATTTATCAAAGGGTGAGATTTATTCAATTAAATCAATAGGCCCGATAAGTTGGAAAATAATATTATTTATATGGTGTGTTGTTGATTATAAAAGGAAATTGTATCCTAGTAATCTAGGTTGATGATGTCCCCTTGAGGAGCTCATAAGGATTATCATGTAAACCCTGTAGGTGGACTTAGTCCGGCATGATAATAAGGTTGAGTGGTACTACTCTTGGAGCTAGATGTTAATTAAGTGAGTTGTCAGTAACTCATTTAATTAACGGACATACGATATCTTAAACACAGGGAGACTAACACACTCATGATAAGTAGGAACCCATGTTATAATATGGGATTGGTATGATAGTTCAATAATAACTCTTTAGTGGTATGAATTATTATTGATGAACTTGAGTTGGGTGTTCAGGTCGAACACAGGAAGCTCAAGTCCATCAAGAGCCCAAAACCAATTCTTTCTCTTGGTCCCTGTTGTGGCCTCTATAAAGCTTCGCATTCACCCGTTTTGGTTTCGTATCCTACCTAGAAAGGGGCCAGCCACATCCTTGCTTGGTGCCCAAGCAAGGGACTGGCCAAGCCTTGCTTCCTACCCAAGAAAGGGGCCTGCTAAGCCTTGCTTGGTGCCCAAGCAAGGGGTCAGCCAAACCAAAAGAAAAGAAAATAAAAGAAAAAAAAGGGGAGATTTTTTCTCAACAGAATTAGAGATTTTTCTAAAAAGAATTACGTTGATTATTTCTTAGAAATTTTCTAAAAAGAATTATATTAATTCTTTCCTAAGAAATTTTTCTAAAAAAAATTATGTTAATTCTTTCCTAGAGATTTTTCCAAAAAGAATTATATTGATTCTTTCTTAGAAATTTTCTAAAAAGAATTATACTAATTCTTTCTTAAGAAATTTTTCTAAAAAAATTATGTTAATTCTTTTCTAGAGATTATTTATAAACAAAAATCTATTACTTTTTCTCCTTTTTTATCTGGGATAAAGGGTTATAAAAGGAGAGGAGGTTGTGCCATAAAAATCAACAATTCAATTAAGAAGTTATAAGTTTTTCTCCACAACTAAAAACCCTCTCCTTTCCCTTAAGGTTGACGCCCAATTTTTCTTTTCTTTCCTCTAGGGCCGGCGACCCACTTCTTTTCTTCTTCCCTTTTCTTCCCTCTAGGGCCGACATCCCATCTTCTCTTGGTGGTCGGAGCTTGGAGGAAAGAAAACGAAGAGACGATGCACCTTGATGGCCGACGGTTTGGAGGAGAAGAAGAAGGAGGAGGCATTCCTTTCTTTGCATCTTTTGGTGGTAGGCGGCTTGGAAACAAAAGGGGTTCGGGTGTTTTTGTCTTGGTAGATCGTCACCCACACGACGTCTAAGAAGAGGAGAGGAATACGGCAGAAGATCAAGAGGTCTTTGTTTACGAAGAAAGGTACAACTAGTTATTTTTTCCGCAGCACAACTAGTTTTGTTTTCTTTATATGGATCCTGAAATACCAACACAAGAGGCTAGCAATTTCGTGTTTTCATTTTTTTGCTTTAATTTTGTGTTTCAATCTTGTGCTTTGATTGAGATCTCTATAGTTAAACCTAAGGTTACTATGAGAAGTTTAAATATTCAATTTCTTTGAAAGGCTTTGTCTAGGAAGTGGTGGATGATCCCATAACCAAGAAAACCTAGTGCCTCGCCAACGACCTGGAAGCCAATCCTTGAAATAAATATTTAATCAACTTCTGTAATATGGTTTAACTTATGAAGAACACAAGGGTTGAACTTGGAGTAAAAATGTTAAGTTTCGTTTCCAATCCAAGTTTAACTATGAAGAACGAACTTGGAGTAAAAATGTTAAGTTCCGTTTCCAATCTAAGTTTAACTTCTGAAGAGCACATGGGTTTCTAGGAAATGTTCTGTGCTTGTATAAATTTTTATACAAGGGAAACAGAATGGTATTTCGAGAAGCACCCAACAGATAGCAGCCACCTGGAAGGATTCACTCAGAACCATCCCTTCTGAGTGGATCTCGTGCAAGATCACCTGATGCTCCTGGAATTGACTGATCACCGTCTTGGAGTCAACCATCTTGTAGTCTAGGAATCAACCCATGATGAACTTCTTTATCCCTACATCCTCCGTCTTGTATTTCTTATCCAGGGACTCTCACAGCTCCTTAGCCGTTCTCTTCATGTTATACACAGTGTACAGCGAGTCGGCAAGGCAGTTGAGGATATAGTTTCAGCAAAGAAACTTAGAATGAGTCCATGCCTCCACTGTACTGATGGTTTATGCATCAGCATCCTCAGCACATTTGGGATGGTCCTCGATCAAGAACTGAGCCGGATTGAGAGTGGTCAGGTAAAAGAGCATCTTCTACTGCCACCTCTTAAAGTTTAGTCCACTAAACTTCTCTGGCTTTTCCCCATGACTGATTGGCATAGTTCCAATTGGGGCAGAGGGGATCTGCACGTGTTGAGTCTGTTGTACCTCAACATTTCATTCCGTGGTCATCTCAATAGAAGTGACTCTGTTTCAAGATTGTTAGAATATAAACAATCTGTTGCTAGAGATTTTTACGGGACTAAGTTGAATTTAAAATATTACACAGAATTTAAATTCAACTTACAGTTGAGCTGACCTGAGCAGATGATCTCAGGCTGCTAGCAGGGGATGGTTTTTATCCAAGTGTCAACCTCAGAGTGACTGAGTGAGCAGAGTGTTCGAGCAAAGAGGTTGGTCTGACGAGGCAGACTGGCCTAACAGGAGAGGTTGGTCGGACGAGGCAGATAGACCGAGCAAGAGAGGTCGGCTGGGTCGAGCAGACAGACCGGGCGGACAAAGAGGTCGACCGCGTCGAGCAGACAGAGAGGTCGGTCGAGTCGAAGCAGACAGGTCAGACTGTCAGAGAGGTCAGCCGGGTCGAGCAGATAGGCCGAGTGAAGCAGACAGGTTAGGCTATCAAAGAGATTGACCGACCGGGCTAGCTAACAGGCCGGGCGAAGATCCTGAGCGGATAGAGAAGTCTGTCAGTCTGACAAAGAGACAGACCAGGTGAGCTGACCGAGGCCTGCGAGTCATAGTTTCCTTGATACAACGGTCGACCGTGAATCCGACCAAGCACTGGTGGTCACGGCGAACTGAGTGGTACCCGAATGCTACCACGGGCACTCCGCTGAGCAGGAGATGCACGACAAAGGAGGAGGAAGAAAAATGGAGAGCCTTTTCTTTGCTTGCTATGTATATAGGAGATCGGATCAATGGCTAGAGCTAATGATCTTAATGGTCATTATTAGCAGTGAAATGACCACCGTTTCACTCATTATTACTCGGTCGATTTTATTCTGCATTAATCTCGAATTTAAAGCATCTGTTTCACAGCAACATTAATCTCGATTTTAATGCATCCGTTTCACAGCAGCAAAATGTTGGTTGTTCCACTTGGGCAAATTTTACCCGACCGGTCTGACATTCGTGTGCGCAGGTCGCGCTCGCACATGAGTCAACTTGGTTCAGTGTAACCCAAGTCGTGGATTTTCACCCCCCCCCTCCCTGCGCACCCACGCGTGAGAGAGAGAGTCTCTTCCCATACATTTGTTCACATCCTCAATGTATGTGAATCAATATAAACCAACAAAAATACCTTGAAACTGCCAATGTGGGACTAAAGTCTCATTCACAATAGAGCCTCTTTCCTCTTCCATTTCTTCTCTATTCACTTATTTAACACACTCATCATTGAACATCCCTCATCATCTATTCAAAGGTTACTAAAGAAAAAGTATCTATATTATAACATTTATAAATTATAGCTGCTATAATACAATATTGGTAGTCAACACAAAAAAAAAATCAACCTTACCAACGGAATATTCTGTCGTAATTCCATTGGTGAAGAGGTTTAACGATGGAATTACAACGGGAAATAGTTTGTTAGGAGTTGATTCGTTGGAAACAATTTACCGACGGAATATAGGATCTGTCAATCGGTGATTATCGACAAATATAGTGTTCCATCGGTAAAAATTACTACAGAAAAAAATTCTGTAGTAAAGTTTACCGACGGAAACTCTATTTCCATCGGTAATACCATTTGAGATTACTGACAGAAAACATATTTGTCGTTGATAAATATCAATTTTACAGATGGAAAATATGTTTTCCGTCGGTAAAGAAAAAAAATCCATAAACCATTTATATGCATTATCTGCCCAGTTTACAATTTTCATATATATAGAGAAATCATCACAAACGATGACATTCCATACATTTATATCCATACAATCAAATTTCACACAATCCACATATAAAAACACATTTCATACATCTTTACAATCCATACATACATTTCTTACAATTAATAGTACCATAAATATAAATAAACTAACATTTACGCAAACAAACATACTAAATTATGAAAACACTATAGAAAGTATCTAAATATCTAACAATTACAAGCATCTAAAACCAAAAAAATCTAAACAAATCATAATAACAGAAAAATACTAAACTATCCAAATATCCATGAATACATTCCTGCATAAAGTCAAATATGAAGATTTATATCAAATTTAGACTCCTGAAACATATAGTAATACAATAGTTAGAAATGAACAGATAAAAGTATCAAAACAAAATAAATACATTTTACTAGGATAAATAAAAAACTAAGTTTTAGTTGAATAAACCTTAGAAATAACTAATCACCATGGTCTAATGGGTCTTGAGTCTCCCATGACTCAAAACCATGTGGTGTCTAAGTCTGGGTGAAATTAGCCATGACCACTCACATATGGGCTATGAGAGTCTCATGATTAGCTCTCCTCTGATCATCCTTGACTCTCCTCTGCTCATCAGCAGCCCTCCTCTTCTCATCAATGACCATCCATTGATTCATCGTCTCATCCATTGAGGTAATTTGAGTACGCAGTTCTTGATTTTCCCATCTTAAAGATTGTACCTCAACAGAAAAAGAGGAAGAGGAACTATCACGTCCCCTAGGAGTCCTCAAACGATCAAATGCAACTTTGACCTGAGAGTCAATGCCATAAATGGTAAATTTTTTTGTCCATCCACCGACAACATCATAATAAATTTCATTAAGCGCTTCGGTGGATAGAGACTGTGACTCCCCTCTTGCTGGTGGCTGAGATGCCTGAGCTGTTGAGGATCTTGTATGGACGGCTAGAAGGGGGTTGGATAGATGGCGCCCCTAAATCAATCGCTTCCTAGGTATTTGTTAGTTGTGCGACGGAATAATATAAAAATAAATACGAATACAAAAGCTAAAGACAATAAGGAAAGAATAAGCAAACCAATGTACGTCGATTTACGTGATTTGGAGCTAAAGCTCCTACTCCACGGCTATCTGTAAGGTGGGCGATCCCTATTCGTCGGTGGATTACTCCCCGGAAGACCTCTAGCTAGCTCACGTAGGTCCTTGTGGGTGGAGAAACCTCACCACAACTCTCACAAGAACTCTTGAGAAGCTAGGGCACTGGTAAACTATTAATAGGGGTTATTAATTATTTCCAGATTTTCTGAATTTTCTAAATTAATTAGATTTATTTTATCAGATAATACCCTAGGGGTATTTTTGCATGTATTGTCAAATACATTATTTTCACGTATAATTTCAGAAATATCCAAATTAACATGCATATTTTTTAAACTATTACTAGTAGGGGTATTTTGGTAAATATTACTTGTAAAATACCGGGAAAAAAAATAGGGAATATTAATAAATGAATTTTTCGGAATTTTTGGATATTTTTCGGGAATTTTTCGGAGCTCGTACGGACGAGTTAACGGGGATAAAATGGGGTCCGGAAAAAAAAGCCTGTTTAGGCTACCCCATTTTAGCGAGGAATTGTTTCTTTTATAAATTCCTTATTCCTTTTCCTTTTCCTTTTAAATTTCTTTTTCTTTTTATTTTTCCCCTGCGCCGTTTTCTGTGTTTTCTCCCTCGCGCACCCGAGCAGCCGCCCGAGCTCTCTCCCTTTGCCCTAACCGCCGGCTACTCGGCGGTTCTCCATCTTCTTCCTCTCCTCTCCTCTGCCGTTCCCCAGCCGACGCCGAGCATCGGCCACAAGGGCTTTCTGTGCCCTAGCGTCGGCCCGCCGTCGCCGCCGCACCTTGCCCTAACCGCCGACGCCCCTCCTCACTGCCTCTGTGACGCCCGACCGTCAGCCCTAGCCACCATCGACCACCCTGAGCTCTAGCACCGGCCAATTCTCTGGACCGAGCAGTGCCGGCCAGCCGCTCCTCAGCCCTAGTCTCTGCCCTAGTTTCTGCCGCCGACGAGGTGAAGCCGACGCCGACCCCAATCGTCGGAAACCTACTCTCTCATTGTGGAGTTGCTCATCGTCACCACAGCCGGCAGGCGGCCGCCCCCTTTGCCCTGGTCTCTGCCGTGGGATTCCAAGTGCCGAGACTTCTCTGCCCTAGATTGCCATTTCACAGAGCAACGCTGGCACACCACAGGTCGCCTTCCTTCTACTCTAGTTGAATTCCTTCCTTCTGTGGCCTAACCCCGAGATTTACTGCCGGTTCCTTCTTCATCCATCAGTTGCCGGCAGAGAGACAAAGAGGGGACTCCAAATTAGGGTTTGCTTTGTTGCGGATTTGCTTGGTTCCAGCATCAACAGTAGGTTGGTTGCTATGGAAAGTTGCTGTTGGAGATCACCACTTCCTCCTACTTGATTCGGTTGACTTGAGGTAAGGTGTAGGGCATTTTATATATGCTTTAGAATATGGTTTTGATTCGATTGTTTAGATGGATGAATATGAGTAGGTTTGGGTTGTGTATATTGATTAGGGTTTTACCCTAATCTTAGGGTTAGGGAGTTGAAATTTAACCCTAATTAACCGTTTGATTTAATTTAGGTAGATTGAGATTGATGGGTTAGAGTTTATCTCTAAATTTATATTTAGGATTTATTTAGCTATTTATTGTATTCTAGCTAAATAAAAGTAAATGTATTTGTTTACACAGGGCTCTGATTCGAGACGAGTATCTCGGAGTTGGATTGGATCTTTCTATTTTTGGAGGCGGGTACTTTGACTTGTGTCTTTTGATATGCATGATAATATGTTTAACATATAACAGTAATTGTGTTACCTGTTTATTTCGGTTGGTCACTACATGATTAGTACATGTTGTTTGCTTATTTATTCTGCACTGCATATTATCTACCTGATCACATATGCCTTAGGTAGTGACCTAACCACATGCTCTGTTATATTCTGGATCTAGGGTTTATTTGATACCCTCTTCGATTTGTGTACCTTCTATTTGATACGTCTTCTTGTGGTACACACTTTGTATCTATTTATATGGATCATGCCATGTTATTCATGAGATTGCCATGTTCAGTATCATGCATCATGATTGCATGCTGTGCGATTGTCGGCTCTACTTTGGTTGAGCTCATCGCCAGTTACATGTACTGCACACATCACCCATGGATTTGTATATCCGGTGTGTGGCGGTTCTGCTGTTTGGCTCCGTTGGTCAGGCGACTCGGCGTGGTAGCCGTCCGCTCTGTTTGGCTCCGTTGGCATTTAGGGTAGCAGCGTGGTAGCCGCAGATGGTGGACTTTGTTTGGCTCCGTTGGTCGGAGACTCGGCGTGGTAGCCGGAAGATATCCTCATCGTGTACCGGAGATGAGAGCATTGAGCTTCCCATTTATGATTTGGGGTCACGGATGAGTATTCGACAAGATCCCATTTACTCTGCTATTGCAGAGCATTGATTTCAGTATGGGGTTGACATATGCATTTATTGCATTTTTATTTGCTTGTGATTGCTGCACTTATATGCTGCATTTGTTTGGATGCATTGATTGACATGCATACAGGATTATGACTCACTCGGTCTGACGACCTGTTACCTTTATACTTTGATCCGGTCAGTACAGTTATCTTCTGATTTCATTTCTGTTGCATTTATCCTCCTCATATTCAGGAGACTGTACGCATGATTAGTGTTGTCTGTTATTTGTTTTATTATGCATATCAGTTGTACCTGCTGAGTGTTGGACTCACCCCGCCTCCATTGTTGATATTTTCAGGTTGAGGCTGTCCGGAGCAGTTCCAGTCGCTGGCCCCCCATATGCACGTAGAGCTAGTTCTCTACTAGTTCGTTATTGGTTTTATTTTTGGCCTTTTTCTATATCAGACTTTGTTTTAGTATTGTCTTTGGATTTTTCCTATAGATATTGTATGGATTGACACCTTTTTATGGATTTTTGATATGGTATTGGATTTCATTCTACTACGTACCTGCCTGGACGGCAGAAGAGGTGAGTTCGTTGGATTTGAGCTTTACGAGTGTAGTGGAGTAGGGTGGATTTTGAGTCAGAGTCCTATTGTTATTGATTACTATTATTAACTGCGTGGTTGTGACAGTCAGAGGCTGAATATCTTTATAAACTGCGTGGTGTTTGTTTTTATTTATTGTTATCATTCCAGCCGCCTGTGGCTGATGTATATGTGATATGTAGAAAGTTTCATATTGTCCGCCGAACAGGGGAGATGCTGCCGAAATTTCTTCGGACAGAGACTCCTCTGGGGCGTGACATTACTAACCTTGAATGCAACCCCTAATTCAGTGGGCTTCTCCATTAGATCTGACTCGAGTCCGGATTCGATTTTGACTTGATCATCTAACTCCAATGGCTCCTTGTGAAGGTTGGTCAGGTAGGTCCAAAACTCATGGGTATCCTTAACCTTTCCTATCCTGCAAGTAACTTTGTTAGGTAATAAATCTGAAACTAACTTTATTACCTTTTGGTTTACTTCCGAGTTTGGTGTTGATCTTCTCAATGCTATACCACCATCAAACTCATTCATGAGGATAAAAGTTTCCATCTGCATCCTCCATAGATTGAATTCATGTCTCTTGTACATCTCATATGGAGGTGGTTCGTGAATGTTTCATCCTTTGACTTGAGCCATTAAAGCACAGATGATAGAAAACTAAAAAGAGGTGCCAATACTTGGTGTTGGATTAGCAGTGCTGGAGAAAAAAATATAGTATTTCACTAATTTCGAAAAAAATAATAAAATATTAATAAAAATGTAATTTCAAATTTTGGTAAATGTGATATTTTGCTAATACTAATCAACAGTGAAAAGATGACAATGACTTTTTGAAAAATAATTTTGGAGGGAAAAAATGAAAGGCGTAAGGATATTTTTTAAATATAAACGATATCTATTTTAATTTTTTAAAAAAGAACCCCCTTACTCAATCGGTGTTTGCACCAATTCAGAGCGGTACTCGCTCTGATACCACTTATTAGATCGTGGAAGTCGCTAGAGGGGGGGGGGGGTGAACAACTATCTAAAATTTGAAGTCGAATTAGAGTAAGCAGCAGAAAAAAGCACAAAACACAACGCTAACTCAAACCAGTTTTACTTGGTTCGGAGCCTTCGTCAACTCCTACTCCAAGGCCCACACTTGTCGAGTGCTTTCGTTGGGCAATTCACTAGCAGTTCGAAAAGTGTTTACAAATGAAAGTATAAGAACTTGTTTTTTTTTTAAAAAAAAATAGAATACCGACAACAATTGAAAATGACTTGAACCGCAAGTTGTCAGAGAAGCGTCGTAGCATCATAGGAGCAGAGTGCAATAGAGCAGTCGTAGGAAGCAGTTGGTGTTTCTTGCTCCAGGGTGAGACCTCCTTATATAGGATGCTTCGGGTGCTCGGATCCCTTCCAGGTGCCCGGACCATGACGTAGGTCTGGCCAATCAGCGCGCTCCTCATTGCGACAGGATAGAGTTTTGCCTTCCGGGCGCCCAGACTGATTCCAGGTGCCCGGACCACCATCTTCTAGAAAGTCCTTCTCCTATAAAAAAATGTTAGTCCGAGGTAAAATAAAAGTTATACTACCCTGCAAAATAAAAGTTAGTACAAATATAATAAAAGAGTAGTAATTAGATTCCGTCTCACCGAGACCAGAATCTAGTCACGATATCAACTTAGATTCCTGAAATGGTTCTAAGTTGGATCGACGCCTACTGTTCCCTCGAACGGGGAACACACCCTCACCAAGTCACTCCCCTCCAATGACTTACCTTAACTTATCTATCAGACGTTCGGTCAACCCATCGACCCATCTGGACTTCGTGCTAGCTATCAGGTCAACCCGTCGACCTAGCTGAACTTCGTGCCAGATATCAGGTCAGTCTGTCGACCAGTCTGGACTTTGTACCAGCTATCAGGTCAGCCCGTCGACCTAGTTGGATTTCATGCCAGACATCATGTATACCCGTCGACCAGTCTAGACTTTGTGCCAGCTATCCAGTCTGCTTATCGACCTAACTGGGCTTCTCCTGCACACTTCGTCAAAGTGTTAGATCACAATGAAACTAACTTAATCTACTTTTTTATTCATCAAAACCTGAGCTAGACCGTCAATGCTAACCACACCAACAGTATGTATATACCTTACATGTTATCCTTGTAGTTAGAGCAGTACTATTACAGATCCTCACTACACCTGACTTTCTATTACTTAGTTTATGGGTTCAGATATGAATATTTATTATGATATCAATGTAGTTCATGTTGTTTTTCCTTATGAGACTGTATACCTTTCAATCTCTAGATATAATATGTTCATGCACTATCTGTCCATTACCTGCCGAGTCACCCATACTCACCACCCCTTGAACTAGTTTTTCTTTCGCTAGAGAGTAGGTTAAGGATTTATGGAGTCGCTTGGAGATCCTATCTGTTAGTCCCATGTCACATTAAGCGGCTTCTTTCGTTATTGCTTCCACTCGCATTATTAGTTTTGGACTTGTACGTGTAATATATATCTTCGGTATGAAGTTTAGTCTTGTGGATTCTTATATTTATTTTGATGTTGTTGTGTTAAGTCGAGCCAGCTTGCAGTCAGTTATTTTAGGTTTATATGTTTACTTTATGCTTTCCACTGTGCTTTTGGTCTAGCCATATGGGTTGTATATTATCTTGCATGGTTGTGTGTTGATTCCAACTGTATGAGCTATAGATATTATTATTGTATAACCAAGTGAATTATGTATCCAGGTCTCAATTGTCACTATTATAGGGGAAGTATTGTCCGATTTTCGTAGGATAACCTTACCCTTGACCTTGACAATTTTTTGGTATTAGAGCCACATGTTTATAAGGCATGCTTTTGATGTTTTGGATTTTGTGATTTATTTTCTTGATGTGAATTTTTGAGTTTTAGGACTAGGTAGCAACAGGATATTTCTAAGCTATAGGAGATAAGTTTGTATAAATGTTCTCATACACTTCTGTTGTTACTTGTCTAATTATTTATAGCATGTATGATATGTGTTGGGTCAACCACTATTTAGGTCCATCAAACCCTACTAGAGATCAGGGATTACAGTCTCAGGGGATTCTTTCTACCATACTACTAGTTACTACTAGTGGTACTATCTTCTGCTACTACCAATTGAGCGAGAGTTAGAGTAACATTCTATTGTTGGTTCGATTAGTAGAGGACTAATTTACTCTTGTTGGTTCAATCAGTAGAGGATTGATTTACTCTTGTTGGTTCGGTCAGTAGAGGATCAATTTATCCTTGTTGAATTGCTCAGTAGAGGATTGATTTACTCTTGTTGGTTCGGTCAGTAGAGGATCAATTTATCCTTGTTGACTTGGTCAGTAGGTGATTGATTTATTCTTATTTGTTCAGATAGTAGGGGACCTATTTACTCTATTTTGTGGAGATTCTGACCGTTGGGTTAATTGTGTTTGGTTGGATAACCTGGAAGACACATTTGAGTACATGACTTGTACAGATATAGAAAGGATTGAATTAGTTGCATACTATTGTTGACTTGACCAATCTATAGAGGATCGATGTATCTTATTCCATGAGGACTTTGACCATTGACTGTATGTACTTAGTTGGATAATCTAGAAGGTATATACTAATAGATAATCCCCACTAATATGGAATATTGTAGAACTAGCTACTTAACACTTACGAGATACAACTATTATTTAGGTGGATAACTTGGAGAGTACATTCAGATATATGCCCCGCACTAGTGCGGAAAAGATAAAGTTAGCTGCTCATCTCCACTAATATTAAACCTTTTTAACTAACCGCTCTAATTTAAGCAGGAAAGTAAATGTAAGCTTAAGCATGCATATCTAATCCATCAAGTAATGTGGACAATTTTTTGATGACTCCCCTGAGTCATAACTTAGAAATGGTCTATCTAAGAAATGAATATGACTCTTGGGGATCGAATATTGATTTGGTTCAATTTGTTTAATTAAACATGATTTGGAGACCCATGCTTGGACTAGTTTGCTTATGTTTTGACTAAGTAAAGAAAAGTATGATTTATTTGTTTTGTAACTGAATTCGGATCTGTTGTACACGGCTCGTTGTGATTTAAGTGTCATATTTAGACACTTGAATCCCAATTCAAATTTTTTTCAACATCTTCTTGAGTCACTCCACTTGATCTTTCAAGTTAGAATTTTCTTCCTCAAGTTTTTCAACTTCAGTTGAAGTTCCAATTTGAACTTAGTCAGTCGAGTGACTCAAGCTAACTTGCTCCTTAAGGTGATCCATTTCATTAAATAGTAAGTTATTTTGTTCCTCAAACTTGGTTAACTTTTTAAATAAACATTTTATAACTTTAAATAAGTTTGACTTAGAAGAAAATGTTACCATATCAGGACCTTTAGAAATGGATATGAATTCGTAACTTCTCTCAGACTCGACGTCGGACTTCGACTCGTACTCTTCCTTATACTCGGATTCTTCATTACTTGTCATAAAAGCAAGGTGACTCGAGTTCTTTGGTTCTTCCTTGTTGGATTCTTCGGACGACGATTCGTCCCAAGTCATTTGGAGAGCTTTCTTTCTTCTTGTGGATTTTAGCTTCTCCTCCTCCGATTTGGGCACTCGTATTTGTAGTGACCCTTCTTGTTGCATCCATAGCAAGTCACTTCTAATTTGGTTTGGTTTTGGTTGATTGGTACTTACTTCGTGCTTCTCTTGAACTTTTTCTTAATGAGCATTCTTCAAACCATGTTTACCAATTCTTCATTTGTTGAGTTTGAGTCTGACTCACTTTCATGTTCACTCTTTATTCTAGATTTTGTCTTCTTACTTGGTTCTGCATACAAGGTAATTCCTTTCTCAACTTCACTCAAATTAGACTGATCGTGTAATTCTAATTCACAAAAAAGTTTGTTTAACTTAATAATTGAAAGGTCCCTAGAAACTTTATAAGCATCTATTATCGATGCCCACAATGTATTTTGAGGGAAGGCGTTCAAAGTATTCCTTATCTTGTCATAGTTTCCAGGCGATGTCCAATTAGGTAGAGGCCATTGAGAATGTCTTTGAGTTGTGCATGCAATTGGGTGGTAGTTTCTCAGGGAATTATTTTGATATTGAATAGATTGTTTAGCAAGAGATCGCTTTTCGTTACCTTAGAGTCGTTGGTTCTCTCGTGTAATTTTACCAGGAGATCCCAAAGCTCTTTCGCATTCTCATAGGGTCTAACTAGGTTTAGTTTCTCCATGGTTATGCTGCACTAATGGTGTTTATGGCCTTGTAGTTCATTTGTGCTTTCTTGATCATTGGGGAAGTCCAATCTTTCAGCTCTATAGGATTTCCATCTTCCATTGACGGTGTGTATCCCTTTAGTATAGTAAACCAAAGCTCAATGTCGAACTTGAGATAGCACTCCATTCTATTCTTTCAGTAGCTAAAGTTTTCTCCCTTGAATAGTGGGGGGTGAACCGTGCTATAGCCCTCTTGGTAGGAGTTTGACATTCTTGTATAAAGGAATTAACAAAAGAATGTTTCTAGGACTCTCGTCTTGAGATTTGCAGTGTGAGATAAAAAGAGAAAAGTATAACTAAAGGGAAAAACTCTTTTTAAAGAAAGAAAGAGTTTTTAAAGGTGCTCGAAAAACTGTTAAGTAAATTCAGAGCAATCTTGCTCTAATTCCAATTGAAGGATCGAGTAGAGATGAGAGAAGGGAGGTGAATATCGTTTGTTTAAAAACCTTTTCTTTTCGTGTTGATTAGTAAAATAAATATCAAAGTAGCAGCAGAAGTTAAACTAGAAAAGATATACAAGTTAGATTACTTGGTTTAGAACTTGTGGCGACTCCTACTCTAAGACCCGCGATCCTTGATCGCACCATTGAGCAATTCACTAATAGTCTTCTTTCTGAAAACTTCAAAGAAGAAGTAACTCATACAAATGATGTATAAGATAGTAATAAGCTACTATCTTAACAAAGTAATGCAAGCTTTAAAGTATACCGACAAAGATGAAAAGTTGAAGCGCAGATTGTCAGAGAAGAGTTGTAGCAGCTTGCATACATAAATGAAGCATAGTAGTAGTAGCAACATAAATAGGGAGAATGAGAATGTTGCTCAGAAAATCAAAGTTAATCATGGCTCAGATCTTGAGATGTTCTTTTATAAGCAGTGTTCGGTCGACTGAACATTTCGGTTGACCGATTTCCCTATCGGTTGACTAAACATGCATCCTTCCTTCTTCATCGAGATCCGATCTTCGTGTAACACCCCTAGAAAGCCTAGATAAAGTAAGGGCAATGAGAGTACGAATGTAATGAAAAGAATGTGTAGATAGTCTAAGTTGAATATTAAGATGGGAAGGATTTAGATGATTAAAACTTTATGAAAGAAGATAAAGTTGAGAATATAAAGTTCTATACATGATTTATAATGCAAGGAATTAATGTAAACAAAAGAGATATGAGATATTATATATGCATGTATGAAATATTTATGCATAATGCATATACATGAATTATTTTGTACAAAAATATGTTAGGAGAAGGATTTGATCCTTGGTTCTCTTGTGGATGCATGCATGTGTTAACCAAGTGTGATAGGAGTGAATATTGTAAAAGGAGAGATGGGAATTATAATTAAAGGAAAGAAAGGAGAGAAATTAAGAGAAAGAAAAGAGAGAAACTCAAGAAGCATTTCTCTAGCATATTCTTTCTCATTAAGAGGAGAAGTAAATGAGGAGGATGAATCAAGTCAAGTTTTCCTCCCCTCACTTTAGTATAAATAGGCATGGAGGGGGGGGGGCTTCATCCTCAACTCACTCTCCTCCTCTCCTCCATTTGTGCCGAGCACTCTTCCTCCCTATTTCCTCTTGTTGTCGAGAGCAACAACTCTCCCCCTTCTTTCTTTCTTTTTGTTGCCGAGCAACACAAGAGGAAGAAGCCTCCTCTTCTTCCTCCTCCTCTCCACCAAAAGACCTAGCCACTTCTTCCTCCATTGGTGCCGAGCAAAGCAAGCAAGGAAGAAAGGTCCACAAGCAAGTTCTCAACTCTAGGAAACTTAAGCAAAGAAGGTAAGCTTCCTCACTGCGGTACAAGGCTTTCATGTGATTTTCGGATTCTTTTTCTATGCCTTGAAAGAAAGTTTTCCCCTATGTTTGTATACATATATGATGCATGATCAGAGGTGTATGTAACCCTAGAATTTCAATCAAAAATATTGTAAATAGGTTAGGAAAATTATTGTCTAACCAAACTAGTGCAAGTTTCCTCTATGAAATGCTAAGGACCTTCCTATGGTTTTCTTGCTTGGAAGTTGATTGGAACCAAAAGAACCCCACTCTCATGTTTCGGCCAAGAAAGAATTTAGGGTTAGGAGGACCTTGAATTTAAAATAACTATGCTTATATGACATGATATAAAGTTCTTAAGAGTTGTATACTTGTATGTTGAAAGAAACTCATGAACCTTACTCTTAATATTTCGGCCATGGTAAGGTGATAGTTTAGAGAAGCTTAAACAAAATTCTAATATGCTCAATGACCTCTGTGATATTATGTTATGAAAGATGATTAATGCTCTCATGTTTAATTGGAATGTAGAAAATTAGTTACATGATTTATGACATGTAAGATCACAAGAGTCCTAGCTTGTTTATGATCCAACCTTGTGTATGATGTTCTTAGTAAATCTTGCTGTGAAATTTACTTAGGTTTCCCATGCTTTAGGCCACTTAAAGGAAGTTTATATTCTATGAATTTCGGCCAAGTAAGGTTTAAAGGACCTAGAGGCCTTGGAAATGAAACCTAAGGGGTTAAAAGTACTTCTTATGAAAACTTGATAATGTGTGAATGTGATACATGTTTGTATGACCTAAATGAATCATTATGTGTTCGGCCATGAAGGGATAGATGCCCTAGAAACCCTAGAACAAAAAAAATTAAATATGTCTATGCCATGCTGTATGAAAATGATATGATAATAAGTTAGAATGCATGATTGCTTTAGTTACGAAATGATATGCATAATGAAATTATATTATGAAATATGCCATGATGTGTTATAGCATAGAAAATGCTATACATAATGAAAAGAAATAAAGTTATGTTATGTGATAGCATAGAAAATGCTATACATAATGAAAAGAAATGAAAAAGAATAAATGCATGAAAGATTGTTAAGGACATGATATGATAGTTATGCATGATAAGTTATTTTTATGGTTTGTACCAAGGGTGGGCTCCGTAAACGCCCCGAGGTCGATGGAGTAAGACTCGGGCCTCGTCAGTAATGGGCCTTTGAGTGTCCTAGGTCGATGGAGTAAGACTCGGGCCTAGTATGTATGCATGGTAGGGCTCAAGACTTGCTACCTTGGACCTACGCATTATGTATGTGGTACAAACCGGGATCCCAAATGATGATGATATTAATTTCAAGTACTATTAAGTATAAGTTTTCAAATTCACGATGCATTGTCTACATTCATATGTGCTTGAATTATATGATGATATGATATAATGTCATGTGATATTATGATATGAATATGATGCCCTTGTATGTCTCATGCTTGTGATTTATTTGTTTTATGATATGATATTCATGCTTCTATGAGATGATATGTGAATAAGAAATATGCATGATATGTTTGAATAGAATGATATGTTATGTTATGATTAGTTGAGACGATGATATGTTGATCCATTCTTGATATACGATGATTCTCGGTTTTAGTGAGTAGGAAAGGAACTTACTGAGCCATGAGTGCTCATAGCTTACTTTCCTTGTACCGCAGATAAAAGAGAAAGCTGGATGTACAACGGAGCAGCAGGAGGAGCAGATAGTGATGTGTGTGGTGGTGGTTCGGCAAGAACGATTCGGACAAATTAATATTTTTAGTTATAAGTTCAATATATGCACATTTGAACAAATCAGAATATGTGATATTATGCTTAATAAATTAAATTCTTTAAAGTTTTTATTCTTCCGCTGTTATAACTAAAGCATGTACGTAAGTAGTATAAGAACGTAGCGCCACCTTTGGTTGGGTAAGAAGGCTGGGCGTTACACTTCGCTCCATTAATTGCATTTAATATTCGGTCGACTGATCATCTTGATCGGTCGATCGATCAATCTGATTTCCTTCTTCGCTAAGATTTGAATATGCCACTATGTATACCAAATTAGGTTCAATTGACTGATCTGTGAGTTTGGTCGACCCATCCCTGGGTTCAATTGATCGATCCCTAGGTTCGGTCGACCGATCCACCTGACTTCCATCTTTGCTTTACGTGATCTGAACTCTGCCATATTGGTTGGTCCTAGGAAGATCGTACTGGTTCCACTGTATAAAAATTTTGTACAAGTGTCGAACCTTTCCTAACAACCTATTGTGTTCTTTAGAAATTAAATTCGGAATCGCAAACGGAACTTAACATTATTGATTCCAAATTTAACTTATTTGTTCTTAATGGTTTAGACTTGGATCGCAAGTGGAACTTAACACTATTGATCCAAATCTACCTATGTTACAAATTCAATTAAATATTTATTTCAAAAATTGGCTCCCAGGTCAAACATGGCGAGGCACATGACCTTCTTGGGTATGGGAACATCCACCACTGCCTCGACAAAGCCTCTTAACGAAATTCAATATTTAATTTCCTAAAATAACATTAGGTTTAACCAAAAAGAATAATCGAATCACAAGATAAAAAAAAACACAACTTCGAATATCTAAATCGAAAATCTATAATCATATGCCTCTTGTGTTTGTAATTCATACAAAGAAAAACTAGTATGATGTGGAAAATAATTACTAGTTATATCTTTCTTTGTACGTAATGACCTCTTGATCTTCTACCGTATTTCTCTTCTTATCTCAAATGTTGTGTGGGCAACGATCTACCGAGATGAGAACCACCCAAGCCCTTCTTCTTCCTCACCAAGTTTCGGCCACCAAAAACTCCTCCAAGGATGTAGAGGTTTGGCCACCACCACCAAACTCCAAGGGATGCAAGAAACAAAGCCTCCTTTCTCTCCTTCTTCTCCAAGCAATATCCGACCACATTCCAAGCTCCAAAGGATGAAGAGTTTCGGCCAAGGAGAAGAAAGAAAAAGGAGAAGGGAGAACTAGAAGGGTCGACCACACCACCAAGGAAGAGAGAGAGGAAAATAGAATAGAGTTAGCACCCATGAAGGCACCCCTACACCCTCTTTTATAATTCTTGGTCTTGGCAAATAAGAAAAATTTAAATAAAACCTTCCTTATTTTCTTTACCATGAAAAGGAAAATTTAATTGATTAAAACCAATTTCCTTTTCTTAATTATAATGGTCGACCACCTCATAGCTCCAAACAAGGAATGTTTTAATAACACAAGAATTAAAACTTCCTAATTTGTTTCCAGAAATTTTAAATAAAAATTTCTCTATTAATTTTTCCCTTCATGGTTGGTTATAAAAGGAAATTTTATAAATTAAAATCTTTCTTTTAAACATGTGGATGATTTTCAAAAAGGAAAGTTATCTTTAAAATTAAAATCTCCTTTCAATCTACAAATAAGGAAAGATATCAAATCTTTTCTTAATCCTTTGTAGAAACTTATAAAAGAAAAAATATATAATTTTAAAACTCTCTTTTAAATCATGAACATGATTACAAAAAATGAAAGTTTTCTCAAAATTAAAATCTTACTTTCAATCTACAAATAAGGAAAGATATCATATCTTTTCTTAATATTTTGTAGAAAGCTATAAAAAGGAAAGATTTAAATTTTAAACTCTCTTTTAAAACCATGGAATCCACATAAGAAAAGTTTTAAAAATTAAAACCCTTTTAATTTGATTGTGGCCGGCCACCACTTGGTTCATCCAAGGATTAACTTGGTCGACCCCTTGCTTGGGCTCCAAGCAAGGCTTGTCCGGCCACCTTAGGATGGGTATAAAGGTGGGTATAGGTGGGTATAATACTTTATTAATAAGAGGCTACGATAGGGACGAGAGGAGGAATTAGTTTTGGTCTCCCGATGAAATTAAGCTTCCTATGTTCACCCCGAACACCCAACTTAATTTCATCAATAATAATTCATACCACAAAAGAATTATTATTGAACTACCACACCAATCCCAAATTACATTTTGGGCTCCTTCTTATTATGAGTGTGTTATTCTCCCTGTGTTTAAGATGTCGAATGTCCACTAATTAAATGAGTTACTGACAACTCTATTTAATTAATATCTTAGTCCAAGAGTAGTACCACTCAACCTTATCGTCATGTCGGACTAAGTCCACCTACAGGGTTTAACATGACAATCCTTATGAGCTCCTCTTGGGGGCATTATCAACCTAGATTACTAGTACATAGTTTCCTTTTATAATCAACAACACACACTATAAGTAATATCATTTCCCAAATTATCGGGCCTATTGATTTATCGAGCTAAATCTCACCCTTTGATAAGTCAAAAAAATAAATACTATGTAACACCCACTAAGCATTTAAGATAAATATGAGAATGATGAATTTGCCTTAGAAAAATATTAGTAGAATGTTGAACCAAAAAGAAATAAAAAGAAATAAAAATAAGGAGTGGTCAAGGATTGAACCTTGAACCTCTCATGATGTAAATGATAGGATTAATGGGTAATAACCAGTTGGGATAGGAATGATATATTGATAGAAAAGGAGGGAAACTCATGATAAGGATGAGAGTAAAAGCTAGCCAAAAGAAAGCAAGAAAAGAGCAAGAGAAAGGCAACTTGCCTTCCTTCTTTTCTCTCCCTCTTCCTCTCCCTTTGCCGTGACTTAAAGAGGACAATTAAGGGGATTCATTCCCCCTTGTTTCATCATGAATAATGAGAACAAATAAATAAATAAATAAATAAAAAGGGCTAAGGGAGAAGGAAAGCAAAAACCAATTTTGCTACCTCTTCCCCCTTAACATAAAAGTGAGCATGTAAAGAGAATGATTTTATTTTTCTCTCATTCTCTCCTCTCCACCACCGAGAGCCTCAGCCCCCTCTCCTCCATTTTCGGCCCCCAAAACAAGGTCCCTCCTAGGATACAAGGAAGGCTACCAAGGGAAATCAAAGGAGGAGAACAAGAAGAAGAGACCCTTTCTTCCATCACCACACTTTAGAACCACAAGCGAAAAGGAAGTAAGTATCCCCTCACCTGTGGTACAAGTGGTTTTAATGTGTTTTTGGATTTTATGAGGATTTTAAAACCTAGAAACAAAGTTGTGAAAATTCGGCCAAAGAAAGGACTTGTTGATCCTAGGAATGTTTAATATAAGCCTTGATTCATGATAATTTTTCTATGCTTTGTAAGAAGGTTTTCTCTCATATTTTTATATATATGTGATGCTGGATTAGAGATGTACCTAACCCTAGAGTTTCGGCCAAAAAGGTTTTATAAGGGCTAGGGAATTTATTTGTTTACCTAACTTGCACAAAACCCTCTAAATAAATGGTTAAGGATCCATTATTGTTTTCATACTTGAAGGTTACTTGGAACCAAAAGTACCCCACTCACAAGTTTTGGCCAAGGAAGGGTTTAGGGTTAGGAAGACTTTGAATTTAAACTCACCATGTTAATATGATAGAATATAGAGTTTCTTAAAGAGTTGCATGCTTGTATGTTGATAGAAACTCATGAACATCACTTTTAATGTTTTGGCCATGGTAAGGTGGATGGTTTAGAATAGCTTAAACAAATTTTTTTAACATGCTCAAAACCTCCATGACAATAAGATATGAAAGTTGTTTGATGCTCCCATGCTTAATTAGAGTATAGGAAAATTGGTTGCATGATATATGATAATTATGACCACAAGGGTCCTAGCTTGTTTGTGAACCAAACTTATATGTATAGTTCCTTTGATGTTTTTGCCATAAAACTTGTTTAGGTTTTCCATACTTTAGGCCACCTAAAACCTAGTTTAAAGACTTGGAAGGTTTCGGCCAAACATATGCTATGAGATAAAGAAAGGAAAAACCTAGGAAACCTAAGACACAATTTAAATGTATGCTTATAGTGCTTGACTTTTATACATGTTATGAAATGTGTTATGACTTTCTATGCTTTTATGCCATTTGAACAAATTCCATGCTTGATGAGGTTCGGCCATGTAGGGTTTAAAGACCTAGAAACCTTAAAATTTAGACCTCATGTGTTAAAGATGCTTCTTATGAAATTGAGATAACATGTTGATTGTGTTCACATGCTTATATATTTAACTATGATTCAAATGGACACCTTAAAGTCTCGGCCATGAAGGGATACATGCCTTAGAAACCCTAGAACTTACATTGAACATGCTCATGTCACTCTCCATGGAATATGAAACGTAGAAAGCTAAAAATTCACATGCTATATGTTGTTAGTGACCTAAATTGATGCTAAGGGAAGTTTCGGCCATGAACACTTGTATGATGCCATTTATAAATTTATACATGATGTTAGAGTAAGTTCACATGCTTGTATGCTTGCTTGAAAACCTAAATGAGTACTTGTAAGTTTCGGCCATGACATAATTTTAAGGGCTTAAAGGATTTAGTAACTAACTCAATTGTGCTTACCATATTCCTTGAAACAAATGCTATAAATATGGTTAAGGTTTCCATACTTTATGTCATTTAGAACCTTGTTTCACACTTGTTAAGGTTCGGCTAAATGAGGTTGAAGGAGTTGGAGAACTTAGAGTCCAAGTAAATCTTGTTTATAATACTTCCTATGAAAATGATATGTGGATGAATTAGGTTCTACATGCTTGGATGTTGTTTAAAACCTGAATTGGCACCTAAGAGGGTTTCGGCCAAGATAAGAACCCAAAGGATTAAGAAGTTTAGTACCCAAATTAATCATGTTACATTGTTCCTTATGATTGGATGAGCACATGATACACTTTTATGCTTAGACATGTATGCTTGTGAGCTATACAAGATGAGAATTTCTACGATATGTTATGAGTTCAAAATATGTATGTTTTATGTTATGATATGTGGGTAAATTTTACATGCTTTGATGATATGATATGAGCTGAAAATATGCATGCTTATGTTATGATATGTGGTTAAATTATGCATGCTTTGATGCTATGTTTAGTGCTTAAAATATGCATGCTTTCATGATATGCTATGTGGTTAAATTATGCATGCTTGATGATATGCTTTATGCTTAAGATATGCATGTTTTTATGATCTATGCCTAAGTGATGCATATTGTTATGATATGACGTATGCCTAAGTGATGCATACTTTTATGGTATGATGTATGCCTAAGTGATGCATACCTTTATGACATAATGTATGCCTAAGTGATGCATACCTTTATGATATGATGTATGCCTAAGTGATGCATACTTTTATGACATGATGTATGCCTAAGTGATGCATACTTTTATGATAGGATGTGTGCCTAAGTGATGCATGCTTTTATGATGTATGATATGTATAAGTATGACATGTACTTTACTTTATATGGCCTGTACCAAGGGTGGGCTCCATAAGCGCCCCGGGGTCGATGGAATAAAACTCGGGCCTCGTTAGGGATGGGCTCCTAAGTGCCCCTAGGTCGATGGAGTAAGACTCGGGCCTAGTATGTTGCCTTGTAGGGTTCAAGACTTGCTACCTTGGACCTACATAGGTTGCACGCAATATGTATGTGGTACATAGCCGGGATCCCCTTTAAGTTGAGATTATGTTCAAGTATATATGTAAGAAGAAATGGTTTTAAAGATCATGAGACATACACATGTTTTTCGGATACATGTTTTTCAAAATCATATTGCATATACCTTATGATGATTTATGATATGCCATGGTTAGATATGATTATGTTATGTTCCATGATATGTCCATGTGTAGGATATGCCATGACTCCTTATGACGATATGCCATGATTAGATACGATTATGTTGTGCTTCATGCTATGCTTTACGCTATGATATACCATGACTAGTTATGATTTCTTCATGTTGCATGATATGCTTAAAAGAGTATGTTACATTATGTCATGACTAGTTGAAATGATTCCATGTTGAGACATTCTTTGATTATACTATGATTTTCGGTTTTAGTGAGTAGGAAAGGAACTTACTGAGCCATGAGTGCTCACAGCTTACTGTCCTTGTACCACAGATAAAGGAAAAAGCTGGATGAGCTAGAGGAGCAGTAGGAGAGGCAAGGAGATGTGTGTGGCAGTGGCTAGGCAACCAAATAAGAACCTGCTTTAAAAAAAAAAAACTTTTTAAGAACTATGCTTTGGTATTATGATTTGTAGTACCGTATGTGTGACTTGATGTTATGTTTCTACTAATTTTGATATCATGTTATTGAGGCAATGATAGTATAGTTCGGATTTGATGAAAGGGAAAACAAAAGAAAAGTTTTTATTAAACTAAGAGAATTATTTTAAGTCTTCCGCTGTTTTAAAAAAAAAAATTTGTACATAGAGTATCGTAGCCCCGTCCCTTAGGGTTAGCAGGAAGGGCGGGCGTTACAGGTTGGTATCAGAGCCAAGTTTTTGCCAGCTCACTACACACACATCAAGCCTCCGACCTGCCGCTCCAAGTAAGAATGTTTATGCTTAATTTTCTTGTTATATGCTTATGCTTAGTTTCTTGTTATATAACTTATGCTTTATTTTTCTTCCTTGTTATATTGCCTATGCTTTATTTTCTTTGCTATATTGCTTATGCTTTATTTCCTTATGTTATATTGTTTGTCATTCTATTCTTTATTTTTCCTTATGTTGCTTATGCTTTCATTTCATGTTTTGCTTGCTTATGTTTGATGCTTTATTCTATGCTTTTAGTTATAATTTAGATTAGGATTACATATTAGTAGGTTAGGAATAATACCAGAACAAATAGATAGAAACAAAACAGTACGTTAGATTGGCTAAAAACGATAACCACTTACACTAGTCTATTTGTCATTATTTAGATAAACATGGTTAGGACACGCAATGGCCGAACCGAGGGGACAGTGACTCCACCAGACCTGACACAGGTAGTCACAGACCTCCAGCGTCAGATCACAGAACAACAGCAGCTGATCAATACCTTAATGGGTCAGCAAGACAACCCAGTTACCCCACCGGCAAATCAGAATACACTACCGGTTATACCTACAGCCGCGCCAGTGCCCCCGGCAACCCCTACTCCGATGGTCCGACAAGAGGCCTATCTGATTCAGTGGCAAAGGCTTAAGCCGGAAGCCTTCTCGGGAAACTGCGAACCATGGGATGCGCAACCCTGGCTCAAGACCGTGGAGAGCATAATGGAACTACTGGACTGGCCTGAACACGAGAAGGTCAAATGCGCGTCGTTCTGCCTTACCGGAGATGCCCGGATGTGGTGGGACCGAGTAAAGGCGAAAAGACAAATAAACCAGATGCAGTGGACGGATTTTGAGACAGAGTTCTTAGAAGAATTCTTCCATATGCAAGTGACCAACAAGCACTATGACGAGTTCACTTAGTTCCGGCAAGGTGATCTGTCAGTCAACGAAGCCGTCAAGAAGTTCAACCGCCTAGCGCGTCTGTGCCCAGAACTGGTCAGCACTGAAAAAGAAAGGGTCCGGTTAATGTTAAAGATGCTCCGACCCGAGATAGCTCTGAACGTAGCCGGCGGAGTTAATAGACCGCAGACTGCAGAGGAGCTAGTCAGCAGTGCCCTGATTACCGAGCACTACCAGAAAGCAATGAACGAGGGCAAGAACCAAGCACTGACTGGAGGACAAAAATCACACAATACCAGAACCGGCTAGAAAGGAAACTCAGGTGGAAAGAGGAAATAGTGGAACAACACAAAAGGTGGTTCGGCCAATAAGCAAACCAAGTACCCTCAGTGTGCCACATGTGGAAAGATGCATTCTGGAGTATCTCTCCTAAGCACCAGAAAGTGCTACAATTGCGGAAAGGAAGGACATTTGGCAAGAAATTGCCCTACTCAGTCTCAGGGAGTACCTCCACAGAATAACCAGAATAGGAGTACCCCCGCACAGCTTCATCAGATGCAAACTACCATAGAAGGGACTTCGATCAGCCAAGGAAGATTGGAAGCCCCTCCCATTATGACGAACGCCAGAGTCTACTCTCTTACCAAGGAAGACGTGGCGAATGCCTCTACTGTTGTCACAGGTCAGCTACTTATTTACAATCAGTATGCTGTAGTATTATTTGATAATGGGGCAACACACTCGTTCGTCTCGATATCTTTTATGAAGAAGCTAGATATACCACCCCGAACTCTAGAGGACACGTTCTTAACAACCTTACCATCCGGGGAGATTATGCCATCGGACCATATGCTGCAAGCAGTACTCATTCGGATCGCAAACAGAGAACTCTACTGCGATCTGATAGTACTTGATATGCAGGATTATGACATAATACTGGGTATGGATTTCCTGAGCAAGTACGGCGCTTCAATCGAGTGCCGCAAAAGGAAAGTGATTTTCCGACTCGAAACTGAACCGGAGTTTGAGTTTCACGGGGAACCGAAAGGAACGGAGAAGTTATTGTCATCTATTAAAGCACAAAGGATGTTAGATAAAGGATGTATGGGGTTTCTAGCACACGTGGTTGATACCAATCAAGTCAAAGACCCGAAGCTAGAAGATGTCAGGGTAGTATGCAACTATCCAAAAGTATTTCCTGATGAACTACCAGGGTTGGCCCCTGACAGAGAGATAGAATTCGAGATCGAATTGATTCCTGGTACTCATCCGATCTCAAAAGCACCTTATCGTATGGCTCCGGCTGAATTAAAGGAGCTTCAGGAACAGTTATCCGAATTACTCGACAAGGGACTTATTCGTCCTAGTCACTCTCCATAGGGAGCTCCAGTGCTGTTCGTAAAGAAGAAGGATGAGTCTATGCGAATGTGTATAGACTACCGAGTGCTGAATAATGTGACAATCAAGAACCGGTACCCACTCCCACGGATCGATGACCTGTTCGACCAACTGAAGGGTGCGACCGTTTTCTCAAAGATAGACCTACGATCCGGTTATCATCAAGTGAAGGTGAAACCAGATGATATACCAAAAACAGCATTTCGAACCCGATATGGACACTATGAGTTCATAGTTATGCCTTTCGGAGTAACCAACGCTCCTGCAGTATTTATGGACCTGATGAATCGAGTATTTACGGCATATCTTGATAAATTTGTAATCGTCTTTATTGACGATATACTTATCTACTCGAGAACCCCAGAAGAAGATACTGAACACCTGAATACTGTACTACAGATCCTTCAAGAGAAACAACTATATGCAAAATTCTCCAAATGCGAGTTTTGGCTTGACCGGGTAATATTCCTAGGTCATGTCATCTCCAAAGATGGAGTTATGGTGGATCCAAGCAAAATCGAAGCTGTAAATAATTGGAACAGACGAAGGAATGCCAGCGAAGTCAGGAGTTTTCTCGGGCTAGCAGGCTATTACAGGAAATTCGTAGAGAATTTCTCCAAAATTGCAGCCCCTATGACAGCCCTCACCAAGAAAAATACAAAGTATGAATGGACAGAAGCTTGCGAGAAGAGTTTCGCTGAATTAAAAAGGAGACTGACCAGTGCTCTGATTCTCACTCTCCCGGAAATCAACAGAGGCTTCGATATGTACAGCGATGCTTCCATCTCAGGACTTGGAGCTGTACTCATGCAAGACGGCAAAGTCATTGCCTACGCTTCTAGACAACTTAAAGAGCATGAGAAGAATTATCCCATTCACGACTTAGAACTAGCAGCCGTGGTCTTCGCTCTCAAAATATGGAAACATTATTTATATGGAGCTCAGTGTAAGATTTATACCGACCATCAAAGTCTGAAATATTTCTTCACACAAAAAGACCTGAATATGAGGCAACGCCGATGGCTCGAGCTAATTAAAGATTACGACTGCGAGATTCTTTATCACCCAGGAAAGGCGAACAAGGTGGCCGATGCACTCAGTCGGAAGTCCTGTGCCACCTGATGTAGCTATTTTAAAGTTCAAGGACGAACTCTTTATGAGGTACGGGGTACTGTAACACCCACTAAGCTTTTAAGATAAATATGAGAATGATGAATTTGCCTTAGAAAAATATTAGTAGAATGTTGAACCAAAAAGAAATAAAAAGAAATAAAAATAGGGAGTGGTCAAGGATTGAACCTTGAACCTCTCATGATGTAAATGATAGGATTAATGGGTAATAACCAGTTGGGATAGGAATGATATATTGATAGCAAAGGAGGGAAACTCATGATAAGGATGAGAGTAAAAGCTAGCCAAAAGAAAGCAAGAAAAGAGCAAGAGAAAGGCAACTTGCCTTCCTTCTTTTCTCTCCTTCTTCCTCTCCCTTTGCCGTGACTTAAAGAGGAATTTTAAGGGGACTCATTCCCCCTTGTTTCATCATGAATGATGAGAACAAATAAATAAATAAAATAAAAAAGAAAGGAAAAGCAAAAACCAATTTTGCTACCTCTTCCCTCTTAACATAAAAGGGAGCATGTAAAGAGAATGATTTTATTTTTCTCTCATTTCTCTCATTCTCTCCTCTCCACCACCGAGAGCCTCAGCCCCCTCTCCTCCATTTTCGGCCCCCAAAACAAGGTCCCTCCTAGGATACAAGGAAGGCTACCAAGGGAAATCAAAGGAGGAGAACAAGAAGAAGAGACCCTTTCTTCCATCACCACACTTTAGAATCACAAGCGAAAAGGAAGTAAGTATCCCCTCACCTGTGGTACAAGTGGTTTTAATGTGTTTTTGGATTTTATGAGGATTTTAAAACCTAGAAACAAAGTTGTGAAAATTCGGCCAAAGAAAGAACTTGTTGATCCTAGAAATGTTTAATATAAGCCTTGATTCATGATAATTTTTCTATGCTTTGTAAGAAGGTTTTCTCTCATATTTTTATATATATGTGATGCTGGATTAGAGATGTACCTAACCCTAGAGTTTCGGCCAAAAAGGTTTTATAAGGGCTAGGGAATTTATTTGTTTACCTAACTTGCACAAAACCCTCTAAATAAATGGTTAAGGATCCATTATTGTTTTCATACTTGAAGGTTACTTGGAACCAAAAGTACCCCACTCACAAGTTTCAGCCAAGGAAGGGTTTAGGGTTAGGAAGACTTTGAATTTAAACTCACCATGTTTATATGATAGAATATAGAGTTTCTTAAAGAGTTGCATGCTTGTATGTTGATAGAAACTCATGAACATCACTTTTAATGTTTTGGCCATGGTAAGGTGGATGGTTTAGAATAGCTTAAACAGATTTTTTTTAACATGCTCAAAACCTCCATGACAATAAGATATGAAAGTTGTTTGATGCTCCCATGCTTAATTAGAGTATAGGAAAATTGGTTGCATGATATATGATAATTATGACCACAAGGGTCCTAGCTTGTTTGTGAACCAAACTTATATGTATAGTTCCTTTGATGTTTTTGCCATAAAACTTGTTTAGGTTTTCCATACTTTAGGCCACCTAAAACCTAGTTTAAAGACTTGGAAGGTTTCGGCCAAACATATGCTATGAGATAAAGAAAGGAAAAACCTAGGAAACCTAAGACACAATTTAAATGTATGCTTATAGTGCTTGACTTTTATACATGTTATGAAATGTGTTATGACTTTCTATGCTTTTATGCCATTTGAACAAATTCCATGCTTGATGAGGTTCAGCCATGTAGGGTTTAAAGACCTAGAAACCTTAAAATTTAGACCTCATGTGTTAAAGATGCTTCTTATGAAATTGAGATAACATGTTGATTGTGTTCACATGCTTATATATTTAACTATGATTCAAATGGACACCTTAAAGTCTCAGCCATGAAGGGATACATGCCTTAGAAACCCTAGAACTTACATTGAACATGCTCATGTCACTCTCCATGGAATATGAAACGTAGAAAGCTAAAAATTCACATGCTATATGTTGTTAGTGACCTAAATTGATGCTAAGGGAAGTTTCGGCCATGACCACTTGTATGATGCCATTTATAAATTTATACATGATGTTAGAGTAAGTTCACATGCTTGTATGCTTGCTTGAAAACCTAAATGAGTACTTGTAAGTTTCGGCCATGACATAATTTTAAGGGCTTAAAGGATTTAGTAACTAACTCAATTGTGCTTACCATATTCCTTGAAACAAATGCTATAAATATGGTTAAGGTTTCCATACTTTATGTCATTTAGAACCTTGTTTCACACTTGTTAAGGTTCGGCCAAATGAGGTTGAAGGACTTGGAGAACTTAGAGTCCAAGTAAATCTTGTTTATAATACTTCCTATGAAAATGATATGTGGATGAATTAGGTTCTACATGCTTGGATGTTGTTTAAAACCTGAATTGGCACCTAAGAGGGTTTCGGCCAAGATAAGAACCCAAAGGATTTGGAAGCTTAGTACCCAAATTAATCATGTTACATTGTTCCTTATGATTGGATGAGCACATGATACACTTTTATGCTTAGACATGTATGCTTGTGAGCTATACAAGATGAGAATTTCTACGATATGTTATGAGTTCAAAATATGTATGCTTTATGTTATGATATGTGGGTAAATTTTACATGCTTTGATGATATGATATGAGCTGAAAATATGCATGCTTATGTTATGATATGTGGTTAAATTATGCATGCTTTGATGCTATGTTTAGTGCTTAAAATATGCATGCTTTCATGATATGCTATGTGGTTAAATTATGCATGCTTGATGATATGCTTTATGCTTAAGATATGCATGTTTTTATGATCTATGCCTAAGTTATGCATATTGTTATGATATGACGTATGCCTAAGTGATGCATACTTTTATGGTATGATGTATGCCTAAGTGATGCATACCTTTATGACATGATGTATGCCTAAGTGATGCATACCTTTATGATATGATGTATGCCTAAGTGATGCATACTTTTATGACATGATGTATGCCTAAGTGATGCATACTTTTATGATATGATGTGTGCCTAAGTGATGCATGCTTTTATGATGTATGATATGTATAAGTATGACATGTACTTTACTTTATATGGCTTGTACCAAGGGTGGGCTCCATAAGCGCCCCGGGGTCGATGGAATAAGACTCGGGCCTCGTTAGGGATGGGCTCCTAAGTGCCCCTAGGTCGATGGAGTAAGACTCGGGCCTAGTATGTTGCCTTGTAGGGTTCAAGACTTGCTACCTTGGACCTACATAGGTTGCGCGCAATATGTAAGTGGTACATAGCCGGGATCCCCTTTAAGTTGAGATTATGTTCAAGTATATATGTAAGAAGAAATGGTTTTAAAGATCATGAGACATACACATGTTTTTCGAATACATGTTTTTCAAAATCATATTGCATATACCTTATGATGATTTATGATATGCCATGGTTAGATATGATTATGTTATGTTCCATGATATGTCCATGTGTAGGATATGCCATGACTCCTTATGACGATATGCCATGATTAGATACGATTATGTTGTGCTTCATGCTATGCTTTACGCTATGATATGTCATGACTAGTTATGATTTCTTCATGTTGCATGATATGCTTAAAAGAGTATGTTACATTATGTCATGACTAGTTGAAATGATGCCATGTTGAGACATTCTTTGATTATACTATGATTTTCAGTTTTAGTGAGTAGGAAAGGAACTTACTGAGCCATGAGTGCTCACAGCTTACTGTCCTTGTACCACATATAAAGGAAAAAGCTGGATGAGCTAGAGGAGCAGCAGGAGAGGCAAGGAGATGTGTGTGGCAGTGCCTAGGCAACCAAATAAGAACCTGCTTTAAAAAAAAAAACTTTTTAAGAACTATGCTTTGGTATTATGAATTGTAGTACCGTATGTGTGACTTGATGTTATGTTTCTACTAATTTTGATATCATGTTATTGAGGCCATGATAGTGTAGTTCAGATTTGATAAAAGGGAAAACAAAAGAAAAGTTTTTATTAAACTAAGAGAATTATTTTAAGTCTTCCGCTGTTTTTTAAAAAAAAAAAAAAGAAAGAAAAATTTGTACATAGAGTATCGTAGCCCCGTCCCTTAGGGTTAGCAGGAAGGGCGGGTGTTACATACTAAATATATGTGCTTGTTATTATATTAGGATTAATAGCACACACTTCCATAATAACTAAGGTCTTGTTCTTTTATTAAATCAATATAAAAAAAAACTTACCTTAAATGGTCCTACTCAATACACTTAGAGTGTACTAGTGTAATTTTTTAGTCAAGATAAACTAACACCTAATTATACTACGACTAATCCAATGATTTATTCCTTTCCATCTTAGTCGTGATCAACTGTTTTTAATTTATAAAGAACTGATAATACTATCTATCTTCTATGTATGCCACCACACACTATGTTATCTACAATATAAATTAATTGAACAACTACACTTAACATATAAATATAGATATTGACCAATATGATTATTATTTCTAAGTAAATGTTTATACAAATACTAGGCTTTTAGTATACATTCCAACAATCTCCCACTTATACTAAAAGACTATGCTGCCATATATCCTGCCATACATCTGATTCCCATCCCTTCAACATGCCCATCAAAAGCTCTTGCCTTAAGGGTCTTAGTGAAAGGATCTCCCAGGTTATCACCTGATGCAATCTAGGCAACAACTTCTCCTCGTTATACGATGTCTCATATTGGGTGGTACTTGCGCTCTATTGTGTTTACTTGCCTTATGGGCTCGTGGTTTCTTCGAGTTTGCTACTGCACCAAATAATTTTGGGCAAACCATGAATCACATCTAACTCCGTCATGAGGTTACTGAGTCATTCAGCTTCTATGGCTGCTTCTGAGGTTGTCACATACTCAGCTTCTATCGTGGAGTCCAAAAAACACCTATGCTTAACACTCCTCCATAGTTATGACTTCACCTCCTAAAGTAATACAAAACCCTGAGGTCAATTTACTATTATCCTTATCTGATTGGAAGTCAAAATTTGTGTAACCCACAGGGATCAAATTATCTGCCTTGTAAACTAGCATATAATCTCTAGTCCCTCTAAGGTACTTTAATATATGTTTTACGGCAGTCTAGTGTCTCGGTCCTGGGTTACTTCGATATCTACTAACTATGCCCTGGGCAAAATAGATATCTAGTCTCGTACACAACATTACATACATTAGGCTTCCGATAGCTGAAGCATAAGGAACTGCCTTCATGTCCTCTATCTATTTTGATGTCTTCAGAGATATCTCTTTAGATAAAGATTCTCCATGTACAAAAGGTAAAAAAACCTTTCATAGAGTCTTGCATGCTTAAACGAGCTAAGATAGTATAAAGCTCGGGATAAGCAAAACATTCTTTTCTTGTGATCCCTTTGATCTCGAGAATATGTGCGCACTCTCCCAAGTCCTTCATATCAAATTGTTTGGACAACTATACCCATACTTCCGACAACAGTTTGATATTGTTTCCAACTACCAAAAATGTCATCTATGTATAGTACAAGAAATACCACCACGTTTCCATCACACTTCTTGTATACACAAAACTCATCCGGACACTGAATAAATCCATAGGTCTGGATTACTTCATTAAACCGAATGTTCCAAGACCTTGAAGCTTTGCTTTAGTCCATAAATAGACCGATTGAGCTTACATACTAGATGCTCTTTGCCCTTTGCAATGAACCCCTCTGATTGCTTTATATGGATGCTTTCTTTAAGACTTCCATTAAGGAAAGCTGTCTTGACATCCACTTGCCAAATCTCATAATCAATATGAGCAACAATAGATACAAGAATCCGGATAGACTTAAGCATGACTACTGGTAAAAGGTTTCCCTTTTTCAACAAGCCTTGCTTTGAAAGTTTCCACCTTCCCGTCTGTCCCTATTTTTCTATTGTAGACTTATTTTCACCCAATGACCTTTACACCATTTGGTGGTTCTATATGCTCAATATTCATTGCTCTTTGCCAAGATGCTGCATCTTTATCTTGGAGTGCTTCATCATATGTCCGGGAATCAGGTTCATGTTCACCAGGGATCAAGTCCAAAAACTCTCCCAAAACATGAATCTTTTAAGTTGCCTAACAACCCTCCCACTACGATGAGGCACTTTGTCCAATTGTGTATCATTTGTGATACGTGTTGTAGTTTCTTGTGATATCTCATCTTGTACAGTTGGTACTAGATTAGACGTGTCCTTTATTATTTCCTTAAGAACAAATTTACTTATGGACTTGTGATTTATTACATAGTCCTTTTCTAAAAATCGGCCATTAGTGCTAACAATGACCTTTTAATTTTTAGGACTATAAACCTCCTTTTGTTTCTCTAGGATAACCCATAAACAAGTGAACTCTTGTTCTTAATTCCAATTTATCAGTGTCTCCCTTCAGCACATGTGCTGGACTACCCCAAATCCGAATATGCTTTAGACTAAGCTTATGCCCATTCTACAATTCTATGGGAGAGAGGGTTCTGATTTAGAAGGTACTATATTTACTTTCGTTTCCAGAGTATATCCTTAAAATGAATTTGGTAATAACTCATCATTGATATAATTATTTCTATAAGAGTCATATACCTTCTTTCTGCCACACCATTCTGTTGGGGTGTACCAGGTGCAGTCAGTTGGGATTTAATCCCGACTTCTGATAAGTGTCTCCTAAACTCTCCTAAGAGGTACTTACCACTACGATCTCACCGCAGTGTCTTGATACTTTTACCTTGACATTTTTCCGCATCAACCCTATACTTTTAGAACTTATCAAAGTATTTAGACTTGCAGCGCATCAAGTAAATATACCCGTATCTCAAATAGTCGTCTATAAAAGAGACGAAATATTCGAAACCACCTCTTGTAGGTGCAGCGGAGGCCGGCAAGAGGAGGGGTGAATTGCTTCAAAAAAAAATAAAGTATACCCTCCTCGGAGTTTTCAACTCAAAATAAAAGCAATAGTAAATAATAACAAGTAAATTAATAGAAACAAAAAGAGACTCAGCTGTTTACTTGGTTATAACCAAGAAAGTTGTTAATCCAAGGCAGTAAGAAAAAGGGCACTGAAGAATCTCCTTCTCTGAAGGCGGAGAAGCCTTTTACACTTTGGAAGCTTAGAACTATGGCTAGGAAAGACTACACAGTTGATTGCTTGAGTTGTTGAATATTTCCTAGCTCCATGGGCCTTTATATAGCTCCTGGAAAGTCTATCCCGAGGGTCCAAGGCACCTCCAACAAGGTTCAAGGCACCTCCAGCTTGGTCAGCGGATAAAACTTTATCCGCAGCGCAAACGATCATTTTGACCAGTCGGAGGTGCCTCAAACCAGATTGAAGGCGCCTCCACATTGGAGGCACCTCCAATGCTGTTTGAGGTGCCTCCAAGGTGGAGGCGCCTCCAGCACTAGTTTAAGACGCCTTGAGCTTTATTTTCAGCCCACTTTCTCCTTTGCTTTGACTTCCGACGCTCCGATCTTTTGGGTGATTACGGCCAACCGGAATAAGGCTCACCCAACCCACCCGGCCTCCTCGAGCGCCTTCCTTCCCTTAACGCTCGAACGCGCACGCTTCTTCCACCGTGTACTCTTCCGCGAATCTCTCATCCTTCGACGCACCGAGCCCGCCGGCCCTTCCCGTCATCCTTCGCTAATTGTCCGCCGTTCAGGTGAGATGCTGCCGAAATTTCTTCGGACAAAGACTAACTGGGACCTAACTTGGTTGATCACATCAAAACTACCACAGGGTTCAACAATCTCCCCCTTTTTGATGTGCATCTACCCAAGTTCAAGTTAGGGTAAAAATAGACAAACAGTAATTTTAAAAAAAAATACTAAACTAACATATTTTAGCATAAATTTGCAATAAATAAAATTGCAACTACTTAATAAAGAGTTAAGCAGAATTTTTTAAAAATATTTTTTTTTTGAAAAATTCTCTCCCCCTAAACTTGTACTTTTTTCTCCCCCTTTGATCACAGTAAAAAATGGGGTAAGAATAAGAGAATATGTTTTTAAAAAAAATATTTAGCAAATTTTAAGTTAGAAAAATTTCTAAGTAAACTGAATTTTTAGAGTTTTTCAAAATAATTTCTAAATCAAAATTAATTTTTAGAATTTTCCAAAAAAAATTCTAAGTAAATTGAATTTTTAGAAAAATTAATTAACTTTTAGAATTTTTCAAAAATTTCTAAGTGAACTGATTTTTTTTTTGAATTTTTCAAAATAATTACTAAGTCAAAATTAATTTTTAGAATTTTCTAAAAAAAATTCTAAGTAAAACTTTCAAGAGATATTTTTCAAGATAATTAAAAACTTTTTTAAAGAATTTCCAAGGAAATGTTTAAAAACTTTTCAAAGAATTATTTAATTCTAATTTTAATATTTTTTCAGAAAGTTAATTAAACATTTTTATTTCGATATTTTGGCTTCCAAGTCGTGGCGAGACACTAGGCCTTCTTGGTTATTTGTAACGACCCGACCCTTTGGCCTCTTGGGCGGCCCTTGTGGCGGCCCTTATGTCGTCGGCCCATTTGGTGACCTCTAATGTCGTCGACCGACGACCTTTTGGCTGTGTCGTTACTCACTAGGACTTTCCACCCCTGGCCAGTGGATTTTTGCCTCCCCCAGGATTCGAACTCTAGACCTCCAGACTTAAGTATTAGAGTTACTGAATCATCTCACTTGGTTACCAGGATTCATAAACTCTAATACTTAAGCTTGGAGGTTTAGAGTTCGAATCCTAGGGGAGGCAAAAATCCACTAGCCAGGGGTGGAAAGACCTAGTGAGTAACGACATGGCCAAGGGTCGTCGGTCGACGACATTAAAGGTCGCCAAATGGGCTGACGACATAAGGGCCGCCAGTTGGGCCGCCACAAGGGCCGCCCAAGAGGCCAAAGGGCCGGGTCGTTACAATAAAAATTGTAACACCCACGAAATAATAAGCCATATCTAGGAGTATTTTTCTAAAGAAGAAAAAGGAAAAGAGAAATGGAAAATAGAAACCAAAATGAAATAAAAGAGGTGAGGTCAAGTATTGAACCTTGAACCTCCCACAAGTGATAGAGTTAAATTGGTGTATGTTAACCACTAGAGTAATGAATGATATGTGAATAGAAAAGAATGGAAATGTTAGTAAAGGTGAGAAGATGGTTAAGTAAAGGAACAAGAGAAAACCAAGTGGCTTAATTCCTTTTCCTCTTGGTTAAGAGGAGAAGCAAGCAAAAGACAAGTTGCTTGCTTCGCTCCTTCTCTCTATTTTCGTGGAATTAAAGGAATGAAGAAGATAGAGGGGTTAAGGGGGATGAATGAAGGCATGTTCATTACATAGGAAATAAATAGGATGGAGAGAATAAAAGACAAGTGATTAATCCTTCCTTCTTCTTCCTCCTCTTCCTTTTCTCCTTCTTCTTTTCCCCACAGAAACTAAAGTGTTCCTCTTCTCATTTCCAAAAGCTAAGCTAAAGTTTTCTCCCTAAGAAAACTAATTTACGAGGAGCCTTCAAGATCTATCCCTTCCAAGCAAGAGAAACAAAAGGGAGTGCAAGAAAAAGAAGCTCTCTTCTTCCTCTTCACATAGGGTATCTTTCCTTAAGAAAAGCCACAAGCGAAAGGAAGTAAGAATTCCCTCACCTGTGGTACAAGTTGCTTTTATGTTACATAAAATTAGAAGGCTTAAAACCTAGGGTCACAAGTTGTAAACTTTCGGCCAAGTATAGGAAAAGAACCTAGGAAAAAACTTAAGACCTAAACTAACCATGTTCACTACATCCTTAGGATATGTATGCTATGATAAGAGATTTGGTTGGTTTTTCTTATGCTTACATGTTGTTTAAAGTTTAGTTTTCCTCCATGTATGTTTCGGCCAAGAACAAGGTTAGGGTTTAAAGAAGCTAAAAAGTTAACTTAGCATACTCATGCACCTCTTAATGATATGATATGAATTTGGATAGATGTTTATGCTTACATGTTGTTTAAAGTTTAGTTTTCCTCCATGTATGTTTCGGCCAAGAAGAAGGTTAGGGTTTAAAGAAGCTAAAAAGTTAACTTAGCATACTCATGCACCTCTTGATGATATGATATGAATTTGGATAGATGTTTATGCTTACATGTTGTTTAAAGCTTAGTTTTCCTCCATGTATGCTTCGGCCAAGAACAAGGTTAGGGTTTAGAGAAGCTAAAAGTTAACTTAGCATGCTCATACACCTCTTGATGATAGGATATGAATTTAGATAGGTGTTTATGCTTACATGTTGTTTAAAGCTTAGTTTTCCTTTATGCATGTTTCGGCCAAAAGCCAAATTAAGGTTTAAAGAAGCTAAAAAGTTAACCTAGCATGCTCATGCACCTCTTGATGATATGATATGAATTTAGCTAGGAGTTTATGCTTGCATGTTGCTTGAAGTTTAGTTTCCCTTCATATGTGTTTCGGCCAAGAGCCAAGTTAGGGTTTAGAGAAGCTAAAAAGTTAACCTAGTATGCTCATGTACCTCTTGATAATATGATATGAATGAAGCTTGGTGTTTATGTTTACATGTTGTTTAAAGCTTAACTTCCCTTCATGTATGTTTCGGCCAAGAACCAAATTAGGGTTTAGAGAAGCTAAAAAGTTAACCTAGCATGCTCATGTACCTCTTGATGATATGATATGAATTTAAGCTAGGTGTTTATGTTTACATGTTGTTTAAAGCTTAACGTCTCTTCATGTATGTTTCGGCCAAGAACCAAATTAGGGTTTAGAGAAGCTAAAAAGTTAACCTAGCATGCTCATGTACCTCTTGATGATATGATATGAATTTAGCTAGGTGTTTATGTTTACATGTTGTTTAAAGCTAAATTTCCCTTCATGATTGGTTCGGCCAAGAACCAAATTAGGGTTTAGAGAAGCTAAAAAGTTAACCAAGCATGCTCATGTACCTCTTGATAATATGATATGGATTTAGCTAGGTGATTATGCTTGCATGTTGCCTATAGCTTGGTTTTCTCTTTGTGAGTGGTTCGGCCATTATGAGTTTAGAAGCTTAGATATGCCTCACATGACACATTATGAATTAGGAGATGTTATTTAATGATGTCATGCATGATTGTGTCTTTTATGATGTGCTATGTGCCCAAAGATGCATGCTTTATGATATGACAAATAACATGCTCATTATGTATGTTTATGATTCATGCATGTGCTGTGTGCCCAAATATGCATGCTTTATGATATGGTAAATGACATGCTCATTATGTATGCTTATGATCCATGCATGTGCTGTGTGCCCAAATATGCATGCTTTATGATATGGTAAATGACATGCTCATTATGTATGCTTATGATCCATGCATGTGGTGTGTGCCCAAATATGCATGCTTTATGATATGACAAATGGCATGCTCATTATGTATGCTTATTATCCATGCATGTGTTGTGTGCCCAAATATGCATGCTTTACCCCTCATGATATGATAAGATAAGATATGTTATGTTATGATATGAACCATGATATGATATTTTACTTTGTATGGCTTGTACCAAGGGTGGGCTCCATAAGTGCCCCTAGGCCGACGGACTATGAATGAGTCTAGTAAAGGGACGGGCTCCTTAGTACGCCCCTAGGTCGACGGACTATGAACGGACCTAGATCCCTAGTAGGTTCGGGGCTAGCTACCCTGTCCTAGGGATTGCGCGCATTTATGTATGTATGTGGTACAAGCCGGGCCCTCATGATGATATTATGTTCACATACTATATGATATATTTTTAAAAGACATCTTGCATTATGAAACATGATGATTTATGATATGATATAGCATGATGTTCTTTATGATTTATGATATGACATGCTATGCTCTTATGAGTTATATGAAATGATGATTATGATATGACATAGCATGATGTTCTTTATGATTTATGATATGACATGCTATGCTCTTATGAGTTATATGACATGATGATTATGATATGACATAGCATGATGTTCTTTATGATTTATGATATGACATGCTATGCTCTTATGATTTATACGACATGATGATTATGATATGACATAGCATGATGTTCTTTATGATTTATGATATGACATGCTATACTCTTATGATTTACATGACATGGTGATTTATGATGTGATATAGTATGATATTCTTTATGAGATAATATGTTATGATGCTATGCATTCACCATGTGATTTTAGATGATTATATTTCCATGATTATATGTTATGTGTTTATGCTTGAAATATGGATTTTGTGAGTAGGAAGGGATCTTACTAAGCCCGTGTGCTTACAGCTTACTTTCCTTGTACCACAGATAAAGGCAAAGAATGGATGACCTAAGGGAGCTGCAGGAGAGGCAAGGAGATGTGTGTGGTGGTGGTTCGGCTAAAAGAAATGGAAGACCTGCTTATGTTATTTCGTTATGATGAAATGGACTAAGTGTGTTATGTTATTGTCCGTATGACTTCAGGATATTTTTAAGTGTTTTATTTTCGAAAGAAATTTTAATATGCATATATATTTCTGCAAATAGTAATGGTTTAGTACGTAACCCCGCACCCTACTAGCAGGAGGGGTGGGCGTTACAGGTTGGTATCAGAGCCAGGTTAGCCTTTCCGCTACACACACATCAAGCCTCCTTCCTGCCGCTCCAAGTAAGACTTTCTGTACTTACTCTATGTTATTTATGTATGATAGGAAATGTTTTAGTATCCATGAACCTAGGTATGACTGATATGGATTTCCTTCATGTATGATAAGCAATGTTTAATGTGTACGAATATAAGTAGGGATGACTCTAGACTTATGCTAGCCTCATTGTATTTATGAAAATAGATATGGCTAGAAGACGCGGTAACCGGGCTGATGAGACAGTGACCCCACCAGATCTGACCCAGGTAGTCACCGATCTCCGCCACGATCACGGAACAACAATAAGTAATCACCGCCTGATGAATCGCCAAGGAAACCTCCACCCCACCAAGAAATCGTACCAGTCATTATACCACTAGCCGCACTAAGACCACCGGAGCCCCCCGCATGGTCCGACAGAGACTTACTTGATACAAGTGGCTAAGGTCAAGCGGAGAACTGGCACAGTGAGCCATGGACGCCAAGCCGGTTCAAGACAAAGGAAAGTATTGTGGAATTGCCGGACTGGCTCAGACGGAAAAGATCAAATGTGTGTCATTCTGTTTTCCGGAGACGCAAGAATATGGTGGGAAAGAGTTAAGGCTAAGAGACAAATTAATCGATGAACTGGATGGACTTCGAGACAGAGTTCTTCAAGAATTCTTCCATATGCAAGTGACGAACGGCATTACGACGAGTTCACCGAAGTTCGCAAGGTGACTTATCAAGAAACGGGCGAAAGCGCTTCAATCGCCTTGCACGCCCGCCCAGTTAGTCGACGGAAGAGAAAGGTTAGACTATCGTCAAGATGCTCCCACCGAGATAGAATCGAATGTGGTCGCGGAATTAATAGACCGCAGACAGAAGAACTGATCGAAGCGTCTCGATCATCGAGCATTATCAAGGCGATGAATGAGAATAAGAATCTGCATGATTTAAGGACAAATCTGTGGTACCAAAACGAGCTGGAAAGGAAACTCTGGAAAAAGGAAACAATGGAACAACACTAAAGGAAGACCAAAGAATAAGCAACCTAAGTACCCTCAAGTACCATCTGTGGAAGCAGATTCGAGTATGCCACAAGAGTACGAGGAAGTTATACCACATGGAAGGACATATGGCTGAGACCGCTCTACCTAGTCCTGTACACCATCTCGTAGAATAACCGCATCAGAGTACCACAATACACCGATGCAGTCGCCATTGAAGGAACTCGATTAGCCAAGGAGATTGAAGCCCTCACACGACTAAACTGTGGTTTTCTCTCTTACCAAAGATGATGTGGCGAGTGCCTCTACAGTTGTCACAGGTCAGCTGCCTATTTTCAGTAAATATGCTAATGTGTTATTTGATACTGGGGCGACGCACTCGTTTGTCTCTACACCCTTTATGAAGAAGTTAGAGATACCACCACAAGCTTTAAATGGAAAATTCTTAACAACCCTACCCTCGGGAGAAGTAATGTCATCTACTCATATGTTGCGAGCCGCACCTATCAGAATCGCAGACAGGGAACTCTACTGTGACCTGATAGTGCTGGACATGTAAGATTATGACAGTATATTGGGCATGGATTTCCTGAACAAGTACGGTGCTTCAATCAAGTGCCGTCAAAGAAAAGTGATTTTCTGACCTGAAGATGAACCGATGTTTGAATTTGTTAGAGAACCAACAAAAGAAATCGGGAGATTTTTATCAGCCATAAAAGCACAAAAGATGTTAAATAAGGGATGTACTGGGTTTCTAGCACAAGTGATCAATACAAATCAGGCTGAGGACCAGAAACTAGAAAATGTCAGAGTGGTGTGCAACTATCCAGAAGTGTTCCCCGATGAACTACCAGGGTTAGCCCCCGATAGAGACATAGAATTTGAGATTGAACTGATTCCTGGTACTAAACCGATCTCTAAAGCACCTTATCGTATGGCGCCGGCTGAGTTGAAGGAACTTCAGGGACAGCTACTAGAGTTACTTGACAAGGGACTTATTCACTCGAGTCACTCTCTATGGGGAGCTCCAGTACTATTTGTGAAAAAGAAGGATGGGTCTATGCGAATGTGTATAGACTACCGAGCGCTGAATAATGTGGCAATCAAGAACCGGTACCCTCTTCCACGGATCGACGACCTGTTCGACCAATTAAGGGAAGCAACCGTTTTCTCTAAGATTGACCTGAGGTCCGACTATCATCAAGTGAAAGTGAAACAGGATGATATACCGAAGACGACATTTCGAACAAGATACGGACACTATGAGTTTATAGTTATGCCCTTCGAAGTGACCAATGCTCCTGCTGTATTTATGGATCTGATGAACCGGGTGTTTACGGCATATCTCGACAAATTCGTGATCATCTTCATTGACGATATTCTCATCTATTCAAGAACCCCGGAAGAGTATGATGAACACCTGAACACCGTACTACAGATTCTTCAAGAAAAACAACTATATGCAAAGTTCTCCAAATGCGAGTTTTGGCTCGATCGAATAACATTCTTGGGTTATGTCATCTCCAAGGACGGAGTAATGGTAGATCCAAACAAGATCGAAGCTGTAAGTAACTGGAACAGGCCAAAGAATGTCAGTGAAATCAGAAGTTTTCTCGGGCTAGCAGACTACTACCGGAAGTTTGTAGAAGACTTCTAAAAAATTACAGCCCCTATGACAGTTCTCACTAAAAATAACAAAAAGTATGAATGGACGGATGAATGCGAGAAGAGTTTCACGGAATTAAAAAGGAGACTGGCCAGTGCTCTAATCCTTACTCTTCCGGAAAGTAACAAAGATTTCAACATGTACAGCGACGCTTCCAAATTAGGACTCGAAGCTGTACTCATGCAAGACGGCAAGGTCATTGCATATGCCTCTAGACAACTCAAAGAGCACGAGAAGAACTACCCTACTCATGACCTAGAGCTAGCAGCCGTGGTCTTTGCTCTTAAAACATGGAGACATTATTTATATGAAGCACGGTGTAAGATTTATACCGCCCACTAGAGTCTGAAATATTTCTTCACCCAAAAGGATCTGAATATGAGACAACACAGATGGCTTGAGTTAGTTAAAGACTATGACTACGAGATCTTTTCTCATCCTGGAAAAGCGAACAAGGTGGCCGATGCACTCAACAGGAAGACCTGTGCCACATGATGTCGCTATTTTAAGTTCGAGGATGAACTTTCTATGAGGTATGGGGTACTGTAACACCCACGAAATAATAAGCCATTTCTAGGAGGATTTTTCTTAAGAATAAAAAGGAAAAGAGAAATGGAAAATAGAAACCAAAATGAAATAAAAGAGGTGAGGTCAAGTATTGAACCTTGAACCTCCCACAAGTGATAGAGTTAAATTGGTGTATGTTAACCACTAGAGTAATGAATGATATGTGAATAGAAAAGAATGGAAATGTTAGTAAAGGTGAGAAGATGGTTAAGTAAAGGAACAAGAGAAAACCAAGTTGCTTACTTCCTTTTCCTCTTGGTTAAGAGGAGAAGCAAGCAAAAGACAAGTTGCTTGCTTCCCTCCTTCTCTCTATTTTCATGGAATTAAAGGAATGAAGAAGATAGAGGGGTTAAGGGGGATGAATGAAGGCATGTTCATTACATAGGAAATAAATAGGATGGAGAGAAGAAAAGACAAGTGATTAATCCTTCCTTCTTCTTCCTCCTCTTCCTTTTCTCCTTCTTCTTTTCCCCACCGAAACCAAAGTGTTCCTCTTCTCATTTCCAAAAGATAAGCTAAGGTTTTCTCCCTAAGAAAACTAATTTACAAGGAGGAGCCTTCAAGATCTATCCCTTCCAAGCAAGAGAAACAAAAGGGAGTGCAAGAAAAAGAAGCTCTCTTCTTCCTCTTCACATAGTGTATCTTTCCTTAAGAAAAGCCACAAGTGAAAGGAAGTAAGTATTCCCTCACCTGTGGTACAAGTTGATTTTGTGTTACATAAAATTAGAAGGCTTAAAACCCAGGGTCACAAGTTGTAAACTTTCGGCCAAGTATAGGAAAAGAACCTAGGGAAAAACTTAAGACCTAAACTAACCATGTTCACTACATCCTTAGGATATGTATGCTATGATAAGAGATTTGGTTGGTTTTTCTTATGCTTACATGTTGTTTAAAGTTTAGCTTTCCTCCATGTATGTTTCGGCCAAGAACAAGGTTAGGGTTTAAAGAAGCTAAAAAGTTAACTTAGCATACTCATGCACCTCTTAATGATATGATATGAATTTGGATAGATGTTTATGCTTACATGTTGTTTAAAGTTTAGTTTTCCTCCATGTATGTTTCGGCCAAGAACAAGGTTAGAGTTTAAAGAAGCTAAAAAGTTAACTTAGCATACTCATGCACCTCTTGATGATATGATATGAATTTGGATAGATGTTTATGCTTACATGTTGTTTAAAGCTTAGTTTTCCTCCATGTATGCTTCGGCCAAGAACAAGGTTAGGGTTTAGAGAAGCTAAAAGTTAACTTAGCATGCTCATACACCTCTTGATGATAGGATATGAATTTAGATAGGTGTTTATGCTTACATGTTGTTTAAAGCTTAGTTTTCCTTCATGCATGTTTCGGCCAAAAGCCAAATTAAGGTTTAAAGAAGCTAAAAAGTTAACCTAGCATGCTCATGCACCTCTTGATGATATGATATGAATTTAGCTAGGAGTTTATGCTTGCATGTTGCTTGAAGTTTAGTTTCCCTTCATATGTGTTTCGGCCAAGAGCCATGTTAGGGTTTAGAGAAGCTAAAAAGTTAACCTAGTATGCTCATGTACCTCTTGATAATATGATATGAATTAAGCTAGGTGTTTATGTTTACATGTTGTTTAAAGCTTAACTTCCCTTCATGTATGTTTCGGCCAAGAACCAAATTAGGGTTTAGAGAAGCTAAAAAGTTAACCTAGCATGCTCATGTACCTCTTGATGATATGATATGAATTTAAGCTAGGTGTTTATGTTTACATGTTGTTTAAAGCTTAACTTCTCTTCATGTATGTTTCGGCCAAGAACCAAATTAGGGTTTAGAGAAGCTAAAAAGTTAAGCTAGCATGCTCATGTACCTCTTGATGATATGATATGAATTTAGCTAGGTGTTTATGTTTACATGTTGTTTAAAGCTAAATTTCCCTTCATGATTGGTTCGGCCAAGAACTAAATTAGGGTTTAGAGAAGCTAAAAAGTTAACCAAGCATGCTCATGTACCTCTTGATAATATGATATGGATTTAGCTAGGTGATTATGCTTGCATGTTGCCTATAGCTTGGTTTTCTCTTTGTGAGTGGTCCGGCCATTATGAGTTTAGAAGCTTAGATATGCCTCACATGACACGTTATGAATTAGGAGATGTTATTTAATGATGCCATGCATGATTGTGTCTTTTATGATGTGCTATGTGCCCAAAGATGCATGCTTTATGATATGACAAATAATATGCTCATTATGTATGCTTATGATCCATGCATGTGCTGTGTGCCCAAATATGCATGCTTTATGATATGGTAAATGACATGCTCATTATGTATGCTTATGATCCATGCATGTGATGTGTGCCCAAATATGCATGCTTTATGATATGGTAAATGACATGCTCATTATGTATGCTTATGATCCATGCATATGCTGTGTGCCCAAATATGCATGCTTTACCCCTCATGATATGATAAGATAAGATATGTTATGTTATGATATGAACCATGATATGATATTTTACTTTGTATGGCTTGTACCAAGGGTGGGCTCCATAAGTGCCCCTAGGCCGACGGACTATGAACGGGGGAAGGGCTCCTTAGTACGCCCCTAGGTCGACGGACTATGAACGGACCTAGATCCCTAGTAGGTTCGGGGCTAGCTACCCTGTCCTAGGGATTGCGCGCATTTATGTATGTATGTGGTACAAGCCGGACCCTCATGATGATATTATGTTCACGTACTATATGATATATTTTTAAAAGACATCTTGCATTATGAAACATGATGATTTATTATATGACATAGCATGATGTTCTTTATGATTTATGATATGACATGCTATGCTCTTATGAGTTATATGACATGATGATTATGATATGACATAGCATGATGTTCTTTATGATTTATGATATGACATGCTATGCTCTTATGAGTTATATGACATGATGATTATGATATGACATAGCATGATGTTCTTTATGATTTATGATATGACATACTATACTCTTATGATTTATACGACATGATGATTATGATATGACATATCATGATGTTCTTTATGATTTATGATATGATATGCTATACTCTTATGATTTACATGACATGGTGATTTATGATGTAATATAGTATGATGTTCTTTATGAGATAATATGTTATGATGCTATGCATTCACCATGTGATTTTAGATGATTATATTTCCATGATTATATGTTATGTGTTTATGCTTGAAATATGGATTTTGTGAGTAGGAAAGGATCTTACTACGCCCGTGTGCTTACAGCTTACTTTCCTTGTACCACAGATAAAGGAAAAGAATGGATGACCTAAGGGAGCTGCAGGAGAGGCAAGGAGATGTGTGTGGTGATGGTTCGGCTAAAAGAAATGGAAGACCTGCTTATGTTATTTCGTTATGATGAAATGGACTAAGTGTGTTATGTTATTGTCCGTATGACTTCAGGATATTTTTAAGTGTTTTATTTTCGAAAGAAATTTTAATATGCATATATGTTTCCTCAAATAGTAATGGTTTAGTATGTAACCCCGCACCCTACTAGCAGGAGGGGCGGCAGTTACATTATTGGAGCAACAACCACTTCCTAAGACAAAGTTTCCATAAACAAACTCAATGTTTAATTTTCTCACTGTAAGCTTTTAACTAAAAGAGAATTTTAAACTAGCAAAGATTTTGGAACCCAATAAAGGTTCCTTCCTACAGGGTTGGTCAAAAACTTATGGGGTACATATTCTTTAGGTATTCTTCTAAGTTGGCCCTAGTGTTTTCTTATATACCAGTTCAATTTTCCATAAATTCTTAATTTTGATTTTGGAAATTTATTTAAGCATGTATCATTATCTTTTAATTTCTCAATTTCAACTTTTAATTTTTAATTTTTTAATTTTAGATTATCATGCATTTCTAGTAGGCATGCTTTTGCTAGGTTCAATTTCAATTCAACATTTTCTTTTTCTAATTTGAATAAATCTTTAGAAAGAGACTTAATAAAGAGAAAAGACTGAGTCAGGGTTAGATTACATACCTTACTTACCTGATTTGGTGAAGCTCCCCCTTCACTGCAACTTTCCTCTTCTGATGTTCCTCCCCCTTCATCTATGCTCATCTCTGAGCTTGACTCTTCTTCCATCTGATGGTTAGCCATTAGCGCTAACCCCGAGAAGGCTTCGATGTCTGATTCGGAAGGCCACAAATCTGACCAAGTGGCCTTCAGGTTCTTGTACTTGGAGGATTCTAGCTTCTTGTACTTGACCTTTTCCTTTTCTTTCTGCTTGCTCTTTAATTTCGAGCAGTCATCCTTGATGTGCCCTTCTCCGTTGTAGTTATAGCAACGAACTGTTCTTCTTTTTCGCTCATGCTTCAGCGATCTAAATTTGTTAGATTTAAAAAACTTATTAAATCATCTTACCATTAATGCAGCTTCGGATTCGTCGATCGAGGCTTCAGAGTCAGAATCGTTTGTTCTTGCCTTCAAGGCAATGTTCTGACTTGCTTTCTCCACTTTAATGGGCTCTGCAATCCGAGATTCGTGAAGTTCAAATGTAGAAAATAAATTTTCTAAAGTACTTACCTCGAAGTCCTTAGAGATGTAGTACGCATCTACTAAGGAGGACCACTCTGGAGTTCTGGGGAAGGCGTTGAGCGCGTACCAGATTGAGTCTCGGTTCGTTACTTCTTCTTCAAGATTGGTTTGTTGCGTGATCAGCTCTTTGATCCTTGCTTGGAGTTGCGCCACCTTCTCGCCATGGTTCATCCGGAGGTTCGTTAATTGGGTCTGGAGGATGTCGCGCCTCGCTAGCTTAGCTTCCGAGGTACCTTCGTGAAGCTCTAGGAATTTTTCCCAGAGGTCTTTCGCGGAGTCGTAGCTTCCGATTCGACTTACCTCTTGTGGTGGTAACACGCTAAGTAGGTAGAATTCTGCCTTTCCGTTGGCGACAAAATCGGCTTGCTCCTTCTTGCTCCACGTGTTTTCTTCTTTATCTTTTGGAACTGCATAGCCATATTTCATAATTAAGCAAATGTCAAATTCTGTCTTGAAAAATACCTCCATCCGGCGTCCATGTCGCAAGTCTCCGTCAAACTTCAGGATGAATATTCGCCCTGCCATCGTTTTGATGGTTAGTCCATCTGAGGCAGTCTAGCTCTGATATCAATTGTAGGTGCAGCAGAGGCCGGTAAGAGGGGGGTGAATTGCTTCAAAAAAAATAAAGTATACCCTCCTCGGAGTTTTCAACTCAAAATAAAAGCAATAGTAAATAATAATAAATAAATTAACAGAAACAAAAAGAGACTCAGCTATTTACTTGGTTACAACCAAGAAGGTTGTTAATCTAAGGCAATAAGAAAAAGGGCACTGAAGAATCTCCTTCTCTGAAGGCAGAGAAGCCTTTTACACTTTGAAAGCTTAGAACTATTGCTAGGAAAGACTACACAGTTGATTGCTTGAGTTGTTGAATATTTCCTAGCTCCAGGGGCCTTTATATAACTCCTGGAAAGTCTATCCCAAGGGTCCAAGGCACCTCCAACAAGGTTCAAGGCACCTCCAGCTTGGTCAGCGGATAAAATTTTATCCACAGCGCAAACGGTCATTTTGACCAGTCGGAGGCGCCTCAAACCAGATTGAAGGCGCCTCCAATGCTGTTTGTGTAACGCCCGAAAATTCTCAAACTTATGTTAGAATTATTCTATGATTTTTTTGGAATTTTTAGATATTTTTCCGGAATTTTTCCGAGTAGCGGAAGTAGCAAAAATAATTAGAACCGCAAAATAGCTTAGGCGGGAATCGAACCCGAGACCTATGGTGTAAGGGATAATGCTAGTAACCAGTTGAACCCAGCAGGGCCGTGCTGAAAGAAGAGGGAATCAATTATATTTATAATTTATTTTTGGATGAATTAATTAGTAAATATAAATAAGGATTTAAGTGAGAAGTTTTAGATTATTTCTCACCGTAGTTTTTCCTCACCCGAAACCTAACACCGCCGCTTCTTCCTTCTTCCCCTCTTCCTCACGCACGGCACACCAAGCCAAGGGGCAAGGGAACATCTTCCAGCGACGACTCCAACACGAAAAAGGTTCTTCTCCACGAGAGGAACGCGAGGACGTAAGCGGTTCGTCGAACGGAGCAGCCTGAAAACCTAGCGGATAGAATCAGAAGAAAACCTTACATTGAGGTAAGAAACCCTCACCTGCAGATAATTGCTCGCTTGTTAGTTTTGGTGTTATTTCAGTAGTTCTACGGCCAGTTTAGGTGTGCTTTAGTGCACACCAAGCATCTCAGAGAATGCCCATTCTAAGGATGCACTAGAGGCGCCCTAAAGATATAAAATGTATTACAAACATTCTATTCAGCTTATTACCAGTTATTACAGCTATATGGATCAGATATCCATTGGGTGGGCTCCCACAGTAGCTCTAGTTCAGATAACCTAGCTCTAGGTTCGGATAACCAGAACAAAGAAAGCAAAATAAAAAGTATTCAAGATTTTACTTTATTCGCCAGCACTGTACTTGGATCAGATATCCATGGGGACTCCTCACGTCCCTAGGTTCGGGATAACCTAGTAACCCTGTTGGATTCTAAATCCTGTGTCTCGTAGGGATGCGTGCACAGTAAGTATAGTTGCCAGGGCCCCAGCAGATGTCTAGTATTTTCATCTATTATTATATATAGTTTTCAAATATGTAATCAGTGATGGAAACACTAACTTAGTTCTCTCAATTAAGTTTCATGATTTGAGTTCATGACCAGTTAGATGTATATGCATGACCATCAAGATTCATGCTTAGTTTGTATAGTATGCTATTACTTGTTTATATGCCATGAACAGTACATGTTTGTATGTTGCCATGTTTCATTTCAGCGAAATGAGATGTTTTAAAAACATAATCGCATCGTTGCATGTTTTTGTGAGGTAGATGGTTTCTTACTAAGCTCTTAGCTTACAGATGCTACTTTTCTTATACTGCAGATACGAAAAGAAAAGTGGACTAGCAGAGGCGGAGGGCGATGCTACGATGATGTGTGTGCAAGGGGTTGGAATAAAGATCCTTGGGATCTATACGCTTTATCTCAGTTTAGTACTTAACATGTCTAGTTTTATGACTTAGTCTTGTTACTAGTTGTTATAGCTTAGTAAACTATGTCTTGTTTAGTTTATCATGTTTAGAATGTTAGTACTTACATGCTAGAGTGTTTTCATGTATCTAGAGCTTATGTATGTGATTATGGGCACAATCGCTTGGAAATCGAAATTCTGATTTGCCGATTATCAGACCGGATCGGTCAATGATCCATCCAAGCGTTATTTATTCTTCTCGATCGGTCACCGACCGATCCAGATGGATACAAGATCAGATCTCCCCGATCGGTCACCACCGCTCCATCCGCCGAATGAGAGTTCGAACGAATTGGGTCACCGATCACCGACCGATTGTTGAGCCACCGATCGTCACCGATCGATCGGTAAGCAATGGACCACGCACGATCCACCAGCGCTGCCTCAGTGTTAGTGGATCGCCCACGGACCGATCCAAAGTTCCAATTTCCCCAAGATAGCTATGAATATCTAGAAGGTAGTTAAGTATAAAATCCCTCTCACGGTGTTAATAGAGGCAACTACCATAGTTTGGTAATGTTTTATTTACCCGCTTCCGCATTTACGCAGTCAAGTAGTTAATGTAGCGATCCGGCTACGCCTTAGCGACTGTGAGTCGGTCGTTATAGCTGAGGCGCCCAATGTGGGCGCCCAAAGATCGGGTTTAAGACGCCTTGAGCTTTATTTTCAGCCCACTTTCTCCTTTGCTTTCGACGCCCGATCTTTTGGGTGATTACGCCAACTGAATAGGACACACCCGAACCCACCCGGCCTCTTCGAGCGCCTTCCTTCCCGGCTTAACGCCCCTCGAACACCGCACATTCTTCTCGTCCACCTAAGGTCTTCCCAGACAGCTCTGGTTGATTACAAAGCTGGTGAAGATGATCGCTTTAAGGATCGAGCCACGACCCTAATCAGATCTACTGAATTCAACAGTCCTATTGAAAAATCTATTTTGGCAGCTTATACTACCGGAGTTGAGGGAGCTGTTAAGCAGTTACAGGAGCAGGGCTTCCTATCTCGTGATCCTCCTCCTAACTTCTTGGATCGACGCAAGCTGATTGATAACAGGCCTGGTGATCTATTTCCCCAATTATCTATAAAGTAACCTTTTTACCTTAATCCTGATTATTGTAAGGTTAACTGTTACTGGTCATGACAACTCTTATTAGAAACTAGTTTATTTTTGTGAAGTTAAACTTCTTCTTCGTATTTATTGTTGAAAATTATTTGTGTTAATGAATTTGTCTGACCCTTTAGTTTACATGCTTATTTCATGCTTTTATCTTTCGTATTTATATGCTTTAAAATTATTCTTCCTCTGCTATCAAACTTGTTCTTTTTCATTTATGGTGGTTTACTTCCTCCTTCCTGAATTTATCCCTTCTGGTAACTGGCTTTTTCCTGTTCACTTTATCCTAACATATTGAATATCGTTCAGTCTATTACCATTAGCTAACTATATTTAAATAAGATCCTATTTTTTTAATCAGTACACTATAATACCATCATTTTCGACCGACCTATTATAACCGGTTGACTTACGCTTATGTCTACAAATATCATCTGGTGCTTTATACTTAACCGGACTCCGTCCAATCTAGTATAATCATCCAATATGATATAGTCAATTTCGACCGATCTATTATATCTGCAAATATCGTCCGGCGCTTTATACTTAACTAAATCTCGTCCGATCTAGTATGACCATTCAATATGATATAGTCAATTTTGACCGGTCTATTATATCTGCAAATATCGTCCGGCGTTTTATACTAAACTAAATCTCGTCTGGTCTAGTATAACCGTCCGGGTTTGTTGTTTAATCAGATAGATAGTTTTAAGCTACCCAATCGACCTTATACTCGACCGATTTTCCTCATACCTCTTTGATTCTTTAAGAATCAAGTGTAGAGAGGGCGAAAAACTTGCGCGTTTTCCGAGGATGATTGCTGAGTTTACCATCCTTTCCTTGGAATTCGTCCTTCTTTTTGAATTTGATCCCCTTCTTTGAGGGCATCCTCTTTGTATGGCAGTTATGATTCTGTGTACTCTTATTTATTGAGTTTATAACAATTATGCCATCCCCTCCTTTTTTGTACCTAAGTTTTTTACAAACTATTATTGATCTTCGAGTTTCTTCTCTTTCTAGTTTTCCCCTATCTTTCTAAGGGTTTCTGGTATAGGGCCCAGAAGAAGGGCAAAGGTTTAAGACGCTTTCTTCTACTCCCCGACTATTCCTATTTCTTCCTTTGTTCACCTTCTTTCTGCTATTCAGCCATGGTCACTCCTTCCCCAGCGTGGTTTCTTTCGTGTACTTCTAGCCTTATCGATTCAGAAGAAGTGGAATTGCAAGCGAACTATGGTTTTCCTTCCTATATGGTTCGCCCTACTCCTCAGAATGGTCCGCATCTTCCTCCTTTAGGAAGTATATCGATCTTCTGGGCTCAAGCTTTACAAGGTTTCTGTTTCCCTCTTCATCCCTTTTTCGTTGATGTTAGTATCTACTTTGAGATTCCTCTTAATCAGCTTACTCCTCAATCTTTTTCTATCCTTGTGGGTTTTGTTGGAGTATCTAAACTACTAGATTTTCCTTTGTCCCCTCGCCTTTTTCACTACTTCTTCATTCCCCGCCAAGTAGACATTGGTATCTTTAAATTTCAGTCTCGCCCTAAGGATATTTTGTTTAGTGGGATTCCTCCTCAAGAGGAATGGCGTCACAAATTTTTCTTTATGCGTCTTCCTTCTCCCCTTCCTTTTCCTACCAACTGGATATATGACCTTCCTCTAGTTCCTAGCACTGACGACCTCCTTACTGATCCCTCAGTTTCTTCTGCCTTACCCAAGTTAAAGGGGGCTAAATTTTGCTTACTGGCCTTGATTGTGGAAGGTCTAATATTTCCTTTTGGAATAAGCTCCATAGAAACCCCCTTGGAGGTCTCTTTTGGTATGTTCAGACATTCTCAACTGTGTTTATTAGTCATTTGTTAATGATTTTCTATAATAACGCCTAATTTTAATATTTCAGCTGATGCTCTTCTACCTGCTTTCATGTACAAGAACACAACTATGACTAAGTCTTTTTTGAATAAACTTGGAGAAAAATTGCTACAGGCTTGTTGAGTTAATCCTACTACCTCTACTCTGGGTTTATTATCTAAGGAAGAACAAGCAGCGGAAGCTATTGCTTCCTTGGAAGAGGAAGAAGAACAACCTTTTGTTGTCATACACAAGAAACCCAGGCTTACTGAGGAAGTTCCCTTTCATGACACTTTTGGTACTTTTGTGCAGATCCCCATTGTTCCTTTACCTATTTCTTTTGAGAGAGGTAAAGAAGTAATGCCCCCTACTCACATTGTCTCCAACCTTTCTCTTAATATGATGAGACCGGGTCTACTTATTCCTTCCTCTTCTGTTATTGTTTCAGCTACTTCTGCTTCTCAGATGGCTACTACTACTTATGTATCCTCTCAACCTCTTTCCTTGGCCTTACCTCCTCTGACTTCTGGACCACGAGCTAAAAGAACACCTTGCAGGAGATCTTCTCCGAGTCCAAGACCATCAGCTATCCGTGCCTCAACAACTAAATCAACTTTCATTGCTTTGCCATCTTCCATCCTCTCTAGCTCTTCCTCTATTGTTCTCATTTCTACCACTTCCTCTACTTCTCTTCCTTCTTCTTCCACCCGACCTTCTTCACCTTCTGTCCCCCCCACCTCTATTTAGACAAGCTATGGGTCTGCCCTCTCAAATGGGACAAGTTTCGGATCCTCCCAGTTACGATTTTCTACAACTACAAGGCTCGTTGGTTGAGTCTTGGCTACATAGCTAAGAACTGTTAAGGGGCACCAGTATTTCAAACCGCGTTGACAGTCATAGTCGTCAAGCTGTTGTCGTAAGTGTTTTTCATTATACATTGTTAACGTTTTATTATTTCCCGCTAACTGCATTATTATTTTAGTTCATTGCCTCAAGTCTTCATCTAGACTAGCTACTCATTGCTCTGGAAAGGGACAATAACAAGCTAAAAGCTTAGGTAGAGGCACTGAAAGCCAATCTTCTCCTTCCCACATTGAGCTTACTCAATTACAAGAGAAGATAGCTTTACAGACTCAACAAATAGAGGCTATGAAAAAAGAATTGCAGCATCAACAACAGTTATTGAAAAACAAAGAGCTTGAAAGGAAAACCCTGGAGCTACAAGTGGATCGGTTAAATTCTAGCCTCTAGGTGGAAATTGCTTTGACAGACAAAGCTATTTCAGATGTTTCTCATAAGAACATTGTTTTAGAGAAAGTGGAGAGGCTTCACAATATCTTTCTTTTTTATTAGGCTCAAGATTCAGCATCAAAAGAGTTTGCTCTTCTACAAGAGCAAGAACAAAGAAAGGCTCAGGATGCAGAGATATCTTCACTCCAAAAGGAACTGGAGCAGCTCAAATTAGAAAGCGACACTTTCAAAAATCAAGCTGCTAAACTACAAACCGAATTTCAGCATTATAAAGAGCATGAGGAAGACCGATGGGAGAACAAGTGCCTAACTTATCTAAGGTCTCCGGAGTTTATTGGCGAATATGTTCGTCGAATCATAGGGACTCTAAATCATTCTGTGACCGGGGTTATCCAACAACTAAGGGAAAGTGGTTATCTATCTCGCGAACCCCCCTCTCAATTCATAAACCGTCGCAGACTTAACCAGGAATTACCCGAAAATTTGACGAGCCACTTTAAGTGAACATGATTTTGTATTTGTAAAAAACTTGTAATAAAGTACTTGCAACTTTTGTAAATATTTGTACTTACCTGTTTTTCCGACCTTTATTATCTGGCTGCTACTTCCTAAAAATAAGTACTACCTTGCTCAAAAGCTTTTCTTGTTGTGGTATCTTGATCATATGGCTCTAAACAATAAGGCTTTCCATGAACTCCTTGATCTTTATTCAGGCATGACTGTATATAAAGAATTCCAAAGACCTCAGTGCTTCCGAGGGGTGTGTAATCCCGAGCAACTTTATATGAAAAACTCCATAGGATTTATGTGTTCTTGGTCGGGCGTACAATCCCGAGCGATTTTAAATAGAAAACTTCATATGATTGTGACTTCTGATGGGGAATGTAATTTTGAACGATTATATATATAAAGAATTCCCTCTAAACTTTGAATCCTGGTCGGGAGTGTAATAACCGAGTGATCTTTATAAAGAAATCCAGATGACTTTGAATCTAGGCCAGTCATATAATCCCAAACGATTTAATATGAAGAATTTCATCAACCTTTGAGTTTTCAGTAGGGCATATAATCCCGATCGATTTAATATGAAGAATTTCATAAACCTTTGAGTTTTCGGTCGGGCGTGTAATCCCGATCGATTTGAGTCAATAGAGCCCTGTGTTTTATCATATTTTGATCAGGTACTCAATCCTGCATGACTTTGCAAATGATAGTTTAAAGTCTCCGGTTCCTCCCAGGAAGGCCTGTCCGGGTTACTTCAAGAGATTTCTCGATCGACTATGTTTATGCTGGTTTAAAGTCTCCAGTTCCTCTCAAGAAGACCCGTTTGGGTTACTTCAAGAGATTTCCCGATCGATTGTGTTTATGCTACTTTAAAGTCTCTGATTCCTCTAAAGAAGACCCGTCCGGGTTTATTCAAGAGATTTCCCGATCGACTATGTCTATGCTAGTTTAAAGTCTCCGGTTCCTCTCAAGAAGACCAGTCCAGGTTTATTCAAGAGATTCCCCGATCGACTATGTTTATTCTAGTTTAAAGTCTCTGGTTCCTCTCAAGAAGACCCATCCGGGTTACTTCAGGAGATTTCCTGATTGACTATGTTTATGCTAGTCTAAAGTCTCCGATTCCTCTCAAGAAGACCCGTCCGGATTACTTCAGGAGATTTCCCGATCGACTATGTTTATGCTAGTTTAAAGTCTCAGGTTCCTCTCAAGAAGACCCATCCGGGTTACTTCAGGAGATTTCCTGATCGACTATGTTTATGCTAGTTTAAAGTCTCTGGTTCCTCTCAAGAAGACCCGTCCGGGTTACTTCAGGAGATTTTCCGATCGACTATGTTTATGCTAGTTTAAAGTCTCCGGTTCCTCTCAAGAAGACTCGTCCGAGTTACTTCAAGAGATTCCCCAATCGACTATGTTTATGCTAGTTTAAAGTCTCCGGTTCCTCTCAAGAAGACCTGTCCGGGTTACTTTAGAAGATTCCCCGATCGACTATGTTTATGCTAGTTTAAAGTCTCTGGTTCCTCTCAAGAAGACCTGTCCGGGTTACTTCAGGAGATTTCCCGATGGACTATGTTTATGCTAGTTTAAAGTCTCTGGTTCCTCTCAAGAAGACCCGTCCGGGTTACTTCAGGAGATTTCCCGATCGACTATGTTTATGCTAGTTTAAAGTCTCCGGTTCCTCTCAAGAAGACTCGTCCGAGTTACTTCAAGAGATTCCCCAATCGACTATGTTTATGCTAGTTTAAAGTCTCCGGTTCTCAAGACCATGAGTTACTTTAGAAGATTCCCCGATCGACTATGTTTATGCTAGTTTAAAGTCTCGTTCCTCTCAAGAAGACCGTCTTTACTTCGAGATCCCGATCGACTATGTTTATGTCATAGGATCTTCTACACGGCCAGAGAGGGGGTGAATAATGACCCCAATTCTCGCTTCTTCCAACAATTTGAGTTAGCGCAGCGAAATAAAAGATAGAAACAAAAGGAGAATATCAAACCTCAAACGCGACGATATAACGAGGTTCGGAGATGATACTCCTACCCTCGGCGTCCGTAAGGTGGACTAATCCTATCAATCCGTCTGTGGATGAGACCCGAAAATCTAATAAAAACTCCTTCCGGGTGGAGAAACCTCGCAATCTCTCTTGCAATAGCAAGATCGGAGTACAAGAAATATAGCAAGAAGAACAATATGAATGTAAAACACTAGTTTGCTTGCCTTCGTCGATCGTTGATGAAGTAGCAACTTCATGGATGTCAACCATGACAAGAAGAATCGATCGGTGAGACCCAAACGAGGGAAGCTCACGAAGCTTCAGCAGAGAGAGCTCAACAAAGCTCGGATCGCAGAAGAAAGAAGAAGTCTACTTCTCCGCCTTCAACCTCGATTTATAACCCGAACTCGCAAGAAGACAAAGAAGACACAGAAATCTAGCTGCTAGACTGGCCAGGACCGATCGCTGTGACGCCTTGATCGGTCCAGAAATCTCGATCAGGACCCGATCCGATCAGCTGGGCCTGATCGGTCCCCGGTCCGATCCCAACTCTCACGAGAGTTGGTTTAGGGCCTGATTGCGTGGACCGATCCATAAGGTGGATCGTCCACGGACCGATCCTCCTATTCCTTCTCCCAATCTGTTTGGTTACCGATCGGCACCAGACCCGATCGAGATGATCACAGAGAGAATCGGTGTATCACTAGATCGGCCGGCAGACCGATCCGGATACCCATAGTCACCGGATCGGCCACAGACCGATCCAATTTCCCGCTTTAAACCTAAAGCCTTGATCTAGAGAACAAGCTACCGAGCCCCTTCGGCGTCCGGAGAACGAGCCTAAGCCCTCCGACTTCCACGTCCCGGTCAGGCAAGCACGAGCCCTCTCTCGACCTAGTTTGGAGAACGAGCCACAGGCCCTCTCCGACTTCCATGTCGAGCGAGAGCCAGAGCCCTCTCCGACTTCCATGTCCGGTCCAAAGAACGAGCTACTGAGCCCTCTCTGACCTAGTCCAGAGAACGAGCTACCGAGCCCTCTCCAACTTCATCCAGTCCAGAGAACGAGCTACCGAGCCCTCTCCAACTTCATCCAGTCCAGAGAACGAGCTACCGAGCCCTCTCTGACCTAGTCCGGAGAACGAGCTACCGAACCCTCTCCAACTCTATCCAGTCCAGAGAACGAGCTACCGAGCCCTCTCCGACCTCCCATGCCAAGCTTCCATACTTGGACTTTTCCCCGTGCCCAGCTCCCTGCTTGGACTTTTCCCGTGCCAAGCTCCCTGCTTGGACTTTTCCATGCCAAGTCTCCATACTTGGACTTTTCCCGTGCCAAGCTCCCTGCTTGGACCTTTCCGTGCCAAGTCTCCATACTTGTACTTTTCCCGAATCAGGTCAACTCAAGTCGGGTCAACTAGGTCAACCTTGACCAAAGGTTGCACCCACAATCCCCCAAGTTCCTATTCTTGTCAAACATCAAAATATAACTTCTCCATTCTTGTCAAACATCAAAATATATCTCGAGTCAGGTCAACTCGAGTCGGGTCACTCAGATCAACCTTGACCTAAGGTTGCACCAACAATCTCCCCCTTTTTGATGTTTGACAAAAACCATAATCAAGTTAGGTTAACCCGATAACCTAACTTAGGTTTTCCAATAGTTCTCTAATGTTCTTCCTTGAACATTCTCTGAACATTCTCCCCAAACTCCAATGTTCTTCCTTGAACATTCTCTGGACATTCTCCCCCTTTTTGACACACATCAAAAGGGGTTAATCAAGGTTAAGAGATTCTTCCTAATGAAAGTCCCATACCTTTCATTGAAACCCTTAATTTTCCCCTTGATACTAAAATCAACAATCAACTTAGTGATAATCCCATATCACTCATCCTCAGAAATCTTGACGAGTAAAAACTCCCCCTAAAAATCAACTCCCCCGTGACCATTAGGTAAAACTCCCCCTAAAGGTCAACTCCTCCTTGACCATTGCACCAACAATGTCTTGGAGAGTTTCAACCCTTTAGAAATCTAAAGCACCAACTTCCATAGCTGAAATTTCAGACAACAGTCGAAAATCAGCATTTTGGCACGCTCTGATCGGTCACCAGACCGATCAGGACTCCACTGGATCGTTCACCAGACCGATCCACACTGCCCTGGATTGGTCCAGTGACCGATCCAGGCTTCCCTAGACCGATCAGAATCTTCCCTGATCGGTCCACAATTCTCTGATAAGAATTTCTGATTTTTCTCCCGAAATTCAGAAACCCCTAAAAAATTATAGAAAATTCCAAAAATTGTAAAATTTTGAAGATACATTCCTCATCACATATATTATCATGGAAAAATAGTTTTCTATGAAAATAACTCCCATTTTTTAATCTTGTTACAAAGGTCAAAAGACTTTGAAATAGCTCAAGGTTAATCCATCTTTGTATCAACTTGCTCAATGATGAATGCTATCACTAGAAAAGCTTCATCAAGGTTTTTCAAATCAATTTTGAAATAATTTTAAACCATTCAATTTAGGACCACAATCTTAGGGCTAAATGTACATGACTTGTACACAAGTTTTCTCTATGATCCTCAAATTCGAATTAGGCTCATCTAGGTACAAGAACTATGCACCTTGATCCTAACTCATAATCCTAATATCTCACACACATCTAAGGTGTATCAAACACATCTAAGTCAATTTTGATGTGAGATATGGGTTTAGGTCATCTTAAGCTAAGTTCTCATGCACTTTCTAAACAACAATTTGATCTCCATATCAAATTGTGTTTCTATCCTTAAATCAAATTAATTGATCATAAATGCAAGAGATGATGACATGACATAAAATAATATCATAAGTGGAAACATGTGCCAATGTCATGATGTCATGTCATCAAGTATGAAACTTAAATAAGGTATGACATATAACTAACCTAAGCATTATCATGACATTTCAAATGATAATAAAATAAATATGATGTCATGACATGGCATATGACAAACAATGTATGGCAAATAACATATAAAGGTATAGAAAATACCTAATTCTAGCCTTAGTTGCCCTCCTAGGCTTTAATTTTGATCATTTGATAATTTTGATCATTTTACCATAAATTCTATATTCCTAAGTGTAATAGACCTAAAATCATATACTTAAGATTTTTAGATCTCTATGTGCCAATTAGATTGACCCTAGAAAACTCCTCAAATGTGGTTGGCACATCCTAATCACCTTAGGAATAATTTTTAATTTCATTTTCAAGGCTTGATTACACCTTGAAAATTCCTAAAATGTCACCTTTTGCCATGAGTAGGTTAACTACCTATCCAATTAAGGTTGGCACACCCTAAACCATCTAGCGTGAAGGGATCACGCTCCTAGGAACCCAATACCTATTTGAGCTCATTGGGTTCACTAAATATTCACTAGGGATGACTTCCCTAGCAACCCTCCTAATGACCCTCCTAGGCTTTAAAGCCTTGGTCATTTGGGACTCATCAAGATCAACTCTAGGGGTGACTCCCCTTGTGACCTTGGTGATGGTCTTCTTAGCCCTAGGTCTTGTTCCATAATCGAATGGAACATTATGGTAAGCGGGCTTGACCACTTGAGACTTAGGTTTGTGACCCAAACCTCTCATGTCCTTGGGCTTTGATTTTTTACCCTTAGACCCTAGAGTTGACTTCTCCAAATTCTTAAGAGCCTTTTCTAAAGTGTCAAGTCTTAACCTCAAGACTTGATTTTCCTTCTTTAATACCTCAAGCTTTAATTTCCCATTTTTCTTTGAGGTATTCCTAGGCATATGTCTAGTTGTTTTGGGATTCCTATCTAGGTTTTCCTTAACCTTAGATGAGTTAACTCTAGGGTTGGCATTTATAGCATTGTCCTTATCTAGGCTAACATGTTTGGCACCTAAGCATATGTATCGGTTTCTATGGTTATCATGCTTATCACTCTTGACAATTGCAATAAAACTACTAGCATGTGTCTTATTAGAATTGCAAGAATGTGCCTTAAAGAATACCTTAGGGTTTGCCTTAGCTCCCCCTATAGATGTGCTTGGTCTCTTGTTCTTGTGAGGTTGCCTCCCCCTTGGACATTGACTCCTATAATGTCCCCTTTGCTTGCATTGGAAGCACACCACGTGCTCCTTGCCCTTGCGTATCGGGACTCTGGCTTCCTTGACTTTTGGTGCCGGTGGAGTCTTCCTAATCCTCTTTGGACATTTACTTTTGTAATGCCCATATTCCCTACACTCAAAGCACATTATATGTAATTTACTTGAAATTAAGTTGCTTGAGTTACCTAGGGTTGAGGATGGATATAAGCTCTCTCCTTCATTCCTTCCGGAGGTAGAGGCTTCTTCTTCTTGCTCCAGTCTTGAAGAAGAACTCTCCTCCTCTTCTTCCTTAGATGTTGAGTAGCCCTCAACTTCTAATTCCATACCTCCATGATGTGAGCTACTTGGCTCACTTGACTCCTCTTCATGACTTGAATTGGAGCTCTCCTCATGGAACTTAGCCAAGTTGTTCCACAACTCCTTGGCATTGTTGTATCCACCTATCTTACACAAGATATCATTAGGTAATGAAAATTCAAAGATTTTCCTTACCTCGTCGTTGATTATGGATTGGTGGATTTGTTCCTTCATCCACTTCTTCTTCTCGAGAGGTTCTCCTTCTTTATCCACCGGAGGAATAAAACCTACTTGTACACAATTCCAATATACTAGGTTAGTCATAAGAAAATACTTCATTCTTACCTTCCAATACGCGAAGTCGTCGCGATCGTAGAAAGGTGGAATCGTGACGTCTTCTCCAAGTTGATCCATTCTCTAGCTCATGCTCCCCCGGGTGTTAATCCGACGAAGAGCGACCTCGCTCTGATACCACTTGTTAGGATCTTCGGAAGCGGCTAGAGAGGGGGGTGTGAATAGCTGACCCCAAATTCTTGTTTCTTCCTACAATTTGAGTTAGCGCAGCAGAAATAAAAGATAGAAACGAAACGGGAGAATATCAAACCTCAAACGCGATGATATAACGAGGTTCGGAGATGATACTCCTACTCCTCGGCGTGTCCGTAAGGTGGACGAATCCTATCAATCCGTCGGTGGATGAGACCCCGAAAAACCGGCTAATAAAAAACTCCTTCTGGGTGGAGAAACCTCGCCACAATCTCTTACAACAGCAAGATCAGAGTACAAGAAATACAGCAAGAAGCCAAGAACAATATGAATGTAAAACAGCAACTTCATGGATACTCACAGCAGCAGTTGATCAGTCGAGGAAAGCTCACCCGAAGCTTCAAGAGGGAGCTCACACGAAGCTCAGAGCTAAGAGCTCAACAAAGCTCGATCGCAGTAAGAAGGAAGAGACCTTCAACCTCGATTTATAACCCGAACTTGTGAAGAAGACAAAGAAGACAAAATCTAGCCAGACTCAGCGGCTGGACCGATCGCTATGGCCCCGATCGGTCCAGAAAATTCGATCGTGGACGATCGGTCCTAGGCGATCGGCGTGGACCGATCAGTCTAAGCTGATCGGTCCCAGATCGATCCCAACTCTCACGAGAGTTGGTTTAGGCCCGATCGGTTTGTGGACCGATCGGGCCATAAATGGATGGTCCACGCACCGATCCTCCTATTCCTTCTCCCAACTGTTTGGTTACCGATCGATCACCGACCGATCGATGATCCACATGATGAGAATGTATCAGGATCGGTTAGCGCACCGATCCGATACCCATAGACACCGGATCGGCGCCAGACCGATCCAATTTCCCGACCTTAAACACGAAGGCTTCCGATCTAGAGAACGAGCTACCGAGCCCTCTCGACCCGTCCGGAGAACGAGCCACCGAGCCCTCTCGACTTCCACGACCGGTCCGGAGAACGAGCCACCGAGCCCTCTCCGACCTAGTCCGAAGAACTAGAGAACGAGCTACCGAGCCCTCTCCGACTTCCATGTCCGGTCCGGAGAACGAGCCACCGAGCCCTCTCGACCTAGTCCAGAGAACGAGCTACCGAGCCCTCTCCGACTTCCATGTCCGGTCCAAAGAACGAGCTACCAACCCTCTCGACCTAGTCCGGAGAACGAGCCACCGAGCCCTCTCCAACTTCATCCAGTCGGAGAACGAGCTACCGAGCCCTCTCCAACTTCATTCCGAGCCCTCTCCGACCTCCTCGACCTAGTCAGAGAACGAGCTACCGAGCCCTCCGACTTCAATCCGATCCAGAACGAGCCACCGAGCCCTCTCGACCTAGTCCGGAGAACGAGCCACCGAGCTCTCCGACTCTATCCACCAGAGAACGAGCCACGAGCCCTCTCCGACCTCCCATGCCAAGCTTCCATACTTGGACTTTTCCCGGGCCCAGCTCCTGACTTTTCCGTGCCAAGTCTCCATACTTGGACTTTTCCCGTGCTAAGCTCCCTGCTTGGACTTTTCCGTGCCAAGTCTCCATACTTGGACTTTTCCCGTGCCAAGCTCCCTGCTTGGACTTTTCCGTGCCAAGTCTCCATATTTAGACTTTTCCCGTGCCAAGCTCCCTGCTTGGACCTTTCCATGCCAAGTCTCCATACTTGGACTTTTCCCGAATCTGGTCAACTCAAGTCGGGTCAACCAGGTCAACCTTGACCAAAGGTTGCACCCACAATCCCCCAAGTTCCTATTCTTGTCAAACATCAAAATATAACTTCTCCATTCTTGTCAAACATCAAAATATACCTCGAGTCAGGTCAACTCGAGTCGGGTCACCCAGGTCAACCTTGACCTAAGGTTGCACCAACATATGCTAGTTTAAAGTCTCTGGTTCCTCTCAAGAAGACCCGTCTGGGTTTATTCAAGAGATTTCCCGATCGACTATGTCTATGCTAGTTTAAAGTCTCCGGTTCCTCTCAAGAAGACGTGTTCGGGTTTATTCAAGAGATTTCCTGATCGACCATGATTTGAGTGGAACTAAAAATGCCTTCACTAACCTTGTGATGGTTTATCGTCTTCGAGATTCCTTAAGGAAACCTGATCGGTTACTCCTTAAAGCTCCCAATTGACGACCACTTGAGCAGAATAAAAATGTTTGCCCGGTAATCACCATGTTGTTTAAACCATGTATATTTTTCGGATGATACTTGGCCTGCATTGTATTTATCAAATTAAATGAAGTACATAAATTGTAAGCATACTTGTCATCTTTTTGCAGAATCGAATGGAGGGAAACTGCTTAAAGTAAACTTGATTTGTTCTTTTGGACGTGCTAAGTTTCACGTGATTGGGTGATTGGAGTATGCTGAGGAGACATTAGTTCGCTCGTTCAAGGATATCTATATTTCTCAAGCGATATAAATTTGTTAAGTTCGGTAGGGTTGTAAATGATTTGCACTCCATAGGCACCCGAGAATTCTTCCTTCTGTGTCTTGGTGATAATATGTGCCTGATGCCAGTTTTTCTACCACCTTGTAGGGTCCTTCCCATTGTGGTGCTAATTTGTTAACATCCCCAGCGGGCTTGGTACGCTTCCATACTAGATCCCCCAGTTGAAAGAATCTCGGGATGACTCTCCTGTTATAATTTTGTCTCATTCGTTGTCGGTATGATATAAGATGAGCTGTAGCTTTGTCTCTAATTTTTTCTATCAGATCTATCTCCATAAGTCGTCTACCTGCATTGTCATCGTCATATAGTTGTCTTCTGTCATATTCTACTCCCACCTCGATAGGAATTACAGCTTAGGGAGTAATCCCTGTAGCTTCTCAGGGTTTAGTACGATATGCCCAAAGAACACTAGGCAATTCATCTACCCAGTTGCCTCCGACATGATCTAGTTTGGTTTTTAGACCTCTTATAATCTCTCTGTTGGTTACTTCTGTTTGACCGTTACTCCATGGATACGCCACAGAGGTGAATGCTTGAGTAATTCTGCAGCTTTTACACCAATCTAAGATTCTGTCTCCTTGAAACTGTCTTCCATTATCAGAGACTAATTTATGGGGAATACCGAATCTGCAAACAATATTTTTCCACAAGAATTTAATAACTGCATCTTCAGTAATCCGAGCAAGTGGTTCTGCTTCTACCCATTTAGAGAAATAGTCTACTGCTACTAATAAAAATCTTCTCTGTGCAGTTGCCATAGGAAATGGGCCAACTATATCCATGCCCCATTGATCAAAGGGGCAAGAAACTATAGAGGTTCTTAATAATTGTGTAGGATGATATGGAATATTCTGATGTTTTTGACAAGAAATGTAAGTTCTTACAAATTTGGCAGCATCTTCATGTAAAGTAGGCCAGAAATATCCTGCTAGTAAAATCCTGTGAGCTAAGGATCCTCCTCCTATATGACTGCCACATGAGCCCTGATGAACCTCTTGCAAGCTAAATTGTATATCTTCTATTCCAATACATTTAAGCAAAGGTCTAGAGAAAGCCCTTTTATATAACTGTTCCCCTATCATAGTGTATTGGGAAACTCTCTTCTTAAATACTCTTGCTTGTTCTGCATCAATCGGAAGAATACCCTGCTGCAAATATAATATGATTTGTGCTCTCCAATCACCTTGTATCTCTATTTTAGCCTATCTTTCAATACAATATACTAATAATGTCTGCTCAACTGGCCGATCCAAGCTCCATGGTGTTATAGCAGAGGCCAATTTAGCTAATTCATCCGCTACTTGATTCTCAGATCGAGGAATCTTTTGTATATTTACTTCTTGAAACTGAGCCTTCAATTTATCAAATGTCTCAGCATATAACCTGAGTCTATCATTGTTGATTTAGAAGTTACCTGATAATTGTTGGGCTATTAATTGAGAGTCAGAATAAATGTAAACCCGGGCTGCTCCCACATGTCGAGCAGCTTGTAATCCTGCTATCAATGCTTCATATTCTGCTTCATTATTAGTGGCCCTATAATTCAGCCTGACAGAAAGTTGAAGCTTATCTTCCCTTGGAGATACAAGGAGAATACCAATTCCACTACCCTGTCTGGTTGAAGATCCATCCATATATACTTTCCAAGTACTTTCTTCTTCAGGACCCTGAACTTCTATAATGAAATCTGCCAGAGATTGTACTTTGATGGCTGAGCGGGGTTGGTACTATATATTATACTCACTAAGTTCGGTCATCCATTTGATCAATCGACCAGATGCCTCTGGGTTAAGCAAAACCCGCCCAAGAGTACTGTTAGTCAATACAATAATTGCATGTGCTAAAAAATATGGGCGCAACCTCCGAGAAGTTAACACTAATGCATAGGCCAACTTTTCGAGTGTAGTATATCTACACTCAGATCCTTTTAATAAATGGCTAGAAAAATACACAGGTTGTTACTCTTTTCCTTCCTATTTGACTAACACAGAGCCTACATCATTTTCATTGGCCGACAAATATACCCATAGGGTTTCTCCTACTACAGACTTAGCCAACACGGGAAGGGTAGACAAGTAATCTTTCAATTCATGGAAGGCTTTGTCACATTCTTCATCCCATTGAAATTTGTTAGCCTTCCGGAGTATTTTGAAAAAATGGAAGCTACGATCGGTCGATCTTAAAATGAATCTGGACAAGGTTGTGATCCGGCCAGTGAGTCTTTGAGCTTCCCTCATATTGCGCGGTGGCTCCATATTTTGAAGTGCTTTGACTTTGCTTGGGTTGGCTTCTATTCCCCGCTCAGACACCATATAACCTAGGAACTTTTCACCTTTTGCTCCAAACAAACATTTGCCCGGGTTCAACTTGAGCCCATACTGTCTCACTGTTTCGCAAGTTTCTTCTACATCCCTGCAGAGATCAGTAGCCTGAAGAGACTTAATTAAAATATCATCAACATATACCTCCATATTTCTTCCAATCTGCTTCCGAAAGACCTTATTCATAAGTCTTTGATAGGTTGCTCCTGCATTTTTTAGTCCGAACGACATAACATTATAACAATAAGTACCTTTAGAGGTTACAAAACTGACCTTCTCTTGATCCTCCTTAACGAGAGGGACCTGATGATAGCCTTGATAGGCGTCCAACATAGAAATGTACTCACACCTGGCTGTAGAATCCACTAATTGATCGATCTGGGGCAGTGGATAATAATCCTTTGGACAGGCCTTGTTAAGATCACGGAAATCAATACATACCCGCCATTTATTTCCTGGTTGAGAGACCAGGACGATATTAACTAACCAGCTAGGGAATTACACCTCCCTAATGTAACCGGCCTCCATCAATTTAGCCACTTCTTCTTTAATGATTTGATTCTGCTCTGCACTGAAATTCCTCTTTCTTTGCATGATAGACCGAGCATTTGGGAAGACATGTAAAGAATGCTCCATTACTGAAGGAGAAATGCACATGACTTCTTTGGTCGTCCAAGCGAAGACATCCTTATTTTCTTCAAGCATTGAATCAGCTCTGTTTTCAGGGCAGGATCAAGATCTGCTGCGACATAGGTGGTGGCTTCAGGTCGACCGGTCTGTATCTGGACCTCTTCCTTTTCCTCATAAACCAGGACAGGTGGCTTCTCTTGAACGGCATTAACCTCCATTTTTTACATTTTTCGAGCGCCATTGGCTTCAGTTCTGATGATCTCCACATAACACTTACGAGCCGTCTTCTGATCAACACATACTTCCCCAACCTGGTCCTCAACAGGAAATTTAATTTTTTGGCAAAAAGTATAAACGACCGCCCTGAACTCATTTAAGGTCAGTCGACCCAGTATCACATTATAGGTAGATGGGGCATCCACCACCATGAAGTAAGATCTTCTTGTTCTCATGAGGGGCTCCTCCCCTAAAGATATGGCCAACTTTATCTAGCCAAGCGGTTGTACCTCATTATGAGTGAATCCGTATAGAGGCGTCACTATCTGTTGAAGTTCACTTGGATCAATCTGTAGTTGATCAAAAGATTTTTTGAAAATAATATTGACGAAACTACCAGTGTCTATAAAGGTACGAGAAATAGTGTAATTGGCTATCACAGCTTTAATTATTAACACATCATCATGGGGTATTTCTACCCCTTCAAGGTCTCTGGGCCCAAAACTAATTTTCGGCCCTGTTGCTCTTTCCATGCTGCATCCCACAGCATGGATCTCAAGTCTTCTTGCGTGTGCCTTCCTGGCCATGTTGGAATCTCCATCAGTGGGCCCGCCCGCGATCATATTAATGCTACCCCGAGCGACATTGCTTCTATTCTCTTCTTGTCAGGCTGTCATGGTCTCTGGCTGAATTTTCTCAGGCGCCTGAGTTGTATCGACCGAGTTTGGTAATACCCCTTGTTGAGGTTCGACCGGGCGGTATTCTATCTTGAGTGGACTTTGCTGCCTGGGATATTGTTGTTGATAGTAGTTTCTCCTTTGATAACGATCCCATTTGCTTTCTTATTTTTCAAAACAAAACAGTCTTCTGTATGATGATTGCTGATCTTATGATAAGTGCACCATCTTCTTGGTGCTTCTTGCTGCATCTCCACATGCTGTACTACTTGTGGATGATATTCTGGATGATGATGGGGTGGATGAATTAATCGAGGTCCTCTTGGTGGAGGAACAGGAGCAGGAGCTTTCTCCTTAATAGGGGCAGGAGAAGAAGTGGTATCTTCTTTTCGGCGTGCAGCCTGAGCTTCTTCGACATTAATAAACTTAGTAGCACGTTCAATTAATAAGTAAAAATTGGCTGGAGGATTCCTCACCAGATCTTTAAAGAAATCATTATCATTCAAGCCTTGAGAAAAAGCACTTACTAATATTTTAGTGGTAGCATTGGGTACATCAATGGCTACCTGATTGAATCTTTTGATGTAGGCTCTAATGACCTCTTTGGATCCTTGTTTAATTGAGAATAAGCTCCAGGGAGTTTTATGATACCTCTTGTTGCTGGAGAAATTGTGTAAGAAAACCTTCTTGAAATCTTTAAATCTTCGGATAGAATTTTCCGACAATCTTTTGAACCAACGTTGAGCAGCTCCTCCAAGTGTTGTAAGGAACATCCGACACTTCACTCCATCAAAAAATTGTTGTAATAATGCTACATTCTCAAATTTTAATAAATGATCCTCTGGATCTGTGGTTCCTATGTATTCGCCGATCTGAAGATTTTGATATCGCTTAGGAAGTGGATCATCTAGTACACCTTGAGAAAATGGAGAAATAATTCTTTCTGGTGAGCTATCACTATCTACCATCATCTTAGCTTTGCACTTCTCTTTGTCTGGTGCCTCGCCAGAGGATTCCTGAAATACAGGCCTTCGCCCTCCCTGCTCAAAAGGGGTACGAAGGAAGGCGTGAGGGCATCTAGTTGGAGAAGCATTGGCTGGATTAATATACACACGATCTTCTTCTTCCAAATCCCTTCCCTTCCGATGATCAGTAGTCGAGATCACCGGATTATAAGCTACTGACAGAGTAGCTCCAGTATAAGCTTGTTGTTGTTGTTGTTGTTGTTGTAGAGCCGTCTAGACATGAGTATTAATAAGGAAATCCAGATCTTCACGACTAATAGTGAGTAGGTTTGATTTTCCAGCGTCTTCCATCTCGTAATCTCATATTCAGGTGAAGTTCCCACAGATGGCGCCAAATTTGATCCTGTCTGAGAAGCTTGACAAAATGGAAAGCTAGGAAGAGAACTTACTGTTGATGAAGAAGAACACCTGAGAACTCCCGATCCGAGAAAACCAAAGCGGATCCGGAAGAATAAAGTCATAGAACACCTCCTGGTGCAAAGATCCAAGGACAAAGGGAAGGATCCTGTGAAAAATATCGAGAACTGGAGCTCCGATGACTTCCTGCGCACAAGAGAACAACCAACACTATCGTCAGTGACCTAAGACCGGGGTGGGAATCCCTGGCTAGGCCCTCCGACGCTCAAGTCAGTGATCTCTCTTAGTGTGGAAGAAAGAAGATGAACAGTAGCTAAAACTAGGGCTTGCAATAGATGACTATGTGTGTTATGAGTGAGAGCATACCTGGCCAACAGAGAGGATTCTCCTTTTTATACCACTTCATATAACCTTCGTAGTCATGAAGTGGACCCCGGTTTGTTAGAGTTTGTTATGAGATGACGTAAGTCATGTACTTGCAAAAAATAACTTTTAAGGAATATTTTTTGTACCCCAAATGTACATTCTTTGTCGTCTAGTGCCTATAGAAGAGTCTAGAAACATTCTTCCCGCCAAATTAGTAAACCTGTTATACAATCACATACTACAGATATCTTCATTAAGCTATTTATGAAAATTCTTGAAATATTTGTTCTCGTCCTATCTTATAAGCTATATGGAGTTATATTTATTGTCCATACATGCTTACCCTATTTTTATTATGTTACAAACAGTTCGATCTTATACTACAATTTGTATCGGATGGAATTGAACCTAAGTTATGTCCGAGCGAGTTACTACTATTGTTCAACATATGTCCTAATCATCTGATAATATATTATAGATCTTGTAAGGTCTTGTATCGTTTCACATCCAGATGTACTAATTTAGACAATCTTAAATTATCTATCCTGAACGCTTAAACCCTGTCGATATTGGCCTACTTTTCTTAAGGTATTATCCCGACCGATATTGGTCTATCCTTCTCAAGGCATATCCCGGACGATATTAACCTACTTTCTTAAGGTATATACCAGCCGATATTGGCCTATCCTTCTCAAGGTATTATCCGGCCGACATTAGCCTACTTTCTTAAAGTATATACCGGTCGATATTGGTCTATCCTTCTCAAGGCATATCCCGGACAATATTAGCCTACTTTCTTAAGGTATATACCGACCGATATTGGCCTATCCTTCTCAAGGTATTATCCGGCCGATATTGGTCTATCCTTCTCAAGGCATATCCCGGACGATATTAACCTACTTTCTTAAGGTGTATACAGGCCGATATTGGCCTATCCTTCTCAAGGTATTATCCGGCCGACATTAACCTACTTTCTTAATGTATATACCGGTCGATATTAGTCTATCCTTCTCAAGGCATATCCTGGACGATATTAACCTACTTTCTTAAGGTATATACCGGCTAATATTGGTCTATCCTTCTCAAGGTATTATCTGGCCGACATTAACCTACTTTCTTAAGGTATATACCGGACGATATTGGTCTATCCTTCTCAAGGTATATCCTGGCCGATATTAGTCTATCCTTCTCAAGGCATATTCCGGACGATATTAGCTTACTTTCTTAAGGTATATACCGGCCGATATTGGCCTATCCTTCTCAAGGTATTATCCGACAGACATTAGCCTACTTTCTTAAGGTATATACCGGACGATATTGGTCTATCCTTCTCAAGGTATATCCCGGCCAATATTAGCGCTTGCTTAATTCTGCTATTTCCTTTCTCCTTCTCACCGGGGACCTACTAAACCTAACCCATATCAAGGGGGTTTACCCATTAATTTTATTATCTTGACAAATAAAATTACCTCAAACACCGTGAATTTTGTATGCCACGATAGTGTGGACGTATACAAAATCTCAATATTTGAAAGAGGGGGTTTTAATTTTATTATATTTTCAATCTATCTTTATGACAAATTAATAGTTGATTTTCCTTCGGTCACACAAATAATAGCAGTGACTCTGATGGGGAGGATACTATTAGATGTGCCTAAGTGTATACCATTACTTGACACTTAGTCCATTAATTAAGATTGTGCCGCTTCCGATGGGGAAGATCACACGCTCCTAATTAATTTTCTATAGTCATCCAAAATGGAAGTTTGATCTAGTGATCCACAAACAAACTCATCCGATATGGAGGAAGGCACTCAGAGCCAACGCGCAAGTTTGTTTGCATCACTTACAAACCATGAATGGAGACCGTGGAATTTATTTAAAAATCCCTCTCCCACTTAGTTATTTAAGATGAGGAATTTTAATCTAGCAAGCACACATCACACACATCACAGTAAATAAAAGCAATAAATATGGAAATTAATTTTCCAACTATTATGACCTTTTCCATCACTGTCCTTCGCGCGCTGCCAGTCCTAGGGTTCATGTCGTCGGGTCCATCAAGCTTCCTTTTCCGATGTGCCTCTGGTCCTCCAATAGCACCACGCCTTGCAAGGATACGATCCGTGATATAAAAATAAAATAAAATTTTACATACATCGATCCTATATTCCACAAGGGAATGTACATCAAGTTTAGATCAAACATAAATGTAAAATCCTAGGGCTAATATAGCTCCTGCTATATTAGTTAAATACAATCATGCACACATAATAAAATTCCCTTGACATGTCCAAGGGTCCAATCACACACAATATCTATAAGTCATAATAGTTGGAGTCTGCAATCACAGAGTTAGCACATCCTACTATTATCCTGCCTAAATTATGTATGACATGTGCATAATTAAATTGAAAACCAAACACACAGAGGCAAACCCTAGCTCTAATACTAATTATTGGTTGGTCCTAGGAAGATCATACTGGTTCCACTGTACAAAAATTTTGTACAAGTGTCGAACCTTTCCTAATAACCTATTGTGTTCTTTAGAAATTAAATTCGGAATAGCAAACGGAACTTAACATTATTGATTCCAAATTTAACTTATATTTTCTTAATGGTTTAGACTTGGATCGCAAGCGGAATTTAACACTATTGATCCAAATCTACCTATGTTACAAATTCAATTAAATATTTATTTCAAAAATTGGCTCCCAGGTCAAACATGGCGAGGCACATGACCTTCTTGGGTATAGGAGCATCCACCACTGCCTCGACAAAGCCTCTTAACGAAATTCAATATTTAATTTCCTAAAATAACATTAGGTTTAACCAAAAAGAATAATCGAATTACAAGATCAAAAAAAATAAAAAAAACATAACTTCGAATATCTAATCCGAAAATCTAGAATCATATGCCTCTTGTGTTTGGAATTCATACAAATAAAAACTAGTATGATGTGGAAAATAATTACTAGTTATACCTTTCTTTGTACTCAATGACCTCTTGATCTTATACCGTATTCCTCTTCTTATCTCGGACGTTGTGTGGGCAATGATCTACCGAGATAAGAACCACCCAAGCCCTTCTTCTTCCTCACCAAGTTTCGGCCACCAAAAGCTCCTCCAAGGATGTAGAGGTTCGGCCACCACCACCAAGCTCCAAGGGATGCAAAAAAACAAAGCCTCCTTTCTCTCCTTCTTCTCCAAGCAATATCTGGCCACCTTCCAAGCTCCAAAGGATGAAGAGTTTTGGCCAAGGAGAAGAAAGAAAAAGGAGAAGGGAGAACTAGAAGGGTCGGCCCACCACCAAGGAAGAGAGGGAGGAAAATAAAATAGAGTTAGCACCCATGAAGGCACTCCTACCTCCTCTTTTATAATCCTTGGTCTTAGCAAATAAGGAAAATTTAAATAAAACCTTCCTTATTTTCTTTTCCATGAAAAAGAAAATTTAATTGATTAAAACCAATTTCCTTTTCTTAATTATAATGGTCGGCCACCTCATAGCTCCAAACAAAGAAAGTTTTAATAACACAAGAATTAAAACTTCCTAATTTGTTTCCGGAAATTTTAAATAAAAATTTCTCTATTAATTTTTCCCTTCATGGTTGGTTATAAAAGGAAATTTTATAAATTAAAATCTTCCTTTTAAACATGTGGATGATTTCCAAAAAGGAAAGTTATCTTTAAAATTAAAATCTCCTTTCAATCTACAAATAAGGAAAGATGACAAATCTTTTCTTAATCCTTTGTAGAAACTTATAAAATGGAAAAATTATAATTTTAAAACTCTCTTTTAAATCATGAACATGATTACAAAAAAGGAAAGTTTTCTCAAAATTAAAATCTTCCATTCAATCTACAAATAAGGAAAGATATCATATCTTTTCTTAATCTTTTGTAGAAAGCTATAAAAAGGAAAGATTTAAATTTTAAACTCTTTTTTAAAACCATGGAATTCATATAAGAAAAATTTTTTAAATTAAAACCCTTTTAATTTGATTGTGGTCGACCACCTAAGCTTGAACTCAAGTTAGGGTCGGCCACCACTTGGTTCATCCAAGGATTAACTTGGCCAGCCCCTTTCTTGGGCTCCAAGCAAGGCTTGGCAGGCCACCTTAGGATGGGTATAAAGGTGGGTATAGGTGGGTATAATACTTTATAAATAAGAGGCTACGATAGGGACCGAGAGGAGGAATTAGTTTTGGTCTCCAGATGAAATTAAGCTTCCCGTGTTCGCCCCGAACACCCAACTTAATTTTATCAATAATAATGCATACCACTAAAGAATTATTATTGAACTACCGCACCAATCCCAAATTACATTTTGGGTTCCTTCTTATTATGAGTGTGTTATTCTCCCTGTGTTTAAAATATCGAATGTCCACTAATTAAATGAGTTATTGACAGCTCTCTTTAATTAATATCTTAGTCTAAGAGTTGTATCACTCAACCTTATCGTCATGTCGGACTAAGTCCACCTGCAGGATTTAACATGACAGTCTTTATAAGCTCCTCTTGGGGGCATTATCAACCTAAATTACTAGGACACAGTTTCCTTCTATAATCAACAACACACACTATAAGTAATATCATTTCCCAACTTATCGAGCCTATTGATTTATCGAGCTAAATCTCACCCTTTGATAAGTCAAAGAAATAAATACTAAATATATGTGCTTGTTATTATTAGGATTAATAGCACACACTTCCATAATAACTAAGGTCTTGTTCTTTTATTAAGTCGGTATAAAAAGAACTTACCTTAAATGGTCCTACTCAATACACTTAGAGTGTACTAGTGTAATTTTTTAGTCAAGATAAACTAACACCTAATTACACTACGACTAATCCAACGGTTTGTTCCTTTCCATCTTAGTCGTGAGCAACTATTTTTAATTTATAAAGAACTGATAACACGATCTTCTATGTGTGACACCACACACCATGTTATCTACAATATAAATTAATTGAACAACTACACTTAACATGTAAATGTAAATATTGACCAATATAATTCTTATTTCTAAGTAAATGTTTATACAAAAAGCTAGGCTTTTAGTATACATTCCAACATACCACACAGCTAGGTTCGATCAATTGAATCTCCTGTTCGGTGGACCGATCCCATTTATTTATGTAAAATAGAGTTAGTTCCATAGTATAAAAAATATCACTACAACATAAAGTTAGCACAGTAGTATAATGATGCATGAGTAAGAAAAGATAGTAAGACCTACCTTGATCTCAACTTGAAAATCTCTCAATTTCGACAGTTGGATCAACGACCTTAGGTTTGTCCTTTCCTGAGACACGACCTCCCCATCGCTCCACTTCAGTTGTTTACCTCAACTTACCTACCAAACATCAGGTCCTCCAGACCTATTTGGACTTCAACTTAATATCAAATTGGCTCACCAAAACTTCCCCTTGATATCGGGTCCTCCAGACCTATTGAGTCCAATTGCCAGGTGTCAGGTACTTGACATACCTAGACTTCCCATGTTTGGCTTCCACGATCTACTAATACTTCCTTGCCTAGCCACGACTAGAGTTTTCTTAGTTGGTAAACAGTCTACACACTTAGTCAATTCATCATATCACAATAAAACTTAACTTGAACCTTTGACAATATTAAAACTCAGGTTCGATTTTGGTGTATCCTGCACCAACACTTAATATACATGAACTATAAAATTGATGATTCCCTAACAACTGTGCCACTTTTTAATATCATTGATTATATTGCAATATCATTAGTTGATGATTCGCCAACAACAGTTGTGCTAGATGACAAACTACCAAAAGGCCCAATTGGTTCATACAAATAAGGGTCTCTGTGACAGTACCAATTGTAGTAATTTGACATAAAATTATTTCGATATATATGTACTTTCACGGAATCTTCATCACGGAATGCTTTATTTCTACATTTGGAATGATTACACGGACACCGTAACTCGGCACAGTACATATATTCTAAACGATTCTTATCAAAGTCCACAAATAGATCAACTTCAACAACAAAATCATTTTTAATAAATCAATTTTCTAATCGATTGTACATCCAAGATTTGTTTATAGATATTGACCTAATACTAATAAGAAATTTAGCAGTTTATGTAAGGAACTAGATGCGCTAAACATGCAAACACACAGCGGAAAATACTAGTTCCTCCAGAAGATCCATGCGAAGGGAAACAAAAACTTATACTAAGTTAGATCTAAAACATGATGGAGTATACCTTTGTTGTGTACTCACGGACTCCCGATAGCTCGGATCTCAGCATGAACACACGCTCGCGCCTCTATGGTATCCACACGAACAAGGGTTCGTTTGTCTCACAAACTCACTAAGTAGAGATGCCTACCACCTAAGGTTGTGCTAGCAACCTTAGAAAGAGGGTTCGTCCAAGAGGAGAAGAGAGGGAGGAGATGATGAAGAAGTTATGAAAAATGAGAAGAAAAAATGACTTAAGTATTTTCATCCAATGAAAATACTTAATGATCATTAATTCCATTAATGAGCCTTAATGCTCATTCACTCTCCATTAAGGACCACATTTGAAAACTTCTCATTTTCAAATCAATTTCGAAAATTGAATTGAATGAAATGATTCATTGAATTCAAAATTCAATGAATGCCTCCATTAAGTCTCACTTGAGTCTAACTCAAGTCTAATCCACTTAGCCTAACTCAAGTCTAATTCAATTGAGTCTTACTCAATTAATCCTCATACAATTCAAATTCAATGAATCACTATTTCATTAATTTGAATTGACTTTCTCTAGTCTAGTTTGAATTGGACTTAATCCAATAATTAGATTCAATTGAGTCTAACTCAATAAGTCCAATTCGGATTAGACTTAATCCAATTATTCATCATATGAATATATCTCCAAATCTACTTGTTCTTTGTGTGTGACCCAATAGGTTCTCGTAACGTTGGCAATGTATCCAAATCAACATTTAGATACATAAGCAATGAGTGGCATCTAGCAAGGCATCATTGCTACCCAAGTGACGAGAAGATCAAGATCCGGCCTAACGTGTTCGTGGCTATTTCTTGTATGACTTGGTCCCTCTATCCTTGATATCTACGTTGATCAATGAGGCATAGACCGTGTCATCCTATTATCAACCTTTGTGTTTCTTGGTCTCTAAGTAGACACATTCAATCAAATAAGCTCAATATCTCATATTGACTCATTTGCACATGGTCATGCTTTCTTGTGTCCTACTAATCAAGGGGTCCACAGATATCGCTTCCGTCATATGGAAGGGATAGACCCCATCTACATCACTCACATCCCTCCGTATAATTCATTGCATACCCAGTGATCGACTTTATTGTTCACCTTGTTACAGGTGACGTTTGCCGATACCAAAGTACACAACTCCTTATGTAGGGAACCGTAGTGACTTCAGATCCAAGGACTACTTATACCAATAGTCACATGAGAATGTTTATGACACTCATATAACTGTAGGATCGAAAAAAATTTAGATATCTCCACATTTGCATGATATTGTCCACTTTGGGCCTAGGCCCTCATGGCTTTGCTCTTGGGCTCTCCCCAAAAGGCCTCATGCCAATGGAGATATCTTTTCTCTTATAAACCTATGATCTTTTCCATGTGTTTTTAATGTGGGACTATGTTTGCAACCTTGCAACCCAACAATCTGTTATGCAACCGTAAGTGTACGATTTCATCGTCAGTAATAAAAATATCGAATCCACAGGGACTGTTGATTAAGCACTAGAGATGTCGCAAGGTAAGTTATCTAGACGGTCAAAAGCTGGCTTTGGCATTTGCAAACTAACAAGGGTGATTGAAAAGGGAAAGAGAAGGATGAGAGAAAGAGAAAGAACTAATCTTGGGTGGAATGAGATTCGGGAGATGGATTCTAGGATTTCGGTTTCATTGTAATACTAGGAGATACTACATAAATTGCTTAGTTTCTACCCTCTATGTCCATGCTCTTGTAGGAAGTTAGATTGTTCAATATCCCTAAGTATCGAATAGAGACGATCCCTGTGAAATCCTATAATAGTTAACCCCCTTGTCACGAGGGCACCTCGGTAGATCACTGGGATACACATCTAGTAAATAACAATAAGGACAAGGGTTACCTACCTCCTTATGGAGGAATTGTCTCTCCCTTCAAGAGAATGTCCTAGACATCCGTGAACGGGTTACTCTTGTCACTAAGGTCCCTCGTGTATATGATCTAGAGCACTCTCTTTACGAGAGCAGCAGCTCCTAAGGGATTGTTTCTCCTTTTAAGGGAACATCTTAGACGTCCGGAAAGGGTTACCCCTGTCACTAGGGTACCTTGGTCAATACTCTCTAAGGTATCCCCTTTTCGGGATCAACAATCCTCCACATCAAGCAATCAAAGTATAGAAACGTAAACATGTCACACACGCAACTCATCAAGCACGAACAAGGCATCAACAGGTCATTGAATAGAAACAAGGTGAATCTACATAGTTCTACATCTCCATCATATTACAAATACTTCCTAATCCTAGAACAAGATGTCTACTCCATTGTGGGGGAAGAATAACCCCAGAACAAACAGAAAAGCATACTTACAACTCTAGAAGAAAAGGAAGAAGAGATGCTTGATAATTTCGATGTCTTGGTGAGAAAAGCATACTTCCTTGCTCTAGAGATGGACGGATCGTCAAGGGACGGCAGTAGATGAAGCTCTAGGGTTTCCCCCGAAGGAGAAAACCCTTTCCCAAGGAGAGGGACGAAGTCCCCGAACCAAAGATGACCCAAAAATAGGTTTCTTGACCCTTTTATAAGCTAGGGTATGGGCGCCGCACTGCCCGTGGTCTTCGTCACACGACCGTGTGGAATCCACATGGCCTCACACGGCTTCCTCTCGGATTGAGTCACACGGCCGTGCAAAGTTGCACGACCATGGCCTTCTACTTCTCTGCCAAGGTCACACGGCTATGTGAAGTCACACGGTCGTGACTTTCCTCCCCTATGGAATGTTGGCACGGCCGTGTGCTGCTTGGCCACGGGTCGATTGGCACGACCATACCATTTGACACTGCCAAAGCCCTCTTCATCTCTGGATTGCAAGCACGGCCGTGCCATTTGGCACGGCCGGAACATGCTCATGGCCACACGGTCGTGTGGCCTTGGACGACCCAAGCTCCTGTGTGCACTTTTGCTCCATTTTCGCTCCAAATAACGTCTTGTTTATAAGAAAATAAGCAAAGAGCAGATCTCTGAACAAATATAATGAAAGTATGACATTATAAAGAAATAGAATGCAATAAACATAGAATATGCTATGAAATACAAGTAGATGTGTGTCCAAACATACATAAATGATCATAAGATCTACACACATCACACCCCCACACTTAAACATTTGCTTGTCCTCAAGCAAAATCCGCAATCTAGATTCATGTGGTTAGATAATGCATCATAATCTCTAGCAAGTCAATCTAATTCTATCAAATGATTTCATTGGTGAGCAAGATACAAAAGTAGTTTAAGTATGACCTAAGTAGTAGTCCTCCGTACTCAGTGCGAAAGTGGCCTAAATTTATCAAGTTTCAATCCCTAAGTCTAGTCAAGTCAAGTCATCATAAAATTGTGTTCCTTATGCTTCCGGCAATAGGCACTTACCTGCCACACGCAAGGTTCGTTCCCCTCAAAAGTGTTATGCATCGTCTACACAAGTCTCAAAGGAATATTCAGTATCAAGAGAAACATAGCATTCATTTCCCCAGTAACCTAACTCAGTCTCAAAGGGGTGAATTGCTAGTTTCCACTCACGACAACAAATTTTTTATCCCTTATTTTTTTTTGAATGTTGGCAAAGTACCAAACTTGAACAAACTTTCAAAAAAAAATTTATTTTTTATTTTTATTTTTTTGGGATTGATTTTTCCAAATGAGCTTACATGATCTGAGTTTATCCAGTAACCAAAATGTAGTTGAAAGGTCACCATAAAAGCACAAGTACTAGTCCAATTCTATGAATCATGACTATTTTAGAGTTATCAACCATAACAAATAGGCATAGTGTATAGAGATCCTAAAACAAGGCCAATACTTAAACTCTTATAGTAAAAACATTGCTCACTTCATACTATCAAAGATAGAAAAAGATATATCACTAAACATACTAGCACCATAAGTAACACATAAAATCTAGAATAAACATGCTAGTATTTTGCAATAAGGAACAAACAATCATGATGTGATGTAAGATGCAACTAGCAAAAATTTTATTATGCAAAAAGAAGAAAACAAAAATAAAAACCAAATGTATCTAATGCATCCCCCCAGACTTAAACTTTCCATTGTCCCAATGAAAACTAAAAATAAAGTGGAGGAGATTAAAAGTAAGAGAAGTTACCAAATGATGCGTGCCAAGTATCCATGTCATTAACTTCTTTATCATATAATTGCACTCCTCCTAATCTTTGAGTCCTATAAAAGAAGATAGACAACAAAAATTAAGTAGAGGATACATGTTTATTATAAAGAAAGAACTAAAGATATAAAAGAAAACAAAGAAAATGAACTTGGGTTGCCTCCCAAGAAGCGCTTGTTTAAGGTCATTAGCTCGACCACCTCATTAGATTTATCGAAATCTCGCTCTTGGAGGGGTAAGATATTTTAGAACCCTCTTACCAAGGGCTCTTATTATGGAGGAAGCTTTCATCAAAAAGTGAAAAATCACTCTCTTCATCTTCGTCTTCATGGAAATTCTTTCAGGAGGTCGAAGACGGTTCAGATCGAGCTTCCAATTATAGGCCCCATGAAAATCTGCACACCCAAACGAAAAATATACCTCTCCCAAGCATGGTATATTAGATGGAACTAGAACCTTATTAATATGAATTAAGTATGTATCAAAAATTGAATCACATCCAATAAAAAATCAATTATAGGTACATCTATGAAATTTTCTAAAAGATCACTAAGAATACTTAACTTGCATTATTGAGATGTACCTGAAAGTTCTAAACAATGGGATGTGACTTCTTCAAAATTAGGAATTGGTTCTGGTTCTAGCTCAGGTGGAAGTGGCTCTGAAAGTAGTGATTCTTAGGGATTTACTTTTGTTGCACAAGTCCCTACACATTGGTCCACAACATGTTCAATCCTTACAACTCTCATAATCTCAGAAGGTTGTGTGGATGAAGGAGGTGATTCTTGAGATATTGTTTCCACACCACAGCTCCCTACACTTCCTTCCAAATCATCATTATCAACACAAGCATCGAAAAATAAACCAACGTCTATATCTTCAAAAGGAGAATCAACTATAGGAGGATCATTGACTTCGTTTGCATTTTTACGTTGATCTACCTCAATACATTCATCATCTAAAAATTCAATGTCACTATAGCATCCTGTAAAATCTAGAGGAAGATCTGAAAACTTGTTATCCACTGCATTATTATCACAATCCTCATCTGAAAAGTCCTCATCTTCATATACATCTAGAAATCTACACTCAAGCATTTTTGTATCACAGAATTTTCCAAGATCTTTATCTTCATTGACCCTCACTAGCCTTTGTGGAAAGGGAACCTTTAGTGAAGGTCCTAGGAAAGGTACTTCCTTTTTTCCATATTCCTTTTGAGCTTGCGGAGGAGGTCCAATTTGCATATCTAGTGTAGGTGTGATCAATCGTTGAGGGAAAGGTACTTGTGGCCTTTGGAAACTTCCTGGAGTAATAGAGCTGAGTTTTGTGGTCTTCTATTGTTCTTCTCCTCAATTCTATACAAGTCATTTTTCAGAAGTTCTTCATGATTCTTGCCGCTCCTCAACTTAATATCATTACAATTTTCACTAGATCTTATTTGTATAGGAGGGGGATCTTCTTTGAACCATTTTGAAACTATGCTCTCAATCTTTGCCCCCAAATGTTTGAACTCCTCATTCTGTGACTTCCGAATTTTGACATTCTTGGGTGGTTGAATTGTATCTCGTTTGACAAGCTCTCTAGCATATATGGCTTGTACTTCTTGAGTTTCTGAGGGAGATTCCATCCAACTTTTGTTCGACCATCCATGGAGGTTCAATGTCACTTGATCAATTAATGTATAAGCTTCTTCTATACTCTTGTCCATGAATGAACCTCCAGCTAATGAATCTAACAAACACTTAACTGAAAAAGAAATTCCCCTATAGAATATGTATAGAATCAACCATTTCTCCAAGCCATGGTGAGGGCACTACCTTTATAGACTCTTGAATCTGTCCCATGTTTCAAATAAAGATTCTCCATTTGCTTGAACAAAATTTGTGATGCAACTCCTCATGTAGATTGTTCTGCTTGGAGGGAAAAAATGATTCAGAAATTGCTGCTCCAATTGTTCCCGACTTGTGATACTTTGAGGACGGAGAGAATATAACCAAGTCCTTTCTTTGTCCTTGATGCTGAAAGGAAATGCCATCAATCGAACTGCATCCGCTGGCACTCCTTCATAGTCCGCCATATCACAAAGCTCTAGAAATCTCTCAAGGTGCAGATAAGGACTTTCTGATACTTCTCCTCCAAATTTATGACCTTGTATCATGGAAATTAACTCTGGGTCTAGTTGGAAACTTTCTGCTTCAATATGAGGCTGCACAATTGGAGATAAAAATCTTGCAGAAATAGGTGCAGAGAAATCCCTAAAGGACCTGCTTGATATGTTAGTGCTCATGGTATCTAAGAAAAAAATTTATGAGAAGAATTTAAAATAAAAAATGAAAGACAAGAAATAAATTGCTATATGAAAAACAAAAAAACAAAAAAAATAAATGCAGAATTTAAAGACAAGAAAGAAAATGCAGATTCTTTTTTTTTTTAATTACGAAGATGGAAAAACAAAAACTATTCACAAGTCTAGACTAACTAAATTGCTAATCTACTAATATTAATGCGAACAGTCCCCGACAATGGTGCCAAAAACTTGTTACGCAATCGCAAGTGTACGGTTTCGTCGTCAGTAATAAAAATATTGAATCCACAGGGACTGTTGATTAAGCACTAGAGATGTCGCAAGGTAAGTTATCTAGACGATCGAAAGCCGGCTTTAGCGTTTGTAAACTAACGAGGGTGATTGAAAAGGGAAAGAGAAGGATGAGAGAAAGAGAAAGAACTAATCTTGGGTGGAATGAGCTTCGGGAGATGGATTCTAGGATTTCGATTTCATTGTAATACTAGGAGATACTACATAAATTGCTTAGTTTCTACCCTCTATGTCCATGCTCTTGTAGGAAGTTAGATTGTTCAATATCCCTAAGTATCGAATAAAGACGATCCCTGTGAAATCCTGTAACGATTAACCCCCCTGTCACGAGGGTGCCTCGGTAGATCACTGGGATACACATCTAGTAAATAACAATAAGGATAAGGGTTACCTACCTCCTAATGGAGGAATTGCCTCTCCCTTCAAGAGAATGTCCTAGACATCCGTGAACGAGTTACCCTTGTCACTAGGGACCCTCGGGTATACGATCTAGAGCACTCTCTTTACGAGAGCAGCAGTTCCTAAGGGATTGTTTCTCCTTTTAAGGGAACATCTTAGACGTCCGGAAAGGGTTACCCCTGTCACTAGGGTACCTTGGTCAATACGCTCTAAGGTATCCCTTTTCGGGATCAACAATCCTCCACATCAAGCAATCAAAGCATAGAAATGTAAACATGGCATACACGTAACTCATCAAGCATGAACAAGGCATCAACAGGTCATTGAATAGAAACAAGGCGAATCTACATAGTTCTACATCTCCATCATATTACAAATACTTTCTAATCCTAGAACAAGATGTCTACTCCATTGTGGGGGAAGAACAATCCGAGAACATAAAGAAAAGCATACTTATAACCCTAGAAGAAAAGGAAGAAGAGATGCTTGATGATTTCGATGTCTTGGTGATGCTTCCTTGCTCTGGAGATGGACGGATCGTCAAGGGACGGCAGTGGATGAAGCTCTAGGGTTTCCCCTAAAGGAGAAAACCCTTTCCCAAGGAGAGGGATGAAGTCCTCGAACCAAAGATGATCCAAAAATAGGTTTCTTGACCCTTTTATAAGCTAGGGTATAGGCGTCGTACGGCCCGTGGTCTTCATCACACAACCGTGTGGAATCTACACGGCCTCACATGGCTTCCTCTCAGATTGAGTCACACGGCCGTGCAAAGTTGCATGACCATGGCCTTCTACTTCTCTGCCAATGTCACACGGTCGTGTGAAGTCACACGGCCGTGACCTTCCTCCCCTCTGGAATGTTGGCACGGTCGTGCCATTTGGCACGATCATGTGCTGCTTGGCCACGGGTTGATTGGCACGGTCGTGCCATTCGGCACGGCTAAAGCCCTCTTCATCTCTGGATTGCAAGCACGGTCGTGCCATTTGGCACGACCGAAACATGCTCATAGCCACACGATCGTGTGGCCTTGCACGACTCAAGCTCTTGTGTGTACTTTTGCTCCATTTTCGCTCCAAATAATGTCCTGTCAACAAGAAAACAAGCAAAGAGCAAATCTCCGAACAAATATAATGAAAGTATGACATTATAAAGAAATAGGGTGCAATAAACATAGAATATACTATGAAATACAAGTAGATGTGCGTCCAAACATGCATAAATGATCATAAGATCTACGTACATCACAATCCCCCCTCAAACAAAGGACCACAGGCTTCCCATGTCCGATCCTCAACCCATCAGGTCTTCCTGTCCCTCGGTCCACCCGACCTACTAGGACTTCCTTGCCTAGCCACAACTAGGACTTCCTGCCTGGTGTCTGGTCCTCTTGATCTGAACATAGGAGCCCCCACTTTCTTTCTTCGAGATTAATATTGTACCCACATGGTTCAATCAGACCATAGATCTTGTGCACAATCGGCGGTTAAACCTTCTGGCAGTCCAGGCTCTGATACCAATTGTTGGATCGAAAGGAATTTAGATATCTCCACATTTGCATGATATTGTCCACTTTGGGCCTAGGCCCTCATGGCTTTGCTCTTGGGCTCTCCCCAAAAGGCCTCATGCCAATGGAGATATCTTTTCTCTTATAAACCTATGATCTTTTCCATATATTTTCAATGTGGGACTATGTTTGCAACCTTGCAACCCAACAATAATGATCCATGAAATATTCTCATGGCGGGTCATTTAATATATATTCTCTAATATATACCCATGTGTCAACCTGATATCTCATATCCATGACTTGTGAGATTAAGTCATCCGTTGACCTACATGCTAGTCTCAACGCATTAATATTGTCCTTGTATATTAATGCTTGACTAGGAATAGTTAAGAGTAGTGTTCTATATATATCTACATATCTCGCTATCAATTCAACTAATTGATATGTTGTAAATAAGAACCTACTCCCCAAGGACATTATTATATTTATTCAATTGGCACTGAACTGAAATAAATATAATAATCAACTTTGCCTTTTATTTATAATGAAATGTGATACAATAATGTGCCCTTTACAATCATCTCATAATTGACACTAGGGCTAATACTAACAATCCCCCACTAGCACTAGTGCCAATCACTAAGGTATCGAATACCCATGGACCTAGTGTGACCATCATACTTTCTCTGTGCCAAATCCTTGGTCAAAGGATCCGCAATGTTAGCATCAGTCGGTACTCTACATATCTTCACATCTCCTCTATCGATAATCTCTCGAATGAGATGGAATCGCCGTAGTATGTGTTTGGATCTCTGATGAGAGCGAGGTTCCTTAGCTTGTGCAATAGCCCCATTGTTATCACAATAGAGGTCTATTGGACTCGCTATACTAGGATCAACATCAAGCTCTATAATGAACTTCCTGATCCAAACAGTCTCCTTTGCTGCAGCTGAAGCAGCAATATACTCGACCTTTATTGTAGAATCAGCGACTGTGTCCTGCTTCGAACTCTTCCAGCTTACAACACCACCATTTAAGCAAAACACATACCCTGACTGTGATCTGTAATCATCCTTATCTGTTTGGAAGCTAGCATCGGTGTAACCCTTTACAACAAGCTCTTCATCGCCTCCAAAGATCAAGAAATAATCTTGAGTCCTTCTCAAGTACTTAAGAATATTCTTGACTGCTGTCAAGTGACCTTCACCTAGATCTGACTGGTATCTGCTCATCATGCTTAAAGAATATGAGACATCTGGGCGAGTACAAAGCATGGCGTACATGATAGACCCTATAGCTGATGCATAAGAAATCTGATCCATGCGGTCCCTTTCTACCTTAGAAGAGGGACATTGAGTCTTCGAATGACTCACACCATGTGACATAGGCAAGAATCCCTTCTTGGAATTCTCCATGGAAAAACGTTTAAGCACCTTGTCAATGTATGTACTCTGGCTTAGGCCAAGTAATCTTTTAGATCTATCTCTATAGATCTTAAGGCCTAAAACATAGGCTGCTTCACCTAAGTCTTTCATTGAAAAATAATTCCCAAACCAAGTCTTCACTGACTGAAGAGTAGGGATATCATTTCCAATGAGAAGTATGTCATCCACATACAATATGAGAAAGATGAATGTGCTCCCACTAACCTTCTTATAGACACAAGGTTCATCTTCATTCTTGATGAAACCAAACGTTTTGATCGCATCATCGAATCGAAGATTCCAACTTCTAGAAGCTTGCTTTAATCCATAAATGGATCTTTGCAACTTACAAACCTTTCCAGCGTGCTTTGGATCTACAAACCCCTCAGGTTGTGTCATGTACACATCCTCGACTAGATTTCCGTTAAGAAATGTGGTTTTGACATCCATCTGCCAGATCTCATAATCATAGTAAGCTGCAATAGCAAGTAAAATCTGAATGGACTTAAGCATTGCAACTGGTGAAAAAGTTTCATCATAGTCTATACCATGAATTTACTTGAAACCTTTAACTACCAATCTACCTTTATAGGTATGCTTATGCCCATCCATGTCAATCTTCACTTTGAAGACCCACTTACACTCAATGGGTTTGATCCCTTCAGGTGGATCAATCAAAGTCCATACTTAGTTAGTGTACATGGATTCCATTTCGGATCTCATGGCCTCTAGCCATTTCTCAGAATCTAGGCCCTGTACAGCTTCCAAATTGTTGGGTTTTTCGGGCCGCGAAAACCGCTTTTTCGTGTCGCGGAAACCCTAAAAGCCCCGTCACCGGATCCGTGCGAAGTAAAATAAAACAAAAATTCGAGTACGAGTTTACTAAAACCTAGATCTACACTAGGAGAAGAGCCTTTTACCCTTGATGCGTTGCCCTTCGCAATCCCGCTCGTCCAAAGGTGTCGAATATCAAGATTGTCAAAGTAGACAATCCTCTACACGTATTCACACGAACAAATAGGTGGAGAAACCTAACACAAAGGTGTGCTAGCACCTTGGTAAGGTTCGACCAAAAGAGGAGAGGGAGAAAGGTTGAGAGCTTGAGGAAGAAGATGATGTGAATGAGAATGAATGCCTTGAATTGCATTCACTTGCAATTCAAAAGTGGTCGGCCACCATTTGGAGTTGTAACCTCCATTCCCATTTAATGTGGTCATTAAAGAGAAGGAGATTTGTAACCTCCATGAGGTGGCACACACATGTTCCAAACATGATGATATGTAACACCATTATTGGCCACTTAATGCCAACTCACAAATGATGTGGCATAAAGTCAAGTTAAACTTGACTTTTCCTCTTCCTCTCAAGTCAAGTCAAACTTGACATTATAACTCCCATGGTTGATCTAATCCAACCATTTGATTCAAGTCAATTTAACATAATGAATCTAATTCATTTAATTAAATTGATTCAATGAGTCATAATCTAAATTAGACTCATTGAACATATGAATCAACTTGAGTCTAACTCAATTAGTTCAATTAGGATTGCTCTTAATCCAATTTGATTCATTACATGAATCTAATCCTCTTGGTTCATCATATGAACCTAATCTCCATCTAATTGTCTTTTGTGTGTGACCCTATAGGTTCTTATAACATTGGCAATGCTCCTAAACCCATTTAGAAGCAAAAGTAATGAGCGGTATCTAGCAACACATCATTACTACCCAAGTTATAAGAATGTTGAGATCCAACATCACCTTGTGACTACTAATTGTGACTCCTCACAATATATGACATTGTCCTTCTATCCTAGACATTTAGATTAATTAATATGAGGCATAGACTGTGTCATCCTCTAATCAATCTAAATCTTGAACTCCAAGTAGACTCACTCAATCAAATGAGCTCAATATCTCATATTGACTCATTTGGGCATGACCATGCACTTCATGGTCTCACTCTATCAAGAATATCAATGTCTCTCCCGTCATATAGGAGGGATAGATCCCATCTACATCACTCACATCCCTCTGCATAATTCGTTAAATACCCAGTAATCGCCTTTATAGTCCACCCAGTTACGGGTGACGTTTGACGAAACCAAAGTACATACTCCTAATGTAGGGAACCATGGTGACTTCAGGTCTAAGGACTAGTAGTCATACTAATAGCCACATGAGAAAGTATATGATACTCATATAACGATCCAAGATACTTTCTCATGGCGGGTCATTCAGTATACATTCTCCAATGCATACCCATGTGTCAACTTGATATCTCTATATCCATGACTTGTGAGATCAAGTCATCGAGTTGACCTACATGCTAGTCTTATTACATTAACATTGTCCCTGAATGTTAATACTCGACTAGGAATGATTAAGAGTAGTGTTCCCTATATCATCTCACTATCGATTCAACCAATCGATTGATATAGGTAAGAACCTTCTACTCAAGGACGCTATTATACTTAGTTTATTTGGCACCAATACAAGTAAGTATAATAACAAAAAATAAATGCCTTTATTTATATAAGAATATGATACAACAAGTCCATAATACAATCATCAAATGATTGGCTCTAGAGCTCTAACTAACAATCTCCCACTAGCACTAGTGCCAATCAGTGTAGGCTCTAAGCCCCAATGACCTTGTGTGACCATCATGCTTCCTTTGTGCCGAAGCCTTGGTCAAGGGATCTGCGATGTTAGCCTCTGTAGGTACTCTGCAAATCTTCACATCTCCTCTCTCGATAATCTCTCGAATGAGATGGAAGCGTCGTAGTATGTGTTTGGTCCGCTGGTGTGAGCGAGGTTCCTTAGCCTGTGCTATAGCTCCATTGTTGTCACAATAGAGCTCAATAGGGTCAGCGATACTAGGAACCCCCCAAGTTCAGTGATGAACTTGCGGATCCAAACTGCCTCCTTTGCTTCCTCTGATGCAGCAATGTACTCGGCCTCTATCGTAGAATCAGCGACTATGTCCTGCATCGAACTCTTCTAGCTCACAGCACCACCATTAATGCAAAACACAAACCCTGACTGTGATCGATAATCATCCTGATCGGTTTGGAAGCTGGCATCACTGTAACCCTTTACAGCTAGCTCGTCATCGCCTCTATATATCAAGAAATATTCTTTAGTCCTTCTTAAGTACTTAAGAATATTCTTGACCGCTATCCAGTGACTTTCACCTGGATCTGACTAGTATCTGCTCGTCATGCTCAAAGCATACGAGACATCAGGTCGAGTACATAGCATGACGTACATGATAGATCCTATGGCTAAGGCATAAGGGATCTGATCCTTGCGGTCTCTCTCCTCTCTAGAAGAGGGACCTTGAGTCTTCGAAAGACTCACGCCATGTGATATCGGCAGAAATCCCTTCTTGGAGTTTTGCATGGCAAACCGAAGGAGTACCTTGTCAATATATGTACTCTGACTTAGGCTAAGCAATCTCTTAGATCTATCTCTATAGATCTATATGCCTAGAATGTGAGATGTTTCACCTAAGTCCTTCATTGAGAAGCAACTCCCTAGCCAGGTCTTGACAGACTGAAGCAAAGGGATGTCCTTCCCAATGAGTAGTATGTCATCGACATACAATATGAGGAAGACAACTATGTCCCCTACAACCTTCTTGAAGACACAAGGTTCATCTTCATTCTTGATGAAATCAAACTGTTTGATCGCATCATCGAATCAAAGATTCCAGCTCCGAGAAGCTTGCTTTAGTCCATAAATGGACCTATGCAGCTTGCATACTCTACTAGTATGTTGTGGATCTACAAAACCCTCAGGTTGTGTCATGTACACATCCTCGAGTAGGTTTCCATTCAGAAACGCGGTTTTGACATCCATCTGCTATATCTCATAGTCATGGTATGCTGCAATAGCAAGCATGATCCGAATGGACTTAAACATCGCTACTGGAGAAAAGGTTTCATCATAGTCAATACCATGAATCTACTTGAAACCTTTAGCTACCAAGCGACCCTTATAGATAAGTCCATCCATGTCAATCTTTCTCTTAAAGACCCACTTACACCCAATAAGTTTTACCCCTTCAGGTGGATCAACCAAAGTTCATACTTGGTTAGTGTACATGGATTCCATCTCGGATCTCATGGCTTCTAGCCATTTCTCGGAATCTGGTCTCATCACAGCTTCCTGATATGAGGTGGGCTCATCCTCTATGAGCACAACGTCATCATGGTCAGACAAGAGAAACGTGTATCTCTCAGGCTGACGACGTACCCTATCAAACCTGCGAAGAGGTATGTCTACTTGAACTGGTTGTTGTTCCTCAACTCTTTGTGGAACAACATCATCCACAACACTTTGTGGTTCCAGTTCAATTTCCATCGAGACTTTAGTGCTATGGTCCGCATCTTGAACTTCTTCAAGATCGAACGTACTCCCACTAGTCTTTCTAGAAACAAAGTCCCTTTCTAGAAAGACCCCAGTCTTTGCCACAACTACCTTATGATGATTGGGAATGTAGAAGTAATATCTCTTAGTTTCCTTGGAATATCCAATAAAGTAGCACTTGTCGGATTTAGGTCTTAATTTGTCTGAGACTTAATGTCTAACGTAAGCCTCACAACCCCAAATCCTCATAAAAGACACCTGGGCATCTCTCCTAGTCCATATCCTATATGGTGTCTTTATTACGGCCTTGGATGGAACTCGGTTGAGTATAAAAGCTGTCGTGTCTAGAGCATAGCCCCAAAGAAATGTAGGAAGATCTGTGTGACTCATCATAGACCGTACCATATCTAATAGAGTACGGTTCCTCCTTTCGGATACACCATTCCACTGTGGTGTTCCAGGAGGAGTGAGTTGGGATAGAATCCCACACTCAGCTAGATAGTCACGAAACTCATGGCTAAGGTATTCTCCACCTCGATCTGATCGAAGTATCTTAATACTCTTGCCAAGCTGGTTTTGTACTTCATTCTTGAATTCTTTGAACTTTTCAAAGGATTCAGACTTATGTGTCATCAAGTACACATAACCATATCTACTGAAGTCATCAGTAAATGTGATGAAGTACCTATAACTGCCTCTAGCAGCGATATTGAAAGGGCCACATACATCACTATGTATAAGTCCTAACAAATCAGTCGCTCTTTCGCTGTGCCCACTAAAGGGAGTCTTAGTCATCTTGCCTAGTAGGCATGACTCGCACGTCTCATAAGATTCAAAATCAAATGAGTCCAGCAAACCATCCTTATGGAGCTGGGATAAGCGCTTGTCATTTATATGACCTAAGCGACAGTGCCAGAGATAGGTTTGGTTCATGTCATTTAACTTGAACCTCTTGGTATTTATGTTATAGATAGGGCTTTCAAGGTCTAGAATATAGAGTCCGTTCATCAGAGGTGCACTACAATAGAACATATCTTTTAAATAAACAGAACAACATTTGTCCTTTATTATAAAAGAGAAACCTTTCTTGTCCAAACAAGAAACTGAAATTATGTTTTTAGTTAAAGCAGGCACATAACAACAATCATCCAACTCTAGTACAAGCCCAGAGGGCAAAGATAGAAAATAAGTCCCTACAGCAATAGCAGCAACCCGTGCTCCATTGCCTACGCGTAGGTCCACCTCGCCCTTTGCCAATGCCCTGCTATTTCTCAGCGCCTGCACATTATTACAAATGTGAGAAGCACATCCGGTATCTAATACCCATGATGAAGAAATAGATAGATTGACTTCTATAACATATATACCTGAAGTGGAAGTCTCACTTCGCTTCTTCTTAAGATCTTCTAGGTACACCTTGCAGTTCCTCTTCTAATGCCCGGTCTGACCGCAGTGGAAGCAGGTAGCATCCTTGGCGACCCCTCCTTTAGGCTTCAGTGTCTTGCCTTTGCCCTTGGATTGGGACTTTCCCTTGCCTTTGGGCTTGCCCTTGCCCTTATGTTTCTGAACCATCAGAACAGAGTTGGGCTTAACCTTCTTAAGGTTGAGCTCAGTAGTTCTTAACATACTAAGCAGCTCGGGCAGTGGCTTGTCAATTTCGTTCATGTTGTAGTTTAGAATGAATTGACTATAGCTATCCGGCAAGGATTGCAAGATCAGGTCAGTGGCCAGCTCTTGGCCAAGCGGGATCCCCAACCTCTGTAGGTTTTCTATGTACCCAATCATTTTGAGTACATATGGGCCTACGGGAGCCCCATCTGACATCTTGCACTGAAATAGTGCCCTTGAGATCTCAAATCTCTCATGCCTCGCTTGTCCTTGATACAGTTGACGAATATGTTCAACCATATCGTAAGCACCCATCAACTCGTGTTGCTTCTGAAGCTCAGAGTTCATGGTCGCAAGCATTAGACAGGACACATCTAATGCGTCATCTTGATGCTTCTTGTAAGCATCTTTGTCTGCTCGCGTGGCATTGGCAGGAGGAGCCTCCGAAATGGGCTGCTCCAGAACGTACAATTTACATTCTTCTGTACCAGTCCAGGAAATTTGCTCCGTTGAGCTTGTCCTTCTCAAGGACAGAACGCAGGGAGAAAGAGTTTGTATTCGACGTCATGGTAATCTACAACAGAAATTAAAGCAGAAAGTATATATCATATTCTTTTAATCATTTAATTAGGCCCTTAACTAAATGATGCTCCCACTGAATTCTATAACTCATGTGGGACAAGATCCACATCATACTAACCCTTGAGTTAGCTTTGGCTAAAACGCCCAAGACTTAGTATGATCGGTAGGTAACGATTTAGCAATTACATCTCTATACAACTCTTGTTTATAGGATCATTATCCGCAGTTATATTAAAACTTGAGTTAGCTTTGAATAATATGCCCAAGAATTAATATAAATGTGATTTATGTCCTATCTTTCCAACCGTTGGAAGAATGCCTACAGTTAAACTCGATTTAACTAGTTGTACTCAATCAAATTGAGTCTATACTCACCCATGTGTTGATAGGTGGGACTAAAATTGTCCCTCCGTACCCTACCAAGATAATATGTGTTGCTCTGCTTTGGCAGATTCAACAACACATATGATCGAGGTAGTGATAGGTATCACGGCACGGTAGGCATTTGAGTTGACGCGATTGAGATCTAATATAATCGAGAGGGTGCATCTTGTACACGATTTAGATCTAATCTAATCGTTTAGGCACTAATTAATTACTAATTATGCATCACATACACTCAAGCAATTAATTAAATTATTTGTGATTAGTCATGGCCCTACTACGATCTTTTCAAGCCAATGAGAAGATCGGATGGTCAACCTAAGGTCAACAGCTTCTCAAGCTCCTCCCTTTGACCACCTTGTGTTGCTCGCGCCCTCCTCGTAACTCCGTCTCAAGTGGACCTTCCACCGCTCTAATTTTGTACATTACAATTTTTGAAACTTGAGTTACATTTGAGTCTAAACTAATTTACAACAAGAATATAAAATAGAGAAAAGCACGACACGTAGGTCACGAATCAAATATACAACACGCACATCACATGACGGCACGCAGGCCGTATTATGAATTACAACACATTTCGAATCAGATTGGGTCTTTTTGGGCCATGACCATCACAAATTATACATAATTCTAAATTATGTAATTTTCATAATTTTTTGTAATTTTAATACTATTTTTTACAATTATTATAAGCAAAAATTCTCGGCGGTCTCGATTAGCAATTTTCGGGTGCAATCGCAGAACGAATCCCCTTGCGGGGCCAGGGGCAGCGCCCCTACCCGCGATCTAACCATCGCGAGTGTTCCTTAGTGATCCTACAACGCCTTAACCCGCTGTCCCAAAAAGATTTGGGATGAAACCTTGCCGTTTCGAAAAAACCTTCTCGGTAGTCGAAGCCTACAAGTGTCGAAACACTTGTGATTCGCTTCTACGAGAAAAATACTCATAAAAACCATAAAAAACCTAAATTTACAGAAAATTATAGAACTTACATTTTTCATAAAAATGCAAACTAAACTCGTACAAGACTTCGCACGTGGCTCTGATACCACTGTTAGGTTTTTCAGGCCGCGAAAACCGCTTTTTCGCATCGCGAAAACCCCGATAGCCCCGTCACCGGATCCGTACGAAGTAAAATTAAACAAAAATTCCAGTACGAGTTTACTAAAACCTAGATCTACACTAGGAGAAGAGCCTTTTACCCTTGATGCGTTGCCCTTCGCAATCCCGCTCGTCCAAAAGTGTCGGATCTCAAGATTATCAAAGTAGACAATCCTCTACACGTATCCACACGAACAAATAGGTGGAGAAACCTAACACAAAGGTGTGCTAGCACCCTGGTAAGGTTCGGCCAAAAGAGGAGAGGGAGAAAGGTTGAGAGCTTGAGGAAGAAGATGATGTGAATGAGAATGAATGCCTTAAATTGCATTCACTTGCAAATCAAAAGTGGCCAGCCACCATTTGGAGTTGTAACCTCCATTCCCATTTAATGTGGCCATTAAAGAGAAGGAGATTTGTAACCTCCATGAGGTGGCACACACATGTTCTAAACATGATGATGTGTAACACCATTATTGGTCACTTAATGCCAACTCACAAATGATATAGCATAAAGTCAAGTCAAACTTGACTTTTCCTCTTCCACTCAAGTCAAGTCAAACTTGACATTATAACTCTCATGGTTGATCTGATCCAACCATTTGATTCAAGCCAATTTAATATAATGAATCTAATTCATTTAATTAAATTGATTCAATGAGTCATAATCTAAATTAGACTCATTGAACACATGAATCAACTTGAGTCCAACTCAATTAGTTCAATTAGGATTACTCTTAATCTAATTTGATTCATCACATGAATCTAATCCTCTTGGTTCATCATATAAACCTAATCTCCATCTAATTGTCCTTTGTGTGTGACCCTATAAGTTCTTATAACGTTGGCAATGCTCCTAAACCCTTTTAGAAGCATAAATAATGAGCGGTATTTAGCAACACATTATTACTACCCAAGTTATAAGAATGTTGAGATCCAACATCACCTTGTGACTACTAATTGTGACTCCTCACAATATATGACATTGTCCTTCTATCTTAGACATCTAGATTGATCAATATGAGGCATAGACCGTGACATCCTCTAATCAATCTAAATCTTGAACTCCAAGTAGACTCACTTAATCAAATGAGCTCAATATCTCATATTGACTCATTTGGGCATGACCATGCACTTCGTGGTCTCACTCTATCAAGAATATCGATGTCTCTCCCGTCATATAGGAGGGATAGATCCCATCTACATCACTCATATCCCTCTGCATAATTCGTTACATACCCAGTAATCGCCTTTATAGTCCACCCAGTTACGGGTGACGTTTGACGAAACCAAAGTACATAACTCCTAATGTAGGGAACCATAATGACTTCAGGTCTAAGGACTAGTAGTCATACTAATAGCCACATGAGAAAGTATATGACACTCATATAACGATCCATGATACTTTCTCATGGCGGGTTATTCAGTATACATTCTCCAATTTATATCCATGTGTCAACTTGATATCTCTATATCCATGACTTGTGAGATCAAGTCATCGAGTTGACCTACATGCTAGTCTTATTGCATTAACATTGTCCCTGAATGTTAATACTCGACTAGGAATGATTAAGAGTAGTGTTCCCTATATCATCTCACTATCGATTCAACCAATCGATTGATATAGGTAAGAACCTTCTACTCAAGGACGCTATTATACTTAGTTTATTTAGTACCAATACAAGTATAATAACCAAAAACAAATACCTTTATTTATATAAGAATATGATACAAGTCCATAATACAATCATCAAATGATAAGCTCTAGGGCTCTAACTAACACAAATAAGATGTAGGCTCATCAAGACTAATAAGCTCTATATCACCGTGGTCAGACAAGAGAAATGAATATCTCTCAGGTTGACGACGGGTCCTATCAGATCTGCGTAGAGCATGTGCTACTTGAACAGGTTGTTGTTCCATAACTTCTTGTGGTGCCTGTTCAATGTCTATCAAGGCGTCGGTGCTAGTTTGTGAGTCTTGAATTTCTTCAAGATCGACTTCACTCCCACTAGTCTTTATAGAAATAAATTCACTTTCTAGAAAGACACCAGTTCTGGCAACAAACACCTTACCTTCTGTGGGATTATAGAAATAATATCCCTTTGTTTCCTTGGGATATCCTACAAAATAACACTTGTCTGATTTGGGTCCAAGTTTGTCTGAGACTTGTCGTCGAACGTAAGCCTCACAACCCCAAATCTTCATAAAAGACATCTTGGAACTCTTCCCTGTCCATATTGTATATGGTGTATTATGACGACCTTGAATGGAACTCGGTTAAGTGTGAAAGCGGTCGTCTCTAGAGCATGTCCCCATAAGGAAGTAGGAAGATCTGTATGGCTCATCATCGATCGTATCATATCTAATAAAGTACAATTTCTCCTTTCTGATATACCATTCCATTGTGGTGTTCCAGGTGGAGTGAGTTGAGATATGATCTCACACTCAATGAGATTGTCATGAAACTCTTGGCTAAGGTATTCCCCACCTCGATCTGATCGAAGCATCTTAATACTCTTACCAAGTTGGTTTTTTACTTTATTCTTGAATTCTTTGAACTTTTCAAAGGATTCTGACTTATGTCTTATCAGATACACATAGTCGTATCTACTGAAATCGTCAGTGAAGGTAATGAAGTAATAATAGCCTCCTCTAACTGTTATTCTGAAAGGGCCACATACATCTGTATGTATGAGTCCTAACAGATCATTAGCCCTTTCGTTGTGTCCACTAAATGGAGTCTTTGTCATCTTGCCTTAAAGACAAGATTTGCATGTCTCATATGATTCAAAATCAAATGAGTCCAAAAGTCCATCCTTATGGAGTTGGGATATGCGACTCTCATTTATGTGACCTAGGCGACAATGCTAGAGATATGTTTGGTTCAAATCATTAGATTTGAACCGTTTGGTATTTATGTTATAGATTGGGTTTTCAAAGTCTAGAACATAGAGCTCATTCATAAGAGGTGCACTACAATAAAACATATCATTGAAATAAATGGAATAACATTTGTCCTTTATTACAAATGAAAAGTCTTTCTTGTCCAAACAAGAAACAGAGATAATGTTCTTTGTCAAAGTGAGCATATAACAGCACTCGTCTAGTTCTAAAAAAACCCAGTGGGCAAAGATAAAGAATATGTTCCTACAGCAACAGCAACAACTCTTGCACCATTGCCTACTCGTAGGTCCACTTCACCCTTTGTCAATCTCTACTATTTCTCAGCCCCTGCACATTAGTACAAATGTGAGATGCATATCCGGTATCTAATACCCATGAAGAAGAAATAGATAGATTGACTTCTATAACATATATACCTGAGGCAGAAGTTTCACTTCTCTTCCGTTTCAGTTCCTCTAGGTAAACTTTGCAGTTCCTCTTCCAGTGTCCGCTCTCACCACAGTGGAAGCAGGTTCCTTCCTTAGCAACCTCACCTTTAGGTTTCAGTGCATGAGCCTTACCCTTGCCTTTGGCTTGGGTCTTACCCTTACTTTTAGGCTTCCACTTGCCTTTGCCTTTAGACGCCATTAGAATGGAACTAGGCTTTGCCTTCTTAAGGTTTAGTTCAGCAGTTCTTAACATGCTCAACATCTCAGGCAATGGTTTATCAATTTCATTTATGTTGTAGTTCATGACAAATTGACAATAGCTATCGGGCAAAGACTGCAAGATAAGATCAGTGGTCAATTCTTGGCCTAGTGGAAATCCCAACCGCTGTAGGTTTTCTACATACCCAATCATTTTGAGTACATATGATCCTACGGGACCTCCTTTTTGCATTCTGCATTGAAACATCGCTTTAGAGATCTCAAATCTCTCATGCCTTTCTTATCCTTGATATAGTTGTCTAAGGTGTTCAACCATATCATAAGCATCCATGTTCTCATGTTGCTTCTGAAGCTCAGAGTTCATGGTGGCGAGCATAAGGCATGACACATCTAATGCATCATCTTGATGCTTCTTGTAAGCATCCATATTAGCTCTAGTAGCAGTAGCAGGGGGTGCCTCAGGAATGGGTTGCTCTAGGACGTACAGTTTTCATTCTTGCTTGAGAATTACTCTCAAGTTTCTGTACCAGTCCAGGAAGTTAGCTCCATTGAGTTTATCCTTATCAAGGACAGATTACAGAGAGAGAGTGTTCGACGTGTTTGACGACATGGTTATCTACAACAACATAATGCAGAACTTAGTATCATATATCAATCATTTAATTAGGCCTTTAATTAAATGATGCTCCCACTGAATTGTAAAGCTTGGTAGGAGCGAATCATGGTTGTGGTTTTACCCACACTACTAGCTCCAAATCCAATCGTAATGACATTCATGTGGGATAAGATCCTTATTATACTCATCTTGAGTTAGCTTTGGCTAATCGCCCAAGACTCGTATAATGTAGGTAGGCATCATATACCAATTGCATCAAATGCAACTCTTGTATAGCGAGATGAACAAGACTATTTATTCGTTTTGCCCATCTTATGAAATTCATATTATAACTCATCTTGAGTTAGCTTTGGCTAATTGCCCAAGATTAGTACAATTTGAATTCCATCTTATGGGATGTGCCTTTAAATTCTCAATCTAAGTGAGACAACTTAAGTTGTACCCAAAGTTTAATATTCGGACATCACAATTGTCCAGTCACACTCTAGCAAGATAAATTGAGTTACTTTGCTTTGGCAAAACCTGACTACAATTAATCGAGCCAGAAGTGAGTATTAAACTTTTGGTAGGCATATATTAAAAAAACCTAATCTTTTAAACTAAACATGTATCAAATACATCACATAGCACACATCACACATTTATGCATAAATCAAAACGTGACACGGTTATCGCCCCCATAAACTACGATCTTCTCAAGCCAATGAGAAGAGTGATGAGTCCACCTAGGTCAAAGCAGTTTCTCCAAGCGCTCCCTTTATCGCCGTGTGTTGTTGTTCTTCCTTCCTTTTCACCCATCGTCTAGTAGACTGATTTCTTTGTAATTTGTACATTACAGCAACTAAAGAAACTCGAGTTACATTCGAGTGTAGTCTAAATTACAATAGGAATAAAAGGGATGAAAGTACGACACGCAGGCCGTATTATGAATTACAACAACACACACAACCACATAGGGGATCGAGGGTCATAACTGTTGGTGCAATATCCTTTAGGTCAAGGTTGACTGAGTTGACCAAGCTTGGGTCTTGGTCATAGTTTCGATGTTTGACAATACATGTAGACACATGGACAATGCAGGTGCAGTTGTTCATGTGGGGAGATTCTGATCAGGGATACCTGACTAGGAAGTCCTAACTGGTATGTTAGGCAGCAGAAGTGAAAGTCCTGGTGAGTGAAGCCAGGCAGAAGGAAAGCCCTAGTGAGTGAAGCTAGGCAGATTGGAAATCCTGGTGAGTGAAGCCAGGTGAAAGTCCTAGTGAGTGAAGCTAGGCAGATTGGAAATCCTGGTGAGTGAAGCCAGGTGAAAGTCCTAGTGAGTGAAGCTAGGCAGAAGGAAATCCTGGTGAGTGAAGCCAGGTGAAAGTCCTGGTGAGTGAAGTCAGGCAAGGGAAAATCCAGATGGATCAAGGATGATCAGACATCTGGTGGAAGTCCAAGTAGGACAAGAGAGTGACCGGATACTTGGCACGACGAGTAAAGTCCAAGTGGGTAAAGGGATTGACCAGACACTTGGTGGGAAGTCCTAGCAGGTCAAAGGAGTGACCAGATGCTAGGCATGATGTATCAACAGGTCAAGGTTGACCGGATGTTGGTTTGAGAGACTTGGGACTTGGTTTTGGGCAAAAACCAAGTGCTGGATCGATCAGTGGATCGATCCAGGAGCTGGATCGATTAGTGGATCGATCCAGGCCTTTCCTAGCGAACAGAGAGCCTCTGGATCGATTCGTGGATTGATCCAGATGTCCAAATCGATCAGTGGATCGATTGGGACGCGACTGCTTTGCGCGATAAGCGCTGGATCGATCCGTGGATCAATCCAGACGTTTTTCCAGAGCACAGAGGCGCTCTGGATCGATCCGTGGATCGATCCAAAGCCTCCCCGATCGATTGGGAATATTCGAATCGATCGGGATCCGACCGTTGCGTCGTATTTGAGCTGCAGGCGTGCGTTGGCTGCAGCAACTCTTCACCGATTCACTCCAGATCTCTCGCCAGCTCCTCCACAGCACTCTCAAAGCTCGTGATCGCCAGTTCTTGAAGGTTCTTGGAAGCTCTCCGAGTCAAGAGGCGGATCAAAGGCAAGAAGAGAAGCTAGGGTTAGGATTTTCTGCATTCATTGTAAGCTTTGTGCTTGTATTTTGTTTCCCTTTCCTTCTTCTTGTACCGAGAGTCTTATAGGGCTTCTCCGCCCTCGGTAGTTACCGAAAAGGAGTGTTTCATAGTGGAGGGTGTGTGCGTGGTGTGGATCCTTGGATTAGTCACCTCCTCTGGAGGTGGATACCAAGTAAAATCCTAGTGTTAGCGTGGTTGTATTTGTTTCTGTATTTTCCGCTGCATATTCTTGAAGAAACAAGCAACGCCAAGCACCGAGCGAACGCGACGAGCTATTCACCCCCCCCCCCCTCTAGCTACTTTTGGTCCTAACAAGTGATATCAGAGCAAGGTTGCTCTTCACCGGAATCACCGCCGGAAGGGGCAAACATATCAAGAAAAGCTAGAGGGTGAAGAAGTTGGAGCAAATTCTTCAAGTTCAAGACTTTATCAAGCTCAACTTCAAGATGCAATTCCAAGATGGGCTTGGATTTGACACAAGGGTGGCTCCACCATACACTTCTACGAGTTTCGATTCTTGGAAATCAAGAATCGAAAATTTTCTTATGATGGAGATAGAGCAATGGTTTGCTCTAATGGAAGGCTTCAAGGCTCCAAGAAATTCAAAGGGCAAAGTTCTAAAGAAAAACAAATGGAGCCCGGAGTAAGTCCAAAGGTGCGAGGCAAATGACAAAGTGACCAAGCTCTTGGTAAATTTATTGCCAAGCACCATCCTTTGCAAAATTGGAGAATTTGAAGATGCAAAGGAATTATGGAGCAAATTGGCCAAGCTTCATGAAGAGATCCCCTCCACTGTACAAGAGCAAGAAGTATCCAGAGAGGGTGACTCTTTGGAGCAAGACCAAGAGGAGGGCTCCGAGGTTGAGAGATGCTCAACCTCCGAAGAAGAGGAAATCCAAGAAGCTTCATCCTCAAGGGAATGCAACGAAGGGAACAAGGAGGGAGCATACTCCTTGTTTCATATTCAAGATGATGAAGCCTCCACCTCTAGGATTGAGGGGGAGCAATCCTTGGTGACGCCGGATCAAGAAGAAGGAGAAGCTTCTACATCCGGGTCAAGAGATGAAGAGATTGAAGAAGCTTCTACCTCCACGAGTCAAGAAAAATCAAATGGAGGAGAATCAAGATCGGATCAAGAGGAAGCTTCTACCTCCGGATCCAAAGGAAAAGATGCCACCCCTACAAGCAAAGGTATAAATATTTCAATTAAAAATAAAAATCATATTATATGCTTTGAGTGTAGGGAACATGGGCACTACAAGAGCAAGTGCCCTAAATTGGCCAAGAAGAAGGGCCAAGTGGCACAAAAGGGCAAGGCGAAGCCCAAGGAGATCATCCCCAACACAAAGAAGAGCAAGGAGCATATTATATGCTTCTCTTGCAATCAAAAGGGGCATTACCGAAGTCAATGCCCCAAGGGGAAGAAGGTGGTCAAGGCTCAGGAGTTACAGTGGGAGTCCAAGGTAAAGAAGAAGGTATCTTTTATTGAGCCTACCCCTTACATTATGGTGAAAAGCATGATAGTTCTAACTTTTATCATTTTAATGCAATTTACCATAAGAATAGAAAGCATGAGGGCTTTAAGGAAAAACATGTGGCCCTACATGCCAAAACTACCCAACCTAAGGTTAGGAAGGTAGATAGACACTTGGGCGGGAACACTAAGGAAAATAGACACATGCCCAAGATCAAAAATGCTCATGGACCAAAACCTAAGGATTTAATGATAGAAAATCAAGTCTTGAGGTCAAGACTTGACAAACTAGAAAAGACCCTAATAAGGATGGAGAATATCCTTAAAGGGCAAAATGAGCAATACCTAGGGCTAGGAGCACAAAGGTCATCCAATGGCTATAGAGGTTTGGGATACAAACCCAAAGCTAAAAAGGATGTGCCTAGTTATCATAGGGTTCCATATAGCTATGGAACAAACCCTAAGTCTAGAGGTCAAGTCAAAGATACAAGGGAAGATATCCCTAGAAGTATCTTTGCAACCAAAGTGACTAAGACTTCTAAGAAGTTTAAGAAAGTCACTAACAAGGTCACAAGGGAGGCTATCCCTAGAGTTGACCTAGAAAATGTGACCAAGGCTTCTAAGAAGCCCAACAAGGTCACTAGGAAGGTATCTAGGAAAGTTATCCCTAGTGAGTACCTAGAGCATCCAAGGAGCACCAATAGGTGTTGGGTTCCTAGGAGCATCTTCTCTACCCCATAGATGGGTTAGAGAGTGTCAACTCCGATTAGAAGGGTAGTTAACCCAACTTTGAGGAAATTGACACTCAAGGAGCATTTTCAAGGTTTTAGTTAACCTTTGAAAATGAAATGGACCTATTGATTACTCCTTGAAAGAGTAAAATGTGTCTAATGGTGAAAAATTGATTTTATCTTAAAATGGCACAAATTGGGAAAACCTTGAGAAATACCAAGTTAGGATTTTGGTATTCTCTTGGAAATTTAAGGCAATCCGGGCCTTGATTTATGTAATCACTCTTGAGGAAAAATGGAATATGCCAACATTTGAGGACATGTTTATTTTCAATTGGCATACATTAAATCAAGGAAATTAGAAATGCCAATTTAGGCTTTGGCATTCTCTTGAAGCACTTTAGGGCAATCTAGGTTTAAGTTGTAAGTTTAGCTAAGACTTTAAGGATACTTAGATAGTTAATCTAGGTATATTTTATTTATGTTAAATCTTGCCATGATTGTTTGCCCATCATATGCCATGACATCATGTCTAGTTTTGCATTCATGTATTCATGTTTTATTATGAAAAATCCAAAAATACCATGTCATGACATTCATACATCATGTAGTTATAGAATATTTTTCTTTTGAAAATTATTTTATTTTGATGTATGTCATAACATAATCATGCGTTAAATTTAATTCCTTGTAATTAAGGACAAATGGCATTTAATAACACTTATTGACAAGTGATATCCTAGGTGGATGTCTAATATTTCTAAAATGCCTAGATAGATATGCATGATCCCTAGATTAGGGCAAAAACCAAAATCTACATCTCACAAAGACTATAAGGTGACTTGTATGTGATTAGTGCACATTAGATACAAGTGAGATGTTAGGATGATGAACAAAGCTCAAGATGTTGATTTAGTGCATTCTTTTGAGTTTTTAGGTTCATCAAAACACATAGTTATGTGTTTTCCCATCATTGGGAAAGCTAATGTACAAGTCATGTGCATTAAGCCCAAGGAACATGATGGGATATTGGTTTTTAAAATGTTTTTAAAATATTTTTGAAAAACCTTGGTGAAGGCTATCTTTTGATAGTAATCACCATTGAATAGTTAGACACAAACTTGAAGAAAACTCTAAGGTTTTTGCAAGTTTTCAAGTTTGTGTCAATCTTTGAAAATATGAAGTAGTTTCATAGAAAACTATTTTTCTTTGATAGTATATGCCCTAAATAATGTCTACATGAAATTTCATGATTTTTAGATTTTTGTAGAATTTTCTAGGGGTTTCTGAAGTTGGCTGAATTTGAAATTCAGCAACTATCAGAGCTCCAATCGATCCATGGATCGATTGGAGTGCCTGAATCGATCCGTGGATCGATCCAGAAGGCAATTCTCGCGAGCAGAAGCTCACTGGATCGATCAGCCGATCGATCCACACATCCTGAATCGATTAGTGGATCGATTCAAATAGGTTGAATCGATTGGAACCCAACTCCAATCGATCCAGGACGCTGATTTTGGCTGGGAAGGTCTGATTTCAGCACTCTAAACCTATTTTAGTCAATGTAACCATTCCTAACCCCTCAAAATACATTTGTATACATAAAAAGGGTGTTTTCATGTTGAAAACAAGGATGGATTGGTTAACGAAGACTAAGTAGAAGTTTAGGTTGAGGTTGTTTCAAATATTGAACATTTAAACCTCAAAACTTCTAAAATTTGGGTTTCCTAAAGGTTTAGGAATTCCAAGTCATTGTTGGTGCAATGATAGAAGTTACCACCATGTCTTTAGGGGGAGGGACTCTTTAAAGACATGAAAAATTATTTTTCATGAACCTTGGAAGGTGGTTAACCTTCTGTTAAGAACATGCTCAAGGTTGAGCGTTTGAACTTTAATTGGGAGTGGATATCCTCATTGTTCAAGTGGGTTCTAGTGGATAATGCTCAAGTATGGGCATTTGCCTACATTGGGGGAGAATGTAAGGTTAAGGATAATGAAGGGTATGGGACCTTCATTATCGTGTTGACCACAACGAGTGAAGTTGTGAACAACGATGAGCAACTCTTCAGGGGGAGAGTTTTCAACAATGGGGCATTTGTTGAAGTGTGCCTAAAATTGAGGCATGGGTTGATGTGTACTCAAAGATGGGTTGATGTGTGCCAATAGGGGGAGAATGTGTGGTTTAAGCTAGGCTTTCATTACCTATGGGGGAGCTCATAGGGGGAGAATGAAGGGAACCAACATTCATACTTTTGGCATGAATGGAGTTAAGGCTATGGGACTAGCTTAACTCAGAATGGTCCTAACTTAAAGGTATTGTCAAACATCAAAAAGGGGGAGATTGTTGGTGCAATATCCTTTAGGTCAAGGTTGACTGAGTTGACCAAGCTTGGGTCTTGGTCATAGTTTCGATGTTTGACAATACATGTAGACACATGGACAATGCAGGTGCAGTTGTTCATGTGGGGAGATTCTGATCAGGGATACCTGACTAGGAAGTCCTAACTGGTATGTTAGGCAGCAGAAGTGAAAGTCCTGGTGAGTGAAGCCAGGCAGAAGGAAAGCCCTAGTGAGTGAAGCTAGGCAGATTGGAAATCCTGGTGAGTGAAGCCAGGTGAAAGTCCTAGTGAGTGAAGCTAGGCAGATTGGAAATCCTGGTGAGTGAAGCTAGGTGAAAGTCCTAGTGAGTGAAGCTAGGCAGAAGGAAAACCTGGTGAGTGAAGCCAGGTGAAAGTCCTGGTGAGTGAAGCCAGGCAAGGGAAAATCCAGATGGATCAAGGATGATCAGACATCTGGTGGAAGTCCAAGTAGGACAAGAGAGTGACCGGATACTTGGCACGACGAGTAAAGTCCAAGTGGGTCAAAGGGATTGACCAGACACTTGGTGGGAAGTCCTAGCAGGTCAAAGGAGTGACCAGATGCTAGGCATGATGTATCAACAGGTCAAGGTTGACCGGATGTTGGTTTGAGAGGCTTGGGACTTGGTTTTGGGCAAAAACCAAGTGCTGGATCGATCAGTGGATCGATCCAGGAGCTGGATCGATCAGTGGATCGATCCAGGCCTTTCCTAGCGAACAGAGAGCCTCTGGATCGATTCGTGGATCGATCCAGATGTCCAAATCGATCAGTGGATCGATTGGGACGTGGCTGCTTTGCGCGATAAGCGCTGGATCGATCCGTGGATTGATCCAGGCGTTTTTCCAGAGCACAGAGGCGCTCTGGATCGATCCGTGGATCGATCCAAAGCCTCCCCGATCGATTGGGAATATTCGAATCGATCGGGATCCGACCGTTGCGTCGTATTTGAGCTGCAGGCGTGCGTTGGCTGCAGCAACTCTTCACCGATTCACTCCAGATCTCTCGCCAGCTCCTCCACAGCACTCTCAAAGCTCGTGATCGCCAGTTCTTGAAGGTTCTTGGAAGCTCTCCGAGTCAAGAGGCGGATCAAAGGCAAGAAGAGAAGCTAGGGTTAGGGTTTTCTGCATTCATTGTAAGCTTTGTGCTTGTATTTTGTTTTCCTTTCCTTCTTCTTGTACCGAGAGTCTTGTAGGGCTTCTCCGCCCTCAGTAGTTACCGAAAAAGGAGTGTTTCATAGTGGAGGGTGTGTGCGTGGTGTGGATCCTTGGATTAGTCACCTCCTCTGGAGGTGGATACCAAGTAAAATCCTAGTGTTAGCGTGGTTGTATTTGTTTCTGTATTTTCCGCTGCATATTCTTGAAGAAACAAGCAACGCCAAGCACCGAGCGAACGCGACGAGCTATTCACCCCCCCTCTAGCTACTTTTGGTCCTAACAATAACCATGTACCATATCATATATATTCACAATATATTTACTACATAAATTTACTATGATTGTAATAACAAATTATGAGCCGCAACGCCATGGCGTCCCCCGAAACAAAATTAATTTTTACATACTCGTTTATGAGTTGCTACCATGCCCGAGACCCTACTACCCTTAAGATCGACTATGTTTCGTTCCGAACAAAACACCTTTGGTCGAGACCTTGTTGGTTACATACCAACTATGTTTCGTTCTCAACAAAACACTAATTTTTAGCCGAAACTCATAATTTTACAAATCATAATAAACCTATCATGCTTTTCTATATCACATATAAAACTCTAAAACTTAGTATATCCCTTCGCAAGTGGCTCTGATACCACTGTAAGGAACTAGATGCGCTAAACACGCAAACACGTAGCGGAAAATACTAGTTCCTCCAGAAGATCCATGCGAAGGGAAACAAAAACTTATACTAAGTTAGATCTAAAACATGATGGAGTATACCTTTGTTGCGTACTCACGGACTCCCGATAGCTCGGATCTCAGCACGAACACACACTCGCGCCTCTATGGTATCCACACGAACAAGGGTTCGTTTGTCTCACAAACTCACTAAGTGGAGATGCCTACCACCTAAGGTTATGCTAGTAACCTTAGAAAGAGGATTCGGCCAAGAGGAGAAGAGAGGGAGGAGATGATGAAGAAGTTATGAAAAATGAGAAGAAAAATGGCTTAAGTATTTTCATCCAATGAAAATACTTAATGATCATTAATTCCATTAATGAGCCTTAATGCTCATTCACTCTCCATTAAGGACCACATTTGAAAACTCCTCATTTTCAAATCAATTTCGAAAATTGAATTGAATGAAATGATTTAAAATTCAATGAATGCCTCCATTAAGTCTCACTTGAGTCTAACTCAAGTCTAATCCACTTGAGTCTAACTCAAGTCTAATTCAATTGAGTCTTACTCAATTAATCCTCATATAATTCAAATTCAATGAATCACTATTTCATTAATTTGAATTGACTTTCTCTAGTCTAGTTTGAATTGGACTTAATCTAATAATTAGATTCAATTGAGTCTAACTCAATAAGTCCAATTCGGATTAGACTTAATCCAATTATTCATCATATAAATATATTTCCAAATCTACTTGTTCTTTGTGTTTGACCCAGTAGGTTCTCGTAACGTTGGCAATGTATCCAAATCAACATTTAGATACAGAAATAATGAGTGGCATCTAGCAAGACATCATTGCTACCCAAGTGACGAGAAGATCAAGATCCGACCTAACCTGTCCGTGGCTATTTCTTGTATGACTTGGTCCCTCTATCCTTGATATCTAGGTTGATCAATGAGGCATAGACCGTGTCATCCTCTTATCAACCTTTGTGTTTCTTGATCTCTAAGTAGACACATTCAATCAAATAAGCTCAATATCTCATATTGACTCATTTGCACATGGTCATGCTTTCTTGTGTCCTACTAATCAAGGGGTCCACAGATATCGCTTTCGTCATATGGAAGGGATAAATTCCATCTACATCACTCACATCCCTCCGCATAATTCATTGCATACCCAGTGATCGACTTTATTGTCCACCTTGTTGCAGGTGGCGTTTGCTGATACCAAAGTACACAACTCCTTATGTAGGGACCGTAGTAACTTCAGATCCAAGGACTACTCATACCAATAGTCACATGAGAATATTTATGACACTCATATAACGATCCATGAAACATTCTCATGGCGGGTCATTCACTATATATTCTCTGATATATACTCATGTGTCAATCTGATATCTCATATCCATGACTTGTGAGATTAAGTCATCCGTTGACCTACATGCTAGTCTCAACGCATTAATATTGTCCTTGTATATTAATGTTTGACTAGGAATAGTTAAGAGTAGTGTTCTATATATATCTACATATCTCACTATCAATTCAACTAATTGATATGTTGTAGATAAGAACCTACTACACAAGGACATTATTATATTTATTCAATTGGCACTGAATTGAAATAAATATAATAATCAACTTTGCCTTTTATTTATAATGAAATATGATACAATAATGTGCCCTTTACAATCATCTCATAATTGACATTAGGGCTAATACTAACAATTTATTACAAATTATATAAGTTTTACAAAATAAGAAACTATACTATCTTTCATATTCCAACCAAAGATAATGAGATCTAAAGTTATCTTAGATGTATATATACTAATAGTAAAATAACAAAATGACTATATCATGTTATAAATCTAAATACTAACTTAACATAGGTAATATTTAATAAATTATATCTGAAAATGAATAGTCTTGCCAGGGGCGGATCCAGAGGGGGGGCGGCATCGGTGGTCACCCCCCCTGTCGGCAGTGCAACCTGTAGTATTATGGGGTTTCATTGGTGGAGATAGAGTATACCGCCCCTTGTTCCATGTAAAAATTGATCGCGCTCAGCTCAGATCATGATCGACCCTCCATGCTTAAATTCCTGGATCCGCCAGAAGAGCAGCAAATGTAGTAACCTACAAAATAAAAAATAATTAGGTAAAATTAATCACAAAGAATGACAAGGTAGGATAAATTCATTGTAGGACCAAGCTGGCACTTAAATAAGTTGTCAGTCGCGGGCTACAGGTTGCCAAGCTGCTAGCCGCAGTCAAGCTCATGACCAATAGCTAGTGGCTAGCCATGCTACGGTCGACCATGCTTCCGGCTACGAACTGGCGATTGGCCAAGCCACCAAAGCAGTTGGTCATGTTGGCAACGACGACCTAGCTACCAACGACGCCAACATAGCCCCCACTACGTGTGATGGCGACTGACATAGCCGCGTGCTGGCAGTCGGCACAGCTGCCAGCCGTATGCTAGCTCCGCACAGCCACCAGCCATGTGCTGGCGACCGGCATAGCTGCCAGCCACATGTTGTGTCAACTGCTAGTTGCTGTCGACGTTGGGAAAAGGGGGAGAGAGGGGAGGAGAGAACTCACCGAAAATTGTTGAGGTAGATCATACTTGGGATCGAACATGCCCGTGAGGAGAATTCAAGGTTGGGCCCTAGAATTTTATAGACTTATCGACAGAATTATGTCCATCGAGAATCCGTTGATAATTACTGACGAAACTTAATACCTGTTGGTAATCCCTGTATTACTGATGGAATATGTGTTTCGTCAGTAATTACTGATGGAAAAATCGTTCCGTCGGTAATTCTTATTTGATATTATCAAGAAAATAATCATTCAATAGGTAATACCTACAGAATAGTCATTCCATCCGTAAACTTATTGGTAAAGCTAGGATCCTCGAATTATGACTAGCCCTATTGATAAAATTTTATGTCCGTCCATAATTATCAACAGGATTTATTTATATCGATATTTATCAATAAAAATTTATTTGATCCATAATTCTGTCGCTATTTTAAAATATTTTTACAGTGAGTGTCAAATAAGGTTGCAGTGCTTCAATACTGGCGTGAAGTGTCAGGACATTAGTTTTTAGGCTTAGAGAAAAAAGCATTTAGGGCCTTAACAAAATTAAATATAAATATCATTTAAATTATTAAAAATCAAGAGTCTAAATAAAATTGGGGCATAGACCTATGTTTTAATAGTCTATGCATTTGACCTTCACTTGATTGTTGAAATGTTAAAAATAAAAATAATTTTGGAAGTAAAAAATTAGGAATAATGAGCTATTGTGACAATGAATGAAAAATGATGCTCTGCTTTTTTACGATTCCATTAATAAATAACGTTATTTTATTTTATTTTTGAACAAAGAATTTTAAGTCTAATTAATATATTGCTCGCTCGAGTGTGTGATTTTAGTTTAGTTAGAATAATTTAATTAACTTTGATTAAGTCGATAAGAAATATTTTAATATTTAATATATTACAGTTTTAATCAACTTTATGATATATCAAGAATAAAATTATTTTGTGTGGAAACAATAATTGGAAACAAAAATCCAATTATTTTTTTCCACGAGAATAAAATTATTTTATGATTGAAAAAAAAATCCTTCACACTTCAATTGACCTCGTAATTTAAATTTATTCATATATTCCGGAAGCTAACTGACAAACATAATTATTTTTTACTAGAAAAAAAATAAATTATTATTATTATTATTATTTCAAGATAATAGTACATCCTCTAACGAATAATAAATTCAAATCTTAATTGAAATTTTCTCTCTGATAAATAATATTGGTAGTATAGATTTATTTTTATTAGCGCATCTTGATTTATCTTGTCCATCAAAAAATTTTGTGTCGACATTCAAGGATTTATCTGTTTGAAGAATTTAGTGTCAACTTAAAAAAAAAAATATTTTTAAATAAAAAAGAATACAAAATGTTTTTCAATATTTTTTAAGATAGAAATTCTGTTTAACTTTAACCGTAATAAAAATAAAAGAGCGCCTATTTCACCAGTAAGTTTACAAGTTGATTCTAGCATTGACACGTGGTCTTGTTTACGACTCTTTGTTGACTTAATTGGTTAAATTTTAAAACGGTCAGTGAAATGGGCTCGACTTCGTCTGCAGCCCAAAAGCCCAAGACCGCCACGAATTTAGAGAAGAAGCTGACGAAACCTTGTTCCCTGTCCTGTCTCACAGTGTCACACAGATAGGTCACTCCGATTCCTCTTTCCTCCCCCTCGTTGCACCTCCGCAACAATCGCGCCGTCTGCGGACTTCGACACAAACTGCGCCGCCACGGCGGCGGCGGATACTTCATGCGTACATCGCTCGGGGTGGTGGTGACGCTCCGCCGCCTCCGCGACCACCTCGCGCCCGACCTCCGCCGGTCACCGCCCTTCCCCCTCTTCCCTTTCTCCTCCTTGTCCGGCTCCATTGGCGTGCCTCCTGCTTCTTGCCTCCCGTCCCTCGTTCCGCACTCCAGCTCTCGTGGAGAAGAGAAATCGACACAGACAAGGGATCACGCTCTCGGTTTCTTCTTTGCTTCCCCGCGGTCTGGTGCCGCCATCTTTAGGCCTTTTCTTGTGAAGTATTGTTCCCGGGAGTACTCATCCTCTGCGAAGCTTCCTGGAAGTGGAACTTCTGCTACTTTGACATCTCAAGTTCGCAGTTAAGTTTCCTTTTCATGGAAGTGAGAGACCCTAGATTTTATCCATTCACGGTTGCTTATGATGGCTGCGCTTGCAGATTATTCTCTCAGGGTTGCAAAGGCTAAAACTATAGCTTTTGATGATGGACTCAGGTCAGTTGGCCGTGCAGTACATTTAACCTTTTTTTAATCAAGAAATTGAAATGATCCTCCTTGAACTCTGTAGTTTCTAGATCACAACTTATGATCGTCAAATCTTGGCCATCTTCTTGTCATTCTTTTCTCTCAATGTCACAGTTGCAATCTAGTGTTTTCTTGTGCATATTTACTTAATTGAGGTTGTGGAGTTACTTCTTGTAGCTCAAATTCCATTGAAAATATTCCTTATGTAAAATTGGGTAAGATTATCCATATAATTTCAAACTTAAATTAAGAGTACCTAACATAGCACTTCACCTATTAACCAAAAAAAGTTCTTGGAACTTTATCAAGTGGGGAATGCTAAACATTATTACAAAGATTCCCCTTTTCTTGTTGCTCATTACAAGCCTCAGTTTCATATAAAAACAATATTGACATTGCTAAGTTCAGAGTATAAAAATCAATCACTTACATAGTATGATAATATCTGCTGCATAAGAACCATGTAGATGGTTCTGTGGCAGGCTTCGTATCAGGGAATGTCTTTTTGCTTACTACAGCTGCACATAGATGAATAAGTGATCTATCAAAATATCATGGCTGTACATCTCTAACTACAATTAAGTCTTATTGACTGCTTCTGTTCCAATTATAATCACACTTCCTGTAATTATATCAAATATGTATAGTTTTGGTCACACACCTTTTTTTTCATCCAATTGGCATTTAGCATCTTGCAACTTGTTTAACTAACATTGCTTTCTTAACTATCAATTCTTGTTGCTTCAGTCAAAGAGCAGTTACCACAGCGTTGTGGTGTAACTTTCTTGTCTTCTCTCTCAAATTTGGAGTGTGGCTTACAACTTCTAGCCATGTTATGTTAGCTGAAGTTGTGCACTCAGCTGCAGACTTTGCTAACCAGGTAACCTTTGCTTTGATAGTACATGATATCTTCTTCTCAGGTATTACTATTAATATAATATTTCATAGAGTTTTATAGAAGAATAAGATGTCAGAACTCACATCTTGTTTATTGTATCATAAATGCCTCTTTTCTCGACATCTCGAAATTGACATTTTGTACTATATCCTAGTTTCTGTCTTAGAATTACCTTCTGTTTAATTAACAAAGTATTTTAATATTGTAGGCCCTTCTTGCATATGGTTTGAACAGCTCAAGACGTGCTCCTGATGCTATTCACCCGTAGGTTTACCCCTAATTCTTATTATATATAACGCCTGCACTTCCAAAAGTTTCAGAGTTGAAGTGCCTCACTTATAACTCTAATATATTTTATACATTGTTTAGTCACTTAAAGTTGCTTAGCCTATCATATTTTATTGATTGCTCATTTCTTACTGCAGTTATGGCTATTCAAAGGAAAGATTTGTCTGGTCTTTAATATCTGCTGTTGGTATATTTTGCTTGGGTTCGGGTGCCACAGTTGTGCATGGGATTCAGAACCTGTGGAAAGCTCATGTACATCTTATGGGAATTTTGTCATCTAGAGTATCTTGTTGCTTGATTTTATCTCATTGCTGTTATGCTTGTATGTTTGCTTTTGTAACAGCCTCCTGAAAATATGCATTATGCTGCCTTAGTGATTGGTGGATCCTTTCTCATTGAAGGTATATCTCATAACTTCCATACTTATATTTTTGGAGTTGCCATTGTGACTATGTTATTCATCCTAGGTGCATCACTTCTTGTTGCTATTAATGCTGTGAAGAAAGGTGCAGCTTCAGAAGGAATGAAAGTGTGGGACTATATTTGGCAAGGCCATGATCCAACATCTGTTGCTGTTATGACAGAGGTTAACCTATGTTGCATACAGCTACAAAAATGTCTTGTTTTCTTATCAATGCGTTTCAAATTAAATGCTTTTATTTGGACCATGTTTCTTACATACATAAATTGTTGTCATCAACATTACCATTTATCTATCAATTTTCTTTAACTGTTTTTATCAATTGCTCTATCTCCCATCCATGTCTGAGCATTTCTTTTTCCCTTTCTTTCTTGAAAGGTCTTATCTAGTGATAACTATGCAGGATGGTGCTGCAGTTACTGGCCTTGCAATTGCTGCAGCATCACTGGTTTCTGTTAATATGACAGGAAATCCAATATATGACCCTATTGGTTCCATCATAGTTGGAAATCTGCTTGGGATGGTATGTTTTAACTTACTCTTGAGATGCCTTGATAAATACTTTTGAGTAGGTTTCTTGTGAAGTTCCTAGCAACCAATTATAAGTTATTTTGAAGCAAATGGATAGATTCACATGAGAGGCCGCAAATGTTCCTCTGTCCTATAATTGATACAGTTCAGCTGGATGTTGTCTTGCTTTTGTAGGTTGCGATATTTCTAATTCAGAGGAACAGGCATGCATTAATTGGTAGAGCAATTGATGATCACGACATGGAAAAAGTACTTCGGTTTCTTAAATCTGACCCAGTGAGTACTAGACATGAAATACCCGACATGTTTAAGCAGTGAAGTTTCTCTAACAGTTGCATGTGCATTTAAATCTTTTGCAGGTTGTAGATGCTCTATATGATTGCAAGAGTGAGGTGATTGGCCCTGGGTTTTTTAGATTCAAAGCAGAAATAGGTATTTCCCCTTGAGATTATGCATCAGTCATTTAATATGGTTTGTTGGATTCTTATCAAAGATTGTAGTTGAAATTACCAATTACTCCATGTTGAATTTGCTGGCACTGTCTATACGGGCAAACACTGATGGAGTTGTGATCCTTCTTTGCCAGTAAAGCTTTAGCTATTTTGATCTTGTGATAGGTTTGTGATCCTTGATTACCTTTGTGATTAGAGGTATCTTATGCATAGATAAAATTGTGAAATCCCATAGTTCTCAACGGCTAGTTTTTTTTTTTTTTTTTTTTCTGCATCAATCTCGCATGGATACTCAAATAGTTGTGGTTTACAATCATATTTTATCTTGAAGCATAGTGTTGCATAGATTTAGATTATTATGTGGCATCGTCAACACATGAAAGGTTGTTGGTATAATAAGCACAAAGGCTTCCACTAATGACATATATGTCGTGCTACAGATTTCAATGGGGTTGTGGTGGTCCAAAATTATTTAGAAAGAACAGGACGCGACGAGTGGGCAAAACAGGTATGTGAATGTTACCTTCTGTTGATTCACATAGCTTTATCTCTTACTGCTTTAGTATCATTGATTACTTTGGACCACTGTAATACTTGCCATATTGATTAATTTGATTTCTTATTGTTGCTATTTATACTAGAAAATTTCCAACTCATAAATAGGATGTTTTCAAAACTCACACCCTTCTTACTTGCATTCACAGTTTCGGGAGGCCGCGAAGTCTGAAGATGACAATGCACTTCTTAATGTTATGGCTACTTATGGTATGATATCTGGGTTATGCTGGTCATGTACATGCCCTACTTCAATCTCTAAATTCTTCCATGTGTAATTGTGATCAAAGGTGAGGATGTCGTCGAAGCGCTAGGCAGCGAGGTTGATAGGCTTGAATCAGAAATTCAGAAGATTGTTCCTGGTATTAGACACGTTGATATAGAGGCACATAACCCTGAAGCAGTTCTCTCGGTGCTGCCTAAAGCTTGACCTCCATCAGCTTGCGCCATTTCTCTTCTATTTCATCAACAAATCTAACTCATTTATGCGAGAATTTGAAACTTTATTTCTTTAGAGGTCATGTTTTGGCGATTAGCTGTGTATATCTCATAAAATTTTCCCTTATCTTAATATTGATTAATCATTCCACCTTTCTTTAGAGGTCATGTCTAAGCTACTAAAACCTCTTAACATGGTTGAACAATATCATGTAATATGAGATGAGAATGATTCTTGAATCTTGATCGACCTTAACATTAAGTAAATGTGTAGTATTTGCATTAAATACAAGGTGATTTCACATATATCTTGTGAGGGATCGTCATATATACTCATGATTTTTTGAAGGGGGTATGGTTTCTTGATCTCCAAGATGCGAGGGGCTTAGAGTGCTTGCAATTTGTGAGCTTGCAATTTGTGAGTATGAGCTTTTGCGAGCTTGATAAAATTTGGCCTATTCAGCGGTCAGTTTACTTGGTTTATCGGTTTCTATTAATTTTGGTATATGATATTTTATATAGAATCGGATAATCGATTGATATTTTTATAGGTTTTACCGGTTCTAGTTGAATTAGTTTCGGTTGATTAATCGGTTCCAATCGAGAACATGTAATAGAATAAGGTTTGAATAAGTGGATTTAGTGGAGTGGGTTATTGGTTTTTTTTTTACAAACTAATTAACTAAAAGTTCAACTTAAAAAATTCTTCAAAGAAAAAAAATTGAAAAGTAAATAGAAATGAGAAAACTCCTTAGTCGTCACGTCGACCATCTCTCATTGACTCTCATCTTCCAAATTCTCAAATTTTGAAATTCTTAAATTCATTCACTCCACGCATACCTTAAGTTTAACTAACTGTACCAATTGTCTATCATTGTCGGCGTTGAATCACTAACATCGTCTAAGAGGAGTGGTTGCCACTCGCCATTCGGTGATGTTGTGTCGAGTCACCGGTTTATCGATGAATCATTTAATTGGTTTACCAATTAAACTGGTAAAAAAAAACCTAAATCGGGAATCGACCGGTACTATAATGGGCAAGTAGTCAAATCTTGATAAAGTTGAGAAAAAAATGTCCTCAACACAGTGGCCAACTACAGTTTTCTTGATTTATTTCTTTACATATGATCGTGAGATTGACCTTGTAGAGTTGTTAGGGTGACGAATTTCACCTTTTACTATAATTGTGTAGTGATTCCTCGTCCGACTATGATATAGTTGAAAGACGGCAAGTTATAACCCATATACCTATATTTTGATCTCATTATTTATAAGAATTTTTCTTTTAAATGATATGTACAATTATAAAATACTAGACTATTGGATTACCCATCATGAATACCTTCTAATTTATTCTGAAAATAATAAAAAAATTTTCATAAGGCAGGTCAGTCGCCTTCCACACCCAGCATCCCATTCCCTTCGTCATATTGCTAAGGAGAATTGTCTCATCTCAATCTGATGGAAAGTGCAATTAGATAAAAAATTTGACTGGAGAGTGAAAATAAAGATTTTCATGGATGGAGACTGCATGCAAAGATTTGTTTACCAATAGGGACTACATGCAAAATTACCCAAGTTCTGAGGCTTGACATTTCCCCATGACATGACGATGCCAAAGGACTTGAGAAACTCAGAGATGAGATGAGATGATAAAATGAGGCGTATTTTATCCTCTTAATTTTCAATTTCCCAATTTTTTTTTTTTTACAGTGACAACCCTAGATAAGTTAGTTTGATTAATGAATTTGAAATTATCTTTTAAAAATTTTGTAATTATATATATATATAAAATTTAATTTAGTGAATTATTTAATTTTATCTATTTAATTAGTTTTGTGAATAAAATTCTAAATCAAAGACAAAGGGGATAAAACTTAGCTGTGAGGTATGAATTTGTAAAATTCCAAACACGGGGGTACTTTTTGGAAATTAGGCCAAATCATAAAGTGACCAGAGAGTGAGACCAGCCAGCGGAGGCCAACAGGCCCCAATTCAACCACGAGGAATGTCCAAGCGGCGGCTTTTAAACTATTGGCTCTTATGATTCAGAGAGCCCCGCCGCCGACTGCTTCAGTACCACTGCCGGCCGATCCGGCAATGGCAATGGCCACCACCTCCCCCGCTCTCTCTTCTCTCTCACGATCTTCTCTCCTCCGGCGCGCCGCCCTGCCTCCTTTCGCTTCCATGGCTTCCGCCTCTTCCAATGACGCCAGGATCAGCGGAGCCGGCGATCCGCTCGTCTTACAAGTCGAAGAATCGCTCGATTCACCCCTTTCGCCCCTCGAGGTCATCGGCTCCCGCCGTGCTCTCCTAACCCGCTTCGAGAGCCTTCGGCGACCCTACAAGCCCTTTCCTGTCGTCGGGTGGAATCGCCACGCGGAGACCATTTTCGCCGCCTTCTTCCGCTCCCTGCCCTCCGTTCACCTCCGCCGCCAGTGTCTGCGGACCAGGGATGATGGGGCAATTGCACTCGATTGGGTCGTCGGTGACGAGCAGCAGCTGCTACTTGATGCCCCCGTCCTCATTCTTCTGGTCAGTCTTTATGATTTGATATTTTTCCGTGCAGCAATTCTATGATTTGACTTGCGCTATGCAATATTAAAACTAGATAATAGAACGAAAAAGACGGTGAGCGTTTCTTATATCATGGATAAGATGTAAAATTTTGAAGGTCAAATTCTTATAGACAAATAGCCTTCTTAGTTGTCTGAATTCTGATTATGAAACTCCAAGCCCTTGAAATATTCTTATAAGTTTCACAACTAGTTCATCAATATGCATACAGCTAAATTTGATGTTTCAATGTATGATGGAACCATTTGTCCCATCAATTGCCAACATCCCAAATGCAACTTGGAAAATTGCATCATGCCTCACCATGGAAACTTTGCTCATTCTCCTATCTGAATATATTGTTGATTCCAAGTTTCCTGTGCTTATTGCAGCCTGGTTTAACTGGAGGAAGCGATGATACATACGTGAGACATATTCTCATCCGAGCTAGAAAGAAAGGATGGCGTGTTGTAGTGTTTAATAGTCGTGGCTGTGCAAATAGTCCTGTTACCACCCCTCAGGTACTGGTAGAGGGAATAAATTGTTTCTCAATATTTAAATACTATGAAAAGGTGATCATGATAACAAGTGGTACTAATTACATATTCTTGTTTATTTGGAACTCTTTAATTTTCATCACTCAGTTGTGGTTAATAAAATGTGTCCTTGGTCCAGTGTTTTAGCGTCCTGTGGAAATTGTTTGAAAGAATCCAAAAGAGAGAAAAGTAATCTGAATTCTGAAAAATGTCAGTAGAAGACTAATGTAACTAGATAGCGACAAAATCTTTCATCATGTTGCAGTTTTAGATTGATTTGATAACTTAACATATAAGCACATGGGGTGTAGAGATCTAGGAACTAGTTTGCATATAACATCATAGCATTATACAAATTCAAGTGTTTGGTAATAGGCCATTTCAAAGTTGCTAATAAATCTATGGCAAGGTTCTCAATTAAATTGTGGCATAGCTTTTTGGTGATTTATAAGGTGCCAAAGAACAAGACTTGAAATCAAATTTTAATAGTACTTGTATTGTGAGATGTAAATCTAAATAGATACTGCCTAATACAAGTACAAATGCTATTGATGCATATGGTAGGCCCATGGACATGTGTAGTCATTGGCCTTATTGTACCAGTTTAGGTCATTTTTTGCTGCTATCATTTCAATTGATCCTCCATAATCCTTGCTATTGTCATGCCTTTGGTATACTATTGCCTCAACAATGAACTTAGAAGTGCTGCTATCTTTCCTACAGATCAAGTATGTATTGTCATATTGATCACATTGATTCTTGAATACGCTGCAGTTTTATTCAGCTTCTTTTACGGAAGATATTCATCAGGTTGTTACTCATGTTTCAACTTGTTATCCTAAATCAAAGTTGTATGCTATTGGCTGGTCTCTTGGTGCAAATATCCTTGTTCGTTATCTTGGTCAGGTATGAGTTAATATTATGTAGTATTGTTGTTATTATTATGATTATTAAAAATGGCCTCTGCAATAAGATCCATGGAGAAATCACTAAAATAATGAGTCACTTTCTCTGATCACAGGAATCTCAAAATTGCCTTCTTTCTGGAGCAGTATCTTTGTGTAATCCTTTTAACTTAGTAATTGCAGATGAAGATTTCCACAAAGGTTTCAATAATGTATATGATAAAGCTCTTGCAAGAAGTCTACGAAAAATTTTCAAAAAGTAAAAATTCAAATATTTTCGTTTTATGTTGGCAAGTAATATTTGACAAGTTCAACCAATGTTTACTTAACAGAGATGTTCTCATTGGGTTTTAGGCATGCACTTTTATTCGAAGGCCTTGGTGGTGAATACAACATCCCAATGGCTGCCAATGCAAAGTCAGTGAGAGAGTTTGATGAAGGATTAACACGTGGTATGCATCAACTAATGCTAAAAATCTTTTATTTTTCTTTGAAGGATTCCTATTAGAAAATTTAAACGATGTGTTAAATTTCAGTTTCATTTGGTTTCAAGTCAGTGGATGATTATTACTTTAATTCAAGCAGTTCAAGCTCCATTGGATGTGTCAGCATACCTTTGCTATGCATACAGGTAAAATTGTGATTCTCCTTTGAATTGGTACTCATAGTAACATATATGAGATCATACAGTCACATATAGTCTCTCATGTGGTGTTGTGTGATCTAGGATAGAAATCAGGAAGGAGCCTATTTTTTCATCCTTTAGGTTGTGCATCTGTATGTTTCCCTTATGGACATACAATGCCTATTGGTGGAATCGTGGGTCACTTTGATCAAGCATATATATCTAGTTACATCTAGGAGACATTTTGAAAGATGTTTTACACATGCAAGTTCTCTTCTTTGATCCTTTAGACGAATGGACAGGCTAAACCCACTACATGTTAGGTAATGAGCTTGGATTACTTAAAATTGAGTGTTTGTCCTATACCAGGTCTACACACAATAACTTGGTTAATCCATCCACTAATAAGATTCCATATAAGCTTATGCATAGTTGTATACCACACAAATTAATAGACCTTTTCCCCTTTTTGATTCTCTTATATCTTAGATTGTGTCTCATCTTTAACATATCCATGGCTTGTCTGCTAAAACCAACAAACATAAGCAATTGACTAGTATGTGTTAAATTACATATTTTATGGATTTTTCTTGAGAGGCTTCCTAGACATTTATTTAAAAAGTTGCATGGTTCGAGCATTTAAAAATGTAATTGGTCCACTATAAGAATGTTTGAAGTTTTCATTGGTTGCATGCTACAAACTCGTAGTCCTTTACTACCCTTTTAGTTTACTCTCATTTCTTAGAACTTTTCTAAACCTTTGCTCAACTTGTACATGAGTTGTATGTTGAAATCTTATGAAACCTAACCTCAAATGATGCTTTTTGTTTGAAGATTCAGGAAGAGATAAATTCTACCCAGATGATGAAATATAAACTGTTTTTTTAAGTGGACCTCTTCCTTTTTTTTTTGAACAGATCCTTTCTTTTCTTATAAAAAATAATAGTAGACGTTTTCCTTTTGTTCTTAGAAGTTCCTTTTTCTTTCAATAAAAGATGTCAACCCTGCATGGGGTCACATGACATGGTCTCGGGAACTAGGACAAACAAGGATAGTAAAGGCCAAAGAAGGATGCCTAATGCTCAAGTTCTTGTGAATTTTTTCAGCTAGCTCTTTAATGAGTTGTCATACATCTTAGAGGCAATTTATACTAATATGAAAAAAAAAAATCTTTCTTTTAGATGTGTCATTTGTATGCAAATGTACTGACAGCCGACAAAAGATTCAAACTGAAGAATATTTTTAAAAGATTAGGTAGTTATGCAGATTTGAAATTGAAGCTTCTCTTACATAGCTTTGATCTTACGAAGCAATGTGGTATTTTTTGTGGTATTTGCTGAAAGGGATACTTATTCGGCCCACATATTGTAAGTTGTTTGGCTTGATATAATTTCTTTCCTTTCTACCTTATCTGCAGGCAGATAATGATCCAATTGCACCGTCGAGAGGGATTCCTCGTGATGAAATTAAGGTAAAACTATTTAATTTGATCCAATCTTGATCCTTCCTCTGCTCCATAATCTCACAACAGTCAAAGCCTCGAGATCCCGAACTGGGCTCCATGTCTTCTTTATGGACATTTGCGTCTCTTTTTCTCACAAAGTCTTCTTTCATCTTTGAAGGCGAATCCAAATTGTCTATTGATTGTAACTCCTCAAGGAGGTCATCTTGGTTGGATAGCAGGGGATGAAGCTCCATTTGGAGCTCCTTGGACCGACCCTGTGGTTATGGAATTTCTAGAGCACGTCAACAAAGAAACGAACACTGACACCGAAGTCGAGTGCTTGCCTGATCAATTGGATGGCTTTCAACATTCTTCATCACTACCTGTACAAGTTAAATGAGGTGATATTTTTCACTTTATTATTCATACTATTATTTCTGTGGGACGTCATTCAATTAACATAACAGTAAAGCCCCTTGTTAAGTACCCTTTTCTTGAACAATTAAATAAACTTTATGTACATCAGCTAGTGTCTGAAGGAAACATCTTTTAACTTGAGCCAAAGAGTTGGATAACTTACAACCCTTCACCTGGGAATGTTATGCAATCTAAGATGAATGGAGTTTTAGGTGCATGTCTTTCATTTTTTAGTAATCTAGGTGTCTAAGTTTTGTTTGGTTAATCTTAGAGGGAGATGACCTTCCTTCTAATTCGTCCATCTACCAGATAAATCCGGAACACAGTTTATGTACACTAAGATTCGTCTATCAACATCTCTCATGTTTGATGAGCAGGTTGTCGGTGGTTGTTTTGTTAATAATATCTTTTTAAAAAATAGTTTTAAATTTTTTTAGTATTTACTATAATATGAAATCATGAATTTTATTTTATCAACTGACCTTGGATTTTTGGCTAAGAGATATCTTTTAAAAAATTGACTTCTTTCTCTTCGTATCTTTGTCTTGTTCATGTAGATAGTGTTGGGGGATCGAACAGCCGACTTGAAGGGGGGTTAGATAGACGGCACCCCCAAATTGATCGCTCTTCCTACACTTGTTAGTATGCGCAGCGGAATATACAAAAACAAACAAGCTAAAGGAAGTTAAACTAAAGACAAAAAAGAATGCAAACCAAGCTACACGATCATTTACGTGGTTCGGAGATAAAGCTCCTACTCCACGGCGTGTCCGTAAGGTGGACGATCTCTATCCGTCGGTGGATTACTCCCCGGAAGACCTCCGGCTAGCTCACGTAGCTCCTTGTGGGTGGAGAAACCTCACCACAACTCTCACCAAGGACTCTTTACAAGCTAGGACACAAGTAGACTACTAATAAGGGTTAACCACCTCTATTTCGTCAACTTCAACCAAGCTTCCAATACTTGGTTATATAGGCCACGGGTTGGAAAACTTCGCCTACGAGTCGACTGCTAAAACATGCAGTCGATTGCCCTATGTAGAAATTCGACCGTTACATCCCAACGGCTCGATTCCACACTAACTGAGCGAACAGAGATATTCTGTTCGCTGCCAGTCGACTGCCCCAGTCAACTGCTAAAACATGCAGTTGACTGCTACAGTACTGCTACAGTAGCACTATAGTACTGCTACAGTGGCGTTACAGTAAAACCCTAAAATTAGGATTTTACTCCGAGTACAATCTCTCATGCACTCGTACCCTCACCCTTATGACTCATTTGACGCTTCATTTGCAGCTTTGACCTCTTGCCTCTAAGCCTACTTCCTTTGGCTCTCGTCCCTCGGATGCACTCAAGCCCGCGGCTCGTCCCCAATGCCATCCTTCGCGTATGTCTCGAAGTCGCTTCCCTCGACCCTTGTCCTCGCTGCCTTGTCCACGGTCCCTCGGATGCTCCATCCTTCATCGGACCCGAAGCCATCAACCTGAGTCACATGTGCATCCTGCAGTCCTGCACAACTTAAGTACACATATCAAATACAAGGGTGAACCTAACTTAAACCCTTTGCCCAAACACCAAAACACATGGTCTCGCGGACCATTGGGATTGCTCCAACAATTGGCGACTCCACTGGAATGGACTTACGTTGCCAAGGCTACACACTTGGACTTATACCGCCGAATGGACTTACGTTGCCAAGGCTACACACTTGGACTTACACTGCCGAATGGACTTATGTTGCCAAGGCTACACACTTGGCAACTGCCGTAATAATGCATAATGCATTTGAACCTATCCCAAGGCTCCCCCTACACCTACGCTCCCCATGAGCTAGGATTTTTACAACGGACTTTTTAAGAACATATCCCAAGGCTCCCCCTACACAAAGGTACTTTTAGATTTTCCCAACTAAACCTTACTTCTCCCCCTTTGCCTAACATCCAAAAAGTTCTCCAACAATATCTCAATTATTGAAAACTTGTCATCCAAATGACCCTAAACTCATGTATGTATCCCCCATAGATCCCATACATCTATATGAGCTGATCCGGTCAAAATCCAGTGCTGAAAATACTTCCAGACTGGTATCAGTCGACTGCCCCCATGAAAACGAGCTTACAGAGACATTCTGTGCTCGTGAACAGTGTTACCAGTCGACTGGTAACTGTATCAGTCGACTGGTACACTATTCATGAAAAAATCAACATTTTCTGGCCAACTTCAGAAATGCGTCAGAAATTCCACATATCTCCAAAAATCCCCAAATTTTGTGGAGAGGTCTATTATATTAATATCTACTTGGGAAAAATATATATAAAAATATATCTATCACCAATCCCAAGATTGACACAAAACATAAAACACAAAACTAGCTAAAAAGTTCAATTGAGTCTTGACCTAAAGTCCTAGTTTTGACTTCCTCTTGATGTATTTGCCCATACTAACCCACAATGCATCCCTAGCATTGGTTTATATAACATCTATACATCCAAAACCAATTATCATGCTATGTGACCCCAATGTCATATTTTCAAGCATGAAACACACCTCATGTGTGCCAATTCCCTAGGTTTGAGACTCAAGTCCGTCTCCAAACCACTTGGCACATTCCATGACCTAACCTAGACTCCCAAGTAAAACCCACTTGAGATCCATTGGCCATGGGTCCCAAATTGACTCTTTGAGCTCCCCCAAAGCTCTTAGCCTTAGCCACCTCCCTAGGTGACTCATCCACAATGGCTAGGCCATTCCGGTGTACCTCCGGTGACACTTGGCCTACAAATCTAACTTTCTTAACCTTGGACACTTTGTCCTTGGTTAATTTCTCCTTACCATTAAATGACTTTCCCTTACCATTTATTGGCTTCTCCTTGCTATAGTCATATGCAACCCTAGCATAAGACTTTCCCTTAGCTTTGGAGGACTCTCCCTTGCCATGATCATTTGCCACCCTAGCACATGATCTCTCATTAGCCTTGGAGGAACTAGATCGGTATCCCAAGCCCGATCTATCATGGTTGGGTCTTTGGCTACCCAACACCATATTTAATTCCTTAGATCCAACATTGAATCTCTTAAGGAATTGTTCTAACTTATCAAGCATTCCCCTTAAGGCTTGATTCTCCTTCTCTAGGTTCCTAACCCTAGAGTTAATTTGTCCAAATTGGACATTCCTAGACCTACCCTTTTTAGGCATATGTCTCTCCTTCTTGGGATTAATGCCTTGGGTCTCCTTAGGTCTACCATTTCTAGATTTTTCATGAATGGATCTCCTAGGGTTTTGATCTAGAATTACCCTACTCCTATCATGATATTTGAAACCAAAATTTTACATGGGCATATAATGATTAACATTATTTTTCTTAACATGCATGGAGGAATTTAAATTTGACTTCAAATTTAAATTAGGGTTTACCTTACCCTTTACCTTTGGAGCTCCCCCTTGACATGAGCTTCCATTCTTCCTCCACTTCTTCTCCTCCTTCTTCAAATGCGCCAACTTTTTGATCTCTTTCTTCTTTGGGCATTTGGTGTGGTAATGACCCCGCTCACCACACGTGAAGCACACTATGTGCTTTTTTTCCTTCTTCTTCCTACAACTCAAATCAGATTCAAAATTAATTGAATTGAGTTTAGGAGATACCTTCTTCTTACCCATAGGACATCTACTTTTGTAGTGTCCCTTTTCATTGCACTCGAAACATATTATGTGGTCCCTTGACTTTGCTTCGGTGGAGGTGCTCACTAGGTTGACTTCTTCCAAGATTTCTTCTTCATTTGTCTTGGATTCTTCTTCAACCTTTGAGGATGTAGATGCTATATCTTCCTCATCCACACTTGTGGATGGCCTTTCTTCATCCTTTTCCTCAAATGTGACCAAATTCACTTCCTCTTCTTCTTTTGATGTTGAATTGGTCTCCACATCCGATTGGTCCTTCTTCTCCTCTTGGACCACTTCATCACTTTCTTCGGATTTTTCTTCTTTTTCTTGTGTAGGCAAAAATTCCTCCCATGGTAATTTCTTCACTTTGCCCCACAATTCATGGGCGTTCTCATATTTACCTACACCACTTATCATATTAGGAGGCAATAAATCAATTAAAATTGCTATTACCTTTGAGTTTGCCTCCAATCGTGAGGTTTGCTCCTCCGTCCAATGTCATGTTCGGAGCTTCTTTCATTTCTTGTCCTTTGGGACTTTGAATGGCTCCTTTACCACCATCATGGTGTCTCAATCCGTGTTGAAGAAGATTTCCATCTTCATCATCCAATAAGTGATGTCCCCAAGGCTTCCTCCTTCAAACTTTTGAGGTTCAATCAAGCCGGTCATCTTTTGCCTCCTTGGCGGTTAGTCCAATAGAGAGCGTCCTTGCTCTGATACCACTTGTTGGGGGATCGGACAACCGGCTTGAAGGGGGGTTGGATAGACGACGCCCCCAAATCGATCGCTCTTCCTACACTTGTTAGTATGCGCAGCGGAATATACAAAAACAAACAAGCTAAAGGAAGTTAAACTAAAGACAAGAAAGAATGCAAACCAAGCTACACGATCATTTACGTGGTTCGGAGATAAAGCTCCTACTTCACGGCGTGTCCGTAAGGTGGACGATCCCTATCCGTCGGTGGATTACTCCCCGGAAGACCTCCGGCTAGCTCACGTAGCTCCTTGTGGGTGGAGAAACCTCACCACAACTCTCACCAATGACTCTTTACAAGCTAGGGCACAAGTAGACTACTAATAGGGGTTAACCACCTCTATTTCGTCAACCTCAACCACGCTTCCAAGGCTTGGTTATATAGGCCACGGGTTGGAAAACCCCGCCTACCAGTCGACTGCTAAAACATGCAGTCGACTGTTCTCTGTGGAAATTCGACCGTTACATCCCAACGGCTCGATTCCACACTAACCGAGCGAACAGAGACATTCTGTTCGCTGCCAGTCGACTGCCCCAGTCGACTGCACCAGTCGACTGCTAAAACATGCAGTCGACTGCTACATTACTGCTACAGTAACGCTATAGTACTGCTACAGTAACCCCCTAAAACTAGGATTTTACTCCGAGTACAATCTCTCATGCACTCGTACCCTCACCCTTATGACTCATTTGACGCTTCATTTGCAGCTTTGACCTCTTGCCTTCAAGCCTACTTCCTTTGGCTCTCATCTCTCAGATGCACTCAAGCCCGCGGCTCGTCCCCAATGCCATCCTTCGCGTATGCCTCGAAGTCGCTTCCCTCGACCCTTGTCCTCGCTGCCTTGTCCACGGTCCCTCGGATGCTCCATCCTTCACCGGACCCGAAGCCATCAACCTGAGTCACATGTGTATCCTGCAAACCTGCACAACTCAAATACACATATTAAATACAAGGGTGAACCTAACTTAAACTCTTTGTCCAAACACCAAAACACATGGTCCCGCGGACCATTGGGATTGCTCCAATAGGTAGACCTGACCACGATTCAAAATCGACGGTTCGACGGTTCCAGACAGGTCGACCCTTAATCTTAACCGCCCAAGACTGTTACGGTTCACGGTTCAGAACCGTTAGTTCACGATTTGTTACGGTCTGTCACGGTTCAAAATTATTATGTTAAAAAAATAAAAAAATAAAAATTAAACATAAAAATTAGAAATTAAAATTTATTGGAAAAAAGAGCTTGTACTTATTTAAGTTGCCTATGTATCCCTTTAGGGGAATCAAAGCCCACGTAGTTCTTTTATATTTTTATCCTTTTACATTTTTCACTTATTTCCATTTCCTGTTCATGTCGTATTTGTTCATTCAGTATCAAAATCTTCAACTTCGTCATCTAAAAGTTGCATTTCTTGGATTTTTTTCTCCGCTCTGGTTCAATCGTCCAGTAATGTTTGGACTTCCAATGAGTCGGGAGACAAAGTTGATCGTCGTTCATCTAATATGTTGCCGCCGACATTGAACGTCTGCTCTACAGCAACAGTTGACACTGGACAAGCTAAAATTTCTTTTGCGATCACGGAGAGAACGGGAAAGTTTTGAGCCTTCTGTGACCATCACTTTAAGATATCGAAGTTTTCGCTATCTGCTTCATTAAAATCAAAAGAAGTCGTAAAATAATTCTCAAGTTCCTATGTGGAACTTGAGGATCCTCGTGGGCGTTTTGTCCGTTGTTTTAATAAGAGTTGTACTTTTGTAAGTTTTAAATTACTACTAGTAGTTTGTTGTATTTCAGAAATATTAATTTGTGTTCCATATTTTGCATAATATTGATTATAAATATCATATAAATAAATTCTAACATTATATATAATATTAACTGGATCAGGGGAAAAGAATCTTTAATTGGAATTAAAGCGTCATAATATAAAGTTAACATTTCTTGTAAAACTTCTAATTTAAATTTAGGATCTAAAGTAAATGTAATTAAATAAATTTCAGAAATTAAATAAAAATATTTTTCTCATTTAGTTTTCATAGCTAAGATGCAAGGAGATAAAGATTCATTATTAATATGTTCATTTAAAACTAATACTATATTAGAAAAAATTTCTAAAACTAATTGAGCAGTGGGATAATAAACACCGAAAAGTTGTAAGGTTGCATCATTAAACACTTTTAAAATTTCACAAATACTACTACAAATATTCCATTGTTGTGAAAATAAATATTTATTAGTATTAGTGTTTTGTGCAAAAAATGAACATAATAATTCTTTATATTGAAATGAATCTTGTAATAATTGGTATGTTGAATTCTAACGTGTTGGTACATCACATGGAAATTTTTTAGGTCTCATTCCATTAATTTTACAAAATTTACCCCATTGTTTCATTATAGATGGATGAGACCATAAATAAGAAATTGCAATTCTAATTGGTTTAATATAACTTTCTAAAATTTTTAAACCATCTTGAACACATAAATTTAAAACATGGCATGCACAACGAATATGAAAAAATAAACCCCCAATAATAGGTTGACAAACAAATTTTAGATCATCTATACAAGCGGTATTGGAACTAGTATTATCTAATGATATTGAAAATATTTTATGAGTTAAACCATATTCTTCTAAAATTAAACATAATAATTGTGCGATATTATGAGCATTATGTGATTCATCAATAACTCTATAAGCTAATAATCTTTTTTGTAGGTTCCAAGAGTTATTGATCCAATAGCAAGTCACACACATATACGAATGTGTTTGCCAATGATCACTCCAAATATCGAAATATAAAGAAACTTTATTATCTAATTTACTAAATTCATCAATTAAATTATTTTTTCCTTGTTTTACTAATTTTTTAATTGTACGAGTAAGTGTAGTCCTAGGAACACGTTTAACACATGGATTAAGAGATTCTTTACAAAAATCTTCAAATATGCATTTAGATCCAAAACTAAAAGAAAGATGTTCTACGGAAATAAATTTAGCTAATGATTCTTTTAATTTATTATCCGAATATAAAAATAAACCGGAATCGGTACTACCGCTAGTTGAAGAAAATCTTGATAATTGTGTTTGAGAACGGGCGAGTCCATATTCCGTCGGGTGCTTCGTTTCTACATGTCGTTTCAACGACCCATAGCCGTCGCCAGCTTGGAATTTGTAGGAAGCATTGCAGTACTTACATTTTGCACGCATTTCTCTCGACGGAAGAGTGACTTTCTCAAAAGGTTTAGTGAAAATAGAAGACTTTAGAGGAGGAAGTGTAATACCCCGGTTCTGAGATTCTGATTAAGTATGACTTAAAAAGGTTAGATGGTACTATCCATATCACCAAGGTGCACCTTCCTTTTCGGAAGCCCAAACTTAAGAACTCCAAAGTTAAGCGTGCTTGGCTTGGAGAAATCTGAGGATGGGTGACCTCCTGGGAAGTTTTCCAGGGTGCGTGCGAGTGAGGACAAAGCACGTTGAAAGGACCTCTGGTGGTCTGTGGAGCTAGTCATCAAACCGATAGGTAATTCTGGTGTCGTTCCTGGTTCGGTCCGGGTGGGGCCGCCCGGGTCAGGGCGTTACAGATGGTATCAGAGCGACCTTGCGACCGTGAGTGCGCCTGTGGTAGGAGCACCCAGGGCACCACCTAGCGAGGGATATTCTGGGATTTGTTTGTGGTGTGATTTATGGTTACACAACGAGGACGTTGTGTCTTTAAGTGGGGGTGATTGTAATACCCCGGTTCTGAGATTCTGATTAAGTATGACTTAAAAAGGTTAGATGGTACTATCCATATCACCAAGGTGCACCTTCTTTTTCGGAAGCCCAAACTTAAGAATTCCAAAGTTAAGCGTGCTTGGCTTGGAGAAATCTGAGGATGGGTGACCTCCTGGGAAGTTTTCCAGGGTGCGTGCGAGTGAGGACAAAGCACGTTGAAAGGACCTCTGGTGGTCTGTGGAGCTAGTCATCAAACCGATAGGTAATTCTGGTGTCGTTCCTGGTTCGGTCCGGGTGGGGCCGCCCGGGTCGGGGCCTTACAGGAAGTTCCCAAACCTTAGAAGTAATTGCATCGGTACTTCCTTGTGTTTCAGGTGTCGGATTCGGAAGATGCTCGATTTCATCATCGGTGGATTGAATGTTGGGGTCCTTCTCCCGCAGATTCATTATTTGCTTTCCCTTCTGAGCTCGAGATGATGCACCTCTGCGGCCTCCTTCCATTGTAATTGAAAATTGGAAACGAAAGCGTGTAGAGATTAGAGAATATGAAAATGAGATTAAGAGTAGAGAAGATGTGTGTGAAAAATGATGAAATGAGTTCTCTATTTATAGAGTTTTGATAGTAACGGACACTAAATCATAGTCATTGATCAAAAAACGGTCAAATGATCATAACCGTTGAAAAAAAAATACCAAAAAAATCCTCCCAACGACTACGAACTGCCGGTTAATCGGCGGTTCCAACGGCTATGAACCGCCAGTTAACTGGCGGTTCAAGCCGTTTAAAAAAAAAAAAAAATTTGCGGCTGAACCGCCGGTTCAACCTGTCGGTTAATCGGCAGTTCGTCGGTTTTAAAGCAAATGAACCGGAACCGGCCCGACAAGTTGCCGGGCCGGTTCCGGTTCGACCCGACGAACCGGGTCAACGGGCAACCGTCCCGTTGACTTGGTTACGGGCCCGGGCCTGACCCGGGCTGGGTCCGGGCCTGACCTGGCTCGGGGTCGGGTCTACATGTAGGTTAATTGATTTGGATAGGTAGATCGGGTTAAGCATCAAGTGTGTTAGGCTGGTCGATCAGTCTAGATGGTCCCGATGAACTACTGGAGCCAGTCAAGTTGGCAAATTGGTGGAGCCAATCAGGCCGGTTAGGCTGGATTGGGGCAATTGATCAAGGTGGGCTAGTCAAATTGGGCATGGCAATTGGTTGGACTAATTATTTTTTAGAAAAATATTTATTTTTTCCTTTTTTCTATTATACCAAATATAGAAATGTATTTTTCATTTTAGTAACATATCTAAACAAAACGATATAATCTATTTTTTAAAAAAAGATTTTTCTATAAAATATTTGAACAAGTTTCTTTAGAAAGCTCCTAAATTTGATTATTGTTGTGTTAAGGTTTTTGTTTAATAATAATAATAATAAATAAATAAATAAGTAAAAAATATGTAAAAATTCAAGTGCCTCTTTTTCGTAGAAAAAGAGTTATTCTTTTTAAATATAATCTAGGATCATCTGATTAAAGTTGGAGGTAGTTGATTTTTTATTTATTCATCTAAGTCGATGTCCATTCCAATTTTGATTTGGAAATATTCATCTTGTAGATGAGTTGACTAATTACTATTTTAAAATATTATTGCTAAGCTAAATATTAGCCATATTTTGATATTAAATATTGGACAAAACTTAAATCTATATCACTATCTCAGGCATGAAATGAAATCATGTGATTGTTAGAGTTGCATTTAATATTTCAAATGTTTATTTTGACTATTGATTGTAGTTTACACATTATTAATTTTATTTTAACACTCCATCAAGTTTTAGTTAAAACTTATTTAAATTCTAAAACGCGTTGGCATTTGTTGAAGTAACAAAATGTTATATAATTTTTTTTAAAAAAATGAAAGTTCTTCAATGATCATAAAATACATCTGATCTTTTAAAAAGCCTTTTTGACTTTGAAATGTTTTAGTTTTGTCAAATGTCAAATTCTATACCTAGGTGAATGTAAACATCCAACTATATTTGTGTCAAAAAAAAATGTTATATAATTCTTATAAATCATATCAAACATTTTAACTAATAGCAAGATGCATGATTTTTTAAGCATTTAAATGTTTTAAAACAGTGAGTATTTCAAAAAAGAAATAATTGCCTTTGAATGTTTTCCATTATGAAAGTTGTATCTAAGAAATTTTCACACTTAGTTATTTTTAAGGCTTCTTTTTTACTAGAAGAATCAAACTATCCTCTTAAAAATACGAAATCCAACATTACAAAACAAACAATGAAACATGAATGAATAAATCCGAAACTCAAGATCTGCTCTCAGGTCACTTGAATATTTAACCACTACGGATAAAAGCATTAGACAAAATTTTGAATTTAGTTACTAAATTCCATGATGAAATTCGAGAAAGAGTCTATTCTTAGGGTTTGTTTTCTCCTCTTATACGAGGGAATGACAATCCAAGGATGATCAAGGCAGTTTCTCAATTGTTGCGATGTAGATTGCATTCATGGTATTGCTTGGTGAGGGTTTAGGATCTCTATTTTATTTCAGAGCACTATAGTCATTTTCATGTTGACCAAAAGACGTGTTATTGGCGGCAATTACAAAGGGAGATAGTCTAGAGAAGGCTACGAAAATTCAAGATGTTTCCGTGACATTAATGCAAATTATAGATTTGGGGAAAAGGTGATTTTCATTATCTTTTCGAAGATCATTTCATAGGCATGACAAAGCCATGTTAAAAAGGATAATCCTTTTTTGCATGAGGCATATGGATCCAAGTTGAACCCAACTAGCCAACAAAATAGTTTATAGATCAGAAACAAAGATGTCAGTCGATAAATTAATTGATTTCCAGGTGCAAAATCTTGCCCATTCACAAAGACCAAAGATCACAAGATGTGATAAAGAAAAGTTTGGAGAGAGTTAGTTCCTTCTAAAACAGCCCAAATGCCTTGAGAAAACATGGAGGTGACATTCTCATTGTCTCATGGTCGTCTATTGGAGAAAGGACAAGTGATCTATTTACACCCTCAAGAAACAAGGCACAAAGGACAACCAACTAGGTGACCACCTAACAAGTCTCTCACTTAATGTCAAGTGAGTTAGCTAAACCCTATCTTTGAAAATATCACTTTTTTGGCGTCTCTCAAGGGGGAGGGGGTGAATAGCGATTTCGATCTTGTTCGATTGTCGTTCGTTGTGTTGTCTACAAAGAGTTATACACATCAAAAAGTACAAAACAAATACACAACAACACAAGCATAAGAGACAAACCAATCTTAGGTAGTTAAGAACTCCTAATTTCTATTCTATGATCTATTGTTCTTCTAGCGATAGCTCAATTATCTTTTTCCTTATTAGACACCTTCCAAAGATGGAGAAATATCTTATAATTTCATGTTCTTTACAAACAATACAAACAAGAAAATTAGAATAAATATGAAAATGAATTATAATGTAAACAATAATTTACACAAATGAATCTCGCTTTTGATTGCTCTTGAATGCTTTTGGTTTGACTTTGGAAATGCAATAACACTTATTTCCAAAACCCTCAAAAATTGATTATGAAAATCTCCTCAAAATTGTTCTTTTATAGCCTTTAGGCCAGAGCTAATTTTCATCTATCAATCAACTATTCATTGCCATCATTAACTACTTAATTGAATTCGACAGTGACATCTACATAACAGCTCTTTTCAACTCTGGTTTGACTCTGAATAGTTGACTGTTTAATGTTCATTAGTCAATTGTTGTCGCATCATTTGAGTTTCCGACTTAACCTAGGTTTTTTATATCATTGAAATGGTGTCAACAGTCAATTTTACTGTTCATCAATCGACTAATCACAAATCAGTCGAGTATAACAGTTGAGTTTCAAACTTTCTATTTGTTGCTACAGTATCATTAGTTGATTGTTTCTATTCATCAATTGATTGATCTCAATCAGTCGAGTTTCAAACTTTCTGTTTCTTACTACAGTACCATTAATCAACTATCACTATTCATCAATCAACTGTAATAGAAACATTATAGCAAAACATTGTAGCACTCAATTGATACTTTTCACACTAGATTGATGCATTATTCATAGTGCTAAAAATATTATTCATATCGAATTCGTTTATGCCAAAAGACCCTCATGTCTTTGGAATTTCCTTGTAGAATTAGTACCAGTTAACACTGACTTATTAGGACCTCATCTTGATTAGTATCTAATTGATTTCAACCTACTAGGACTTCACTTACTTAACATTCAATTAACTTGGACCTGCTAAAATTTCTCGTCTCATGCCTAACAGGCGATCAACCTTAATATGTCAAGATTTTGTTGGATCGAAAGCGCTAGAGGAGCGGGGGGGATGGGGGGGGGGGGGGGGGGGGGGGGGGAATAGCGCTCGTGACTTTCACTCGTTTCAGAATCGCAAAACTCGAGTAATAAACGCAGCGGAAATAAAACAATCAACAAGCGAACACAAGTGATTTACTTGGTTCGGAGCCTGTGGCGACTCCTACTCTAAGGCCCACGCTCGTTGAGCGTTTACGTTGGACAACAACTATAATCTCGTAAAATTCAATACAAGTATAGAATGAGTACACAAGAACTTTAAAGTAATATCGACAACTAAATTATAGAAAACGGAGCGCCGGGTTGTCGGGAACTTGTCGTAGCTTGATCGGAAGCTTTCTGTAACGACCACCCTCCTTACTACTACTCTGAGAGCGACCGTTACTTAACTAGCTACTAACTCTACATAAGTAATAATGCTTAAGCTAATAACAACAATGCTTAAGATTTTCGGAAAAGAAATCTAAACTAAAACATTTCTATCTGTAAAGTCATGCTAATAATCAAAACATCATTTTCTCTCACAGTAGATTTAACTCAAACAATGAATTAGCTTGTTTGTAATGGTTATATGCAGAATTATAGAAAGACAGAAACATACTGCGGTTTAGCTATACAGGCATGCTATTTACAGCAACTGAATTTATCACTACAACAGAAAGAGTCAAAATGAACATGCGGCAGATTCTCATTGAAACAAAGCTCACTACACAGTACTCGAATAAAAATTCCAGTAACAATGAAAAGAAACAAGTTCCCAGCATGCTATTAAAATCCAATGACAGTATTATGTTATAACTTCAGAACAGTCCATTTCCGCAGTAAAGAAATACCTAATTCATCAACTAATTCCCTAGTATCAAGGCATAGAAATAAACATCATAGTACCAACGTTCTAACTAGCGCAAGGAACGATAAGTAACATCCAGCACTAATGACTTTACTGCACATATTTTAGCATGCAATTTAAACAATTCCAGAAATCACTAGAGGGAACCAAGTTCTGATGAGGGTATTTCCAGCAAAACAGAAAGCAATACCAGCAATGCTATAAACAAAAATATCTATGTTCCATTAACACATTAAATAAAGAATTCAATTTAAACTCTTAATTAGGTCCCAGGTCTTCCATAGTCTCAAACATCACACACCATCCATCACGCATCCTCCTTGTCGTCTTCCTCTTTATACTTTAACTTTTCCTTTATCTGCAGTAGGAGGAAAATAAATCTATAAGCAAAATGTTTAGTAAGTACTAAACTATCTCACAAAAAACTCGAAAGTGCATAAGATACAAAGGATGCTAAAACTGAAATGCTAAAAAGAAAAAGCTACACATGCTCATCTAATAGCAAAGCACTAAAATAATCTGCATACTCATGATATACAAGAATAAATCTGCATGCTGGAAATAAAGCTAATCATGCTCAATAAACTCATAAGGAAAGAAAATGAAAACCAATACTGTATGCTTAGAATTATAAGAACTAAACTTTGTTAGTTCTAAACATAAGCGATACTTGTTTCATTTACTTATAGCCTTATACTTGAAATTAATATTTAACTTTCTTCTTCTCTTTCTTGGGCCCAGGCTGAGTACCAAATGTGCGCTCTCTAATAGAGACTGAGGTAGCGAGCCTCTAGTCCTATGAGGGTAAAGACCTTGGTCTTACCAGGGCCAAGACCTTGGAATTGGTCACCTGGATTTGTTTAACGACAACATTGGAAGTTGGGTACTAGCCTCTTACTTTAAATTACTTGTTATCTTTTCTAACTAGACCTTGGTCTTTTCTCTACTCATAACTTCTAATAATCCCCCTAAAAAAATTTAATAGAACTCTTATCTTTTCCACCTACAAGCAGATCCTAGAGTTTTTATAGAGCAACAGGATTCTTTAAGCATGTATCAACAGAATAAATCAAAGGAAAACAAATCTGACTTCTTTAAGCATGCTACAATAAACATAAATCAAAGGAAAGCAAATCTGCACTCTCTAAGCATGCTACAATAAACATAAATCAAAGGAAAGTAAATATGAACTCTCTAAGCATGCTACAATAAACATAAATCAAAGGAAAGCAAATCTGAACTCTCTGAACTCTCTAAGCATGCTACAATAAACATAAATCAAAGGAAAGCAAATCTGAACTCTCTAAGCATGCTACAATAAACATAAATCAAAGGAAAGCAAATCTTAACTCTCTAAGCATGCTACAATAAACATAAATCTAAGAGAACTGCTCATGCTCAGCTAAGAAAAAATGAACACAAACCATGCTCAGCTAAGGGTAAATGACAACAAAACAAAGGAATCGATGTTGCACAGCCAAAGGGTCGGCTGGTTATACCTGTCGAACTAGAAGGGAAATCAAAACAACCTAGGATGCATAGTAGGGAAATATCTAAATTTGCAATACTTAGAAAGAATCTGTTCATGTTGGTTAAGCAGGCAAGGAATTCTGAACTGGTGTGTCAAATGTAGAATTGTGCAAGCTCGTCACAACTCAAAAAGGTCTAATCTTTACATGTTTAAATACACAGCTACTCATGCTAATTGAATGACAAGGAAACTAACACTGCATACTTGACTAAGGAGTTGTGCATGCTCATTAACTACACGGTTAAATCCCTAGCAACCATTCTGCATAGTAAAATCTGAAACAAAGGAAATGAAAACCCTAAATTCGGAGCAACTCCTACCACAGGTGAGTAGTACTTACTCTTGTTCTTGCACTTAGAACCGACGGTATGGTTCTAGGGTTTGGAGAAGGTGAAGATCTCGGCAATCCCTTCCTATCCGCGTGTTCTCCTTGACGAGGTGGTCGCGAATTTGTGGAAGCCCGTCAGAAAGAGCCTCTCGCCGGCCGTCGAAGTGAAGCCCTAGCACCGTCGCCCCTTTTCGTCCGAGAGAGGAGTCGCGGACGCCGCGTGAGGAGGAAGAAGAGAAAGGTTTTCGGGTTCGGTAAAAAGAAAACCTAAGTTCTCTTTTAAAACTAGGGTTTTTATTATCTAACTATTGCTTAAATGTATTTCGTTCCATATTCATTCACAAAATGTTTTGGAACAGTTGGCTAGCTAGATTCGATCAAGATTGGGTTCGGCCGGAGGTTGCTGGTTTGAACCTCGGCTTGGACATTTTTTTGTCGAAACTTCTTTCGTTTATTAAAAATACCAAACGACCTCAAAAAATTACGTAAAAATACTCTAAAAATTTTTAAAAATCTCTAGAATATTTCTTTAGCATTTCTAAGTATTAATAAGGACTTTTAGAACTTTAAATATGGAAAATTGGGTCGTTACAATCCCCCATACCTTATAAAAAGTTCGTCCTTGAACTTAGAATAGTTCTGGATATTTCTGTCTTATACTGTCCTCACGTTCCCAAGTAACTTCCTCGTGCTTCTGATTCTGCCAGATGACCTTCACTAGTGGCACCTCTTTGTTTCTTAGTCTCTTGACTGCTTTGTCCACTATCCGTGTAGGTCTGCTCTCATAACTAAGATCCTCCTGGATTTGCACTGACTGAGGCTGAATCACTTGGCTAGGGTCGTGGAGACACTTCTTTAGCATAGAGACATGAAATACATTGTGTATTGCTGACATGTCTTGTGGTAAGTCCAGCTTGTAAGCTACTTTCCCAATCCTTTCTGTGATCAGGTAAGGTCCTACGTAGCGAGGACTTAATTTGCCCTTCTTGCCAAATCTCATCACTCCCTTCATAGGAGCAACCTTGAGAAAGACTGAATCCCCTACTTGGAATTCAAGTGGTCTACGGCGTGTGTCAGCATAACTCTTCTGTCTACTCTGGGCAATCTCAATCCTCTATCTGATCTTCTGGATAGCCTGAGTGGTTTCTTCTATCATCTCTGTCTGGATGTCCAGCTCTACTTCTATTTCTCTTCTTTCATCTGCTTCTTGCCAGCAAATGGGTGATCTGCACCTTCTGCCATACAACGCTTCATAAGGTGTCATCTTGATGGTGGCCTGATAGCTATTGTTGTAGGTGAACTCTGCTAAGCATAGATACTTGCACCAACTTCCCTTGAAATCCAGTGCACAAACCCTGAGCATATCTTCTAAGATCTGATTTACTCGCTCTGTCTGTCCGTCAGTCTGAGGATGGAAGGCTGTACTGAACTTGAGTTTGGTGCCTAGTGCAGTCTGAACACACTCCCAAAAGTGAGAGGTGAAGCGCTCATCTCTATCAGAAACAATAGATTTAGGAACTCCATGAAGTCTGATCACTTCCTTGACGTATAGTTATGCCAATTGCTCTATAGAATAGGACACCTTGATGGCTAGGAAATGGGCAGACTTGGTCAATCTGTCCACTATTACCCATATTGCATCGTATCCATTTGTAGTTCTTAGAAGACCTGTTATGAAGTCCATGAATATGTCTTCCCACTTCCATTCTAGTATTGGGAGAGGCTGTAGAACTCCTCCTGGTCTCTGGTATTCTGCTTTAACTCTCTAACATGTCAGGCATGTACTGACATATTTAGCAACATCTCTTTTGAGTCCAGACCACCAGAACATCTGTTTCATGTCTTGGTACATCTTGGTGGAACCAGGATGCATGGAGTAAGGAGTACTATGAGCTTCCTCCAGGATTTTCTTTCTCAGTTCTTCATCATTGGGGACACAAAGACGGTTCCCCTGATAGAGGATTCCACTATCTGATACTCAAAACTCTGAATTTCCTTCTTCTTGTATCCCTTGCTTGATCTTTTGGATATCTGGATCTTCACTTTGCTTTCTCTGTATATCCTCAAGCAGGGTTGACTCTAAGGTCAATGCAGGGATTTGCCCATAAATAATTTCCATTCCAAAATTTGTCAACTCCTTCTGCAGTGGCAGGGCTAATGATGACAAAGACATCAGGGATGCACTGGATTTTCTGCTTAGTGCATCTGCCACTTTGTTAGCTTTGCATGGGTGGTAGAGGATTTCATAGTCATAGTCTTTGACCAACTCTAGCCACCTGCGCTGTCTCATGTTTAAATCTTTCTGGGTGAAGAAATACTTTAAACTCTGATGGTCTGTGAAGATTCTGCACTGGACTCCATACAAGTAGTGTCGCCAGAGTTTCAGTGCAAAGGCCACAGCTGCCAGCTCAAGATCATGAGTGAGGTAATTTTTCTCATAATCTTTGAGTTGTCTGGAAGTATAAGCTATAATTTTTCCTTCTTGCATGAGAACAACTCCTAGACCCATCTTGGAGGCATCACTGTAGATGTCAAAACTCTTGTCACTAGCTGGAACAGTTAGAATGGGAGCACTGGTCAGTATCTTCTTCAGCTCTTGGAAACTCTGCTCACATTTGTCTGACCACTGAAACTTTTTGTTCTTTCTGGTCAGGGCTGTAAGTGGGGCTATTCTGGAAAAGTCCTCTACGAATTTTCTGTAATATCCCGCTAAACCAAGAAAGCTTCTGATCTCCCTGACGTTCTTGGGTCTATGCCAATCGTTGACTGCTTCTATCTTGGCAGGATCCACTTGGATACCTTCCTTAGAAATGATGTGGCCCAAAAACGTCACCTGATTTAACCAGAACTCGCACTTTGAAAATTTAGCATAAAGCTGTTTCTGCTATAGGGTATGTAGTACTATTCTCAAGTGCGTGTCATGCTCCTCTGGGGTCCTTGAATAGACTAGAATGTCGTCGATGAATACGATGACAAATTTGTCAAGGTATTCTCTGAACACCCTGTTCATCAAGTCCATGAAGACCGCTGGTGCATTAGTCACACCAAAAGACATGACTACAAACTCGTAGTGTCCGTTTCTGGTCCTGAAAGCCGTTCTGGGTATATCCCTTTCTTTTACTTTCAGCTGATGGTATCCATAGTGCAGGTCTATCTTTGAGAATACTATTGCCCCTCTCAACTGATCAAATAAGTCGTCGATCCTGGGAAGGGGGTACTTGTTCTTGATTGTCACTTGATTCAGAGCTCTATAATCTATGCACATCCTCATAGATCTGTCCTTCTTCTTGACAAACAACACAGGAGCTCCCCAAGGTGAGTGACTAGGGCGGATGAAGCCTTTGTCAAGCAGCTCCTGAAGTTGCTCTTGCAACTCTTTCAGCTCTGCTGGAGACATGCGATACGGAGCTTTTGAAATTAGACCGGTACCAGGAACCAATTCAATCTCAAACTCCACTTCTCTATTGGGAGGCAGTCCAGGTAGCTCTTCTGGAAATACTTCTGGATACTCGCATATTACCCGAACATCCTCCTTCTTGAGTCCTTTCTGTTCTTCTGCATTTACTATGTATATAAGAAAACCAGTACACCCTTTAGCTAACATCTGGTGAGCTACTAGGGAAGAGATAAGTTTCTGGGTCTTCTTCCTTGGCACTCCCGTGAATTCAAAAGGTGGTTCACCCTCTGGACTGAAGATTACTTTCCTTCTGCGGCAGTCTACTGAAGCACTATACTTGTTGAGGAAATTCATACCCAAAATGATATCAAAATCTTACATGGCGAGGACTACCAGGCTAACATATAGTTCTCGATCTGCAATTCCGACCGATACAGCTCGAAGCCACTGATTGGACTTCATGACTTCCCCAGAAGGTAGGGTCGTCAAGAACTTTGAGTTCATACTCTTTGTGGGCACCTATAATTTACTGGCAAAGGGTACTGATACGAAAGAATGGGTCACCCCGGTATCAAATAGTACAGTAGCTAAATGATGAAAAATAACTACTTGACCTGTTACAACCGTGGAGACACTATCAGCTTCCTCTTTAGTGAGGGAGAATACTTTGGCACTATCAAAGGCTGGAACTGGTGGAGCCTCCAACCTTCCCTGACTGATATAGGGTCCCTCTATTGCTGCTTCCATGTGATATAACTGTGCAGGCTTGCCTCCATATTGCACTGGCTGTGGCTGAGGTGCTTTGAGCTTGTTAGGACATTCTTTAGCCATGTGTCCTTCCTGACCACAGGAATAACATCCAGTCTTACTCAAAAGACAGGCTCCTGGATGTGTTCTCCCACATTTAGGACAGGGAGGGAACTTGGTCTGCTTGTTTGTTGGTCCTCCCTTTTGGTTACTTCCTTAGTTCCACTACTTTCTTTTACTACCCTTGCCTTTCCAGTTCTGTTTACTTGACTGGGATTTCTGACTCCCCACTGTCTTGTCCTCTATCTTCACTGGCTTGTGCTGCGCTCATTGTGCTTTGATGCCATTCAGGTAGTGCTCAGTAATTAATGCCCTACTAATCAGCTCTTCACCAGTCTAGGGCCGGTGAGCTCCACTACTCACATTCAGTGCTATCTGTGGTCTCAGCATTCTGAGTATCAATATGACTCGCTCCTTCTCTGTCCTTACTAGCTCTGGGCAGAGACGAGCTAGTCTGTTGAACTTCTTGACTGCTTCTTCCACTGTTAGGTCACCTTGTTTGAACTCTATAAATTCCTCATAGTGCTTGTTGGTGATCTGTAGGTGGAAGTACTCTTCATAAAACTCTGACTAGAAATCAGCCCAGCTCATCTGATTGGCTGCCCTCTTGGTCTTTATCCTCTCCCACCACATACGAGCATCTCCTGACAGGCAGAAAGAGGCGCACTTGACCTTCTCGACTTCTGGCCAGTCAAGAAGCTCCATTGTGCTCTCCAGTGTTTTGAACCAAGCCTGGGCATCCTAGGGTTCAGTAATGCCTGAGAAGCTCTCTGGTTTCAGTTTCAGCCACTGTATGAGATAAGCTTCTTATCTCTGAGGTGCTGTGACGACTCCCAGGGTAGCTGGTGGAACCTCGGTTACCACTGGAGTCTCCATAGTTACTGTTGGAGGAGTGGGAGGAACTAGTTGCTGATTTGCCATTAGATTGACAATCACTTGTTGCTTCTCTGCTACCTATTTCTGGAGTTGAGCAACAACTTCAAAGAGATTGGGCTCAGTTGCTCTGGGCACTTCGTTCTCCTGAGCTGGTTCCTCAGTACGGGGGCGTCCTCTTCTTGCCATCTAATTATGCAAAGAATAAGACTTGATATCTTCTCTATCCTTTCTAAACATACTTATGTATATGAATAAAAGAGAAACAAAACTTCTATCTTACTAAAGCGCATATAAGCAATTACTCCAGACTGCAGATAATAAAGAAAGCATAAAAGGAAAAACTTAAATACTTTCTTACATGAAGACGGCAAGGTTGATGCTGATGTGTGTGTGACGCTGGAGAATGAGAACTGCTCTAATACCAACTGTAACGACTACCCTCCTTACTACTACTATGAGAGAGACTGTTACTTAACTAGCTACTAACTCTACTTAAGTAATAATGCTTAAGCTAATAACAGCAAAGCTTAAGATTTTCGGAAAAGAAATCTAAACTAAAACATTTCTATCTGTAATGTCATGCTAATAATCAAAACATCATTTCCTCTCACAGTAGATTTAACTCAAACAATGAATTATCTTGTTTGTAATGGTTATATGCAGAATTATAGAAAGACAGAAACATACTGTGGTTTAGCTATACAGGCATGCTATTTACAGCAACTGAATTTATCACTACAGCAGAAAGAGTCAAAATGAACATGCGGCAGATTCTCATTGAAACAAAGCTCACTACACAGTACTCGAATAAAAATTCCAGTAACAATGAAAAGAAACAAGTTCCCAGCATGCTATTAAAATCCAATGACAGTATTATGTTATAACTTCAGAACCGTCCATTTCCGCAGTAAAGAAATACCTAATTCATCAACTAATTCCCTAGTATCAAGGCATAGAAATAAACATCATAGTACCAACGTTCTAACTAGCGCAAGGAACGATAAGTAACATCCAGCACTAATGACTTTACTGCACATATTTTAGCATGCAATTTAAACAATTCCAGAAATCACTAGAGGAAACCAAGTTCTGATGAGGGTATTTCCAGCAAAACAGAAAGCAATACCAACAGTGCTATAAACAAAAATATCTATGTTCCATTAACACTTTAAATAAAGAATTCAATTTAAACTCTTAATTAGGTCCCAGGTCTTCTATAGTCTCAAACATCACACATCATCCATCACGCATCCTCCTCGTCGCCTTCCTCTTTATACTTTAACTTTTTCTTTATCTGCAGTAGGAGGAAAATAAATCTATAAGCGAAATGCTTAGTAAGTACTAAACTATCTCACAAAAAACTCGAAAGTGCATAAGATACAAAGGATGCTAAAACTGAAATGCTAAAAAGAAAAGCTACACATGCTCATCTAATAGCAAAGCACTAAAATAATCTGCATACTCATGATATACAAGAATAAATCTGCATGCTGGAAATAAAGCTAATCATGCTCAATAAACTCATAAGGAAAGCAAATGAAAACCAATACTGTATGCTTAGAATTATAAGAGCTAAACTTTGCTAGTTCTAAACATAGGTGATACTTATTTCATTTACTTATAGCCTTATACTTGAAATTAATATTTAACTTTCTTCTTCTCTTTCTTGGGCCTAGGCTGAGTACCAAATGCGCGCTCTATAATAGAGACTGAGGTAGTGAGCCTCCAGTTTTATGAGGGTAAAGACCTTGGTCTTACCAGGGCCAAGACCTTGGAATTGGTCACCTGGATTTATTTAACGACAACCTTGGAAGTCGGGTACTAGCCTCTTACTTTAAATTACTTGTTATCTTTTCTAACTAGACCTTGGTCTTTTCTCTACTCATAACTTCTCATAATCCCCAAAAAAAAATTTAATAGAACTCTTATCTTTTCCACCTACAAGCAGATCCTAGAGTTTTTATAGAGCAACAGGATTCTTTAAGCATGTATCAACAGAATAAATCAAAGGAAAACAAATCTGACTTCTTTAAGCATGCTACAATAAACATAAATTAAAGGAAAGTAAATTTGCACTCTCTAAGCATGCTACAATAAACATAAATCAAAGGAAAACAAATCTGAACTCTCTAAACATGCTACAATAAACATAGATCAAAGGAAAGCAAATATGAACTCTCTAAGCATGCTACAATAAACATAAATCAAAGGAAAGCAAATCTGAACTCTCTAAGCATGCTACAATAAACATAAATCTAAGAGAACTGCTCATGCTCAGCTAAGTAAAAATGAACACAAACCATGCTCAGCTAAGGGTAAATGACAACAAAACAAAGGAATCGATATTGCACAACTAAAGGGCCGGCTGGTTATACCTGTCGAACTAGCAGGGAAATCAAAACAACCTAGGATGCATAGTAGGGAAATATCTAAATCTGCAATACTTAGAAAGAATCTGTTCATGTTGGTTAAGCAGGCAAGGAATTCTGAACTGGAGTGTCAAATGTAGAATTGTGCAGGCTCGTCACAACTCAAAAAGGTCTAATCTTTACATGTTTAAATACACAGCTGCTCATGCTAATTGAATGACAAGGAAACTAACACTGCATACTTGACTAAGGAGTTGTGCATGCTCATTAACTACACGGCTAAATCCCTAGCAACCATTCTGCATAGTAAAATCTGAAACAAAGGAAATGAAAACCCTAAATTCGGAGCAACTCCTACCACAGGTGAGTAGTACTTACTCTTGTTCTTGCACTTAGAACCGACGGTATGGTTCTAGGGTTTGGAGAAGGTGAAGATCTCAGCAATCCCTTCCTATCCGCGTGTTCTCCTTGACTAGGTGGTCGCGAATTTGTGGAAGCCCATCGGAAAGAGCCTCTCGCCGGCCGTCGAAGTGAAGCCCTAGCACCGTCGCCCCTTTTCGTCCGAGAGAGGAGTCGCGGACGCCGCGTGAGGAGGAAGAAGAGAAGGGTTTTCGGGTTCGGTAAAAAGAAAACCTAAGTTCTCTTTTAAAACTAGGGTTTTTATTATCTAACTACTGCTTAAATGTATTTCGTTCCATATTCATTCACAAAATGTTTGCGGAACAGTTGGCTAGCTGGATTAGATCAAGATTGGGTTCGGCCGGAGGTTGCTGGTTCGAATCTCGGCTTGGACATTTTTTTATTGAAACTTCTTTCGTTTAGTAAAATTATCAAACGACTTCCAAAAATTACGTAAAAATACTCTAAAAATTTCTTAAAATCTCTAGAATATTTCTATAACATTTCTAAGTATTAATAAGGACTTTTAGAACTTGAAATAGGGAAAATTGGGTCGTTACACTTTCGTTAGTAGCAAGTACGAGATGGATCGCTTTAGAATTGTTTTTCCTTGGCTGCTGCTCGAATCCCTCTTTTATACAGTGCTGGAGGCACCTCCAAGCCTGTCCAAGGCGCCTCCAGACCGCCGAGTCGCACGCGTGGATCAACACAGACCTGGTCGCACCTTATCTGGTTTAAGGCGCCTTCAAGCCTCTTCAAGGCGTCTTCAAGCCTTGGTCCAATTAGGCGCCTTCAGTCCCAATGAAGGCGCCTCCAGCTCCTCTGGACAGCTGGCTTCGACTTGCACCCGAGGCGCCTCCAAGCTCCATGGAGGCGCCTCAGACACTGTTCATCTGAGGCTTAACTTGTTCCTTTTGTACCTGCAAGATATGTTAGTCCCAAAACAATACGGTACCCTGCAAGACAAAGTTAGAACTGATATAAACATGATAAATTAAGAGTTTGATAGTCATCGGACTGTCCGGGTTTGACTTCGGATTTCCGACCGGAAACCCTATGTCGACCCGACGCCTACTGTTCCCTCTACGGGGAACGCGTCCTCACCTACTCCTCTCAGGAGATTTACCTGTTGCCAGTGCGATTCTCCAGATCGACTGGACTTTTGCTCGGTGTCCGATGCTTCCGGTCTTCATGCTGGATGTCTGGTCCTCGACCCATCCAGACTTCTACCCGGTTCGCGACACCAGAATTTTAACCTAGGATTACCACCCCCTAGGATTTTTGCCCGAAGCTCCGACCCACCAAGACTTTCCGCATAGGGTTACCGCCCCCTATGACCTAGGGTTACCACCCCCTAGGGTTTTCCCCTTGTCTAACCACAGCTAGGACTTTCCTGAAACACTCAATCATACACATTAGATAACAATTAAACTTAACTTTGAATCCCTTTGCCATTATCAAAACTTGAGTTCGATTGTCGGATGCTTCCCACACCAACAATCTCCCCCTTTTTGATTATGACAACCAAAATTCTAAGTTAAGAAAAAAAATGCAATAAAGATAAGCATAAATAAAACATGAGCACATTAAAGCCCCCCCTTTAATAGAAGCTCCCCCTTAAAATAATTCCTTTTTATTTTAAATTTTCTTTAATTTCTTTTGAATTTCCTTATACTCTCCCCCTTTGCCATATATCAAAATAAATAAGAGAGTAAAATGAGTATAGACATAAACACTTAGCTCTTTTAAAATAAGTTTTCTTGTAAATGTTTAGCTAAGTTAGAAAATTTGCCATAAGTTTGGAACCACAATTTTTTCAAGGATTTTAAAATTTAAGTTTGAGAAGTAATTTTTGAATTTTTAAATAATTTCCAAAGTATGAATTTAAAAGATTTTTCAAAGCATTTTGAAAGATTTAGGTGAAAATTTTTTTTAAATAAGTTTTTCAACTAATTTTTCAAAGGATTTTAAAATAAGGGGGTGTTTGGTTAAATGATGGGAATGACTATGGGTATGGGTTTGATAGTAAGGTGTAATGGGAATGGGAATGAAAATGAAACCCACCTAGTTATATGGGTTTGGTTGATTCTCATAAATCTAGAAATCATTCCCAAATTGTCATTCCCAAACCCACAATCCAAACATCATCTTTTACTATCATTCCATTCCCTCATTCCCAAACCCATCAACCAAACACCCCCTAAGTTTTTGAAATAATTTTTCAAAGGATTTTAAAATAAGTTTTCAAATAATTTTTTAGAGAATTTTAAAAATGAATTTTAAAGAATTTTTAAAATGACTTTTTAAAGGATTTTGAGATGTTTTTTAAAAGATTTTTCAAATGATTTTTAAAGAATTTTTAAAGAATTTTTAAAATGATTTTTAAAGAATTTTTAAAATGATTTTTAAAGGTTTTTCAAATGATTTTTAAAAGATTTTTCAAATGCTTTTAAAAGAATTTTTAAAATGATTTTTAAATAATTTTAAAATTATTTTTAAAGAATTTTAAAATGATTTTAAAAATATTTTTTAAATGATTTTTAAAGAATTTTTAAAATGATTTTTTAAAAGATTTTTCAAATGATTTTTAAAGAATTTAAGATAATTTTCTAAAGGATTTTTAAATTGAATTTTAAAAGATTTTTCAAATGAATTTTAAAGAATTTTTTAAATAATTTTTAAAGAATTTTTAAAATGATTTTTAAAATAATTTTTAAAATGATTTTAAATGATTTTCCAAATGATTTTTAAAAGAATTTTCAAATGATTTTTAAAAAAATTTTAAAATGATTTTTTAAAGATTTTTCAAATGATTTTTAAAAGATTTTTCAAATGATTTTTAAAGAATTTTTAAAAAAAGATTTTTTAAAAGATTTTTAAAATGATTTTAAAAAGATTTTTCAAATGATTTTTAATGAATTTTTAAATGATTTTTAAAATGATTTTTAAAAGATTTTTAAAATGATTTTTTTAAATTATTTTTTAAAAGATTTTTCAAATGATTTTTAAAGAATTTTTAAAATGATTTTTTAATAGAATTTTTAAAATGATTTTTAAACGATTTTTAAAATGATTTTTAACAGAATTTTTAAATGATTTTTGAAAGAATTTTTAAATTATTTTTAACAGGAATTTTTAAAATGAATTTTAAAGAATTTTTAAAATGATTTATAAAAGATTTTTAAAATGATTTTTAAAGAATTTTCAAATGATTTTTAAAAGAATATTTAATGTGATTTTTAAAGAACTTTTAAATTGATTTTTAAAAGATTTTTCAAATGATTTTTTAAAGAATTTTCAAATGATTTTTAAAGAATTTTTAAAATGTTTTTTTTAATGAATTTTCAAATGATTTTTAAAAGATTTTTCTAATGATTTTTAAAGAATTTTTATAATGATTTTTAAAAGAATTTTCAAACGATTTTTTTTTAAAAAAATTTAAATGATTTTTAAAAGAATTTTCAAATGATTTTTTAACGAATTTTTAAAAGATTTTTCAAATAATTTTTAAAAGATTTTAAGGTAAAGGTTGATTGGGTTAGTTGATTTTAATTAAATTTGCTTAAATTTTGAACAATTTGAACTTATTTGAACCTAGATCCATCTCACCCGATTCTAAATTATCAATCAGGTAATCTTAAGTAATTTTGTGAGATGATTATCCTTAATTTAGGTTATTTCTAAGGATTAATTTACATTTGAGTTAAACTTAGGTTTTCCAATTAGTCAATTAAATATGTTTTTGCATGATTGATTCCCAGGTCAGGGCGAGGCTCTAGACCTTCTTAGGTATGAGATCATCCACCCCTTCCTAGATAGATCACTCAAAGAAATATATATTTAATTTTCTTTTTGAAACTCCTAGATTTAACTAGCAAGTGTAAATTACGCATAGATCATTAAGCTATCCTAGTCGATATGCTCTATCAAGGAAATAGATCTGATCCTTGGGGACCCAATAGTGATCAGGTCCAACTTGATTAACCAAGTTTGACTTGGGGACCCATGCTTGAATTATGTTTCTATTATTTCTATTTACTAGAGATAGATATGATTTATACTTACTTTTGGTTTTGAATCCAAGTCTGGACTTGCTGTAAACGACTCGCTGTTTTCCAAGAATCAGATCCAGATTCTTGGAACCCATGGTGAACCGTTCCAACGTGTCCTTGAGTTATGTAATTTGAGTTTTCAAATTAGAATTTTCTTCCTCAAGTTGTTGGACTTGAGTTGAACTTCCAATTTGAACTTGCTTAGTTAAAGAACTCGAGTCAGTCGCTTCCTTAAGGGCTGTTATCTCCTTTTGGAACAACTTGACCCGGATGTTGGATTTTGCCAATTTTTTTAACAAGTAAGATACTAATTCTTGCAATTCATCTAAATCAGTTTCGGCGAGTAGGGCACTTACAGTGAGGTTCGGTCCTTCGGAAACGGATGCGTATCCGTGGCTTCGCTCGGTCTCGGTGTCTGACTCACTCTCGGTTTCGTCAAGGTTTACTTGTACTGGCACCGCGAGGAAGCTTGTCGGTTCTTCTTCGTCGCACCCGGATTCATCTGATGACTCGGACCAAGTTGCCTGCAACGCCTTCTGTAATACCCCGGTTCTAAAGATTCTGGTTAAGTATGGCTTAAAGGTTAGATGGTACTATCCATATCACCAAGGTGCACCTTCCTTTTCGGAAGCCCAAACTCAAAGAACTTCAAAGTTAAGCATGCTTGGCTTGGAGAAATCTGAGGATGGGTGACCTCCTGGGAAGTTTTCCAGGGTGCGTGCGAGTGAGGACAAAACACGCTGAAAGGATCTCCGGTGGTTTGTGGAGCTAGTCGTCAACCCGATGGGCAATTCAGGTAGCGTTCCCGGTTCGGTTTGGGTGGGGCCCGCCCGAGCCGGGGCGTTACAGATGGTATCAGAGCAACCTTGCGACCGTGAGTGCGCCTGTGGCAGGAGCACCCAGGGCACCACCTAGCGAGGGAGATTCTGGGATTTGTCTGTGGTGTGATTCGTGGTTACACAACGAGGACGTTGTGTCTTTAAGTGGGGGTGATTGTAATATCCCGGTTCTAAAGATTCTGGTTAAGTATGGCTTAAAGGTTAGATGGTACTATCCATATCACCAAGGTGCACCTTCCTTTTCGGAAGCCCAAACTCAAAGAACTTCAAAGTTAAGCGTGCTTGGCTTGGAGAAATCTGAGGATGGGTGACCTCCTGGGAAGTTTTCCAGGGTGCGTGCGAGTGAGGACAAAACACGCTGAAAGGATCTCCGGTGGTTTGTGGAGCTAGTCGTCAACCCGATGGGCAATTCAGGTAGCGTTCCCGGTTCGGTTCGGGTGGGGCCCGCCCGAGCCGGGGCGTTACACCTTCTTCCTTCGTTGCTTTCGATTTGGACAGTCCGGCTTTTAGTGCCCCTTCTAGTTACAGCCGTAGCATATGACTCTACTCTTGTCCTTTGTGTTCGTTTGAGTCGCCTTTTTTGACTTGCATATCTTCTATACGAACTTTATCAGTTCGGAAGTAACTTCGTCTTCGTCCTCTGTGTCTGATTCGTCTTTGGACTCTGGTTTGGTTTTGCACCTTGATGTCGGTTCGCGCGGTCTGCTTGTATCTGCAATAAAAGCTATACCCTTTTTGACCGGGCGTGCATTAATCTACTCATGCAACTCGAATTCAGAAAATATTTCGTCTAATTTAATAGAAGAAAGATCCTTGGAAACCTTGTAAGCATTTACCATGGATGCCCACAAGGTATTCCTTGGAAAGGCGTTTAAGGCATACCTTATGACGTCCCTGTTCTCCACCTTTTGGCCGATCACATGAAGCCCGTTGAGTAGGTCCTGGATGTGTGCATGGAGCAGCCTAGCCATCTCACCTTCCTACATTTTAATATTGTATAATTTATTGAAAATTAAGTCGCGCTTACTTACTTTAGCATCGGAGGTGCCCTCGTGTAGCTCGATTAGTTTGTTCCACAACTCTTTTGTACTTGAGAATGGTCTAACTGTGTTCAGTTCTTCTTTTGAAAGGCCGCATTGTAGCATGCAGGTTGCTTTGGCATCAGCTTTCACCTTCTTCTTTATGCTAGCATCCCAGTTGATGCATGAGATGAGTTCTCTTGTGCCGTCGCGTGGAAGCTCGAGACCGGCCAGGATAATGATCCACATCTCGACTTGCGTCTTGAGGTGGTATTCCATCCGGTTCTTCCAATAGGCAAAGTCCTCACCGGAGAAGAGTAGCGGGCGGACTATGCTAAAGCCTTCTTGGAGGGTCATTTGAAAATCTTGCACAAAAAAAGAGAAAAACAACTGGTCCCAGGACTTGATATTGGATTAGTAGTGCGAGAGAGGGATAAAAATAACAAGTAACTGATTTTGGGAAAAAAATAATAATAAAATATTTAAAAAATATATAAAAAATATTATTTCAAAATTTTGAAATTGCGATATTTTGCTAATATGGACCAATGGTGAAAAGATGGCAACACAACAAAAAAATAGTCTATTAGGGACAACAGTTTGCAACGAATTTAAAATTTGTTCCAAACTTTCCAACAAATTTTGCAACAAAATAATAAATTGTTCCGAATTAGCAACAAATTTAGCAACAAAATAAATTTGTTGCAAATTAGCAACAAAAGATATTTTGTCGCTAATATTGTTGCAAGTTAGCAACAAAAAATAAAATTTGTTGCAAATTGTGCAACAAATTATTTATTCGTTGCAAATTTTGCAACGAATATTTTATTCGTTGCAAATTTTTGCAACGAATAGTATTTTCGTCGCAAAATTGCAAAGAAACAATTATTTGTTGGAACTTCCCAACAAATATATAATTTATCGCAACTTTACAGCAAAAAATTTGCAGATAGAGTTTCCAACGAATTTGAAATTCGTTGGAAATGTTTCCTACGAATTGGCAGATTCGTTGGCAATTTCCAACGAATTGCAGATTCGTTGGAAAGTATGCTGTGACTTAAAAACCCGTTTGACCGACTTAGAGACCTCGGAATCGGATGAAACAAGTTCCTATGTGCTCCTCTTGGTCTCCTGATTCAATAGATGAGCTCAAATATTTTTTTTTAATAAGATGAATTTTTAACATCAAGGTCAATTGGATGAATTTGAATTTGAGCATGAAAGTGTTAGAATTTTAAATCAAATTGGAGTATAGTTGAACTTCGTAGATTTAAAAAATGATGTTTGAGTGCTCAGAACGAGGGGAAATCAGTTTGTTGGCGAGCGTAAGGTTCTCGTGATTATATCCATGAATTAAAAATAATTACGGAGCTAATTTATTTTGATTTGTGAATTTTTAAACTTGAATTTAATTTTTCCAACACATTGGGGATCGAAAAAATAAAGGAAAAAAATATATGAAGTAAAAAAAAATATTTGAGGACAGATATGAAGTCAGGATAAATATAGGAGCACACAGGAACCGATTTCATCCAATTCGGAGGTCTCTAGGTCGGTCAACCGTGATGTTAAGAATATGTAGGGTTTCCAAAGAATCCGAAATTCGTTGGAAAATTCCAATGAATTGCAGATTCGTTGGAAAGTATGTTGTGGCTTAAAAATCCATTTGACCGACCTAGAGACCTCGAAATCGGATGAAACAAATTCCTATTTGCTCCTCTTGGTCTCCTGATGCTATAGATGAGCACAAATATTTTTTTTTTAATAAGATGAATTTTTAACATCAAGGTCAATTGGATGAATTTGAATTTGAGCATAAAGTGTTAGAGTTTTAAATCAAATTGGAGTATAGTTGAACTTGGTAGATTTAAAAAATGATGTTCGATTGCTCAGAACGAGGGGAAATCAGTTTGTTGGCGAGCGTAAGGTTCTCGTGATTATATCCATGAATTAAAAATAATTACGGAGCTAATTTATTTTGATTTGTGAATTTTTAAACTTGAATTTAATTTTTCCAACACATTGGGGATTGAAAAAAAAGGAAAAAATATATGAAGTAAAAAAAATATTTGAGGACACATATGAAGTCAGGATAAATAGAGGAGCACACAGGAACCAGTTTCATCCAATTCGGAGGTCCCTAAGTCGGTCAACCGTGATGTTAAGAATATGTAGGGTTTCCAACGAATCCGAAATTCGTTGCAAATATCCAACAAATAATATTTTCGTTGGAAATTTGTTGGAAGAACCCTAATTACTTATCCAGACCCGACCCGATCTCTTCTACTCACCTCTTCTCTTGACCTAATTTTTCCTGACGGCAGCCGCGGCGATTTTTTCGCCCTTCTCTAGACTGGTAAGTAGCCTCTCTCGTTCTAGCTCTTCTTTTTTTTCTCCCGATCTGGCGGTGTCTCTTTTTTTCCCGATCTCACGGCGTCGCCTGGCCGCTCACGGCGTCACCTGGCCGGTCGCGGCGTCGCCTGGCCGCTCGCGGCGTCGCCTGGTCGCGAGTGAACGTGAGCGGCCGCGAGCGGCGACGCATGGCAGCTCACGGCGGCCCCTGGTAGCTCACGGCGGCGTCTAGCCCCTCGCGCTGGCGCCTGGCCTTAGCGCCGCCACCTGGCCGCTCTCGCAGCTTCCTGGCTGCTCTCAACGATGCCAAGGTTGGCCACTAGCAACCTCCCTATCCACTATCGGCATAGGATGGCTGATGGTGGCCTCACCTAGCTGCTGTTTGGCGTTGGTGATCCCGCTGGCACCGTAGGCTGGCCACTGGTGACTGATGTTGTCCGCTGGCAGCTGACAGCATTGGATGACCTCTGTTTGTAAATCGACAGGTCATTGTTTGATGTCGACTAGTTGTTCTCGACCTTGGTTTGTCGTGGGCTGTCTGTGCCTTACAGCGGCACAGCTGTTCGGGGGTCAATGACTTGCCGTTGAGGCCAAGATTATATTTGATAATTTCTAGACTTTTTTATTTTATTGTAAATTTAATATTATTGTTTGTGCAAGTTTGGATTTGACATGGCTGGGAGAGACTTTCGGTTTTATTTACCTTTGTTAGGTATATTTTTTTACACATGATATTTTAATAATGATTGCATGTTTTTATTTTCCTCTATTATATGTTATTTGCAGTTGTATGTGAGCTAAGTAATATTGACCATTAGTATATGTGTTCTAGGAGTTTTTATTACTATATTTTATTTGAAACAGGCAACATGCAGAATGAAAGAAGTTGGATGTATAATAAAAATTTACCTGACCGTGGGGGTTTAACTGATGAGTTTATCACTGGGTTGAGACAGTTTTTAAATTTTGCATCTAGTAATGTTGAGTTTATGGATGGTAATTAGATACGATGTCCATGTAGAAAGTGTCATAATGGAAAATTTTTACCATCTAATAAAGTTTCAGAGCATCTTTGTAGATTTGGTTTTACTCCGAATTACTATAATTGGACATGTCATAGTGAACCATTCATATCTGATGAGGATTATTATGGACACAACATATAAGTCTCTAGGGATCAAAGTTATTATAATCAATTAAATCCATATCAAAGAATGATATTTGATGCAACAGCTCCGAATTTAATTCCTGAACCACATGGTGTCAGTTCTAGCTGCCTTCCAACAGTTGAGCAAATGTTTACAACATATGCATCACCATTAGAAGAGGTACAAGTGTCAGGTGTTGATGAAATTGTGAATAATGATAACATATCTTAAATTTCAGGAAGTGTTAAGTGCTGCAGATGAATCTTTATGGACTGGTTGTGGCAATCATACTAAATTATCATTCACCGCAAGACTGTTGAATATCAAGGCAGAGTCTAATTTGTCGGAAGATAATTTCAATAAGTTTGTTCAAGCTATTGAAGAGGCATTGCCCCAAGATAATTTACTGCCTAATGATTTTTACAGTATGAAAAAACTTATGAAAGAATTAGGTCTTCCGGTGGAAAGAATTGATGTTTGCAGAGACGGTTGTATGCTATATTGGGGAGATGATGCAGATGCAAATGTTTGTAGATTCTGTAATCAAGATAGGTACAAGATCTCTAGAAGGAGTCAACAACGACGTAAATCATACAGTCAGTTATTTTATTTGCCATTAACTCCTAGGTTACAAAAACTTTATGCATCAAAGACCACTGCTCAACACATGACTTGGCATGCAAATCATCGAACAGAGGAGGGATTAATGTGCCATCCATCAGATGCAGAGGCATGGAAAAATTTTGATAGAACATATCCTGAATTTGCGAAGGAGACTCGAAACATTCGGTTAGGTCTTTGTGCTGATGGTTTTGCTCCATTTAGTAAATCAAGAAGACAGTATTCTTGTTGGCCAGTTATATTAACTCCATATAATCTTCCGCCTGAGATGTGCATGAAAACACCATATATGTTTTTAACATTAGTTGCGCCTGGCCCGTAAAATCCAAAGAAGTTAATAGATGTTTATATGCAACCACTGATTGCAGAGCTAAAACAACTATGGGATGAAGGGTTTCCTACATATGACGTCCATACTAATCAGATGTTTGTTATGAAGGCTGCTCTTCTTTGGACCATTAATGACTTTCCAGCTTATGGTATGCTATCTGGTTGGAGTACTGCGGGAATCTTAGGTTGTCCAATATGTATGGAGAGATCAAAGTCGATCAGATTGAAATATGGGAGAAAGCCGAGTTATTTTGATTGTCATAGATAATTTTTACCATTAAATCATAATTTCAGAAGGAATAAAGATGAGTTCACTAGGAATAGAATTGAAAGAACACCTCCGCCATTAAAATTGACAGGTCAAGATATTTGGTATAGAGTGCGTCACTTTCCATCTGTTATTGAAGAACCACATGGTACAACATATGAATATGGAAGCACTCATAAATGGACTAAACGGAGTATATTTTGGGATTTACCTTATTGGTATAGTAATTTAATTCATCATAATCTTGATGTAATGCATATTGAGAAAAATATTTTTGATAATCTCATAAATACAATGATGGATATCGCCGAAAAAACAAAAGATAATTTGAATGCAAGAAAAGATATGCAACTAATTTTTAAACGACCCACTCTTGATGTGGATGAAAGTAGTAGGGGACCAAAGCCAAAGACAATTTATACATTGAATAAAGAACAGAGACGTGTTGTTTGTGAATGGTTGAAATCATTGAGATTTCCTGATGGGTATGTCTCTAATCTTGGGAGATGCGTCAATATGAAGGAATTCAAATTGATTGGTTTGAAAAGTCACGATTGTCATATATTTATGGAAAGACTTATTCCAATTGCTTTTAAGGAACTCTTACCAAATTTTGTATGGGGTACAATTACGGAGTTAAGCATTTTCCTTCATGATATTTGCTCAACAGTTTTGAGATATTCACAGATAGAGAAGTTAGAAAGAGACATTCCAATTATTTTGTGTAATTTAGAAAGAATCTTTCCACCTTCATTTTTTGATTCAATGGAACATCTTTTGGTTCACTTGCCATACGAGGTCAAAGTTGGAGGACTAGTCCATTTTCGATAGATGTATCCATTTGAAAGGTATATTTTGTTTTATCTTATATACTTCATTATTAATGCGTTGTAAATTTATAACTTTTTTATATATATTCATCTAATACAAATTGTTATATTTCAATCATATTTTTATATCATTTGAAGAAAAAAGTAAAAAATAAGGCACATGTTGAAGCCTCTATTGTTAATGCATACATTGTGGAGGAAGTAACAACTTTTGCATCGTATTATTTTGAGCCTCACATTCAGACCAAACGACGGAGACCTGGAATGTAACGACCTGGCCCTTTGGCCTCTTGGGCGGCCCTTGTGACGGATCAACTGTCGGCCCATTTGGCGACCTCTAATGTCGTCGACCGACGACCCTTTGGCCGTGCCGTTACTCACTAGGACTTTCCACCCCTGGCCAGTGGATTTTTGCCTCCCCCAGGATTCGAACTCTAAACCTCCAGGCTTAAGTATTAGAGTTTATGAATCCTGGTAGCCGCTCACTTGGCTACCAGGATTTATAAACTCTAGTACTTAAGCCTAGAGGTCTAGAGTTCGAATCCTAGGGGAGGCAAAAATCCACTGACCAGGGGTGGAAAGTCCTAGTGAGTAACGACATGGCCAAGGGTCGTCGGTCGACGACATTAGAGGTCGCCAAATGGGCCGACGACATAAGGGTCGCCAGTTGGGCCGCCACAAGGGCCACCCAAGAGGCCAAAGGGTCGGGTCGTTACATGGAAGAAATGATGAAGGTCCTATTGATCCCAATACGAACATATTCTTAATTTTTAATTATCTTGGTCGACCGAGTGGACAATGTAAGCAAAGATATTTAACTGATCAAGAATGACGAGCAGCCCAGACATATGTTTTACTTAATTGTCCAGAAGTATCACCATATTTCGAGTTAGTATATCTTTCCTATTTTTTTATCGTAACTTTTTGTTATTATAATTCAATTTTTTATGATAGGATTTTTCAAAACTTGTATTCTGATATGCCAACACTAGAGTTTGATCGTTTCTGCGATCAAGAATTTGCACCTTGGTTCAAATCATATGTAAGTAATTTTTACCTTGTATTCTAATTTACCGTATTGGTATAGTATATTTTAACTTTTAAATGAATAACATATTCATTTGAGTTTAGGTTTATGATAATCAAGATCACCTCGAACATCAAATGTTATTTCATCTATCTTGGGGTCCAAAAGCAATGGTACGCACTTGGCCAGCATATTTCATAAATGGATATAATTTTCATACTCAAGAATATGGAAAAGGGAAGACTACAATGACTAGTGGGGTATGTGTTCAGTCATCTAATGATGGAGGTGTAAGCAATGATTTTTATGGTCTACTGGATGAAATTATAGAGATAGAATAACTTGGTCCAGAAATGCGAGTTATCTTATTTATGTGTCGCTGGTTTGATCCTATCAGAGGGATGAAGGTGCATCCACATTATAATTTGGTTGAAATAAATCATAAAAGATTATATAAGAGATATGAACCTTTTGTTTTGGCACAACAAGCGATTCAAGTGTTCTATGCTTCATACCCTAGTTTGAAACGTGATAAAATGGATTGGTGGGTTGTTTGTAAAACTAAAGCACGGAAAAAAATAGAGGAACATTGGGAAGACATTGCATATCAACAAGAGGAGGTTGTAAATACATTTCAGACCGAGGAATATATTATTCCAACATTACGAGATGCCAGCGGAGTAGTGATAAATGTGGATGCCAATGAATTTCATGAGGTTGATGATGATGAGGAGGAGGAGGAGGAGGAGGAGGACGAGGACGAGGAGGACGACGACAACTTTGATTTTTAACATGTACGATAAGGTTTTTTATATTTAATTTTAATCTGTAAATTTATAAAATTCATAGTTTAATTAATTGTCTACATAATATCTCATTGTTAAATTTATATATGTTATATGTGTGCTATTTTTTGTTCTATAGGTCATTAGAGGTGAGACATTATCACTGTAGATTCTCGCTCTCTGACTTTTATATTATGGATATTGTAATTTTTTCATATTTCTTCAGCAAGCATTAAGTTTTTTTTATTTCTTTAATTCTAATTTTGATTTTTGGTTGGCAGTTTCGACGGGCACGCCATAGACGACACCGTTCAAGCATTGGCCAGACTGATTCACCATCTGATAGGATGGTACCTACACCCTCCCCTCAGGCAGGACCTTCACATGGCTAGTCGCCGTCAAGACCTTCTCGTGGGCAGTCACCAGCAGAACCTTCTCATGGCCAGTCGCCGGCAGGACCCTCACGTGGACCATCCCCGGCAGGACCTTCACGTGGCCAGTCACCGGCAGGACCTTCATGTGGCCAGTCACCGGCAGAACCTTCACATGACCATTCACCTTCCCCACTTGAGTCGCCGATACCTGCCAGACACTCAACCGTTGATATTGTCGACGCTAGACTGCATATAGTTCCTCTTGGAGACTCGTAAGTATTAAAATTATTATATTTTAACTATCTTAATTATTTAACGTTGTTTATTGTAATTTTATGATAGATTTGAAAATTCAGTAACTGTTGTTCGTGAGATTAATCAAATTGTGAATAACTTTTGGAAAGGAGACTCAATGTTATACTCAAGCACTCCAGCACCCACAAAAGAACTCTGGTGGTGCGAGTTTAAGGTATAACTAATTTATTTTATATATAAAACAATTACGTTCATGTATAATCTATTGTTTTTTTTTCATTTCAGCGATTATTTAGTTGGGACCCTTATTTTGAGATGGAAGTTAAAAGAATTTTCAAAAAGAAATGTGATGATCACATTCGCCATGTATTAAACCATGCCAAAAGTACTGGAAAAAAGCCTCCCTTTATCACGACTGACAATTGGGTTAGGATCTACAATTTTTGGCAAACTGATGAGTGCAAAGAAAGGAGTTTGCGGAATAAAATAAATCAAGCTTATAATTCTGGAGACTCACGTGCAATATATGCAGGAGGATCTATAAATATCGAGGAGCATTCACGTAGATTGGTAAATTTTCAACTCTACAATTAGATTTTTAATATATTTGATGTTATTATATTATTTCTAACTGTATTATTTTTAGTCTAGGGATTTGGGAAAAGAGCCCGATTTTATAGACACTTTCGTCCGCACTTTTCAAAAAAAAAAGACAAGACTTGGAGTGGAGATAGAGCTAGAATAATTAAGGTTTGATTTAATCTTTAATCTTAATTTTAACTTAGATTTTATTACTTACTTATTTGCTCTAATTAAGGTTTTAATTTTTCATAGGAGAGATATGATGAGCTATCATTATCTCAAAGAAGTTCAGGTGATGGCGATAATATTGATGGATCTGAGCCGTCTGTTACTAATAATTTAGATTTATGGTTAGAGGCCAATGGGGGAGTCAAAGGGGGAAGGATAATAGGTATGAGTTCTATGAGTAGAATCCATAATGTTCCTCGAAGATCTTTATCTTCTTCTACCCCACCCGCAGTAACGACACAGATTCATAGCTTAACTGAAGAGATTGACAATTTGAAAGGCATAATATCTCAAAGGGATCAGCAAATTTTAGAAATTCAAAAATAAAATTCACAAAGAGATCTAGATATGGTTGAAATGTGCAAATAACAAGCCTTTCTTTTACAACAATTTCAACTATTTAGATCGGGTCCAAGCTATATTCCTCCTGGTATTGGTGATGATGCTAATGACGATGATGATGTCGATGATGATGTCGCCGATGATGTTGATGATGATGCATGAGTGTTTGTAATTAGAATTTTTGACTTCTTTTATTTTATCGATTTTATAAATTCTTAATTTTTGTATTTTGATTAGTATTGTTATTTTTGTTTCGAACAGGGTTGGTAGATGAAGATGATGGTGGTATTGACGTAAAAATATGTAAGTCTTTACCTATTTACTTTTTTGTTGGTTTATAAGATTTTCTTTTTCTTTGTTTATCTTTTGATGTAGGTAGAAGAAGGATTTGGACTGAGAAAGATCTCCATAAGATTATCTTCTACTATATCTTTTTCATGTTCTTGTATGATATTGGAATTTGGATACTATGACATGTTTGTTGTAACTTTATTGTAGTGTTTGGTTTAAGGTGTTAGTTGTAGTTGTATATTGTTGTAATTTGTATTGTTGGATGATGATGTGTTGTATTGTTAGTTTTATGCTCTTAGTTTAGGTTGTATATGGAACAACATGTTTTAATGGTGCATGTGTTTGTGTTTATATTATTGATGTTTGTATTTGTTTTGTTGTACAATAATATGTTAGTTGATTTTTTATTTATATTTGTGTTATTGTGTTTAGTGGTGAATATGTTGAATCTGTTAATGTGTTTAGTGATTTTATATATATGTTGAATCTGTTTGAAAAAAATTGTAATAGGAAAAAATATTGAAATTAGATAGTGCTGGATTTTTTTTTAGGACGAATTTTGCAACGAAATTGGATTCGTTGGAAATATCGTATTTTATCGGAATACTGCAACGAAAAATATAAATTCGTTGGAAATTTCCAACGAATCCATATTTTCGTTAGAAGTTTCCAACGAAATATTAATTCGTTGGAAATTTCTAACGAAAATATAAATTCGTTGGACGTTTCCAACGAATTCTAAATTCGTTGGAAGTTTCCAACGAATTCTAAATTCGTTGGAAATTTTCAACAACTATGAATTTTGTTGGAAATTTCCAACGAAAATATAGATTCGTTGGAAATTTCCAACGAATTTATATTTCGTTGGAAATTTCCAACAAAAATTCATTTTTGTTGGAAATTGCCAACGAATTTATATTTCGTTGGCAATTTCCAACGAATATGAATTTTGTTGGCAATTTCCAACGAATATGAATTTCGTTGGAAATTTCCAACGAAAATATGGATTCGTTGGAAATTTCCAACGAAAATATTGATTCTTTGGAAATTTCCAACGAAATTGTATTTTCGTTGGAAATTACCAATGAATTTATATTTTCGTTGGTAATATTGTATTTTGAAAATTTTCCAACAAATAATTATTCGTCGCAAATCTGTTTGCAACGAATACGTTTTTTAGTTGCTAATTCGCGATAAATTTGGGGTTCGTCGGAGATTTTTCCTGCTGACATTTCCAACAAATATTTATTTTCGTTGCAGTTTTTTCAACGAATTTTGCAACGAATTTTGGTTTTGTCGCAAAGTTTCCAACGAATTTTGCAATGAATAATATTTCCGTTGCAAAATTTCCAACGAAATTATAATTTTTTGTTGCAAATTTTTGGGACGACAGATTTCCAACGAATTTTTTTTGTCGCAATTTTCGTCCCAAATCCAATTTCCAACGATTTTTTTTCCTAAAATTTGTTGCAAATTTTGTCCCTAAGTGACAGTATTTTTGTAGTGCAATGAATTTTTTGAAATTAATTTTGGAGGGAAAAAATGAAAGACGTAAGGTTTTATTTTTACCCTATAAGAACAAGAAAGCGACGAAAAAAATATGCTCGAACGGTAGTTGTACCAATTCAGAGCAACCCCGCTCTGATACCAATTGTTGGATCGAAAGCGCTAGAGGGGGGGGGTGAATAGCGCTTGTGACTTTCACTCGTTTTGGAATCGTAAAACTCGAGTAATAAACGCAGCGGAAATAAAACAATCAACAAGCGAACACAAGTGATTTATTTGGTTCGGAGCCTGTGGCGACTCCTACTCCAAGGCCCACGCTCGTTGAGCGTTTACGTTGGACAACAATTATAATCTCGTAAAATTTAGTACAAGTATAGAATGAGTACACAAGAACTTTAAAGTAATACCGACAACTAAATTATAGAAAACGGAGCGCCGGGTTGTCGGGAACTTATCGCAGCTTGATCGGAAGCTTTCGTTAGCAGCATGTAGGAGATGGATCGCTTTAGAATTGTTTTTCCTTGGCTGCTGCTCGAATCCCTCTTTTATACAGTGCTGGAGGCACCTCCAGGCCGCCGAGTCACACGCGTGGATCAGCACAGACCTAGTCACACCTTATCTGGTTTAAGGCGCCTTCAAGCCTTGGTCCAAGACGCCTTCAGTCCCAATGAAGGCGCCTCCAGCTCCTCTGGACAGCTGGCTTCGACTTGCACCCGAGGCGCCTCCAAGCTCTATGGAGGCGCCTCGGACACTGTTCATCGGAGGCTTAACTTGTTTCTTTTGTACCTGCAAGATATATTAGTCCCAAAACAATACGGTACCTTGCAAGACAAAGTTAGAACTGATATAAACATGATAAATTAAGAGTTTGACAGTAATCGGACTGTCTGGGTCTGACTTCGGATTTCCGACCGGAAACCCTAGGTCGACCCGACGCTTACTTTTCCCTATACGGGGAACGCGTCCTCACCTACTCCTCTAAGGAGATTTACCTGTTGCCAGTGCGATCCTCTAGATCGACTGGACTTTTGCTAGGCGTCCGATGCTTCCGGTCTTCATGCTGGATGTCCGGTCCTCGACCCATCCAGACTTCTACCCAGTTCACGACACCAGGATTTTAACCTAGGGTTACCACCCCCTAGGATTTTTGCCCGAAGCTCCGACCCGCCAAGACTTTCCGCATAGGGTTACCGCCCCCTATGACTTAGGGTTATCACCCCTAGGGTTTTCCCCTTGCCTAACCACAGCTAGGACTTTCCTGAAACACTCGATCATACATATTAGATAATAATTAAACTTAACTTTGAATCCCTTTGCCATTATCAAAACTTGAGTTCGATCGTCGGATGCTTCCCGCACCACCAGATTTCATAATTGCCAAACATCCAATCATCTTTGAAATATTTGGACTTCTCTTCTTGCACCCAACAGTCTAACATCCAGTCTTCTGTGACTTATCAGAACTTTCACCATTGCTAAGTGTCCAATCAACCTTGATCCACTTAGACTTCACCTTTGTCGAGTGTTCAGTCATTCATGGTCCACTTTGATTTTTTCACTATCAAGTATTCAGTCAATATTGATCTACTTGACTGTTTACTCAAACATCCACATTCACATCAATTTTGGTTAATCAGATTCGAGGTCAATTGTACCGACAATTTCCCTCTCTAACAAACTCTCCTTCTACTTAGCTTGTCGCCTCGTTCTCGTCAACACACATATTGATTAAAAATTGGAATTCAATTCAACTCAAGGTTGATCAACCAGGTCAACTTTGATCAAAGATCGATTGCACCAACAATTTTAAATACTACAAAATTACAAAGTATCTATGATGACCTTACACATGTTCGAGCAACTATAGCAAATGTGGTTTACTTGAAGAAAAGTCATTGCAAAAGGGGTTTCGTTAAATTGTGGTGGTCTTTGCGATATTAAAAATTATTTTAAAATTTTATGCGATGTTTAAGATATTGTCACACAAGGTAAGGATTTTGGTGCATTAAATTGGGCATTTATAATGAAACTTTCTAATGGATTTGGTGTCATCACAAACCCAATTATATAAGACATAGTAACCCTAAGTAGTTACTGTATTTCATTTCATCCTTCGACCAACATGTGGAAAATGTTTAAGATAGTAAAACTACAATAAAAATCCATTCCATTTTTGGATTCATTGCAATATATATCTTGAACTCTTTAAATTATGATGACAAAGATTTTGACAACAAAGATGAAGCATCTTCTACTACATTTCGAGATGATGAAGCTATTGGAGGCTTTCCCACTTGAGATGAAGCCGCTAGAGGCTTTCATCTTTAATTTGGGGACAAAGTCACTCAAGACTTTTGTTGCCCGAGACAAAACCACTTGAGGCTTCCATTGTTCAAGACAAGGCCATTCGGTGCTTTGATTGCTTATGTCAAAGTCACTCAAGGCTCCTATTGTATGAGATGAAGTGGCTTGAGGTTTTCCCTATCCGAGATGATAAAGCCGCTCAATCATATACCATGACAATGATGACCACTACAACACAACTCTTTCATGAGTTTCTACAACACATAGTCTCTTTTCCTCCTTCGATCTTTCTTGTCTCCTCTGATTCAATTCTCTCCTCCCCCCATCAATATCATAAACACCATTTGTTAGCACTGTCAACACGACACTAAAATATCTAGTTCCGACCCGAGACTAAAACCCCAACTCAAAATGAGATTTGAAACCTTAATATCATCATAATTTCAAAGGACCAATCTACACATTAGAATAGGGCCATAATGGTTGATCATTTTTTGATGTCATCTAGTCTATCTTGTTTCATGCCACAATATATGGACAATTATATTATAGATTGCCATAGACACATGACTCAAATTCTAACCCATAGATCGAACATTTTATCACCATGAAGAATAAAAGCTATCAAAAAATAGGCACATTGCCAAATTGACAAACTTTAGAGTTTTATAGGACTTATCTTTACTGTCCTCTTAAACCCAAATCCTAAACCCTAACCCTAACCCTCATGAAGTTATTTTTTACACAAGATTTGTACTTCCACAAGCCAATTCACCAGTACTATACATCTTGGCAAATGACACATGTGATCCTTTTACAGTATATGTTTTGGGGTTTTCCTCTGAAAATCTGTAAATTGCTTAATTACAAACAAACAAACAAACCAAAATATAAAGAACACGCATGCGATTGTGTTTATCGTTCACCGATCGACTCACATAGCATCGGAATGGTGTCTTCAGTGTTTGAGCTGCAATTTGATTCAAGAAAACATGAACTGAAAACAGAACTAAAGGTCATCGGCTTGCATATATAGACCACTCATATGTATCGACCTGTGTCAGATCATGTGATTTATATGTCAGGGAAAGTACTTAAGAGAATAAAAAAATAACATCATATATATATATATATATAACAAGAAAATACATATTGCTTTTTGATCAAACGTAATTGTTCAAGCCATTTAATTAAGATTTAGAACTCATGCATGGAATAGAAAAGGAAATTCATAAAAGAAAGATAAAAAAAAAGGAGAGCAAAAACTGAAAGAAGACCTAAAAGTAAGCTTCATGAAAAAATGGAGAATGACAAGGTAATGATGAAGCCTTTTCCCACTCCTCCAACAATCCTGTCAGAAAAGAAGAAGAAGAACAAAAAGATATGTTGGTCAAGATTCACCATCATTACACCAATCAGTAGCTTCTCCTTGTGAATCCCCCATGATCTGATCTTCAGAACCGAGAAGAAAAACATGCATGTGAAGATAGATAGATAGATAAACACATCTAACAAATTAACCTGAGAATAATTAACTTAGTTTCTACTGGATGGAAGCTACTATTGGGGGGAATGAAGCCTGGTCCGAGATCTCGAAAGAAAGACGATCGACGCAGGCCTCGATCCAGACAACATTCCCCTCAAAGGAAAAGCTTCCTGTCTTCCTTTTCTTCTTTTTTTTTCCTCTGTCCCTGGAGACTCGGCTTGCAATCCGGACGGGATATAGAGAAGTTAAACCTGAGAGAGAGAAGTGATGATAAGTGAAATGATTAGCTGATGAAGAGGGAGAAGAAATCGAGTACATGGCGTTGGTGTTGTTTGGAAGGGGGAAGATAAATAGCAATAAAGGAAAGGGGGGGAAGATGGAGGAAGAGGTGAGAGGAGTAATGACAGAATAAATTAAGCAGCAGGTGGCCCAACCCTACAGCTGTGTCTCAGATCTTCAACACTCAACAGTAACTGAGGCTAAAGAGAGATTGATTTTCATTTCATTTTATTTTTATTTTTAGATTTGTTCTCGAAGGAAGGGAGGTATATATGGTTTCTTCACGGGTTGCGATCTCTACGATGATGTCATGATGCTATACAAGAGCGTATGCATATTCGAACGAAAACTTATGCGAAGAATGTATGCATCGATATTGCTATTATTGATCTTCGAGAGTATATGTGCTATCCTCCTTTATCCATTTGAGTGCACTAGATATGGTTGTCGTGTGTTGTTTAAGTGCAAATGCTATTAGATTCATAGGGACAAATGTGGGTGATACCGTGAATATCCAACCTGCTTTAGGTCAGTAGGATGCGCTTACGTGGGCCCATTGAAGCTGCCAAGTTGGTTTGAGTTACCGGATTAGTCTGGCCTATCGAGTTGCCAAGCTAGTCTGACTTGCCGAGATGATGAGTTGTTGATCTACCGACATCCCATTCTAGCCTGACTCGTCGGGCTAGTCTGACTTGCTGAGTTGACGAGTCATTAGATCAAACCCTTTGATGCAGGATTGATCCAAGAAGACCTCTCGAAGACCTCTCGAACATCAAAAGGTCATAACTTTTGATTCAGATATCAGAATGAGGCGTTGTTTGACTTAAAACAAAGCTGGTTCACAGACCTAGATTTGCTACTGAATGCAACCCGTAATCGACAAATTTCGGATCCAAGAAATAATGTTTAATATCTTTTTAGAGTCTCCAAATATATATTTTACTATTTTTGATATTTTTTATTTTTTATTTTTTGGTATTTAGGATATTTTTGGCAGTTAGGCCTATTATGAGTAAGGGTCTATTTGAGAAATTATTCTCGGTTATTAAATAAATTTTTTTTTCAAAACAAATATGGACAATAGTGGTTTCTCTTCTTGTTTTCTTCTCAATCCTCCTTCTCGTTAACCCGTATGATAATAATGATCCTGCCCAGTGTCATTTAGTATCAAAGCTGGTAGATTTTGATTGAGGAAGTAGAGCATCAAATCCAATGGAAGGTCATTGTAGTCGTATCAAGATGCATGTTCCAATTGAGGAAGGCAAACACCGTGATCGTAATATTCAAGACATGATGGCGATTTAGGATATACAGAGACAAGTCATAAATTTAACCCAACATTTAGTGGCAGCGGTGCGAACTCTTGAAGATCGTGATATCTCATATCATGGATCTGAGTCTATCTTTGAGAACCCTTATCACCAGTGGGCTATATACCAGGAATGCCATGGTCAGGAGGAGTCATTCTGTTTTAGTGACTTTATGCATTAAGATAGGATGCGAGATTGATCGACAGTTATACGGAGGAGTTATACCAGTTGGTTTCCAAAAATGACTTAACCGAGACGGAGGAGCAGATGGTGGTTTGATACTTATGGGGGTTACGCCAGGGGTTGAAAAACTAGTGCCCCCAGGGCGTAGCGCAGACGGTGGGCGTATGGTATCTCTGGCGTAATGGCCAGGGGTCGATTCTCAGGAACTGACGATCTGGGGTTTATCCCGCCATGTGCCTATGGCCTGTGTACCTGCATGAATTAACCTCCCTCCATATCCGTGAGGTCGGCACTAGGGGGGCCGCTAAGGTAGCGGATCTACCTCTTAGGGGGGTTACGCCAGCCCTTGTAAGATATCCTTAGCCTTCATTCATTGTGGACAGTGTCTAAGGCCTACCAGCATACGCTAGTTGTTGAAAAATACCAGAATAAAAAATCAGTGGATAGAGGCGACGAAAATAGCAAGCCAGTTTGGCCTCAGGATTCTCGTCCTTCACAACATGCACCACAGGTTAATTCTAAGGTCCTGTCAGGTGTTTTCATTGTGATGAATGAGGACATAGAGTAAAACAATATAGGAAACCTGCTATTGTGATAATAAGGGCAAAAATTTATTGATTAAGGAAGACGTGGAAGAAGAGACAACTGTTATTGGTGAACCAGTATATGAAGCTAATGACATGCTTTATGGTGATGGCTATGAGAATTTGGTCGTTTGTAAGAGTTTGTTGACTCCCAAGGTAGATTCAAGGGATGAGTGGTTGAAAATTAATATTTTTCAGTCACGGATAAAATCTATAAGATGATCATTGGCGATGACAGTTGTGAGAATGTAGTATCCGAGGAGGCTGCCCAGAAATTACAGTTAAAGACAGACTATTATCCTAAGCCATATAAATTGTCGTGGCTAAATAAAGACAGTGAGATAACAATAGATAGGCGATGTCTAGTATCTTTTTCGATTGACAATAAATATTTTGAAAATACTTAGTATGATGTGGTGTCTATGGATGCATGTCATGTACTGTTGGGGCATCTTTGATAGTATGATTCCAGTGTTATCTACAATGGACAGAAGAAGCTAAATTTATACCCTTCACATCAAGGAAAAAAATTGTGTTGGTGCCACAACGGAAAGGAACCATTCCAATACCGACAACCAAGATTACTAATCTTCTTTATTTATCCAGGTTTCTGGATGAGGATGATGAAAATAATAATAATACTTTGGAGGAGGATGAAGTTCATCAAACCTCTTATCCTGACACCGATTATGATAGACATGAGATGGATGATAATGAATTTAATGACAAGATTATTGAAAATTGGCATATCTCTCAAGATGAAATTGAGCATGATTCACATATATCTCCTACAGAGGAGGAAACAAACTAGGAATAGAATCTAAAGTCAGAAGATATAGTGTCTAATAAGGACATGCAATATAGAACAGAGGATGAAAACTTTGAGGATAAGCCTAAAGTAAAACTAGTTGGTCCCCCATTAGTTTTGGATATTCCTTTGCAACTTCCACCCAGTCGATAGGATGAATATCATTAAAGTGTCTCACATCATGGGCATTGAACCAAAGCTTTTAATCCTAAGACATATGTTGAAGAAGATGTTTTTGTAACTAATGAATCTGGTGTGAAGCAACATATTTGCTTAGAAGGTAATATTTTGCACAGAAGAATGGTGAAGAACCGTGATGGCACAGTCTCTTATGAAAGTAATACACTTCTTTCGGCAATGAACCTGTGTACATATGGATCTCTTATTGTAGCAAAATCAGTTAGCAACATCCCCTAATAGTAGTCCCTTCACTCTTGCTGAGTTGATGTTAGATGATTTTCTTCTTCGGTTACTGTATAACACTATTCTAAACTCGAGGATAATTTTTTTCAACCCGGGGGTGAATGATGCAAGATCGACCTAAGAAGACCTTCCGAAGATCTCCCAAACTTTAAAGGATTATAACTTTTAACTCAAGTATTAAAACAATGTGTTGTTTGGGTTGAAACGAAGCTTGTTCAGATCGACCTAGATTTGTTATCAGGTGGAATCCATTATTAGTAAATTTCGGATCTAAAAAATAGCATTTAGTGTCTTTTCAAAGGCTCCAAATATTTATTTTACTATTTTTGATAATTTCTATTTTTTGATATTTAGAGTATATATTTTTGGCCTTTTGTCTATTTATGAGTTAGGGTTTGTATATATAAGTGTATTTTTGACTATTTGAGAAATTATTCTTAGTTATTAAATATAATTTTATTTTTAAAAAAAATCTGGAGGGCGATGATTTCATTTATTATTTGTTTCATCAATTATCCTTCTCGTTAGTCCGTAGGATAATCGTTATTCTATCCGACATCACCTAGATAATTCAGGCTCATTTACTCAGACTCAGCATATTACAAGAAAATATAGGCCATGAATAGTCCATAGGATAATCATTATTCTACCGATATCACCTTCTAGATAGTTCAGGCTCATTTACTCAGACACAACATATTACAACAAAATATGGGTCATGATGTGCTCTTCACTTTCCCATGATATACTCCTCATTTTTTTCATGATATACTACTTTTCCATAATTTCTAAGGTATTTTGCTCTCACACACCTATAAATATAAAGCAAATGCTCCGGGAAAAAGGGACATCTCTTTGGGACTCTTTTTCTTATTAGTTTTTCTCTTTTTATTATATTATTGGGTGCACTGTGATGACTTAAACATCGGGGAGTTTTACCGATCGAGATGATTCTCGGTGAGTCCTCTTATGTGTGTTATTTGTTGGATACGATTTTGTAAATCAAAATTTTGGTACCATAGATCATTGAAAGTCAAGTTTGACTTCAAAATCGAAACCTACGTTTCGCATAGATAAATCTGGTCTATTAATTTGTTCAAAACCGATTACGGATGAATGAAAAATTAATTGTTCAAAGATGTGTTCAAATTAACATTAAGGAAAAAGATGGGGATTTAGTCCCACATCGTTAACTGGCGAGAGCCAGCATTTCCTTATATGTGTTGATGTGTTAATGTTGTTAATACAAAAACACAGGTGCTCTTTATCCTTGGGCGCGAGCCCACCACGCGCGCTTTGTTCTCTTCAGATCTAACGATTTCACTATGGCTGACCCGACCCAAGTGAGTCGATGATAATAATAATGACAAAAATAACAATTTAGGATATTAATCATAATTTGATTTCTATAAGATGGGAATGAGAGTGGTCAAAGCTTGTTAGCCTATTACAATTTTCTTATATACTATATATTTAAATTTTATAATTTGATTAATCTTAGGGTAAACGGATTGGTTCTATATTTTGTTCATCAAAAATCTAAGAAACATGACACCTCTTGATATGACACCTATGCATCATTAAAAATGCGTGCGCTGGAATCAAATTCTCACTGTTTGGGAGAAATGCCCAACCTTTATACCGCCACTGCCTTAAGGGTGTGTTTGGTTCGGGGGTTATTCTTGATAACCTTGGTTATCCATCCAAGGTTATCAACAACAACCTTGTTTGGTTTAGGTATTCGATGATTCCCAAGTAATGTTCCATGCCCGACACGTCAGCAAAAGGGTCATGCAACCCGGAATCGGAAAACCTCAGAAAACTAAGGTTTTTGTTGATTCTGGGGTTAACGAATTTTTTTTACCAAAAATATCCTCCGATAAAAAAAACATGAAAAAAACAGAAAAAATGTAAAAAAAATATTAAAAAATGTAAAAAAATAAAAAAAATGTTTTAAAAAATTTAAAAATTTATTTTTTTAAAATAAATAATTAAAAAAATAAATAAAAATAAAAAATGTTAAAAATTTTAAAAAATTTAAAAAATAAAAAAAATTTATAAAAATTTATAAAAATTTAAAATTTTTTAAAAATTTAAAAAATTTAAAAAATATATAAAAATTTTAAAATTAAAAATAAAATAAATAAATAAAAATTAAAATTTTAAAAATGTAAAAAAATTAAAAAATATAAATATAAATAATATAAAAATAAAAAAACATTAAAAAATAAAAAAAACATAAAAAAGTAAAAAAAATATACAAGAAAAAGAAAAGTAAAAAAACATTAAAAATAAATAAATAAATAATAATAATAATAATATTATTATTATTATTATTATGTATAGTTGGTTTTGTAACTGAGGGTAATATGGTAAAATATTAAACTAGAGTATTATTAAAACCTTCAAACAAACAAGTTTTTGTTGCATTACCTAAGTTGAACCAAACAACATTTGGTTATGTTTTATTCTCTATAACCTTGGTTATCTGATTACCTGGTAATCACATAACCAAGGTTATACATGATGACTTGAACCAAACGCACCCTAAGAGATATGGTTAACTTACTATAATGATCAATAGAATGAAACAATGATCTTCTCAATATATATTTTTCATACTATTTGTTCTATTTTTTTTGTATTTCAACAGGCATGAACTCACTCTCCGAGGCATAGACGCAAGTTAATGTGCTTCACGTTCCTCCCTGCTGCCGCCATTAACTGCAGATTCTTTGGACGTCGTCCGTCATACAAGAAACGTCGACGTTGGATTTGAAAAAGAGTACCAAAATCGAGACACACCGCTCCTGTGCCCTGTGCCCTGTGCCCTGTGCCCTGTGCCCTGTGCCCTGTGCCCTGTGCTCGTGCTCAACACAAACAATTAATTAATAAAACCCTAACTAGCTCGCCAGGTTAAGGTTGAGACTTTGACGTTTAGCTGCACAGAGCAAACAACAATGCCCGACAACACACCTTTGTATGAGTGCCATGCATGACATGACATTATTCATTTTATAGCTACGAAATAGATATATAGATGTAGAGTTGGTTTTACAGTGACGATCGAGTTACTGAAAAACTTGCATTGCATGCAATGGATGGATGTCCTTATAACTCCCCTGCAGCTAGCAAACGCTGTGCATAGCTATAGCTGCATAGCTCATTGTTCTTTTCTTCGTGATCTGTATTTAATAAAGAAAGAAAAAGTGGACGTCCTTTTCTCTGTCGGTGTCTTTCTTCTGGTACTACTGGGAATCCAGGCACCGAGTTAAAACCTACTTACAGGCAGCAATGTGAGTGCTAGCTGGTGCATATGCCTGAAAATTAAACTGCTCCACTTTGTGAAGTCGTCTTCGATCTTCGTTTAAGGAGAAGCCAGTGGTGCATGGTGGGAGTAGTTGGAAATGCATGCAGTGCTCGTGTCAGGGCTGCCCTGCAGCCTCCTTAACTCCCATGTCTAGAATTTAAAATAATAATAATAATAATAATTATTGCTAAAGCTTTTGCATTCTGTACCTCCTGTCTTTCCTTAGTTTTTTATTCGTGTCTCGCCTATTTGTTTTGCTTAGCTAGAATGAACGGCAGTCGAGTGAAAATTCTAGTGTTACCCTTGTTTGACTCACTCAAAACCATCCACTTGGACCACTTCATTGTCGCACTTAAAATTTTGTCTTGTCTTTTTTTTTTATCCCAAAATTGCAATACTACTCATGCCCCACGCATTTGTTTTGCCAGGATAGAGTAAGTGTAGGTAGAGTTATAAATAAATTGAACATTCACCACTAAATTTAGTGTTCGATTCAATAAAAATTTATTTATATTCGTTAAATATACATAAGATCAATTAAGTAAATAAGTTTAAATAATTCATTAAATTAAACAAAGAAGTTTAAAGATATATATGTTGAACTCATTAAAATTCATGAACAACATTCGTGAACAATATTCGTGAATAATGTTCATTAATAATCTTTTAAAATGAATAAACAAGTTGAATTATCAAGCTCACACAAAAAAATCCGTATTAACAATAGGTATTTCCATCGCTATTCCTTCGTTATTTGGGGTTATTGGCGTAATTACGATGAAAATATGGTAGTTGAAATAGACTGGCTCGTAGACGATGTGATGATTGAATTTACTTTCTATCGGTAGCTAGCGACAGAATATAGTTCCGAAGCTAAATGCATAGACATAATTTACTATTCTATCGATAATTAGTGAACGGAAATTTATTTCCATAACGCTAATTACCGATGGAATCCTAAGTTCTATCGGTAATTATCATAGATAAAACATTGGTCTTATTACGATAATCACCGATGAAATAGTAAATTCCATTAATAATTAGTACAGAACCTTTAATTCTGTCGTTAAACTTCAAAATTATCACAAATTCTTCTTTAAATTTACAATTACCTTGCTTACATTTTTCATATCAATACAAATCATCACAAACAATATTTATATTTCATTACACTATACGCAAATATTTACAATTCATACACAAACAACTAATCCAATAAACTATACATTCACAAATTCATTACAATCTATACGCAAACAATCAAATCTACTATCCAATTTCATACAAACTGACACAATAAACTATCCAAATCAAATAACGGTACATAACTTTAAAAACATACAAACCATGTCTATACTCTACTAAAAGATATTCAAATAGAATCCTATGAAATAGTACTATCAAATCTTGTAAAAAGTAAAATATGATAGATTATTATTAAAATCATGTGAGGTAAATTGATTCAAAAATTAACAATGAGAAAATACATTAAAAATATAAATGTATAACTAATTTTACCAGTAAAACAAGTACTTGAATAATATTTTGGATATCTAATGGTGGTGATATATCATTCCCAACGAATTGTTCATGAGAAATTGTAATACAATTATAGATGAGCATATTATAATATAAAAACTGAATAAATATATTTTGTATGATTTATGAGTGGTAAAAAAATTAAGTTGTAATTGAACATACCTCATAAAGATGCTACTCAACAGAGCCCCGAGGGTCTTGAGTATCCTATGACTCAAAATGATGTTGTGATTGGGTAAATTGAGTAATGACTATTCACATCTCAGCCAAGACAACATCATTTCTTATATCCCGATTGATCATCCTCTACTTCATTGTCGTCAGTCAATCCCTCAAGTCTTTATTTTCTTATCTTAATGATTGCACCTTATTAGAAGAAGAACTAGGATGACCTTTAGGCATCCTCAAACAATCATATGTCTCTTTAGCCTGGAAGCCAAGGCCATAGCGGGTAGAGTTCTTTCACTACAAAAAAAATAGGTCTTTAGGTGCGGTTTTAACAAACTATAGAAGTGGTTTTCATCCGATCCTAAAGCTTTTGAATCGGTTACTTCACCGATCCAACAGCTTGCGCTCCTAGCATCAATGGCATTGGTTATAGTAACCGGTGGTGAAAACAGATCAACCGCTGCTGATGTCTCTATAGAAGCGGTTATTAACCGCCTTAATAGGTTGTAATACCAGCTGTCTTTAATTTATCCAAATGTGGTTTGATGCGGCTGTTAACCACACTTGTTAACTACTATAAATACGATTAATGACCATTTCTATTGGTATATAGTAGAAGCGGTTATTAAACCGATTCTGAAGTTAAATAGTGCAGTGGTTTGTAACCGCTCCAAAAGTAATTCAGCGGCAGTTTGTAACCACTCCTACGTACCATGTTTAGGAGCGGTTATTAAACCGCTTCTAAATTTATTTACCTGGATCGATTATTTACCGCTTCTAATAAGTGTATTAGCAACAGTTTAAAACCAATCCTATTTCAAATGATGGACCCCAATAAAGCTCCTATAATCATTCTATTTTTCAAATATTTGTTTACAAAATCTTTTGAATTCCTAATTTTTAATAATCAATACAAAACATTCAACAAAAAAAAATACCAATAGATTAACCAACAAAACATTCATATTAAATCTTTCAATTCACAAAACCAATAAGAAATTCATTTATAAAAATCTGCATACCCAAAACACCACCATATCAGCAACAAGTACGAACTTCTTTTACAAAAATCTGCATACCCCAAAACATCACCAAATCAGTAGCAAGTACAAATTAAAATTCTTTTACAAAAATGTGCATACCCCAAAACAACACAACACAACACAATAGCACTAACAAGTAGCAACATAATTTAAAGAAAGTTTTCTCTAAAAAGTTTATCTAATTATTAGATGGATCTGTTGGTTGTGGAGGTGTAGGATCATTTCCTTTTGCATTTGGTGGAGCATCTATATTTCGTTGCATAATCTCTGCCATTATAGCCGCCATCTATTAAAAAAAAGATATTAGTTAAAATGATGCATGTATTTATATATTTTTGAACGGTTCAATTGTTACTAATAAATATTAAATATTTTTATTACCTGTGTCGGTAACAATTCTGGGCCACGAGATCCCCCAACAGCTCCGGATATCATACTTTGCATAATATGTGCAAAATTTTGAAGTTGTTGGTCATGCATTTGCCTTATCATTTGCTCCGTTTCTATCCGCCTCTGTACTTCCCGTGCCTCCATTTCTTTTATTTTTTCTTGCATTTCCTTGAATTTAGCTGTCATATTTGAATTAGAGTGATAACTTGGTGTATAGATTGTGCACTTACACATCTCAAGGAAAACTTGGCTAGGAAGTGCACCAGCACCTAAACATCGAACTCGACCAGAATGTTCGGGTCCAAAAACATCACTACACAAAAAAAAATACTTAATATCGTATAATTGTAATAACTTTAACCACCATAAATAAATAAAAAATGTTAATAAATTATAACTAAAATGCGTCCTCATGCACTTCTGTAGGTTGAGTTCCCTCAGGCTTGTTTTGAAGTCGACACCGCACAGCTTCATCTAGTAAAGCCTATCAAAAAAATATTTGATAAAATGCGAAGAATACTGAGAAATAAACATAAAAAATTAAAAGAAATTACTACCTCAACTCGGACCACTCGGTACTCAAATGTAAAACGCAAAAAGTGTAGTACTCCCACTCGGTACTCAAGACTATCACGATGACATTCCATCCATGCTTTCGACATTATGCAATCCTCTTCAAATATTTTTAAATTAAAAGAATTAAAAATTAACAAATAATTTCAGCAACAATTAAATAATCCAAACTATTACTCAAAAAACTATATATATCCACATTATGATTTTCATGTTCGATTATAAGAACAACTACCATAGATCTTATGTTAGTGTCTTCGTTTCATAAACCAAAACATGTAAGGTAACAAAATTTTCTTCCTATAAAACCATCTCTAAAATCAAATATTTGTTAGAAATGGGAGAATTTATTTTCATTTTTTTCAGATAAGATAATACAATCACTAATAACTGAAAAACATGAGATAAAAATAAAAATACAAAATTTGGTGCATGTATCTAGGTACAAAAGATCAATTCATGGTAACTAATAAAACAATAAATCTCATAATCTTTACTCTTCAAATCATCAAAATACATTAATTCAAGATTCAACTACGGTTGTTATTCTTGGTCAAAGATATACAATAAATAGATAAATAAAAAATTTACTTGCTAGTCCTAATTAAAAGAAGCCATAATAAAATGTTCATAGATTATTTTCATTTCGTATAAGTATAAATTAGCAAGTGTTATTTGAGTTCATAAGGATTAAATTTATTCCTACTTACATTAATTGATATTCTTATTTTAAAATTTAACTAGACAAGTATTCAATTTGAGCTTTATCTAGTATCAATTAAGATCTATTAAGGCTGAATATGTCATCTTATAATTTCACTATTGTTTCTATTACATTTATTTTTTCTATGAAAAAAACTCACATGAAATAAGATATAACAAAGTAATATACTAATATATAATATAAACAAAATGATCCATGCGCTTATAATTTTCTTCGATGTAAAGAGGAAGAATAAACTCTGGATTCTTGAGGTCTCTCGGCGTCACTGCTTCTTGTAGCGATTTCAACTCATAGCTGTGAAGAGAGGAGTTGCATATTAAAAAAAAATACAGATAAGTACGCTAAGCCTTAGCTTCCAGAACCCTAAACCTTAGGATTCCAACCTTGTTGTTTATTCAAATAAGTGCACAGAAGGCACAAACGCAAAAGGATATTCATCAAATTAAAAGGAACATTCAAAAACCAAAGAATGGAGTGAGTGATAATTGTAAGGAATGACTATACCTTGTTCGATCGAAGGATTAATGGAGATTTAGAGCTTCTCGGTGTGAGTAGAGGAAGAAGAAGGGTTTTTCGACAGGAATAGAGGAGAGGAAAGGTCGCGTGAGATGGGTTAGTGCGTTGAGGAGGTTTGGGAAAAGAAACCTAAGGAGAATAAAAAACAAGAAAATTTTATAAAGAAAATTAAAAAAAAAATATTAAGTACGACTGGATTAAAATAAAACAAACAGATTATAAACTAATTTTAATTATTGATTAACAGTTAAATAATTAAGATGGGTCATACGTTGATTAAAAGTTTAATTATATTATAATAATTATCAACTAAATTTTTTATTTTTCTTAACAAACAAAATTAAATATTACCATATAAATTTAACTATTACCGGTAAAAAATTAGTCAAATATATTTGGCTAGTAAAAAATTAAATATTACTAGCCAAATCAAATTTTGGTTAGTAAATAAATTAAATATTACATACCAAATCTAATTTTGTTAGGTAAAATATTACACATTACCGACCATATTAAACTTGTGTTAATAATAAATTAAAATTGCCTGCCAAATAAATTTTTGTCGGTAATTAAAATTATTTACTAGCCAAAGTACAATTTAGCTGGTAAATTTTTTATTTACCAGCCAAATTCAATTTAGACGGAATATTTTTGCTAGTAAACACAACTTTTCCCATAGTCAAGATTGTATAGACAGGATGCAATTGACCCACAAAATAAATATTTAAGGGTTTTTTTGACATAATTTTTGTCGCGGTTACATACCGCTACTAAATGTTCTCATTACAGTTGGAGGAGCGGTTATAGAAACCGATTCTAAAATATGCCTTTTGGCGCTGTCACAACCCGCTTCTAATATTGATATCATGTAGCGACCACATTTGCAGCTGCAAATTATATAATTTAGAGTCGGTTATGTGAACCGTTGCAAATCAAGATATATAGCAACGGTTTTTATAAAACCGATTCAAGCTATAAGAGCGGTCATTTGACCGGTTCTAAAAAACCGGTGCTGAAACCTCCATTTTTTTGTAGTGTTTGTTCTTCAACTAACAATATCATAATAAATGTTATTTATTGTCTCAGTAGATATAGTCTGTGACTCCCCTCTCTTTAATTTACTGGTGGTTGAGATGCCTAGACCACTATTTTGATCATTTTCTTCTATGTGAAAAAAGTATATGATTAATATCTGATATACAATTACTAAAGTTAATCATTGTTAATGGTTATATATAATAAAGTTAATATTATGTTCATACACACACACACACACACAAAGTAGTATCAAATTTATACAAGTTTGATATTAAATTAAAATTTGCTTACATAACTTTAAGTTAAACTCACCAAATTGATGACATGCTCTATAATAGATCGGGATCCGAAAGTATGACCAGTAGACTTTGTATTTCTATTTGCTCGAGCAACTGTAGAATTTGACTTCCACCTATCTGTAGGCAGGTCGCAATCCATGTTGCCCAGATCTCTTCTGATACATATGCTAGTCTCATACCCTTCCTTCTCAAATTGTATAGAAGATCTTCGTACAGTCTTGCATAATAGGTGTTCCAAGTGTCTTTAAATTGAACCTTTTTCCTTGCCTCTCTAGTATATTTTTTCTACAATAATAAGTTGACAAATTACTATAAAAAGGATAGATATATGATACAATACCAAACATATTCAATCTACTTACTAAGAATTCCAAATAATAGAAATCCTTCATCACTTGATCTACATATCTCCTTATAGTGTTGGTGCAGAAAGCACCAGATGATCGAACCTAAGTTTTGATTATGGCAAAGGGTTCAAAGTTAAGCTGTCTTGTGATCTAACAAGTTGAACTAAGTGTGCAAGAAAGCCCTAAGTGATCTTAGGCAAACGAAAGTCTTAGCTACGGTTAGACAACGAAGTCCTGGATCGGGGGGTTGGGCAAAGTTTTGGTAGGTTGAGGATGTCAAGTGAAATCCTAGGATCATGCATTCTAGGTGAAAGTCCTGAGGGTCGTGGACACTAGGCGGAAGACTAGACGGGTCGAGGATCGGACGTCCAGTGGAAAAGTCTTGAAGTCTCAGATGTTGAGCAAAAGTCCAGACGGTCTAGAGGACCGGTTTGACAAAAGATAATTTCTCTTGAGAGGAGTAGGTGAGGATGCGTTTCTCTAAGAGGGAACAGTAGACATCGATCAACCTAGAGTTTCAATGAAACTCAAAGTTAGGACTGGACAACCCGGATGCTGTCAAAAAGTTAATTTTAATATACTATTTGCATATTATTCTAACTCTGTTTTACAGGAAGACTACCATTTTGCAGGGTCAGAATTTGTCTTGTTCGGTCGACCGAATGTCGGGATCAGTCAAATGAACCCCAGAGTACATATCAGTTCATGGCCAAGCTTTGACCAAGGGATCGATCGACAGAACCTCGGGTTCAATCGACCAAACAGTGGATAAGCAGCGACTTGATCGGATCGGGTTGATCGAACTAGATAAGACAGTGAGGATAGCTGGATCGGTCGTCCGAATGACGAAATTGGTCAACCGAATGAAGGTTTTATTCAAAGCGATAGAATCTGAATGGGAAGTGGGATAGATTCAGAAGTTTTAGTCGACCAATCAGGGGGGTCAGTCAACCGATCAGTGTCGAGTCAAACCTGATCCCGAGATCAGTGGATCTAGATCAGGCTCAAATTGGCTATAAAAGGAGGCCTCAACCAAGCACTTCGACAACAAACTCTGACGATGTCTCTAGTGCACGTTGCTCCAAAGATAAGTCCATGAAGCCATAATGCCGCTCCGACGATCAAAAGCTCGCATCTCCAACTCTCCAAAGTCGTTAGTATAATTGTTCATAGTACTTTAATTACATTATCATTGTACTTCATCTCCGAATTTGAATTTCTGAAACTATAGTGATTGGCCAACAAAAGCACTCTCAAGTGTGGGCCTTGGAGTAGGAGTCTCCACAGGCTCCAAACCAAGTAAATCTTAGTGGGTTTGTGATTGTCTATTTCTTTATTTCTACTATATATTCTGTGTTTTCTGAAAAATGAACGTGAAGGTCACGAGTGCTATTCACCCCCCTTAGCACTTTTTGATCCTATAATTGGTATCATAGTAAGGGTGCTTTGAATTGGTGAAACCACCAATCAAGCAGGAGGTTTCTTTTTTGGAAAAGAAAATTGTGTATCATTTTTGTTTAAAAAAATATTCTTATGTCTTTTTTTTTCCCCTCCAATTTTTTTTTTGAAAAATTCTCATTTATTTTCCAGTTTCATTTTCTTTTGCCATTAGTCAAAATTGGTGAAATATCGCATTTGACATTGTAATTTTTTTTAATTATTTCTTCTTATATTATTTTATTATTATTTCCTTGAAATTTGTGCAATACTACTCGAGTAATTTCTTTATCTCCCGCACTACTACTCGAGATTATTAATCGATGGCCTACTAAGAAGGCTACAACACCGCATGCCCACCACTATTCTATGATGAGGATTTCAGCTACTGGAAGAGCCGAATGGAGTACTATCTCAAAACACAAGTGGGAATGTGGATAATCATCCAAATAGGATTCACATATCCAACCGAAGATGGAGCTCTCGTTCCCTGCGACAAATGAGATGCACCAACTCTTAAGAAAATTGATGCCGATGCAAAGGCAACTCAGACCCTTCAATGTGGCTGAACCAAAGAAGAGTTCAACCGGGTCAGAAAGTTGATCGAGTTGCACGAAGGCACCTCCGACACTAAGGTAAGCAAACAAGACTTAATTTTAAATAAGTTATACAATATTAAAATGCAGGATGGTAAGTCAGCAAGTCAACTCCATGCTCGAATCCAAGACCTGGTTAGCGGACTACATGCGATCGACCAAAAGGTAGAGAATCGTGATATAATAAGGTATGCGTTAAATGCTTTTCCTAGGAATACCTTGTGGGCATCGATGGTAGATGCTTACAAAGTATCTAAAGACCTTTCTTTAATTAGACTAGACAAGTTATTTTCAAAATTTGAACTTCATGAACAAACTAATGCATTGCCAATTGAGAGAGGTATTGCTTTGGTCTCAGGTACAAGCAGAACGAGGAAACCAAAAACCAAGTGTCGAATCGAACCCAAGTCTAAAGATGAATCTGACTTGGAAGAAGACATTGAAATCACCGCTGAACTCGTGAATCTAGTTCGGAAGCTATACATGAAGAAGAAGGGATTCACCAAAAGAGAGATTATGAAGGTGATCCAGTCATAGATAACCCAACCAAGTCCAAAGGCCAAGTTTGAAGTCACCTGCTATGGTTGCAACAAGAGAGGACATATCATAGTCAACTGTCCAAACCAGAAGGAAACAAAGAAGCAACGAAAGAAGAAGGCGCTACAAGCAACGTGGGATGAATCGTCATCAGAAGACTCCGATGAAGATCTTGAATAGACAAGCGTCCTTGCACTTTCGGCTTGAGAGCAAGTCGTTGAATCTGAGTCTGAGACAGAATCAGAAGCTGAGTCCGAGTGAAGCCATGGATCCATATTCGGTTAAGAAGGTTTCTAATCCACTGTAAGAATTTCCTTGATTAGATTCATAACCTGATCTCGTACTTGTGATGACCACCCTCCTTACTACTACTCTTTAAGGGTGGACGCTACTTAACTACTCATTCTACTTAACTGATATTGCTTACTCTAAAGATAGTAACACTTACCCCCCTTTAACTGATCTAATAAAATAAGAATAGAACATGTAACTTACAGCAACTAATGCATGCAATTCAAGTGTAATGACTGTATCATATTAAAATTTCCAGGCAACCTTAGCTAACAATAAGGAAAATAGTTAACCCATCAATGAATCCCCTAGCAGCACGAAATAGAAAATCCAATTCCAAAATTTTCTTATCAACTTAAATAAGGAATTAATCTTAATAAATTCTTTAGCAAGGTCCCAAGGCTTCCATAGTCCAGACATCACACATCCATCCCACACCTCCTTGTCGCCTTCCTTCACTATAGCTTTCCTTTTCCTTTATCTGCAGTAAGAGGAAATGCAACTATAAGCGGATGCTTAGTAAGCGCTATCTAACTTGCAAAACTCGGATATGCATGTGTACAAAAAGGAATCTAGAAACTGAATGCTTTAAAAGAAAAGCTGCTCATGCTCATCTAATAGCAAAGGAACCGAAATCAAAGAAATCAATACTGCAAAGCTAAAGGACCGATTGGTCATACCTGTCAAGCTAACAGAGGAATCAAAACAGACTAAAATGCTAAATATGTAAGGCTGCTCATGCTTGCAAATAGCAGTAAGAAAGTCTAAACAACATGCTAGAATAAAAGAGCTAAACTTGCTGGTTTTTTTTAAAACCCGTGTGAAGCTTATTTCATTAATTCCCAAACTTATACTCTTATACTTCAAAATAATAATATCTTGGGCCCAGACTTAGTACCATTGCGCGCTCCCTAATAGAAACTGAGGTAGCGAGCCACCAGTCCTACGAGGGTAAAGACCTTGGTCTTACCAGGGCCAAGACCTCGGAATTGGTCACCTGGATATATTTAACGACAACCTCAAAAATCGGGTACTAGCCTTTTCAAATAAAATATATATTATCTTTAAATACTTCTAAAATGAAGTGCCTCGGCATTTCTTCAAACACTTGGTGTATGTTTGATCTCAAATTCTGGAATTTGGGATTAAATTAAATCCTTGGTCTTTTCTTACTTATAACTACTCAATTATGTGATCTGTTCATGCTCAATAACTCAACACGAACTAAAAACAAGCAGACTGGGATGCTAAAGGAACCTCTAAAACTGCATGCTGGAGCGTAGGTAAGGCTGTCCGTGCTAATTGGAAAGCAGAAAAGGTCTAAACGACATGGTTCAAATAAAGCTGTTCTTATTCATTGCAGTAACAGAGCAAACCAACATGGTATACTTAAAACACAGGTTGTTCATGCTCCCTAAATCAGTAACAAAACTAAAAACTGAAATACTAACATGCACAATCAAGAAGCAAGAAAACTCAACTAACGTGCTAAGGGTAAGGGGTTGTTCGTACCCCATAAATAGCAAAAGAAAATCTAAACTTGCTGGAATTAGACTTCTATTAATTGTCTGTTGAAAAACTCAAACTAAAGAAGGAAACAAAGATATGAAAACTACTCCTACTGCAGGCGAGAGCACTTACGTATGTGTTCTTGAACTTACAACTGAGAAGAGAAACTTCTAGGGTTTCAGAGGGCTTGAAATCTCGGCCTCTTCTTTGTGCCTACGGTTCTCCTCGACGAGAGGGTCTCGAATCTATGAAGAGCTCACGGAATTACCCCTTGGCTGACCGCCAGAGAAGAAGCCCTAGCTTCGGCTTCGTTTTCGCCCGAGCAACGCCGTCGCATGTGAGAGAGGAGAGGATGAGAGGGTTTTGGTCGTGAGGAAATAACCAGATTCCTTTTTATACCAATGGGTATTCTCGGTTTCAATTATTACTTAAATTTACTTCGCCATCACTTTGATCACGAAACACCTGCTTGAGTGCTTGACTATCGCGCTTCGCTTAAGTCTTGGATCAGATCGGAGGTCGCGGGTTCGAACCTCGGCCGAACCTCTTTATTTTTTACAACTTCTTTCTTTTGGTAAAAATATCAAATGAACTCCGAAAATTTCATAAAAATACTCTAAAAATTCCTAAAACTCTCTAGAATATTCCTAAAGCATTTCTAAATATTTATAAGCACTTTTAGAACTCCAAACAATTGAAATTTGGGGTGTTACAGTACTTGTCTAAAAAATTGGCTAAATCCAACCTTCGGGTCAAGTCACTCCAAGAGGAGGTCAAAGCTCTTAAGGAAGTGACTAACCCAAGCTCCTTGATGAATTGGTTCAAGCTTGAACTTCAACTCAAGTCCAACAACTTGAGGAAGAAAATTCTAACTTGAAAAGTCAAGTCAAGGAACTTAGGAACTTGTTGGAACGATTCACTTTGGGTTCCATAAACATTGACCTAATTCTTGGGAAACAAAGGACCATATACAACCGATCCAGACTTGGGTATAAAGCCAAACGTAAATTTAAATCCTATCTGTCTCTTGTTAATCGAACAAATAGAAAAGTAGTCCAAGCATGGGTCCCCAAGTCCAACTTGATTAATAAAGTTAGACTTGATCAATATTGGATCCCCAATGATCAAATTCATTATCTTGATAGACCTTATCGAGGATACGATCAAGGGGGAGCCAATAGAAAGATCATCCTTATTATTAAATAAATTTGTTTGATGTTTGATTTTTTTACTTTCCTTATACTTGCCTAGATTAGGATAGATAAGGACTTAGGCTTGATCGACATTTGTTTAGTTAGACCAAGGATTCTTAGATAGAAAATTAAATATTTAATTTCTTTAAAAAGCTTCTTCTAAAAGTAGTTGTTGTTCCAATATCCAAGAAGATCTAGTGTCTCATCATAGCCTCGAAGCCAATAATTGAAAAAAAATTTTAATTGACTAACTGTTAAATCTTAGTCTAACTCAAATATAAATCAATACTTAGATTTTTAATCTAAATTGAAGATTATAATAACCATCTCACAAAACCCCTAAGATTTCCTGATTGATAATCTAGAAAAGAGTGAAATGAATTTAGATTAAATTAGTTAATTAAAATTAAACCTAAATCAAATTAAAACTAAATAAAATTAAATCTAAATTAAAATTAAACCTAAATCAAATTAAACTTAAATAAACTTAAACTTAAATAAAATTAAACCTAAATTAAAATTAAGGCTAAATTAAAATAAATTAAACCTAACTTAAATTAAATTAAATCTAAATTTAAATTAAACATAAATAAAATTAAACTTAAATTAAAATTAAACCTAAATCAAATTAAATTAAAATTAAAATTAAATCAAAAAACTCAATAAACCATCTCATAAGCACCCATAGGTATAACATAATTGACAACCTACACTGGGTGATATGGAAAATAAGGAGTTGAATTCAATCAATCTATCTTATAATCCATTTTAATTAGATCCAAATCAAATACTTTATGTGTAGAAACATAATGATTTGGACCAATGGATGTTGGATAGTAAATGCTCCAGACATGTCATTGGAGACCAATTGAAGTTCACTAAGTTAAAACTCAAAAAAAAAAAAAAGATAATCCCAGTTAGCCTCATTGACTATCTCTGGGGGTGACCGGCCTAACCCCGTGAAAGTTTCTGTTGGTGCAATCGACCTCCAAGGTTTTAATGTCAGACATATATGTTTAAGTATGCTTAAGTATGGAACTTGATCAAGGGAAGACCTAGTTGTAGGCTAGGCAAGGGGAAAAATCTTGGTATATCGTGGAAGTCAGGTGGATAGGTCTGGAGGACTTGATCCCTGGGTAGCCGAATACTGAGTCTTGGTGAGTGAAGCCAAGTGGAGAAATTCCTAGGGGGTGGTAACCTTAAGTCCTGGTGAGTGAAGCTAGGTTGAGAAAACCCTAGGGGGTGGTAACCTTAGGTCCTGGTGAGTGAAGCCAGGTTGAGAAAACCCTAGGGGGTGGTAACCTTAGGTAATGAGAAGTCTTAGAGGAGTGAACTCCAAGCAAGGTTGTTCGGATGGTTTCCGGTCGACCGAACCAGCAGTCGACCGAACCAGTTGATCTCGGTAAATCTAGGTTTAGGTTTACCATTGTATTTTGTATTACTATTATTGCTGTTGGCTAATGTAGTATTGTAGGAAAAGTCTTAGTGGATCGGGCGATCAGACACTAAGCAGGAAAAGTCCAAACATGTCTGGAGGACTATGTTGAACTACAAGCAAGGTTGTTCGGATGGTTCGATCGACCGGACCAGCGGATGTAAGTAAATCTAGGTTTAGGTTTACCATTGTATTCTGTATTACTATTATTGCTGTTAGCTAATGTAGTATTACAGGAAAAGTCTTAGTGGATCGGGCGATCAGACACTAAGCATGAAAAGTCCAAACATGTCTGGAGGACCATGTTTGGCAGGTAAGTTGAGGTAAACAACTGGAGGAGCGACAGTGAGGTCGGGTTCCTAAAAGGAACAACCTAAGGTCACTGATCCAACTGAATAAATCGGGAAGGTTTCCAAGTTGAGATCAAGATAGTTCTACTGTCTTTTATACTACTCATGTATTATAATATTACTGTGTTAATCTCTATTTTGCAGGATTATTATCTAACACTATTTTACAGGTTCGACCTGATCGGTCGATCGAACAGAAGGATCGGTCGACCGAACCAGATCAACTCAAAGCAGGTATCAGTTCAGACCAAAACAGAGTACAGTCCGATCAAAGCTTGATCGGTCGACCGAACAGTAAGATCGGTCAACCGAACCTTGATGACTCAGCTCAGCCAGTTCATCAGCACCGATCAGCAGAAAAGGAAAAGAAGTCGATTGGTCGACCGAACCCAGGGATCAGTCGACCAATCCAATCAACATTAAAGTTGCATTAATTGAACATCTCGGCAGATTTCAACGAATAAGGAAAAAACTTGTTCGGTCGATCGAAAAATGGGATCGATCGACCGAACCATTAAAGATCAGTAAATGTCAGAGATCAAGCCAGCATCAGACTCCAGCCAGGAAAGGATGGGAGCTGGTTCGGTTGATCGAACAGATGGATCGGTCGACCGAACCTCTATTACACCTATAAAATGAGGCTCAAAGTCTGAGGCTAGAATAACATTCAGATCGATTCAAGTTCTCTTCTGCAAGCTTCTCGTGCTACAAGTCTTCATCAACCCTGCAAGCTACTCTGTTCTACCAAGCTTCGACGTTTAATTATTACTGTCGGTATATTTCATTTATATTGCACTTAATTTTTATATAAGATAGTAGAAGTGTTACTATCTCACATTCTTGTACTTGTACGATTCGCTCCTTTCCGAAGATTTCGGAAAGAAGGATTATAGTGTTTGCCCATCGGTACGGTCAAGGACCGAGAACCTTCGAGTAGGAGTCGAGCTAGGCTCCGAACGAAGAAACGACTTTGTCTCTTTTCTTATTTACGTTGCACAATTCTGATTTAAAAAGTAAAAGAAAAGTTTTAAAAGAAGCGATATTCAACCCCCCCTCTATCGCTCGCATCCGATCTATCAATTGGTATTAGAGCCTGGTAGCTCTGAAATTACTTAACCATTTTTCGAGCAACTTTTAAAATTTTTTTCTTTTCCTTAATTTTTTTTTAAAGTAATACTTTTTACTCTTAGTCTCGCACTACTAATCCCAAGACAAAAGTCTTGGAAATTCGTTTTCTATTATTTTCTTGCAAGAATGTCAACATCCTATCAAGAAGGGAGAAGTATCTATGAACCTCCACCATACGATCAAGTTTTTTTCAATATCTGGAGGCGAATGATGGAGTCTTTCATAGGAAGTGAGAGTTTTGACAATTGGATCGCACTAATACAATTTTCTCGAAACTCACAAGCAAACACAAAGGTAATAGATATATTAATTAGTGTTTTTCTTAACAAAATTTTGTGTCATTTAGAAGATTACAAAAACGCATTTGAGATGTGGACCAAATTGATCGAGCTTCACGAGACTCTGTTGAGGCTAAAAGATCAAGACGAAAGTGAGTTCGAATATAAGTCCGAATCCGGAGAGCTATCCTCAGAGCCGGATCTAGAAGAACAAGACCAAATCAACTTCATCGCACTAGTGGCTGAGGAGGAGGCTGATGGATCCGAACTCGAGTCTGACCAAACACTTGAGCCTGAATTTGAAATGGCAATGGTCAAGGGGGAGTATCCTAATGAGGATTCAAAAGGTAATATTATAAACTTTAAATTTAAAGAACACATAAGATGTTTTAATTGCAGAGAAAAAGGACACTAAAAAAAAATGTCCGATGGATCGATCCGCACAACCGGAGGCAAAGGAGGAACCGATGCCTGGAGTCCGGAAAAAGAAGAACCACATCAAATGTTTCAAGTGCAAAAAGATGGGGCATTACAAATCTCAATGTCGAGAGAGAAGACCCAAGGATTCAGGGGGAGCGAATATGGTAAATAAATTGATGTTACATGAAAAATTGTATGCTTTAGATCCTTCTTGTTTGAATTATAATATGAAATTAAAAATGCATGAAAACCCTACATTAACATTACTTAACAGAAATAATAAAAACTTAATTAATTCAAATATAACTATAATTGACCAAATCAACCCAAACCTTAATCAAGACTCAAATCTAGTTAATCAAAATATTCAAGATAATTTGAATCAAAATAATAATTATCTAAAATTAACTAACAATAAACACAACTTAACCAAAATTTTAAAAAATAAAAATAAGAAACAAAACTATAAATTAAATACAAAATCAAATTTTAGAAAACTAGAAAAATAAAATAATGTTTTGAAAAATAAAATTGATAAATTAGAAAACATTATTAATAATTTTATCAACTCACAAAATCTAGATTTAAGTTATAAATCAAAACCAAATCTGAAACAAAACTTTCATAAACTTAATTATAATCATGTACCCTTTAATTATGAAACTAATCAATATTGATAATAATAATAATAATAACAATAAAACAACAACAACAATAATAAATAACAATAACAATAACAATAATAAATAATAATATAATAACAATAATAATAAATATTAATATAAAAACAATAATAATATAATAACAATAATAATAAATAATAATATAATAAAAATAATAATAAATAATAATATAACAACAATAAAATAAAACAGCTACAACAAAATAATAATAAACAATACTAAACAATAATAAATAAAAACAATGATAATGACTTGTTTGAATTGTTTGACTTGCTATGATCATGGATACTTATCTGTTAAATACCATGTCATGCATCTTCTCTTTATGCTATTAGAATAGTTAGTTATAAAAGGTTTACCAAACCTTACAACATAGTATCGGAATGGATTGGGATGATAGTATGTCAAGGAAACTTTGTCGAAGGCATATCTAGGCTAAATATGAAATTCTACCTAGTGCACTAGACTTAGTGGATCTGACCGAAGCTGTCCCAGTCAAACATGAGCTAGTTAGACCAAAATTTAGTATTAAGTTTTTTGGGCGGGAACAGTTTGGAAAGTCTTCAACAAGTGGTCCACCGTTATACACAAGAAGGTCATATGTCTCGCCACTGAACTGAAAGTTTATTCTTAGGAAGTCTGCTTGATTAACCCAAAGCTAAGTTTGAATCTAACATGAGTTCAATAACCTTTTTCAAAAATTTAAACTTAAATAGTTTTAAACATAATTAAATTAATAAAATAATTTCAAACTTAACTAAATAATTTTAAAATTAATCAAAATTATTTTTAAACTTAATTAAAAACTTAAAATTAATCAAAATTATTTTAAAACTTATTTTAAAACTTAATTAAAATTATTTTAAAACTTATTTTAAAAATTAATCAAAATTATTTTAAATTTAAAAAACTTAATTATTTTTAAACTTAATTAAAAACTTAAAATTAATCAAAATTATTTTAAAACTTATTTTAAAACTTAATTAAAATTATTTTAAAACTTAGTTAAAATTATTTTAAAACTTAATTAAATTTATTTTAAAACTTAATTAAAATTATTTTAAAACTTAATTAAAATTATTTTAAAACTTAATTGGATTTATTTTAAAACTTATTTAAAATTATTTTAAAACTTAATTAAAATTATTTTGAAACTTAACTAAAATTATTTTAAAACTTAATTAAAATTATTTTAAAACTTAAGTAAAATTGTTTTAAAATAATTTATTAATTATTTCTATTAAAATTATTTTATAAACTTAATAAACTAAATTAATTAATTAACCCTAATCATTAACTAGTTTAACTTAATTAACTTAATCCACTTAATTAATTCTTAATCTCAACTTGAAATCTTAAATCAACAAATAAAGTAATTTAACATTAAACAAAATTAAATTTTCAAAACTAATTCTAAAATCTTTCCCTAATTAATTCCTAAGAAACTAATTAAATTCATAGTCAATTAATCTATAACTATTAATTATGACACTTATAATCAACCTTATTTGAAATAAGTAATAATTAATTATAAATCAATTTTTTAATCCTTAATTAATTAAAAATAAATAATCATACTAAATTAAACTAAATTGAAACTAACTTTTAAATTAAGTTTAAATTAATCAATAATCAAACAAATCAACCTATAACCAAAATATTTTTAAAAAAATAAAAAAATCAAATTCTTAACCAAGTCAACTTAAGTAATCCTTTATTAATTAGCTAATTATCTTTAACAAATAACTTTACAATTCCTAAACTAAACGTTACCATCAACTTAATTACTAATCCATTTTAACCTAAAATTAATTTAATCAAAGTTCAACTATAACTAAATTTTAACTTAATTATAACGAAACTCACAATCAATAAAGTCATCTCACACAATTATAGGATTATCATACTTGAAAATTTGGAATGGGTGAGATGCTAAGAAAATTTAAATTTATTTTTTTTAAAAAAAATGTTTTTGAAAACTTATAATTATATTTTCTAATGAAATATTTTTCAAATGTTGATTGATGATTGATTGGGTGTATTATATATATAAATTATTGTTATTCACCAGCTAAGTCTTTAGAACCTTAAGTCAATCGTGACCCTTAAACACACATAGAAAAGGCTTCCTTGTGGGTAACAAGGATATCTAAAAATAGTGTCTAATTAAGGGGGAAAGACTTGATTAAAGGACATATTTTTTATTATATTATTCAAAATCATGCTTTTGAAAACATATTTTGAAAAATGTTTCAAAACAGTCTTTGAAAAATACTTGATAATACTTTTTTACAAATTTTTTTGAAATTATCTTTAAAATCTCTTAATCAAATACTTTTTGAAAATTACTTTTACAAACTTATTTAAAGAATTCTGGTTTTGGCATTAACTTAAAAATATTTTTGAAAAATTGCTTACAAAATTCAAAATACTATCTTTTAAACATAGCTCAAGCATTATCTTTTCAAAATCATATTCTTATTTTTGTAAAAACATCTTAAGTCTTGAACATTTAAAAAAAAAATTAGCTTGAAAATATTTTTGAAAAATTGCTTCAAAAGTTTATCCTTTAAATATAACTCAAAATCATATTCTTCAAACTCATAGTTTTTGAAAACTTTTTGAAAAATCATAGTTTAAAAAATAGTTCCTTAGAAATAATTTTTTTTAGAGAATTCCTTGAAAATTACTTGAAAATATTTTGAACCCAACTTTGAAATAATCTTTGAAAGCTTGAAAAAACTATTTTCAAATATTTTTGAAAATATTTTTGCAAGCCCTTACTTAGTGCATTCTTCAAAAATATATGAATCGTGGACTGATGCTTTTTCAAAATATCTATGAATAATTTTTTTAAAAAATCCAAATATACATCTTATTTTTAAAAAAGGGTAAGGGAATACCTTAGGAATATCTTGAAATTATTAATAAGTATTTCATCATTGTTGGTGCAAAACTTAGAAATCCTTAGCACTTAAAGTCATTTAGAAAGGGTTCTTTTTGTTGTATGACAAAAGGGGGAGAAGAAGGATTTAAGTTAGAAATCTAAATCTTTTTGAATTGACCTAACTTAAACATATTTGTCAAACATCAAAAAGGGAGAGATTATTGGTACAATCGACCTCTAAGGTTTTAATGTTAGACAAATATGTTTAAGTATGCTTAAGTATGAAACTTGATCAAGGGAAGGCCTAGTTGTAGGCTAGGCAAGGGGAAAAATCTTGGTATATCGTGGAAGCCAGGTGGATAGGTCTGAAGGACTTGATCCCTGAGTAGCCGAATATTGAGTCTTGGTGAGTGAAGCCAAGTGGAGAAAATCATAGGGGGTGGTAACCTTAGGTCTTGGTAAGTGAAGCCAGATTGAGAAAACCCTAGGGGGGGGGGGGGTAACCTTAGGTCCCGGTAAGTGAAGCCAGGTTGAGAAAGCCCTAGGGGATGGTAACCTTAGGTCCTAGTGAGTGAAGCCAGGTTGAAAAAATCCTAGGGGGTGGTAACCTAAGGTAATGAGAAGTCTTAGAGGAGTGGAACTCCAAGCAAGGTTGTTCGGATGGTTTCCGGTCGACCACGCGCGGTCGACCGGACCAGCAGATCTCGGTAAATCTAGGTTTAGATTTACCATTCTATTATGTATTACTATTATTGCTGTTGGCTAATGTAGTATTGCAGGAAAAGTCTTAGTTGATCGGGCGATCAGACACTAAGCAGGAAAAGTCCAAACATGTCTGGAGGACCATGTTTGGCAGATAAGTTGAGGTAAACAACTGGAGGAGCTATAGTGAGGTCGGGTTCCTAAAAGGAACAACCTAAGGTCGCTGATCCAATTGAAGAAATTAGGAAGGTTTCCAAGTTGAGATCAAGATAGTACTATTGTCTTTTATACTACTCATGCATTATAATATTACTGTGCTAATCTCTGTTTTGCAAGATTATTATCTAACACTATTTTACAGGTTCGACCCGATCGGTCGACCGAACAGGAGGATCGGTCGACCGAACTAGATCAACTCAAAGCAGGTATCAGTTCATACCAAAACAGAGTACAGTCCGATCAAAGCTTGATCGGTCGACCGAACAGTAAGATCGGTTGACCGAACCTTGATGACTCAGCTCAGCCAGTTCATCAGTACCGATCAGCAGAAAAGGAAAAGAAGCCGATCGATCGACCGAACCCAGGGATCAGTCGACCAATCCAATCAACATTAAAGTTGCATTAATTGAACATCTCGGCAGATTTCAACGAACAAGGAAAAAGCTTGTTCGGTCGATCGAAAAATGGGATCGATCGATCGAACCATTAAAGATCAGTTAATGTCAGAGATCGAGCCAGCATCAGACTCCAGCTAAGAAAGGATGGGAGCTGGTTCGATCGACCGAACAGATGGATCGGTCGACCGAACCTCTATTACACCTATAAAATGAGGCTCAAAGTCTGAGGCTAGAATAACATTCTGATCGATTCAAGTTCTCTTCTGCAAGCTTCTCATGCTACAAGTCTTCATCAACCCTGCAAGCTACTCTATTCTACCGAGCTTCGACGTTTAATTATTACTGTCGGTATATTTCATTTATATTGCACTTAATTTTTATATAAGATAGTAGAAGTGTTACTATCTCACATTCTTGTACTTGTACAATTCGCTCCTTTCCGAAGATTTCGGAAAGAAGGATTATAGTGTTTGCCCATCGATGCGGTCAAGGACCGCGGGCCTTCGAGTAGGAGTCAAGTTAGGCTCCGAATGAAGTAAATGACTTTGTCTCTTTTCTTATTTCCGCTGCACGATTCTGATTTAAAAAGTAAAAGAAGAGTTTTAAAAGAAGCGATATTCACCCCCCCCCCCTATCGCTTGCATCCGATCTATCAGTTTTCCACCGGTCACCAGGGTAAATTGGGAAGCGCATGCGGTGGTCAGCCCATAACCCTAGCATCCTTTGGTTATGCCCCCATTTGGAGAAAAAATTCCTACAAATACGCCGTAGTTGGGGTTCAAACCGCGGGTGCCTGGGTGACAACATGGATGTCCTACCGCAGCACCATGGCCTCGGGGACACTAAGTTAAAACTCAAGAACTTAGAGTCTGTTGCATTTGTCAACGACTGAAAACTTAAGATAATCGAAATAGGTAATATTGAATTAAGTTTCGATTTTATTATTAGAAAGGTCTTATTAGTTGAGAAATTCAAGTTTAACTTATTTACTATAAGTCAACTGTGTGACTCTAGCTACTTAGTAATGTTTTCAGAATTTAAAAGTATAATTAAAAATAGAAAAAATCCTAAAATTATACTTAAGGGAATTAGGAAAAAATAATATTTACACAATTGACCTACCAACTTCCTCACTCAAGTGTCTCTTGACACAACAAGGGAAAATCAAATTGTGGCACGGAAGATTGGGTCACACTCATATTAGACTCATTTCAAAAATGAGTCAAAATGGTTTAGTTAGAGGTCTACCTAAATTAAAAAAATTAAAAAAATATAATTTATAATGCTTGTTAATAAGGTAAACAAACTCAGTCAACCTACAAACCAACAAACCTAAATCGGACCAACTCAATACTTGAGCTCCTACACTTAGACCTATTTGATTTACACGGAGCCAAGTCACTAAGTATAAACCAATACTGCTTAGTTATAATTGATGATTACTCATGATTTACTTGGGTAAAATTTCTAAAAACTAAGGATGAAATCTTTGAATTCTTTAATAATTTTTGTAAATTAATAGAAAAATGGAAAAGATACAAAAATTAAAAGAATAAGAAGTGATCATGGGGGGGGGGGAATTCGAAAATCATAGGTTTATCGAATTTTATCAAACTAATAGATATAATCATGAATTCTCATGTCCTAGGACTCCCTAACAAAATGGTCTAGTAGAACGAAAAAATAAAATATTACAAGAAGCGGCTAGAACCATACTAAATGAATATAACTTAAGTAACCAATTTTGGATAGAAACAATAAACACAGCATGTTACATTCAAAATAGAATATTAATTAATAAATCTTACAATAAAACCCCCTATGAAATATATTATAAAAAACTTTCTAACTTAAATTATTTAAAGGTATTTGGGTGTAAAACCCCCTTCCCGGTTTCTCATCCCTCGAACGCCGCACACATTCTTCTCGTCCACCGGTGTACTCTTCCGCGGTCACCTCATCCCTCGGACGCACCGAGCCCGTCGGCTCTCTCCCTGTGCCGTCCTTCTCGCTAGCCGCGTCTTCCGCTCAACTTCCTGTGTTCCTAAGCTCCTGCACACTTAGACACAAGGGTTAGACAAAACAGGACCTAACTTATAACTTGTTTGATCACATCAAAACACCTTGGGGTTCCAACAAACTCTCCCTTTTTGATGTGAGCAACCCAAGTTAAGCAGGTAAGTTCAAAAAAAATCTTAAGTGTTAAAAAAAATTCTAAGTTTAAAATATTCATAAGGAAAAAATTTCTAAGGCAAAATTGAAAAAATTTCTAAGTAAAACAAAATTTTGTGCAACAGAATAGATAGCTTAAAAAATTTTAAAAAAACTTAAGGCAATTTTTATAAAAAAGTTTCTAAGGCAATAAAAAAATTTCGAAGTCAAGTTAAAAAAAAATTCTAAGAAAAAGAATTTTTTAAGGCATTTTTTTTAATTTGCAATGTAAGAAATTTTTTTAAAAAAATTCTAAGTTAAAAACATGGGGAAAAATTTTAATTTCCAAAAATAATAATATTTTTTTTTCATCAGTAACATTTTCTAAGTTAAACAAAATTTTCAAAACAAATGTTTAACAACTTTTAAGCATTATTTAATTCTAACTTTAATACTTTTTCCAGAAAGTTAATTAAACATTTGATTTCAGTATTTTGGCTTCCAGGTCGTGGCGAGGCACTAGGCCTTCTTGGTTATTGAAGCAACAACCATGTAACAACCCAAATTTCCTCAATTAGAGTCCTAAACGTTATTTTAAAATATTTAAAAATGCTATAGAAATATTCTAGGGATTTTTAGAAATTTTTAGAGTATTTTTATGTAATTTTTTGAGGTCGTTTGGTATTCTTACTAGACGAAAGAAGTTTTGACAAAAAAATGTTCAAGCCGAGATTCGAACCCGAGACCTCCGGCCGAACCAATGTCTTAAGCGAATCCGGCTGACCAAGTGGGCAAGCGGAAGTTGCTGATTAAGAAAGGAGTGACTTTTATTTAAGAAGTAATTGGTAATAGGGTATGAGAGTTATTAAGGGGAGCTTAGTTTTTTTTTCCGTGACCTAAATTACTCACCTTTCCCTCTCGCGTCGGCGCTTCTCGTCTCGGGCAAAACCGCAGCAGCAAGCATGGGTTTCTCCGGCGGCCGACCAAAGAGGATTTCCGTGAGCTCTTCTCGGACCTGAGTTCCTCTCGTCAGGAAGGAAGCCGTGAGCACGAGGAAGAGGCCACGATCTCAAGCTCACTCGAACCCTGGAAAGTCTTTCTCTTCGGTTGTAAGTCCTAGAACGAGGTAAGTTGCTACTCACCTGCAGTAGGATAGCTCCGAGGTTTATTCCTTGTTCCTCTTCTTGTTTCTGAATTTAATTTGGTGTTTTCTTTGTGTTTTTTTTGGGTATGCCGTGAGGAGGGATGAGTTTAACGTTTTCTGCCGTGAGGTTGAAAGGAAGAACATGGAAAAAAATAAGTGTGAGGAACATTTAGTTCCTTTTGGTCACCTATTGTGCCACAATTCCGGGAGGAATCTGCTTCTGTTGGTTTCGGATTTTAGTTGTAGGGAATTATGATGTTAGGGACCTTAGAATAGATTCATAATTTTGCTTGCTTTCTTGCTAATCTGTTGAAGCATGATTGGAGATTTTCTAGTTTTCATTTACTATAGATTTGAGCATGGGCAGTATTGAACTATATTGCTATTTCCTTGCTATAGATTCAAGCATGAACAGTATCGATTTTAGATCTCTAGATTTCTTTCCTTATGCCTTGCTTTGTTGGAAATGATTCAGAATCTGTAGATCTACTGAATGCATGCTTTAGTATATCATGGGTTAACTTTTGATAGCAGCAGCAATTATCTTTTCCTCATGCTTTGTCTTGTTGGAAATAGCTTAGAAGTGTAGACCCATTAAGTGCAGATTTTTGCATTTTGAAGCAGTGCAGATTTTTACCTTTAGCAGTAGTGCAGATTTTTGCATTTTGTAGCATTGCAGTTTATCTCCTTTAGCAGTGTAGATTCTTTGTTTCTTTCTAAGAAACATCCTTTATTAGAAGTATTAACAAGTATAAGAAAGATAAAGAAAAGAAAGAAAAAGGCCAAGGTCTTAAGTAGATCCCAAAGTCAAGACTTTAGGGATTTTGGCACACAAGGTGCTTGTTAAAATGTCAAGACATTTAAAGAAGAAGTAATTAAGATATTTTACTTTGAAGAGGCTAGTACCCGACTTCCAAGGTTGTCGTTAAACAAATCCAGGTGACCAATTCCAAGGTCTTGGCCCTGGTAAGACCAAGGTCTTTACCCTCGTAGGACTTGTGACTAGCTACCACAGTCTCTATTAGGGAGCGCGCATTGGTACTAAGCCTGGGCCCAAGAGAAGTTGATTACCATTTTGAAGTATTAAAGTATAAGTTTTGAAACAAATGAAACAAGCTTCACTTATGTTTAGAGTCAGCGAGTTTAGTTTCTTTTAATTCGAAGCATGCAGTGTTAGTTTTATTTGTTTCCTGATTAGTTATTTAGCATGATTAGCTTTATATTCTAGCATGCAGTTTTTATTCTTGTATGTCACGAGTATGCTAATTTTATTGCTTTGCTATTAGTTGGGCATGAGTAATCTTTATTGCTATTAGATTAACATGAGTAGCTATATATGCTTTATTTTAAAGCATTCAGTTTCTAGTTTCTTCTCGTATACATGCACATTCTTGTTTTTGTGAGTTAGACAGCGCTTACTAAGCATTCGCTTATAGTTTGCATTTCCTCTTACTGCAAATACAGGAAAGGAAAAGTTTTAGCAAAGGAAGGCGATAAGGAGGTGTTCGATGATGTGTGATGCCTGGACTATGGAGAGATCTGGGGATTTGCCAAGAATTTATTAAGACTGTTTTCGTTAAATTGTTAAAAGAATTTAGAACTTGTATATGCTATTCTATGGATCGTTTTATCGTGCTTTGCGAGAGTTGATTATTTTGGTTATATATGAACTGTGTGGTTGTTTGATATATGTTCCAGCCGCCTGTGGCTGAAGTATAGTATGTATGTATCTCATTTTATGGTCACCGGTACAGGGGAGATGCTGCCAAAATTTTTCGGTAGAGACTCCTCGTGGTTTCGATCATACCGGTTAAGTAGAGTTAGTAGTTAAGTAACGGTCACCCTTAGAGAGTAGTAGTAGTAAGAAGGGTGGTCGTTACAAACTACTTCCTTAGACAAAGCCTCATAAAGAAACTATCTGTTTAACTTTCTTGCTGAAAATACTAGGTTTAATTTAAAAATTCAAGTTAAACATGTTTTCGGAACCCAATAGAGGTTCCTTCCTACAGGGTTAATCAAATATTTCCTAAGTATGTAGGCTTTTGATATTTTTCTAATTTGACTTTGATGAAACCTATAATACCAATTTAAACCTTTATAATTTCTAAAAGTAGAAATATTTGAACCATTAGACTTTTTTAATCTTTCTATTTCTTCTTTTAGTTTTTCATTTTCAATTTTCAAATTTCAATTTATCAAAATCCTCTATCAGACATGATTTTGCCAAAATTCTTTTTGTTTCTAAAATTTCATTTTCTAATTTAGTATTTTTATTTTCTAATTTATACATGGATTTTGCCATTGCCTTAATACCAAAGTAAAGTTGATCAGGGGGTAAGAGGCATACCTCACTTACCATATCAGACTTGAAGCCTGAATCTCCCCCTGCTTCGCTATTTTCATCTGAGGTCGCTCCCCCTTCATCGATGCTAGGTTCTGATGTGCTTTGCCCTTCGTAGCTTGCCATCAGTGCTAGCCCGGCATATTCTTGAATCTCGGACTCAGATGATGAAGTGTCGTCCTAAGTAGCTTTTAGGTTCTTGTGCTTCTTGGGAATTTTGCCTTTGTCCTTCTTTAGTTCTGGGCAATCCTCTTTTAGGTGTCCTTCCTTTTGACACTGGTAGCAACACATCCTTCTTCTATTCCTTGGATTCTTTTTATTCTGCATTTCTTTGAATTTATTAGATTTAAAAAACTTTTTAAAATTCCTAACCATGTATGCTTCCTGATCGTCTTCTGAATCTGACTTGGGTTCATCCTTCTTGGTTGCGTTTAGTGCGATCATCTGGCTTGATTCCTTTGTTCCTACACACCTGGTTTCATGCAATTCAAGAGTGGAGAATAGTTCTTCTAAAGTACTTACCTCTAGATCTTTCGAAATATAGTAGGCATCGACGATTGATGTCCATTCTGAAGTTCTGGGAAACGCGTTGAGTGCGTAGCATATTGTTTCTCGATTTGTTACCGTTTCTCCGAGGTTCTCAAGACCAGTAATCAGTTCTTTTACCTTTGCATGGAGACTGGCTACCTTCTCACCTTTTTCCAGATGAATGTTCATCAGCTTGTTCCGGAGGATGTCTCTTCTAGCGAGCTTCGCTTCGGACGTGCCTTCGTGGAGTTCCAGGAACTTCTCCCAGAGTTCTTTAACAGATGAATAGAATCCGATGTGGTTGACCTCTTGAGGCGGCAACACACTCAGCAAGTGATATTCCGCACGGCTGTTCGCTACAGACTCATTCTGCTCCTTCTTTATCCAATGGATCTCTTCCTTTTCTTCTCCATCTTGATTCATCGAAGCTACAAAACCATACTTCATAATAAACCGAATTTCAAAATCAGTTCTTAGGAATACCTCCATACGTCGCTTCCAGTTTGCGAAGTCCCCCTCGAATTTTGGTGGAACGATGCTTGGTCCGACCATCTCGTTGCTTTGATCAGCGGTTAGTCCTCCTGAAGCGTCTCGCTCTGATCAGCGGTTAGTCCTCCTGAAGCGGTTATTCCGCACGGCTGTTCGCTACAGACTCATTCTGCTCCTTCTTTGTCCAATGGCTCTCTTCCTTTTCTTCTCCATCTTGATTCATCAGAGCTACAAAACCATACTTCATAATAAACCGAATTTCAAAACCAGTTCTTAGGAATACCTCCATACGTCGCTTCCAGTCTGCGAAGTCCCCCTCGAATTTTGGTGGAACGATGCTTGGTCCGACCATCTCATTGCTTTGATCAGCGGTTAGTCCTCCTGAAGCGTCTCGCTCTGATACCACTTGTTGGTCCCTTTGGAGGCCGGCAAGAGAGGAGGGGTGAATTGCCCTATAAAAATAAACACAAAACCTTTCTCGGATATTCAACTAATTTAAGGAACTTGTAATTAAAAAAAACATAGACTAAATAAACAGAATCTAAAACAGACACAGAGGGTTTACTTGGTTTGCAATCAGAAGATTACTAATCCAAGGCAAAGATGGCGCAATATCTGATTCTCCTCTGGGCGAAGTAGCCTCTTACAGCGTTGACAGTACAAAAGAAAATAAAGCACAGAGAAAAATGAATTACAAGTGAGTTACTTTGACTGTGCAGATCAGTGCTATATTTATAGCACTGGTCAGGGCGCCCCGAAGGGGTTCCGGGTGCCCTGGGGGGGGATAAAATTTTATCCCCCAACGATCAGATCGCGTTTGACATGATCCTGGTCAAAATCCAGGTTCGGGCGCCCCGGACTGCTCAGGGCGCCCCGAAGCCCAAAGTCAACATATGTTGACTTTTTCATCCGGGACCTCTTCTCTGGTTCAGTCCCGCCTCGGTCCGGTTCTTCTCCTCCGGATCCACTCGCTTGGGAGATCTCTGCCATCCTGAAAAGGGCTCACTCGAACCCAAGTTCCGGCCTTCTCCTCGAGCAGCCTTCCTTCCCGGTTTCTCGTACCTCGAACGCCACACACGTTCTTCTTGTCCACCGGTGTACTCTTCCGCAGTCACCTCGTCCCTCGGACGCACCGAGCTCGTCAGCTCTCTCCCAGTGTCGTCCTTTTCACTAGCCGCGTCTTCCTCTCGACTTCCTGTGTTCCTAAGCTCCTGCACACTTAGACACAAGGGTTAGACAAAACAGGACATAACTTAACTTGTTTGATCACATCAAAACACCTTGGGGTTCCAACAACTTCAACGTATATCATTCCACTTCCGGAGTGGATTTTGCACCTCAACCGACTTCAATCACCTGGAAGGACTATTCCATTATCAGCATGGCTCCTACTTCTAAATCTTCTTCAACCACCGGGAATAAAGGGGAGTTAATTCTTTGCTTTTCTTTTTGCTTTACACTTCCTTTTACTTTTATACTTTACATTCACATTTTACTTCATACTTCATACTTTGTACTTTGTTTAGTCTACATAGTATTTTATTTTGAATAAATTCTCCATAAAATTGTTCTAATAATACTTTTAAGATGGTAGAAGTTTCTTGAATTAGACCATCAAGTTCTAGGTCATTTTACATGATTAAGTGCTTTACTTGCATGTTATTGGTTAGTGTGGTGATGGATTCTATTTTAATTAATTAAGTTTGATTGCCAAAAATTACCTAGAGAGGACTACCTTAAGCCTATACTCTATTCTCTTTTTGTGTGATATGCGCTCATGACAATTGAACTCTAGAATTTGCTTTGCTTCTTTTTGAAATCACAATAGCATATGTATGCATGAAAATGAAGGATACTTTCCATTCTTATTTCCTCATAATTTCTAAATTCTTTCCCCATAATTTTCTTTAAACATTTTTGTTGGTGCAGCGGGGTCGGCAAAAGGGGAGGGGTGAATTGCCTGCAAACAAAAAGAATACCCTCCTCAAACTTTCAGCTCTAAAATAATAGCAACAAAACAAAATCAATTAATAGAAAAGCAGGAAGGAAGACTCAATAGTTGACTTGGTTACAACCTAGGGGGTTGTTAATCCAAGACAGTGGAATAGCGCACTATCAATCTCCTTCTCTAAAGGCAGAGAAGCCTTTTAGACACTAAAATCTCTTACAAGTTGCTAGGAATTGAATACTTAGTTGATTGTTTTAATTCTTAGCTCCAGGGGCCTTTATATAGCTCTTGAAAATTCTATCTCGAGTCTTGAGGGCGCCACCAAAGGGGTTGAGGGCGCCTCCAAGGGGTTTGATTGGATAAAATTCTATCCGATTACAAACGACCACTTTGGCTAGGTTGAAGGGGCCTCCAATGGCCTTGAAGGTGCCCTGGACAAGGTTGAGGGCACCTTCAAGCTAATGAAGGTGCCTCCGAGTCTGCAGGTAGCGTAGGCATCTTCAGCACTTCGTTAAAGGCGCCTCCAGCTAGCTTTTCAGCTCCTTTTGACTTATTTTCTTCTTCTGAGGGCGGAAGAATAGCGCACTATCAATCTCCTTTTCTGAAGGCGGAGAAGCCTTTTACACACTAAAAGCTCTTACAAGTTGCTAGGAATTGAATACTTAGTTGATTGTTTTATTTCCTAGCTCCATGGGTCTTTATATAGCTCCTGAAAACTCTATCTCGAGTCTTGAGGGAGCCTCCAAAGGGGTTGAGGGCGCCTCCAAGGGGTTTGACCAGATAAAGCTCTATCTAATTACAAATAGCCACTTTGTCTAGGTCGAAGGCGCCTCCAATGGCCTTGAAGGCGCCCTGGACAAGGTTGAGGGCACCTTCAAGACAATAAAGGCGCCTCTGAGTCTGCAGGCAGCGGAAGCGCCTTTAGCACTTCGTTGAAGGTGCCTCCAGCTAACTTTTCAGCTCCTTTTGACTTGTTTTCTTCTTCCGAGGCTCCGATTACATGGGTGATTGCGGCCAAATGAAATAGGGCTCACCCGAACCCATTTCCGGCCTTCTCCTCGAGCAGGCTTCCGTCCCAGCTTCTCATCCCTCGAACGTCGTGCTCGTTCTTCTCATCCACCGAAGTACTCTTCCGTAGCTTTTTCATCCTTCGAACGCACTGAGCCCGTCGACTCCCTTCCTGTACCGTCCTTCTCGCTAGCTACGTCTTCTGCTCGACTTCCTGCGCTCCTAAGCTCCTGCACACTTAGACACAGGGATCAAATAACAAGCAGGACCTAACCCAACTTGGTTGATCACATCAAAACAACCATGGAGTCCAACAATCTCTCCCTTTTTGATGTGCATCAACCCAAGTTCAAGTTAGGAAAAAAACAGACAAATAGTAATTTATAGAAATTACTAAACTAATAGTTTAAGCATAAAGATTTCAATAATAGAATTTGCAATACTAAGAAAAAGAAATTTTTAATTATTAATTTTCCTATCTCTCCCCCTTTGATCACAACAAAAAATGGGGTCATAATTTGCAAGTAGAAGTTTTCTAGGGAAAAGTTAAAGTTTTAAAAGAAATCATTGTCAAAATAATTTCTAAGTTAATTTTTTTTAAATAAGATTTAAAATAAATCAGTTTCAAAATAAGTGTTAAAAGTTTTTTTAAAGATTTTGCAGACATAACTATTTTTGAAAATTTTCTAAGTAGAAGAAAATTTTAACTTAGGCAATTTTTAAACAATTTAAATTTTTTTTTAAGTAAAAATTTTATGCATGAAATATTTTTCTAAGTATAAAAATATTTTTGAAGAATTTTAAAAAAATTTTGAAAAACCTTTTTAAAGCATTATTTAATTCTAATTTTAATGTTTTACCAGAAAGTTAATTAAACATTTTATTTCAATATTTTGGCTTCCAGGTCATGGCGAGACACTAGGCCTTCTTGCTTATTGGAGCAACAACCACTTCCTTAGACAAAGTCTCATAAAGAAATTTTAACGTTTAATTTTCTCGCTGAAAGCTTTTAAAAAAAAATTAGTCTAGAAAAGATTTTGGAACCAAGTAAAGGTTCTTTCCTATTGGATTAATCAAGAACTTAGGGGGTACATAACTTTCGAGAATTTTCCTAAGTTGTCCCTGATGTTTTCTAACGTACCAATTTAATTTTCCATATAACTTGAGTTTTGATTTTGGAAATATATTTATGCATGCATAATCATTTTTCAAATTTTCAATTTCATTTTTCAATTTCTCATTCTCTAATTTTAAATTATCGTACATTTCTAGTGGGCATGCTTTTGCTAAATTTAACTTCAACTCATTATTCTCCTTTTCTAATTTAACTAAGTCTTTAGTGAGAACTTTTATGAATTGAAAGGACTGCTTGGGAGTCAGATTACGTACCTCACTTACCTCTATTTCTGATGCCCCCCTTCATCGCAGCTTTCTTCTTCTGATAATCCTCCCCCTTCATCCATGCTCATCTCCGATCTGGTTTATTCTAAAAGATGGTTGGCCATCAGTGCTAATCCTGAGAAGGCTTCGACTTCTGATTCCGAGGATGATGATTCATCCCATGTAGCCTTCAAACTCTTGCACTTCGAGGACATCAGCCTTTGAGACTTCTCTTGTCCCTTTTCTTTAGTTTTGGGCAGTCATCCTTGATGTTCCCTTCCTCGTTGCAGTTGTAGCAATGAACCATCCTTTTATTGCGTTGATGCCTTTTTGACTGCGATCTAAATTTATTAGTTTTAATAAATTTATTTAACTTTCTTACCAAAAGCATCGCTTCAGTTTCGTCGATTGATGCTTCAAAGTCAGGATTGTCCATCTCAGCTTGTAGGGCAACATTGAGATTTGACTTCGCTTGACTTGGCTCTGCAATTCGAGACTCATGAAGTTCAAATGTAGAAAATAAATTTTCTAAAGTACTTATGTCAAAGTCCTTAGAGATGTAGTATGCATCTATTAAGGATGCCCATTCTGGAGATCTTGGGAAGGCGTTGAGCGCGTACCGGATCGAGTCTCGGTTTGTTACCGATTCTCTGAGGTTATTTAGCTGAGTTATAAACTCTTTGATTCTCGCTTAGAGTTGCGCTACCTTTTCATCGTTGTTCATCCGGAGATTCATCAGTTGAGTCCAGAGGATGTCCCACCTTTCTAACTTTGCTTCTGAGGTGCCTTCGTGAAGCTCCAAGAATTTTTCCTAGAGGTCTTTAGCAGAGTCGTGGCTTCCAATCCAACTTACCTCCTAGGGCGGCAGAATGTTGAGCAGGTGAAATTCCGCCTTTCCGTTGGCCACGAAATCGGCTTGCTACTTTTTCGTCCATTGGTACTCTTCTTTATCTTTTGGGACTGAAAAAACCATATTTCATTGTCAGTAAAATGTCGAAATCCGTTTTAAAGAATACCTCCATTCTTCGCTTCCATGTAGTGAAGTCTCCGTCGAATTTGGGGGGTTGAATGCTTGTTCTGGCCATCGTCTTGATCTTTGTGCTTCAGTCGGCGACCAATCCTTCTGAGGCTGTCTGGCTCTGATACCACTTGTTGGTGCAGCGGGGTCGGCAAGAGGGGAGGGGTGAATTGCCTACAAACAAAAAGAATACTCTCTTCAAACTTTCAACTCTAAAATAATAGCAACAAAACAAAATCAATTAACAGAAAAGCGGGAAGGAAGACTTAGCAGTTGACTTGGTTACAACCCAGGGGGTTGTTAATTCAAGGCGGTGGAATAGCGCACTATCAATCTCCTTTTCTGAAGGCAGAGAAGCCTTTTACACACTAAAAGCTCTTACAAGTTGCTAGGAATTGAATACTTAGTTGATTGTTTTATTTCCTAGCTCCATGGGTCTTTATATAGCTCCTGAAAACTCTATCTCGAGTCTTGAGGGTGCCTCCAAAGGGGTTGAGGGCGCCTCCAAGGGGTTTGACCAGATAAAGCTCTATCTAATTACAAATAGCCACTTTGTCCAGGTCGAAGGCGCCTCCAATGGCCTTGAAGGCGCCCTGGACAAGGTTGAGGGCACCTTCAAGACAATAAAGGCGCCTCTGAGTCTGCAGGCAGCGCAAGCGCCTTTAGCACTTCGTTGAAGGTGCCTCCAGCTAACTTTTCAGCTCCTTTTGACTTGTTTTCTTCTTCCGAGGCTCCGATTGCATGGGTAATTACGATCAACCGAAATAGGGCTCACCTGAACCCATTTTCGGCCTTCTCCTCGAGCAGGTTTTCGTCCCAGCTTCTCGTCCCTCAAATATCGCGCACGTTCTTCTCGTCCACCGGAGCACTCTTCCGTAGCTTTTTCATCCTTCTGACGCATCGAGCCCGTCGGATCCCTTCCCGTGTCGTCCTTCTTGGTAGTTGCGTCTTCCGCTTGACTTCCTGCGCTCCTAAGCTCCTGCACACTTAGACACAGGGATCAAATAACAAGTAGGGCCTAATGCCACTTGGTTGATCACATCAAAATAACTATGGGGTCCAACAATTTTCATCTAGCATTTTAACCTTTGATCATCTTTACTTGCCATTCTTTCATTGAGAGTTTGGATGAATTGCTTGATGAGTAAGGATGTCCAAGATTTTAAGTGTAGGGGAGAGATGATGAGATGATAAAATATTGGAGATTTTGCAATGGTTCATGGGGATTGGTTCATTTCCTTTACTTTTGATCTTGTTGGTGGAATTCTTGATGCACTTTGATTTTTCTTTGTGAAGAAAGGATTTAGTCCACTCTATTTTCTATTCCTGTATGGCTATCCCTAGATTCTGAAAAAAAAAAGAAAAGTGAAAAAAAAGAATGAAAAAATAGATTGGGAAAAAAATAGTGAAGAAATTTTGGAATCAATATGCCAATTGTGTGGCAACTTTCTCTTAAAATTCTCAAATCATTGAGAAACTCAAGTAAATTTATTGTATTCTCAGTGACAAATGGTGTGCCACTCTTTCCAAGTTTTCACCAAATTGAAAATATGGAATGTCATGAGATCTGAAAACTTAAAAAAGTTCCAAAATTGCTGCTATGGTGTGCTTCAATCTTGTCTAGTTCTTTTTCCATATAATATGAATATAGTCTTGAATGGGTTAGGGAAATGAATGAAAAATGCAAAGGAAGAAAAAGGAAACCAATTGGAAGTCATAGAATGAATCTCTGAATTTTGAATTAATAGTTGCATAAATGAGCAGGAGCTGAGTTTAGAGCTCTGTTGTGATACAAATTTTGTTGCTTCTTCAGCCATACAAAGATGAGTTCATTTCCCCATCTAACAAATGACTAAGAATAGCTACAATTGAGGAGAGTACACAAATATTCAATTTCCAAGAAGTTGAAAACTGAGTCAACAGTTTTTGAAATTTTCAAAAACTAAAGCTCAATTCCAAATTGATACAGGAACTTAATTGGTGTTCTATCAAGGCAATAGGAATGCAATTCTCAAGAGAAGTGGAAAGGAGTGTTAGATACTAAAAAGAAAGAGATCAGAATAGCAAACTATTCATAATTTGAATTCTGAAAGCAGAATTCATCCTTCTGCTGAGTTGCTTCTTAAGTTCCTATTGCTGGGACTAAAAAACTACTGTAAAATATCAGAAATTTACGAATAATGATAAGGGAATTTTCCAGAATTTTTGGAAATTTTTCGGAAATTTTTCGGACCTCGTATGGACGAGTTAACGGGGACAAAAATGAGGTCCGGAAAAGCCTATTTAGGCTACCCTATTTTAAAGAGGAAAAGTTTTTAATTTCTTCTTTTCTTTTATTCCTTTTCTTTTCCTCTTATTCCCGTGCCCTAACCCATGCGACGCCGTCCCCTTTTCACACGCGACAGTTCTTCCTCCCTCTCCTCTGCCGACGCCGGCGACGCCATGGAACAGAGCCGACGGCTGAGCATCCCTTCTTCTCCCTCGTGTGCACGCCCTCACCCCCGATCCGCCGGCGTCCGAGCCCTAGCGCCGGCCTCTCCCTCTCTTCTTCCTTTCCGAGCCGCACTGGACTGTAACGACCCAAATTTCCTCATTTTGAGCCCCAAAAATAATTCAAAAATATTTTTAAATGCTATAGAAAAATTCTAGAGATTTTTAGAAATTTTTAGAATATTTTTATGTAATTTTTGGAGTTCGTTTGATATTTTTACCAAGAGGAAGAAGTTAAAAAAAAAAAAGAAAAAAAAAATGTTGAAGCCGGGTTTTGAACCCAAGACCTCGGACTTGGCCCAAGTCTTAACTGAATCCAACCAGCCAACTGGTCTGCGACCTATTTGTGAACATATATGGGATGAAATATATATAAGCAGTATTTATGAACGTTTAAATAAATTGAAAATAAAAAGTGCGCGACTAAGGAATCGAAGCTGTGACCTGGGATTTGGTTAAAGCCGGGCTGACCAAGTGTGATAGCGATCGTTTGTTATTAAAAAAGGAGAAAAATTCTATTTAAGCAGTGGTTAGGAAACAGAGAATAAATAGGAAGAAAAAGGGATGCAACCGAGACTCGAACACGCAACCCGAGCCTTAAGCAGATCACAGCCAACCAAGTGTTCCACGGGTGTTTTGTTAATTAAGTAGGGAACAAAATATATTTAAGTAGTACTAGTTAACAGAAACATTAGAGTATTAAAAGGAGAACTTAGGGCTTGATTGTCGTGCCCTAATTTTCTCTCCTCTCCCTCACGAACGGCGTCGGCAAAGGCTGCTTGGGCAAAAACGAAAAGAGGGAAGCAAGGGCCTCTCTGGCGGCCGGCCAAAAGGACTTCTCCACAAGGTCTTCTCGGATCCGAGCCCTCCCGTCGAAGAGAACACGCGGACACAGAGGAAGTGCCGAGTTTTGGAGCTCATCCGAAACCCTAGAAGCTTCTTGTTCGGCTGTGGGTTCAAGAACGCAAGGTAAGTCGTTTACTCACCTGCGGTAGGATAGCTTCGAAGTTTATTTCTTTTTTTTTTTTGTTCCCGAAGCTTTGGATGAAACCTAGGGCCGTGTTGTTGCGATTTGAACGGTGAAGTTTTGGTTTCTTATGGTTTGTAATAGAGTAGTTTTAATGATGTTGTGCGGGTTCTTTCCTTGAGATAGCATGAGTATATAGGAAAGATTTGGTATAGATATTGGAGAACTTGCTCGAGTTCAATTTGTTGTCATTGGTTTATGTGGATTTATACTGTGAATAATCTGTTTTGAAGGAAGTTAGTGTAGGTTCTGTTGCGGCTTTGTTTTGGTATAGCGGTTTTGATTTCTATAGAATAGATTTGAGAAGTTTTGAATCTGAATTATGTTCCTTGCATGGCTTCCACTGAATTGTTGGTTTGAGTTAGTTTCAATAGTTAGGAATGGTTCGAAGATTTGATTTCTCCTTAGTGTTCTGTTGTAGCATGCTTAAAGAAGGTCTGATTGCTCCTTAGCGACCTGTTGTAGCATACTTGAAGAGGAGTCGATTGTTTCTATGTAGTTCCATTGTAGCAAGCTTAAGGAAGATCTGAATACTCCTTTGTAGTTCTGTTGAAGTGTGCTGTCATGAAATCTATTTCAGAACAGTTTTGTTTGGTAAAGCCTACTGTTGGTTTCGGTGTGCTGGGCAAGGATCAAGCACATCCCATAAGTTCGTATTGGCTTTAGACCATAGGTTGATTCGGATTCCTTGACAGATTTGGTTGAGTATATTATCTTCTTGAGATAATACAATTCAGCTTCTTGAGATTATATAGCGATGGGTGATTATTGAGATATTATCTTCTTGCCTTAGAGCAATGGGTTGAGTATACAATTCAGCTGCTCTTTTATAGGACTCTATTTTATTATAATGATAAAAAGTAGTCATACCTAGTAATAAATCTTGATTCATATCAGTACTTTGGGATTGATTATATTGCAGAATCATGTTAAGCTTATGGTATGCAGAAATTTAGTAGTATAGTGTAGAATTTGTGGTTGCCCAGCAAGCTTAATTCAGTTGTGTAGGAAACTTTTATACATGTAGTTTCATGAAGAACAGCTATGTTGTAGGTTCTTGGTAGCAAAACCTCTAATAGTTGCAGGGTTGTGTTTTCCTTTTTCTCAAGTTTTGTTTATAGGATTCCAAGTTTCAGCAAGATAGATTCTGTTATTTTCTTTTGTTGCTATTCTTGAAGCATGAACAACCGATCATCCTAGCAAGTAGTTTAGAGGTTTCAATTCCAGAATTTTCAGTAAACCATCAATTTTGATTTTTGTTATTTATACATGTATCATGAACAGATAGCCTTAGTTTCTGAGGATTATGAGTAGCTATAAGTAAGAAAAGACCAAGGTCTTGATAGGATCTCTAAATTTTAGAATTTGGGATCAGCAGCACGCCAAGTGCTTGAAGAAATGCCGAGGCATTCTATAATAAAAGAATTAGAAGATAAGAAACATTTTAGTTCTTTCCTTGCTTGTGGAAATTTTCGGTGTAGATTAAGAGGTTTCAAGTATGTTCCTTTGTAGATTTGTGAGGTTCTGTTGGGTTAAAGATGTTCTTTACATGATATGATAAGTTTTGAGGAAGTCTTTAGGCACGCTTTTTGATTATGTATGTACAGAATTGAGGAAGTCTTGCAGTTTAGAACGAGTTAGATTAATTTGGAGCATGTTAGTTTCAGATTTCATGAAAACATTTCAGTTATAGATTTTCAGTTCTAGTTTATATATATATCTATGCAACGAACTGCCTTTTATTTCAAGTATATATAAAGTTAGATTTATCTTTAAGCTTTTAGTTTCCCTTTGTTCTGCTAATAGGCAATGAACACAGAATGACTTGGATTAAATATTGGTTTGTTAGGCTAATTGGAGGTTGATCCGGCAGTGATTTTGGTTTATTTTATGATGAAGTAGGTAGTGTAATCTCTTTAGTGCAGAAGTGTGGATGAAGGAGTGAAGATGAGCATATGTAATATGTTGTTTTGGTGAGTATCATGTATTAAGACTAAAAGATGATTTGAAGTGATGTAATGAATTTAACAGGTGAGAAGTATGTGAGTGTTTTAGATATGCAAGTAGTAACTTCAGAGTAGAAGTTTAGTTTAGAAGATGAGAAAAGAGAGTTAAATGTTAGATCAATTCTGAGCATGATTTCTACTCTTTCTAGATGACCCTAAATGTTGGTACAATATTTGTTTAATGACAAACCTTTCTTCTAGATAGGGTAATGGTTAGTTCAGATAACTCTTTATCATGACTAAAGGAGCAAGATTGTAGAATGAGTAGAGTTGAAGTTTACCTCATGTTAGCTGAATTTGTGCAGTTGTGATCCATCGATTTTATGATATTTGAATGTTACTGCACTATTGAGGTTTAATGTAGTTGCTTCACCTAACTGCTTAGGAGGTTTGGAATTATGGAACAACTAAAGCTGTAGTCTTTATTTTTAAAATACAGATAGTTTATAGAAAGCATTGTAGAACAAGGCTTTAGATTTCTTTTAAATATGCATGATTGTGTGTTACCTAGTTGATTTCACTTATAGATGCATATTTAAAAATACCCTAACAGTATTTTGAGTTTAAGAAAAGTATAAGAAAGATAAAGAAAAGAAAGTAAAAGGCCAAGGCTTAAGTAGATCCCAAAGTCAAGACTTTAGGGATTTTGGCACACAAGGTGCTTATTAAAATGCCAAGGCATTATATATTAGAAGTATTAAAAGATAACAAGTATTTTACTTTTATCAGTGGCACTGTGTTGGACTCTCAGTTGTCCTTGGGTTGGGCTCCCATAGTCGTCCCTAGGTTCAGATAACCTAGTATACCCTACTAGATTCCGGACTAGCTACCTCGGGTCAACTTAGGGATGCGCACAAAGTAAGTACAGTTGCCAGGGCCCAAGAAGAAGTTGATTATTATTTTGAAGTATTATAAGTATAAGTTTTTTTGAACAAGTAAAATAAGTTTCACATAAGTATTAAAGAATAAGTCTTTAAGCAAGTGAAATAAGATTCAGAAGGTGTTTAGAATTCAGTAAGTTTAGTTCTTTATGCTAGCATGATTGTATAGATTTACTTTACATGTTTAGCCTTTCAGTATGTTTCTTTCATTAGTAGATGGGCATGAGTAGATTTCCTTTTGAGCATTCAGTTTTAGATTTTAGTATATTCTCATGCATATCGAGATTTTGTGAGTTAGATAGCGCTTACTAAGCATTTTGCTTATAGATTGCATTTCCTCTTACTGCAGATACAGGAAAGGAAAAGATATAGAAAGGAAGGCGACAAGGAGGTGGTCGAAGGATGTGTGATGCTAGGACTATGGAAGCCTTGGGACTAGGAAGGAGTTTCCTTTAATTTTCTTTTTCTTTTGCTATGTTAGAAGTATTTGAGACAGTATATGTTATTTTGATGTGATTAGGACATAGTAGATGAATTGTGTTCTTGTGTGATGATTTGTGGTATTGTTTTCTTTTGGTTTTGACACTTATATAACTGCATGAGAGTTTGTTATCTGTTTCAGCCGCCTGTGGGTGTGTATATAGTGTTTGTATATCAGTTTAAGGTCACCGGTACAGGGGAGACTCTGTCGAAATTTTTCAGTAGGGCTTCCATGTGATTTTTAATCATACCGGTTAAGTAGAGTTAGTAGCTAAGTAACGGTCACTCTTAGAGAGTAGTAGTAGTAAGAAGAGTGGTCGTTACATGGACGGTGCCATCACTTGAGGACGAAGGGAGCAGCGCCGCCGCGATTTCTCTGCCCTAGAGCCGTCGTCCTCCCTCTTGTCTCTGCCCGACGACGCCACCCTGCCTTGTCGCCATCGCCGGTGGCCTTTCACTGCCACCTTGTCGCCACCTCGGTCGAAGGTGATCTTCTTGGGCCCACTGCAACCCTCCCTTGAGCGCTGCTTGGTTGATTGTCGCTTACTCGCTTGATCCAGAGTCGTGCCCTAGCTGTGGCCATCGAATTCTCCACTCAGGCTAAACCCCTATGCCTAGGGTTGGCGCAAGACCTTTTCCTCTGCTGTGATTTGGAGTTTCCAGCTAGAATTCCTCAAAACAATGGCCAAGCAGGACTAATTTGAAGGAGTGTTAGAAGTGGGAGATCAGCAACTCCCCCTTGTTTCGGAAACCAATTTCTCTAGCCGACATCTCTTGCTGTGGATCAACACATCTATATTGGGGTGAGTTTGGTTTTGTCTATGCACAAATCTAATGCTATTAAATTTTGGGAGAATAAGGTAGTTGTGATGGTTTATGGGATGCGCATATTATATGATTAAGAGAGATCTGATTTTCTTGGTTGTGATAAGTGGATTTGGATAGATCTTGAATTGATTGGTGGAATAAAGATGAATTTATCATCTAGATGGATTTGGATTAGTAGGTGAAGTTAAACAGATTGCCTAATCGGATTAGAATTGGGTTTTATGTTTAGCTAGTTGTTGCCTATTTGATTAGCTAAATATACTATGTGATCGCAGGACTTGGAATCGAGACGAGCATCTTGACGTGGGATTTCTGGACGCAATCTATGTATTTGAGGCGGGTACTTTTGACTTTATGTCTTTGATATGCATAGTAGTGAATTTAACAAGTAGCAATAATTATGTTCTCTTATTTGTTTCGGTTAATCACTACCCGATACCTGTTACATGATTGGTTGATTGCTTGTTTTGCATCTCATGTATTCCTTACCTGTTGATATATGCTTATAGGGGTAGTGATATACCATGCTTCACCATGTTCAGGACCTAGGTTTTATACCTTCTGTGTACCTTTGATTTGATTCGTTGACCTATGGTGCACTTTTATATATATATGGATTAGTTCAGGATATTTTGTGGTTAGTGCCATGCACCATTTGCATGATTGCATGCTGTGCGATAGTCCGCTCCATTATTGTTGAGCACATCGCTAGTTACATGGATCTGCACACACCACCACTCATGGGTTAGTGGTCGATTCAGGCAGTGTGTGTTGCAGCAGGGACCTTGTTTGGCTCCGTTGGTCCGCTCATGGGTAGCGTGATTGCAACGTGTTAGCCAGCAGGGATTCCTCCCCATCATTGTGTACCGGGAGATGAGAGCATTGCGCTCCCCCATTTATGATTTGGGGTAGGAGGATAGGTGTACTCCGACAGCATCCCGTCCATTCGGTCACTCATCAGGAGTAGTGACGACAGAGTGCACGGTTGTCATAGCCCTACCCACTCGGCCTCACTAGTGTGTGAGATGATCGACTGGCGTCAGGGGTGACCAGGACGCATCATTGGCATCATATGCATGATGCATTTATTGCTTGTGTTTGTGCTTGCTGCATTTATATGTTGTATATTGTTTGGATGCCTATGTTTAACATGCATACAGGATTTCTTGTAAAATACCGGAAAAATGACGAATATTAATAAGGGAATTTTCCAGAATTTTTGGATATTTTTCGGGAATTTTTCGGAGCTCGTACGGACGAGTTAACGGGGATAAAAACGGGGTCCGGAAAAGCCTGTTTAGGCTACCCAGTTTTAATAAGGAAAAGTTTTATTTTTTTTCTTTTCCTTTTTCCTTTTCTTTTCCTTATTTATATATTTTTTCCCTCGTTATTGTGCCGAGCCCTAATCCGTTCCTCTCTTCTTCTCTCGCGCCCGATGCCGGCGTTTTGAATACTTATATAAACTGCGTGGATATTTGTGTGGAATTGTTATATTTATTGTTATTATTCCAGCCGCATGTGGCTGAGGTATGGAGATATGTAGAAAGTTTCAGATTGTCCGTCGTACAGGGGAGATGCTGCCGAAAATTTCTTCGGATGGGGACTCCTCTGGGGCGTGACAATTTAGTGGTATCAGAGCGTTACAGATGGTTTCTAGCAGAGGTATTTCAGTTGATCCTCAGAAGATCGAGGCTGTCACCGGTTGGGAGCAGCCGAAGTCAGTTCAGGAGATCCGCAGTTTTCTGGGATTAGCCGGATATTACCGACGTTTTGTCGAGGGCTTCTCGCGTATTGCTATGCCACTGACACGTCTTACCCGGAAAGGCGTGAAGTTCATATGGTCCGAGGATTGCGAGACCAGCTTTCAGGAGCTGAAGCGGAGATTAGTGTCGGCTCCAGTTTTGGTTCTACCTTCTGGAGAGGATGGGTTTGTACTTTACACCGACGCGTCTCTTCAGGGTTTGGGCGCTGTTCTGATGCAGCACGGCAGAGTAGTCTCTTATGCTTCTCGTCAGCTGAAGGAGCATGAGAAGAACTACCCAGTTCATGACTTGGAGTTAGCTGCCATCATCTTTGCTCTGAAGCTTTGGCGTCATCATTTATACGGTATCACATTTGAGATTCTCACTGATCATAAGAGTCTCAAATATATTTTCACTCAGAAGGAGCTTAATCTTCGACAGAGGAGATGGATGGAGTTCCTGAAGGACTACGATTGTACCATTAGCTACCACCCGGGGAAAGCTAATGTGGTTGCAGATGCACTCAGCAGGAAGTCCAGAGGGACTTTGGCTTGCCACCGGACTTCAGTCACGGACTTGATTCAGGCTTTCTCAGAGTTAGATCTTGAGGAGCAGGGACCGACAGAGCAGGGTATTCTGGTTACCATGGTTGCTCAGTCGTCGATCAGGACGAGGATCCGAGAGGCACAGGCTAGTGATCAGCATTTGCAGTTTATTAGCAGTCAGATAGCTTCCGGGCAGCAGACCGAGTTTACACGAGACGAGGAGGGTATTATATTCTTCCGAGGCAGATTATGCGTACCTCAGTCTCATCCGGTCTTACAGGAGCTATTACAGGAGGCACACCGTTCTCGATTTGCGATCCATCCAGGCGGGACCCGCATGTATCGAGACTTGAGGCGTTCCTACTAGTGGAACGGCATGAAGAAAGACATCGCGGATTTTGTAGCTAGATGTCTTATCTGTCAGCAGGTGAACGCTGAACACCAGAGACCTGCAGGGTTACTTCAGCGGATTCCTATTCCTGAGTGGAAGTGGGATCACATTACCATGGACTTTGTGGTAGGGTTGCCGAGGACACGACGAGGTCATGACGCGATTTGGGTAATCGTTGATCGATTAACCAAATCCGCGCACTTCTTAGCGATTCGGAGGACTGATCCCTTGGATCGATTGGCAGATCTGTATTGTCGGGAGATCATCAGACTACATGGTGTTCCATTGAGTATCATTTCGGATAGAGATCCACGGTTCACGTCTCGTTTCTGGCAGAGTCTGCAGCAGGCCTTGGGCACACAGCTCCGTTTCAGTACAGCTTTCCATCCACAGACAGATGGACAGTCAGAGCGGACCATTCAGACTTTAGAGGACCTGCTGAGGTCATGTGTTATGGATTTCGGAGGCAGTTGGGAGGACCATCTGCCGTTGGTAGAGTTTGCCTACAACAACAGCTTCCATTCGGCTATCCAGATGGCACCGTTTGAGGCGTTGTATGGTAGACCTTGTCGGACACCCGTCCTTTGGGATGAGGTTGGAGAGGCCCAGTTGTTGGGACCTCATAGAGTTCAGCAGGATGCAGAGTTGGTCCGTACTATCAGACGGAGGATGTCAGAGGCGCAGGATCGCCAGAAGAGTTATGCTGATCGGAGACGCAGACCACTAGAGTTCTCTGTTGGCGACCATGTATTTCTACGAGACCATGAAAGGGGTGAAGAGATTTGGCCTCAGAGGTAAGCTAGCTCCGCGGTATATTGGTCCTTTCGAGATCTTGGAGAGGATCGGAGCAGTAGCTTACCGACTGGCACTACCACCGTCCCTGTCAGGCGTCCATGATGTATTTCACGTATCCATGCTGAGGAGATACATTCCTGACCCGACACATGTGCTGGCTGATATTCCCGTTCCAGTTCAGCCAGACATTACTTATGAGGAGGTTCCGGTACGGATTCTCGACCGGAAGGAGCGTCAGTTGCGGAACAAGACTATCTGGCTGGTTAAAGTCGGATGGCAGCATCATTCAGACGAGGAGGCTACTTGGGAGCTCGAGGATACTATCCGAGCTCGATATCCCCATCTTTTCACATGAGGTATGTGATTTATTTACCGTTCAGCATTTATACTCTATTATCTGTTATTAGTACTTGCTGATGGTAGATACTGAAATTTGGGGACCAAATTTTTATTAGTGGGGGAGAATGTAAAATACCAGAAAAATGACGAATATTAATAAGGGAATTTTCCGGAATTTTTGGATATTTTTCGGGAATTTTTCGGAGCTCGTACGGACGAGTTAACGGGGATAAAAACGGGGTCCGGAAAAGCCTGTTTAGGCTACCCAGTTTTAATAAGGAAAAGTTTTATTTTTTTTCTTTTCCTTTTTCCTTTTCTTTTCCTTATTTATATATTTTTTCCCTCGTTACTGTGCCGAGCCCTAATCCGTTCCTCTCTTCTTCTCTCGCGCCCGACGCCGGCGGTTTCTTCTTCCCGAACGCCGGCAGCCGGTTCCTTGTCGGAGCCCTAGCACCGCCGCCCGACCGCCTGCCCTAGCCACCCAACGCCGCCGACGCCCTTCTCTCGATTCCTCCTCTGGTCCGACGAGCCATTGCCGGACACCCTCGCTCTCGGCCTCTTTTCTGCCCTAGCACAATTCTTTCAACCGCCGGCAGCCTGAGTTCCTGCCGCCAGCCGCCGAACTCGCGTGCCCTAGAGGGTTGGGTTCACGGCAACGCGCCGATTCTTCTCTGTGTTCGGCCTCTCCACCGCCGCACACCGCTGAGAGCCGGCTCTCCTCCTTGTGTTCACGACCGCTCCACATCTGCACCGTGCCGACGCCGACTTCTTCATCTCTGCGCCACTGCCTCTGCGTGCCACTGCCTCCACACCTTCTTCACTGTGGTCACACATCTAGTGCCCTAGCAGTGATCTGGGAGGTGAGTGTTATACCCTAATTGGTGAAATTTGAGTAGTATTGTGTGATGTGGAATTTGGATTATGGCTTGATCTATGTTAGTGATCTCAGTGCTTGACCTTGCTTGGACCAGTCGGTGGAGATTTCTTTTCCCTGTGTTGCTGCTGTGCCCTAGTGCACCATTACCGGTGCCACTCTCTTCTTTACAGCAGAGTGGTGATTTTAGAGTGAAGTGTCCGACTTGTAAAGTGTGCTTTAGTTTGTTCAAGACTTCCAGCAGCAACCCCATCCAGTAGCCCTTGCTTCAGCAGCAACAGCAACGGTGGTTGAGGTATTGTGGAGGAATTTGATTTTTTCGTTGTAGATAATTGGAGATACCTAATCCATTGTAGTTGTGAAAAGGGTTAGGGTTAATGAGTTTAACTCTAATTGATTAATGAAATTATGATTTGGTTTAGTTAATGAAGGCATGATAGAATTAACTAAATTAAATATTGTGACACAGGATTTTGACACGAGACGAGTATCTCGGAGTCGGATTGGACTTTTCTTATCGGAGGCGGGTACTTTTGACTTATTGTCTTTGATATGCTTAGTAATGAAATTAACAAGTTGCATTAATTTTGTTTTCTTATTTGTTTCGGTTAATCACTGCCCGATACATGTTACTTGTTGGATTGATTGTTTGTTGGCATTTCGTGTTGATACCTATCTGATTTCACATGCTCATGGGTAGTGATATAACCATGTTTCACATGTTTAGGACTTAGGTTTGATACCTTATTGATCAGTATATCTTGATTTGATCTATTCACTATGGTGCCCATTGTTATATGTCCAGAGGTTGGTTTAGTATATTACCATGCTTAGTGACATGCACCATTTGCATGATCGCATGCTGTGCGATAGATTGCTCCATTATTGTCGAGCACTTTGCCAGTTTTCATCAATGTTCGGTGCTCCGTTGTGACGCTCATGGGTAGCGTGACACAGCGTGGTAGCACGTCAGTTTGACTCTTTCGGTGCTCCGTTGGTCCGCTCATGGGTAGTGTGACGCAGCGTGTAGCACGTTAGAGATTCCTCCCCGTCATAGTGTACCGGGAGATGAGAGCATTGCGCTCCCCCATTTATGATTTGGGGTAGGAGTATGTATGTACTCCGACAGCATCCCGTCCACTCGATCACTCATCAGGAGTAGTGTTGCAGAGTGCACGGTCGTCACAGCCCTACCCACTTGGTCCCACTTATGTTGTGAGTTGGCTGACTGGCGTCAGGGGTGACCATGACATTGACATCCTATGCATGATGCATTTATTGTTTGTGATTGTGATTGTTGCATTTATATGCTGCATATTGTTTGGATACCTATGTTTGACATGCATACAGGTCTTCTATACCTTTCGGACTGTTTGTCCTTATACCTGGTCCTGGTTAGTACAGATTCTCTCCTGTCTTCTTCGGTTTGCATTTACCTTTATCTTTATCAGGAGACTGTACGCATGATTAGTGCTAAGTGTTATTTCTTTACTTTGCATATCAATTGTAGCTGCTGAGTGTTGGACTCACCCCGCCTCCATTGTTGTTATTTTCAGGTTGATGCTGTCAGGAGGGAGTTCCAGTCGCTAGTCCCCACAGCACGTAGTGCTAGTCCTCTGCTGGGTTGAGTTGTTATTTTATTTTAGTTATTTTTTTTTCTCTATCAGACTTTGTTTTAGTCTTGTTTTGGATTTTTCATATGGATATTGTATGGAATCCTTTCGTTTGATGGACCTTTGATATGATTTGGATTTTATTCTACTATATGCCTGCCTGGACGGCAGAAGAGGTGGGTTCGTCGGTTTTGAGCTTTACGAGTGTAGTGGAGTAGGGTGGATTTCGAGTCAGAGTTTTATTGTTTTGTTTACTATTTTATTAACTGCGTGGTTGTGACAGCCAGAGGCTGAATACTTATATAAACTGCGTGGATATTTGTGTGGAATTGTTATATTTATTGTTATTATTCCAGCCGCATGTGGCTGAGGTATGGAGATATGTAGAAAGTTTCAGATTGTCCGTCGTACAGGGGAGATGCTGCCGAAAATTTCTTCGGACGGGGACTCCTCTGGGGCGTGACATTTCTATGCCACTCGGACTATTTGTCCTTATACCTAGGTCCTGGTTAGTACAGTTTTTCTCCTGTTTACTTCAGTTGCATTTCATCCTTTTATATCAGGAGACTGTATGCATGATTAGTGCTAGATGTTATTTCCCTACTTTGCATATCAGTTGTACCTGCTGAGTGTTGGACTCACCCCGCCTCCATTGTTGTTATTTTTCAGGTTGATGCTGTCAGGAGAGAGTTCCAGTCGTTAGTCCCCTGCAGACCACGAGGACTTGTTGACTTTTTGTTTTTAGTTTTTCTTCTTATTTGACTATGTTTATAATTGGTTTATTTTGATACTTGGATAATGTATGGATTGTATTTGTCGATGGATTTTTATTCGATATGTTTTACTACATACCTGCCTGGACGCACAAAAGAGGTGAGTTTGTCGGATTTGTGTTTTATGAGTGTAGTGGAGTAGGAAAAATCGGATTTGAGTTTTATGAGTGTAGTGGAATAGGGTTGTTTTCGAGTCATCTTATTACTACTCTGTTTGTCTACTATTAAACTGCGTGGGTGATTATTTATTTACTGTTATTATTCCAACCGCATGTGGCTGAGGTATATCGATATGTAGAAAAGTTTCAGATTGTCCGCCGTACAGGGGAGATGCTGCCGAAATTTCTTCGGACAGGGACTCCTCCGGGGCGTGACAATTTATTTGGTATCAGAGCTTAAGTTTTACGATCCTTTATTTTCGTATTTTGGATATTTGGAATAACCTGATACCAATTTATTAGTATCAGAGCGCCAGGCTGGCGATACTTGTTTGATTTCCGTGTGTTGGATTTTCGAGATTTATCTGATACCAAGTTATTGGTATCAGAGCGGGTTATGATACCTGCTTTAGGTATTCTGGATATTTGGATATCTACTTCGGTTTGTACGGATTTCCGTTGTGTTATGTTTCGGACTTCCGTTTAGGATTTATATGGATTTCTGACGATTTCATGTTCGGAATTTTGAGGTCAGAAGTTGGGGACTGGACAGCGATGGAACATCTCTAGATGGCATATAGGTATGATGTGTAATTTTATAGTTTATGACATGTATTAGCATTCTTTATTTAGTACCTGTCTGGTTGTTGTAACACATATTACATGTGATGGGTTAGCCATTGAGCATGGTTGACCTTAGAAGAGATCAAGGATTATAGTCTCTGGAGATTTTTCATATCATACCATCAGTAGTTTTAGCTTCTGTTACTACTAGTAGGAGATGGAGGCACATACCAGCTTCTGCTATTGTTAGCTGGGTAATGGATGATACCTACATATTTCTGTTGACTTAGCCAGTAGAGTTTTTATACTCATATCTTTTGGATATTAGGGTACCCGATACGATGAAAATTGGTCATTGGGGAGTTACCAAGTTTGATCATTGTTGAGAATGGTTTGAGGTTGAGGGATATTGTGAGATCAGATATTGTGATATGTTGATTTCCAATGATTTATGAGAGTAAATGTTATATGGTTGTCTGATGATCTATTACTAGATATTTGTTTTGATGATCTATTAGTGGATAACTATTTTGATGATCTATTATTTGGGTTGTCGTTGATGGTGACATAGTGAGTGTCATGTATGATATTCACAGGTTTGATGATTATAGTTGGTGATCAAATTATGAATCGGGTGCTAGAGAGTTTACGGTTGAGTGTGCCTATGAGATTTTAATAAATCTGGTTAGTTGTGGTTAGTTAACAGGATGATAAGATTGATATTTGCTTCCTCTGATATTGGACTAAGTGGATAAATAATTATTAGTAATGGTTTCAGATATTGAGGATATAAATTTGATTGAAGTGTTAAATGTAACCAATTTTTTTCATCAATTTCAAGGCTGGATGAAAATGGTTGAGTATTGTGTCAGATTTGGGTAACATAGAAGGTAAAATAGGGAATGTCAGGTTGATTGGATTAAATATGATGATTAGGTATATCTATATGGTGTATACTTGTCCAGTTATGATTATTGTGGGTATCTAGTAGATTATACCCTAGTGGTTAGGCATACGTGTCTGATTGTTTATTTGGATGTATCTTATCGATTAATATGAGTTCTGATATGTGTAGATGTGTTTGGTGTGATATTCGAGGTATTTTATTGATTATATTTGATTTGTGGATGCACTTGTATCTATTAGGCTTTGTTGGAAGTATTACGTTGATTATACTCTTGGCATAGGTGTATATTTGCCATGTGAGGTTGTTTGAGGTGTATTGTCGATTATACCTATGTTGATATATGCACACGGGTTCGGTAAGTATTGTTGGAGGTATCACACTGATTTATACCTGTGCTATGAGTGTGTTTGGTGTGTACTAATTGGATGATTATGTCGATCATACCTATGTTGTGTGTGCACGTGTGCCAGGTGTATTGTTGGTAGCATCATGATGATTCTACCTATGTTGAATGTAGAATGTAAGTGTCTACATTATGTTATTGGTTGTATTACCCTGTCAACTAATTCTCCTATTAGTGGGTGACCGATCCACTAGGATGATGATAGAGTTGACTATGGATTTGATTTGTTTACTAGGTTGTTTATACCTTTGGCTGCCCACAGTGATATGTGGTTGAGTGATCTCGTGCAGCCTCTAGTTGGATAGTTAGGTGCCTTGGACACTTATGGATAGTTTGTGGTGGAGCGGAGCTCCCACATATACATATTTCGGATTGCTTGTAGCGGAGCATTGCTCCCATATCTATTGCAGATACATGTTATGGATTATTTGTAGTGGAGTGTTACTCCTACATATTGAGGATTTCTTGTGGTAGAGCGTTGCTCCCACATATGTGATATTTTCTGTGATGGAGAGTTGCTCCCACATATGTGGTATTTTCTGTGATGGAGCGTTGCTCTCACACTGGAGGATCTATGCTTAGATGATTTATATCGTTGGTGATCATATTTCAGACTTATGGTCAGGGATCTTATGGTTAGAAATGTCTGTGATACGGACATTATGTGTCATGATTTTACCATTAGGGTTTGGGAAGCCTTAGAGGTTTTCAAAGACTTGATGATTTTGGTATTCCCAGGATGTTTGGATCGGTTTCCATTGTCTTTGTTGACGGTGTTGTGATCTATTTCGGATCCACGATGGGTTACGCACTTCATCTTTGCATAGTTCTAGAGATGCTTTGATGGAAATGTCTAGATGTGAAGATCAGTAGTGCGTATTTTGGTTGTCTTCTGTGAGTTGTTTGAGACACACGGTCACCAGTAGGAGTATACCGTGGTTCCACAGGAGATCGAGGTTGTTACCGTTGGGAGTAGACGGAGTCTATAGAAGAGGCTCGCAACTTCCTTTGTTTGGCTCGATATTTCCGGAGATACGTTGAGGGTTTCTCACGGATTGCTATGCTACTTACACGCCTGACCAAGAAAGGTGTGAAGTTCACTTGGACTGAGGATGGCAAGACCAGCTTCTAGGAGCTGAAGAGGAGACTAGTGTCGGCTCCGATTTTGATTTCTTTTTTTTTGCCTTCTGGAGAGGACGGATATGTCCTCTACACCGACGCATCTATTCAGGGTTTGAGCGCTGTTCTGATGCAGCACGATATGGTAGTCTCCTATGCTTCTCGTCGGTTGAAGGAACATGAGAAGAACTACTCTATACATGATCTGGAGCAAGTCGCCATTATTTTTGCCATGAAGATTTGGCGACATTATTTATATGGCGTTACATTTGAGATTCTCATTGACCCTAAGAGTCTCAAATATCTGTTTTACTTAGAAGGAACTTAATCTCCGACAGAGGAGATGGATGGAGTTCCTAAAGGATTTTGATTGTACCATTAGCTATCACCCGGGGAGAGCTAATGTGGTTGCCGATGCGCTTAGCAGGAAGTCCAGAGGGACTTTGGCTTGCCACCAAGTTTCAGTTACAGACTTGATTCAGGGTTTCTCTGAGTTAGATCTTGAGGAACAGGGACCGACAGAGCAGGGTATTCTGGTTACCATGGTTGCTCAGTCAGGACGAGGATCTGAGAGGCCCAGGCTGGTGATCAGCATTTGCAATTCATTGGCAGTCAGATAGCTTCTGGGCAGCATACCGAGTTTACACGTGACGAGGAGGGTATTATATACTTCCGAGACAGATTATGCGTACCTCAATCTCATCCGGTCTTACAGGAGCTACTCCAGGAGGCACACCGCTCTTGATTTGCGATCTATCCAGGCGGAACCTGTATGTATCGAGACTTGAGGCATTCCAATTGGTGGAATGGCATGAAGAAAGACATCGCGGGTTTCGTAGCTAGATGTCTTGTTTGTCAGCAGGTGAAGGCTGAGCACCAGAGACCTGCAGGATTACTTCAGCGGATTCCTATTCCTGAGTGGAAGTGGGATCACATTACCATGGACTTTGTGGTGGGTTTGCCGAGGACACGACGAGGTCATGACGCAATTTGGGTAATCGTTGATCGATTAACCAAATTCGTGCATTTCTTAGCGATTCGGAAGACTGATTCCCTGGATCAATTGGCAGAACTATATTGTCGGGAGATTATTAGGCTACATGGTGTTCCGTTGAGTATCATTTCGGATAGAGATCCACGGTTCACGTCTCGTTTCTAGCAGAGTCTGTAGCAGGCCTTGGGCACACAGCTCCGTTTCAGTACATTTTTCCATCCACAGACAGATGGACAGTCAGAGCAGATCATTCAGACTTTAGAGGACCTGCTGAGGTCATGTGTTATGGATTTCGGTGGCAGTTGGGAGGACCATCTGCCGTTGGTAGAGTTTGCTTACAACAACAGCTTTCATTCGGCTATCCAGATGGCACCGTTTGAAGCGTTGTATGGTAGACCTTGTCGGACACCCGTCTTCTGGGATGAGGTTGGAGAGGCCCAGTTGTTGGGACCTCATAGAGTTTAGCAGGATGCAGAGTTGGTCCGTACTATCAGACGGAGGATGTCAGAGGCGCAGGATCGCCAGAAGAGTTATGCTGATCGGAGACTCTTAGAGTTCTCCATTTGCGACCAAGTATTTCTACGAGTTTCACCTACGAAAGAGGTGGAGATATTTGACCTCAGAGGCAAGCCAGCTCCGCGATACATTGGACCTTTCCAGATCTCGGAAAGGATTGGAGCAGTAGCTTACGGGTTGGCACTATCGCCGTCCTTGGCGGGTGTTCACGATGTATTCCACGTATCGATACTGAGGAGATACATACCCGACCCGACACATGTGCTGTCAGGTATCTTAGTTTCTATTCAGCCTGACGTCACTTATGAGGAGGTTCCAGTATGAATTCTAGACTGGAAAGAGCGTCAATTGCGGAACGAGACTATCCGGCTGGTTAAAGTCGGATGACAACATCATTCAGACGAGGAGGCTACTTGGGAGCTCGAGGATACTATCCGAGCTCGATATCCCCAACTTTTCACTTGAGGTCATCTTTTCACTTGAGGTATGTGATTTAATTTACCGGTCAGCATTTTGTACTCTTTACCTATTGTTAGCAGTTGCTGATGGTAGATAACGAAATTTGGGGACCAAATTTTTATTAGTGGGGGAGAATGTAAAATATCGAAAATTTGCGAATAATGATAAGGGAATTTTCCGGAATTTTTCGGGAATTTTTCAGAGCTCGTATGGACGAGTTAACAGGGACAAAAATGAGGCCCGGAAAAGCCTGTTTAGGCTACCCTATTTTAAAGAGGAAAAGTTTCTAATTTCTTCTTTTCTTTTATTCCTTTTCTTTTCCTCTTATTCCCGTGCCCTAACCCATGCGACGCCGTACCCTTTTCGCACGCGACAGTTCTTCCTCCCTCTCCTCTGCCGACGCCGGCGACGCCATGGAACAGAGCCGGCGGCTGAGCATCCCTTCTTCTCCCTCGTGTGCACGCCCTCACCCCCGATCTGCCGGCGTCCGAGCCCTAGCGCCGGCCTCTCCCTCTCTTCTTCCTTTCCGAGCCGCACTGGACGATGCCATCACTTGAGGCCGAAGGGAGCAGCGCCGCCGTGATTTCTCTGCCCTAGCGTCGTCCTCCTCCCTCTTGTCTCTGCCCGATGATGCCACCCTGCCTTGTCGCCATCGCTGGTGGCCTTTCACTACCACCTTGTCGCCACCTCGGTCGAAGGTGATCTTCTCGGGCCCACTACAACCCTCCCTTGTGTGCTGCTTGGTTGATCGCCGCTTACTCGCTTGATCCAGAGTCGTGCCCTAGCTGTGGCCATCGAATTCTCCACTCAGGCTAAACCCCTATGCCTAGGGTTGGCACATGACCTTTTCCTCTGCTGTGATTTGGAGTTTTCGGCTAGAATTCCTCAAAACAATGGCCAAGCAGGACTAATTTGAAGGAGTGTTCGAAGTGGGAGATCAGCAACTCCCCCTTATTTCGGAAACCAATTTCTCCAGCCAACATCTCTTGCTGTGGATCAACACATCTATATTGGGGTGAGTTTGGTTTTGTCTATGCATAAATCTAATGCTATTAAATTTTGGGAGAATAAGGTAGTTGTGATGGTTTATGGGATGCGCATATTATATGATTAAGAGAGATCTAATTTTCTTGGTTGTGATAAGTGGATTTGGATAGATCTTGAATTGATTGGTGGAATAAAGATGAATTTATCATCTAGATGGATTTGGATTAGTAGGTGAAGTTAAACAGATTGCCTAATCGGATCAGATTGCCTATTTGATTAGCTAAATATATTATGTGATCGCAGGACTTGGAATCGGGACGAGCATCTTGACGTGGGATTTCTGGACGTGATCTATGTATTTGAGGTGGGTACTTTTGACTTTATGTCTTTGATATGCATAGTAGTGAATTTAACAAGTAGCAATAATTATGTTCTCTTATTTGTTTCGGTTAATCACTACCCGATACCTGTTACATGATTGGTTGATTGCTTGTTTTGCATCTCATGTATTCCTTACCTGTTGATACATGCTTATAGGGGTAGTGATATACCATGTTTCACCATGTTCAGGATCTAGGTTTTATACCTTCTGTGTACCTTTGATTTGATTCGTTGACCTATGGTGCACTTTTATATATATATGGATTAGTTCAGGATATTTTGTGGTTAGTGTCATGCACCATTTGCATGTTGCATGTTGTGCGATAGAAATCAAGTTAGATGAAAAACAAAAAATTTGAGTTAGATGAAAAAATTTTTATATATAACTTGGTTTTGTTTCCTTACTGATGAGAGGTGAATGTAACCCTCAAGAAATGCAGGAATTAAGTGTTAGATGTAGAAATCAAGTTGATATTACAAAAAAAAATTCAAATTTTCAATTCTAGAAAATTTGAGTTTCTGCAGTTAGTTTTTCAAACTGTTTCAATTGGATTGGAGGCAAAATCTGGTGTAATCTTGAGGAAGTTTAACTACATAAAATTGGATTATTTGATTGTTGAATTGTAACCAGATATTGAAGTGTTAAAATTGATTGAATCCTGCATGAAAAAAAAAGAGAAAAGAAGAAAAAAATAGAATTATGAAATTGAGTATCAATCTGATTTGTTGCGTGCCAAACCTTTATGCTATTTTTGATTAGCTACATCATAAATTCAGTCTCTTTTCATTCTGAAATCAATTGATACCCTTAGCCCAGTTGAATTCTATATGATTTAACCTTAAGCTACCTTAGGTTTCCAATTCTGAACCTTATGCATCAATTCTGAACTCTTCCCAAATCTGATGTGGTTAAGTTAGATCATTGAATTTTAAACTGAAGCTGTTTTATGTCCAAGGCAAGAACTTGATATTTGCTATGGCTGAGACATGTTAATGGAGAGTATCAAGTATTTGGATAGCATGATGTGTTGCATTGTCCAAGATGCACAATATTTTAAGTGTGGGGGAATGCATGAGCTTTTCTTCATAAGGTGATTTGAGATTATTTTAGCCTCCAAATTCTGAAATTGAAGTGTGAAAAAAAAATAGAAACAATAACAGTCGCAATGAAGAGTATCAAGTAGAGAATATAGTGTGCCAAGATTTTTTGGTGGTTATCAAATTGAAAGAGAGCTTGGCTTGATCTTTGATGTTGGTATTGACAAGTGGCATTCATCTCTTTTCCCATCAAATTGGTCAACTCATCAGGTTTATTCTTCTAATACTCTCACTTTCTCATTATTTCTTCTCTCTTGTTTATTTTGCTTGCTTCACTTAATTCCTTTTGACTCCATTTCAATTCACAATAAATCCTTTTGATTCATGCATTATATGTTTTATAGTGGTGGAGAATTAGAAAATAAGAAAACTTATCACTACAACAAAAATGTTAAAAGACAACACCCCTACGACAACGGTTTTAGAAGGAAGTGTTGTTAATTTTGTTAAAAACAACAGTTTTTGACAAAACCGTTGTCTTTGAGCTTTCAAAAAAAACAAAAGACAACAGTTTTGTAAAAACAGTTGTCGTTGAGCGATATTTTGTAAAATCAACAACACATTTTACAATGGTTTTCTAAAACTGTTGTCTTTAAGCGCTTTCTTAGGGGGTCAAAGACAACGGTTTATTAAAACCGTTGTCTTTGACTTTTTCTTTCGCCGTTTTTTTCCTTCACAGTTTTTGTTGTGGCAGTGTTTTGCATTCCCTCCGAAAATTTTTTGACACCCTATTTTCCCCCTTAACCTTCCCGAACCCTAAACTCCTCTCCTCATACGATCTCCCCCCCCCCCCCCCCCCGACCTTCCTACAGAAACCTTCAGAAGGGGTGAGAGGAGGGATTTTAGGGGCTCCCTCCTCCTCTTTCCCCCTCTGCTCATCGCCATCGCCAGATTCCCGTTCGCACTGCCGTTTCGGTGCCCCCGACTTCACCCTCAGCCCCGGCACGCTGTACGACGTGCTCGACGTCGCCGCTGCCACATCGGGGCTCGAGATCATGGTGGCTTACTGGAGGCTCGCCGGCGCATGCCACCCGGACGCGGTGGTCGCGGCGGACCGACTGACGAGTTCATGTGGATCCACGCGGCCTACGAGACGCTCTCCGACATGGACAAGCGCACCGAGTATGATCGAGGGGTCCTCGTCGTCAATCGGAGATGGAGGTCGTTCCATTCTTCCTGATCATCGTATTCCTTCTACATCGGCCGACATCAGCCGCGAACGTGGGAGATGGACCAGTGCTGGTAACTAACAAGATGCATCAAAGGTGTTTGATTATATGCCGATCTCAAATTTTCTACCCCAAATTGCTTTATTGCTATTCTTTGTACATGTTCACAGATCGAATAATCTTTGATCTCGCCAAACAACCTCTTCCTATTTCAATTTTGGTTTCCCTTTTCCTTAGGCAATCGTATTAATCTAAGATTGCAATCAAAACTAAAGAAAACCTTTGACTTCATGTTCTGTTTGCTTTAAAAACAAGAAGTTCTGAGATTTCTTGGATCTCTATTTGATCTGTGAATTGATTAGCAACTCTTTGGTTTTTTCAAGAAAGGTTTTTACTCAAGTTGCTACAATTATTCATAGATGCAAACGGAGGAAGCATTTGATTGTGATGGTTTCGCTTCACCTTCCTTTAGAGGAACAGCTAAACAACTTTGTAACAAATGAACAAGCCTTCTTGTCTCATCTAACCTTAAAAAGTGTACCAGCTTCCTACTTCCTTGAGTTAGGACATGGAGGCAGTGAGGATGGCAGCAATTATGAGTAAGAACATGGAGGCAGTGAGGATGAGCGAAAGGTATGTCTCACCTAGGTTTTATTTGGAAAAGTGATTTTTTTAAAAAAAATAATTTTATTAAACATATTTAAAATCATTGGCGTAAGTGACAAGGCTTGCAAAGATGAAATGTGAGTTTTTCCAGGTTGTGTTGTTTCATTATTTGTCAACATTTTGCAATCAATTGGTTTATAAGAATCTTTGAATTTTTGAAGCATATGTAATGAAGCATTATTTTAAGAACTAGGAGAAGCTGCTTTTATATAAATGTGAGTTTGTACAACTTCTGTGTTTCTTCCTTTGGCGATAAGAATTTATTGCTTGGAACTGCAGAATTCTCCTTTTTCTCTGCTTATGTTTGGAACTAATCTTGCTTTCTGAAAACCATTAGTGTTTGTATAATGGTGTTGTATCTGCCTCAAGGTTGGAATTGGTCTTGCTTCCTTCCTTTGAGAAATGGAAATGAAAATTCATATACAATTAAAGTAATTGTTTATGATTATTTTCTGTGACAACAGAGAATTCAATTGTGTTACTCTGCTGATTTTCCTTGCTTAAATGTTGGAAAACCAAAAGGACCACCATATGTGCCCCTTGAGGTTTTTGAGCTCATTCTACTTCACTTTTTTAAAAAACTTTTTGAAAGAACCTTTATTTTTATCCTGACAAATTTGGCAAACTATTCAGTTCTGCTCCTTAGTTTCACTGCAAAGATATACCAAATCACTGTCAACATTTCAACAAGCTTCCCTGGTGGAAAAGTCAAGGCTGAAGCCTTATGAATGAATAAGTGTCCTCAGTGAGGTATGTGTCGATCTTTAAGATTGGTTTTGTTGGTATGACATGTATGTTGTTTTTTCATACTTATCCTTGGATGATAGATAGGCTTTGAGATTCAATAATTATGATGCTCACCCACTCCTACATGCATGTAGTAGCGTTAGCATTGCCACTGCTTTTACTCAAATAGAAGGCATAGTATTGTAACCTCCCCGGGTATGGTTTTATGTTTTGTATTTATATTTTTACGTATTATTTGAGGTTATTTATGACAAAAGAAAATGCTGCAGCTCAGAGTTGGCAATGGAGAGGACTTTATTCCATCAAGGGGGAGATGGAATTTTAACCAAAAGGTGTTTTTTTTTTGCTTTCAATGAGTTTATTATTGTAGTTAAAATATATACCTCTTTCAGAAATTGATGGAGTCGTCTCAAATCACCCGTTGGGTTGTTGTTAATTTTTTAGCTCGACGTGATGTTTCAAGCCTCATACATGACATGCGCAAATGCACAAATATGAAGCGCATTGTATGTTTTGACATTACTTTTTTCCAATGGAGTTTTAAATGCAGGGACAATTATTTTTAACCAAATTTGTCATCCAAGGAATTATGACTTCTACATGTGCTCTAATGCTGGCATGATTGTAAGCTCTGTGTTTCAAAAGTTGTACTCTATTTAAAGCCTTTACATTTATAAATTTTTAGCATTCTTGGTCGGTGTGGATTTTATTTGGGTGCTTTCTTTTTTACAAGTACCTGCTTTGTGAAGTACTAGGTATATTTTCAAAATTAAATTATCAATGTTCTTGACAGGAACTTGCTTTGTGGATTAAATTCTGCCATTTGTCTAAATAAATTCAATATTTCAAGAGCTATAAGTAATTCAAGTTTTTCTTATATTGGTGTTTGTAATTTCATAGGGTACAACCCGACCCACTCATTACCATGTGCTAATGGATGAGAATGGATTTATTACTGATTTCCTGTACGAGCTTGTTCATTCCCTTTCTCATGTGTAAGTACTTGTTTATATATACGTAACTAATATTTTAGTTCTCCAATGATTAATATTGTAATTGAGATATCCTATTCTATGTCCAAATGTACAAATATAAGAGGAGTACAACTGCGATATCTGTGGGTAAGTTAGGCAGTGCTCTTAAGTTTTTTCGTGATTTGTGCCATACCTTATAAATTGTTAGGACCCCTGTATAGAAAAATCTGGACTGTGGTTTCATTTGAAGGTTTGACTATTCTTTCCAAGTTAAACTTGTGAAAATTTTAGGTTAACTAGAGTCCATCCAATCCTACCAGACAAGATTAGTGACTGGTTCCAGTTTTAACCTGCTGAAGTGAATTGTCCAAGATTTTGAAACTTGTCTCCTTTGATCATAAATAACTTGCATGTTTTTACAAGATCTAATAAACATTTCTTTTATTTATATGATTGCTTTTACAAGATCTAATGATTTTTTTTCTATAATTGTAGATTGTGCCTTGTCCATTGTTAGCACTTGCAATTTACTTGGAAGTTGTTTCTGTAAACGCCCACCCTTCTTACCCAACCAAAGGTGGCGCTACGTTCTTATACTACTTACGTACATGCTTTAGTTATAACAGCGGAAGAATAAAAACTTTAAAGAATTTAATTTATTAAGCATAATATCACATATTCTGATTTGTTCAAATGTGCATATGTTGATTCTATAACTAATCATATTAATTTGTCTCGATCGTTCTTTGCCGAGCCACCACCACACACATCACTATCTGCTCCTCCTGTTGCTCCTCTAGCTCATCCAGCTTCTTTATCTGCGGTACAAGGAAAGTAAGCTATGAGCACTCATGGCTCAGTAAGTTCCTTTCCTACTCACTAAAACCGAATTCATATCATTGCATATCAATATCATGCGAGGTATCATAAGCATACGACATACAAGGGTATCATATTCATAGTCATATCATAATATCACGTGACATAATATCTAATCATCAGATAATTCAAGCACATATGTAGTCAATGCATCATGAATTTGAAAACTTATACTTATAAGTACTTGAAATTCATATCATCATTAGAGGGGATCCCGGTTTGTACCACATACATAATACGCGCGCTTCATAGGTAGGTCCAAGGTAGCAAGTCTTGAACCCTATCATGCATACATACTAGGCCTGAGTCTTACTCCATCGACCTAGGGCATTCAGAGGCCCATTACTGACGAGGCCCGAGTCTTACTCCATCGACCCCGGGGCGTTTACGGAGCCCACCCATGGTACAAACCCATACAAAAATAACTTATCATGCATAACTATCATATCATGTCCTTAACAATCTTTCATGCATTTCTTTTCATTATGTATAGCATTTCCTATGCTATCACATATCATGGCATATTACATAACATAATTTCATTTCTTCATTTTGTATAGCATTTCCTTATGCTATCACATATCATGGCATATTACATAACATTATGTATAGCATTTCCTATGCTATCACATATCATGGCATATAACATAATTTCATTTTCTCCTCATTATGTTTAGCATTTCCTATGCTATCACATATCATGGCATATTACATAACATTATGTATAGCATTTCCTATGCTATCACATATCATGGCATATAACATAATTTCATTTTCTCCTCATTATGTTTAGTATTTCCTATGCTATCACATATCATGGCATATTACATAACATTATGTATAGCATTTCCTATGCTATCATATATCATGGCATATAACATAATTTCATTTTCTCCTCATTATGTTTAGCATTTCCTATGCTATCACATATCATGGCATATTACATAACATTATGTATAGCATTTCCTATGCTATCACATATCATGGCATATAACATAATTTCATTTTCTCCTCATTATGTTTAGCATTTCCTATGCTATCACATATCATGGCATATTACATAACATTATGTATAGCATTTCCTATGCTATCACATATCATGGCATATAACATAATTTCATTTTCTCCTCATTATGTTTAGCATTTCCTATGCTATCACATATCATGGCATATTACATAACATTATGTATAGCATTTCCTATGCTATCACATATCATGGCATATAACATAATTTCATTTTCTCCTCATTATGTTTAGCATTTCCTATGCTATCACATATCATGGCATATTACATAACATTATGTATAGCATTTCATATGCTATCACATATCATGGCATATAACATAACATTATGTATAGCATTTCCTATGCTATCACATATCATGGCATATAACATAATTTCATTTTCTCCTCATTATGTTTAGCATTTCCTATGCTATCACATATCATGGCATATTACATAACATTATGTATAGCATTTCATAGAAGGAACCTTTGCACTAGTTCGGTTAGACAATAATCTTACTCACCTCTTTAAAATATTTTTGGTTGAAATCCTAAGGTTAGATACTCCTCTGATCATACATCATATCAATATAAAATCATGGAAAGGAATCCTTCTACATAGCATAGAAAATCTTATCATGAAATGAGGTCTTGTTTAAATCATCCTAGATTTGAAAACCTTTTCTTTAGCCGAATTTTCTTAAATTCTTTCCTAGGTTTTCTAATCCTTATAAATCCGAAAATCACATAAAAGCCTTGTACCACAGGTGAGGGGAAGCTTACCTTCTTCGCTTAAGTTTCCTAGAGTTGAGAACTTGCTTGGACCTTTCTTCCTTGCTTGCTTTGCTCGGCACCAATGGAGGAGAGGAGTGGCTAGGTCTTTTGGTGGAGAGGAGGAGGAAGAAGAGGCTTCTCTTTCCTCTTGTGTTGCTCGGCAACAACAAGAGAGAAAGAAGGAGAGAGTGAAGAGGAAGAAGAGGTTCTTCCTCTTGTGTTGCTCGGCAACAAGAAGAAGAAGAGAGGGAGAGGTGAGTCTCGGCACAAAAGGGAGGAGAGGAGGAGAATGAGTGGGGGATGAAGTTGAAGTCACCCCTCCATGCCTATTTATACTAAAATGAGGGGAGGAAACTTGACTTAATCCATCCTCCCTATTCATTTCTCCCCTTAAATGACAAGAATATTCTAGAGAAATGCCTTTTGAGTTCTCTCTTTTCTTTCCCTTAATTTCTCTTTTTTCTCCTTTAATTAAAATTCCTATCTCTCCTCTTACAATATCCTCTCCTATCCCACTTGGTTAACACATGCATGCATCCACAAGAGAACCAAGGATCAAAACTTGTTTATGTATATTTTTATTTCTTTTTACTTCCTTTTCCTTTTAAGTAGAAAGAATCCTTTCTTATTCTTAACTACTTAATCCTTTCTCTCCTTATCAATAATTCTCCTATCCCCTTTGGTATCCTATACATGTTCCTTACAAGAGATCCAAGGTTCAATCTCTCTTCTAACATTTTATTTTCTTTTGTACATAATAATTCGTATATTACTATATTATGCATTATGCATAAATATTTCATACATATATATATTATCTCATATTTCTTCCTTTTGTCCATATTAATTCCATACATTTTAAATCATGCATAGATGATTTATACTCTCAACTTTATTTTTCTTTCATAAAGTTTTAATCATCTAAATCCATCCCATCGTAACATTCAACGTAGACTATCTACACATTCTTTTCATTACATTCGTACTCTCATTGCCCTTACTTTATCTAGGCTTTCTAGGGGTGTTACAGTTTCGATGTTGCCCTACATAAGGTCAACGACTGATGCAAAACATAAAGGTAAAACCTAAATTATCATATCTTTGCATATTCATAAATAAAATATGTTGTCTTTTAACATTTTAGCTTCTGTTGTGTTTTTTTTTTAACTCATGTAGTTCAATGAAATAATGGTCAAGCTTCCGAATCCAGGTTCGGTCTGGAGAAGGACCATAGTGAGTACTTAACCAAATACCAAAGGTTTCATTGATTCAAATGAAACTTGAGGGACTAAATTTAAGTATTCAAACCTCTATCATGATCATGGATATTGGCTAAGTCTCAACTTATTAGGAGGTAAGAAATGACCCCTCTTTCTTCTTTAGAAATCTAGCACATCATATTAATATTTTTTTTCTTCTTTTCATCCTGAAGGAAAGTAATCTCCAGGACGTTTATTTTCAGAAAAGGGATAAAGCTGGGTTTGCAAGCTAAGTCTATGAAGTTTTGTATGCAGAAAAAGGACCAGTACGTGAAGATTGTTGCACATCCTGATCACTTGATCTATTCAGAAACGGATAAGTTAATTTGCATGGTTGTGGTTTGATAAACTTAATTTTGTGGTTGTCATGAACTTATGGTCATGTTTGGATAGCTTAGCTTATAGTAATTGTAGAAGTTTATAAACTTAACTTAAGTGAATGTACATAAATGTTGTACCAGTTTTTGGTTGAGACAAGATGTATAAAACGCAACTGAATGTATATATGTTGACAATGGTTTTGTGAATGTATATATGTTGTACAGGTTTGTGTGCAAAAAAATTATTTTATCTACTCGTGATGCATTTTCTAATCAACATAGACAACAATTTTTTAACCGTTGTGAAAAGTATGCAAAGACAATGGTTTAAAAATAAATTTGGAAGAAAGACAACAGTATATTTGTTGTCAAAAGCATATCTGCGATCAAAATTATTGTTAAACTGGCAATTACAACGGTTTTATATGTTGCAGAACTGTTGTCATTCGTATTAAAAGACAACGCTTTAAATCCGTTGCATGACTGTTGTCTAATGTGATCAAAGACAACGGTTTTAAACCGTTGTCTTTTACCACACATTTAACAACACTGCCAATTACAACGGTTTTAAAGAGCCTACGACAACGGTTTTTAACCGTTGTCTTTTAATATTTTTGTTGTAGTGTATGCTAGTGAAGTGTTATGAGTGGCATTGAGTGAGCTCCACTTATTTGAGTGTGAGAGTTAGAATAGGTGAATACCTTGTGAGCTTGCATCTTGCTTAATTCTTCAATTGGATTGAAATCACCATGTTCATTGATTATTGTAAGGATTGTATTCAGGATTGTTTTTGATCTTTAGATGGTCTTAATTAAATCTCTTTTTTTATCTTCTAGGTCTTTCTAGGGAATTATTGTAGAGATGAATTTAGTTGTTTTTTTTTTCTATTTTGTTTGCTTGCCCGCGATGTATAAGAATAAGTGTGGGGAAAATTTGATAACCATCATTTTGTTATGATATTTTGATTCATATAAGCATATCATTTGATATTCTCATGTGTTAATTCCATGTTTATATCACATTTCATGAGCTGCATTCATTTGTGAACTTAATTACAAATTATCTTATATTTGAGGTATTTGATGCTAATATTTGGATATATTCTTTGTATGCATCAAAGGGCCATAGACCTGATCAGATCAAACCAAATTTAGGCTCAAATCTGAGCTTAAATGAAGAGATCAAGCGCTGGAGTAATCTACATCATCCATCCCAGACTTGAGGAGATTTGAGCCATTTATCATGATCTGGGCCATCCAAACTAAGGAGGAGTAGATCTAGACCTTTCATGAATATCAACACCTTTGGATCAGATTTTAAGTGACTTTTGACCGTTGATCAAGATTTGAATTGTTCCAGCCATCCGATCAAATCCAATTCAATTGAGAAGCTGTAGTACTTTACTGTGCTTCATTCACAGTAGCAGGCGTTCGACATTTTTGGCATGATCATGGTTTTCTTCCTTAGGCGATTCGGTGATCTCCTTCCTCTTTCCACCGCCGACGAGCAAGTGAGGTCAAGAGCGTCCCTTCCTCCGGTTATCATCCATCTTTAATCCGACAACACCACTTCACCCCTCTGTTTCAGATTTGACTACCAACTCATCGCGACTTCTTGCAAAGAAGAAGAAGTGGAGAAGATGAGAAGCAAGCATATTCAATCTAGCTTCTTAGCCTTCCAGCCAGCGATCTTCTTTCATCGAAGCTCCGATCATGTCTAGGATCTGAGAGTGTTTCCTGCTGTGCACTTTCTATTTTGATGCTGCTGATTGATTCTACCATATCATAGTTCATTTGATGCTGTCACGGGATCAAAATCGATCGTCTGAATTGATCAGTTCCCACTGATTGGTGAGTGCTTGGGATTCTCAACTCACATTGGTTCATCATTTTCCTCCTCTGAGTTCTACAATCTTGTTTTCTTTTAATTTCCAGCTTTGTTTCTACCTTCTTTACTATTCAATTCCATGTGGTTCAATTGTTTAGGTTTAGATGAAGTTTAGAATGGTTTTCCTTGTTTTTAATTCATTTGAATGTTTGCTAACTCCTTGAGTGGAGATCTGATCTGTTCTTGAGTTCATGTTTAGTTCATAAGTGCAAGAATTTGAATTGTTTGCTTTGTTCTTGTCTTGTTCTTGTTTTGCTCTCGTTTAGTTTCTAATTTGTTGGATATGTTAATGATGTAATCCATAGCATAGAGTGACAACGTGTTGTGAGTTCATGATTAATAGATAGATATGATTTCTTTTATTGCATTAGATTTAGTTTCATAATTGCTTTGCTATTTCATTTCTTAGTTTAATCACGTTGATGGTGACATCGTGGCGTAGAGTGAAAATACGTTATGATATCACTATTAATGGGTAGATAGGTGTTCATTTCATTAGAGTAAATTTTATACTTGTTTTTGCTACTTTATTTGTTAGATTTAGAACTAAAAATCCAAACCCCCAATTCTAATAAATTGATCCAAAGATTCAATCATTGTTTACATTCCTTGAGAGAGACGATCCGAGCCATTCCCTATGCTTCATTAGTTTAGAGGGGTTTGGTGATTATTTGATACCAATTCACAACAAATTAGCCATTATCACTTACCTACTGGTGGATCTCACATGTTTGATTTTGTTGGTGCAATTGACCTCTAGGGTTTCGATGTTTGATAATATATCTAAGTTTGGTCAATTTGACCAAGGGTTGATCCAAATAAGATTTGATGTTTGGAAGCGAGAAGTCTAGTCAGGACTCGATGACTAGCAAAGGTAATTCTTACTCAAAGGATAGGCAGGTGAGAAGTCTACTGAGTGACTAGTCCTAACTGGAGGTTAGGCAAAGTGGAAGTCCTGGTGAGTGAAGTCAAGCCCTAGTGAGTGAAGCTAGGTGGTGGAAGTCCCGGTGAGTGAAGCTAGGTCATAGTGAGTGAAGCTAGGTGGTGGAAGTCTTGGTAAGTGAGGCTAGGTGGTGGAAGTCCTGGTGAGTGAAGGGGTATCAGAGCGAGGCCTCCCCCCTCTAGCTACATATTTGGTCCCAACAAGTGGTATCAGAGCGAGGCTGCTCTTCACCAGAATCATCGCCGGAAGGGGCAACAAAGCTAGAGGGTGAAGAAGTTGAAGCAAATTCATCAAAGTCAAAGAATTCAAGAAGCTCAACTTCAAGATGGAATTATGAGATAGACTCGGATTCGATACGAGGGTGCCTCCACCATTCACAATGATGAGCTTCGATCTTGGGAGATCAAGGATCGAGAATTTCTTGATGGTGGAGATAGAGCAATGGTTTGCGCTAATGGAAGGCTTCGAAGCTCCAAAGAATTCAAAGGGCAAAATTCTCAAGAGGAGCAAATGGGGCCAAGAACAAATCCAAAGATGTGAGGCCAATGACAAAGTGACCAAGCTTTTGGTCAATTTATTGCCAAGCAACATCTTGGAGCAAATTGGAGATTTTGAAGATGCCAAAGAGCTATGGAGAAAATTGGCCAAGATTCATGAGATCCCCTCCACTGTACCAAATCAAGAAGAATCCAAAGAGGGTGACTCATTGGATCAAAATCAAGAGTACTCCGAAGTTGAGAGATGCTCAACTTCCGAAGATGAAGAAGTCCAAGAAGCCTCATCTTCAAAGGAGTACTATGAAAAGGGCAAAGAGGGAGCATACTCTTTGTTCCATATACAAGATGAGGAGGAAGAAGCCTCCACCTCTAGGATTGAGGGGGAGTGACCTTCGGTGACACCGGATCAAGAAGAAGGAGAAGTCTCCACATCCGGGTCAAGAGAAGAAGAGGATGAAGAAACTTCCACCTCCACAAGTCGAGTCAAATCTATTGGAGGAGCATCACTGTCGAAACAAGAGGAAGTTTCTACATCCGGATCAAAAGGAGAAGATGTCATCCCTACACATGAAGGTATAAATGTTTCAATTAAGAATAAAAATCATATTATATGTTTTGAATGTAGGGAACATGGGCACTACAAGAGCAAGTACCCTAACTTGGCCAAGAAGAAAGGCCAAATGGCACCAAAGGGCAAGAAGAAGCCCAAAGAGACCGTTCCCGGAACAAAGAAGAGCAAGAAACACATTGTGTGTTTCTCTTGCAATCAAAAGGGACATTATCGGAGTCAATGTCCCAAGGGGAAGAGAGCGGTCAAGGCTCAAGGAGGAAGCACAACTCAAGGGGGAGCCTCCAAGGTAAAACGAAAGGTATCATTTGTTGAGCCTACCCCGTTAAAAAATGGTAAAAAGCATGCTAATTCAAATTTTTATCATTTTAATGCTATTTACCATAAAAATAGGGAGCATAATAGTATTAAAGAAAAGCATATGGCTCTCCATGCTAAGACTACCACATCTAGGGCTAAGAAAGTAGATAACCAACTAGGAAGTAATCCTAAGGATTTTAGGTATTTACCTAAGAAAAAGAAAAATCAAGGTTTTAGTGAAAAATCCAAGGTTGAGGGATTATGGAGAGAAAATCAAGTCTTAAGGTCAAGACTTGATAAATTGGAGAGGACTCTTAGAAAAATCACAAATGATACACAAGGATTCAAGAGTCAAAACCTAGGTCTAGGACAACAAGGGTCATCCAATGGTCATAGAGGTTTGGGATACAAACCTAAGGCTAAGAAGGATGTACCTTCTTATCATAGGGTTCCATATAGTTATGGAACCAACCCGAGGTCAAATGGTCAAGTCAAAAATACTAGGGAGGTCATCCCTAAGAGTATTTTTGCAACAAATGTGACTAAGACTTCTAAGAAGTCTAAGAAAGTCACTAAGAAGGTCACAAGGGAAAAAACCCCTAGAGTTGACTTAGAAAAGATGACCAAGGACTCTAAGAAGCCTAACAAGGTCACTAGGAAGGTATCTAGGGAAGTTATCCCTAGTGAATACCTAGAGCATCCAAGGAGCACCAATAGGTTTTAGGTTCCTAGGAGCATTTTCTCTATCCCTTAGATGGGTTAGAGAGTGTCAACTCTACTTAGAAGGGTAGTTAACCCAACTTTGATGAAGTTGACACTCGGAGAGCATTTTCAAGGTTATTGTTAACCTTTGAAAATGATAAGCATTAATGGCTTACTCTTGGAAAGAGTAAGATGTGGCAAAATTTGAGTATTTGTATATAATTTTAATTGGCACAAGAGATCAAGTATAAAGAAATGCCAAGTTGGGATGTTGGTATTTTTATTGAGAAGTTAAAGGCAAGTCTAAGCCTTATTTTAATTTGTTACTCTTTAAAAGAGTAATATGTGTCAAAATTTGAGGAATTTTCTTAATTCAAATTGGCACAAAATTAGGAAAATCAAAAGAAGTGTCAAAATTGAGTTTTGGCATTTTCTTGGGAAGTAATGGGCAATCTAGGTTTTAAATTTAAGTTAGCTAAGATTTATGGATACTTAGATAGTTATTCTAGGTATTTTATTTATGCTAATTTGTCATTCTTTGATTGCCCATCATATGTCATGACATCATATTTATTTTTGCATTCATGTCTTATTATGAAAAACACAAAAATATCATGTCATGTCATACATACATCATGTAGTTATAGGAAATTTTCTTTTGAAAATTATTCCTTTTGATGTATACCATAATATATCATGCATTATTTTAATTCCTTGCAAATTAAGGATAAATGACATTCATTAACAAGTAACATCCTTGGTGGATGTTCATAACTTCAAAATGCCTAGATAGATATGCATGATCCCTAGATTAGGGCAAAACTAAAATTTTACATCTCATAAGAACTATAAGGTGACTTGTATGTGATTTTGTACACATTAGATGCAAGTGAGATGTTAGGAGATGAACAAAACTCAAGATGTTGATTTAGTGCATTCCTTTGAGTTTTAGGTTCATCAAAACACATAGTTATGTGTTTTCCAATCATTGGAAAAGTTAATGTACAATTCATGTGTATTGAGCCCAAAGAATATGGTTGGAAATTAGTTTTGAAAATGATTTTAAAATGCTTTTGGAAAACCTTGATGAAGACTATCTTTTGATAATGATCATCATTGAAAAGTTAGGCACAAACTTGAAAGAAAACACTAAAGTTTTTACAAGTTTTCAAGTTTGTGTCAATCTTGGAAAATAGAAAGTATTTTCATAGAAAACTATTTTTCCTTGATAGTATATGCCCTAAGGAATGTCTACATGAATTTTCATAAATTTTCAAATTTTGTAGAATTTTTTGGGAGTTTCTGAAATTGACTGAAAGTGAATTTGAGCATTTTCAGAGCTTCAATCGATCACCCGATTGATTGAAGTGCCTCAATCGATCGGGCGATCGATTGAGAAGGAATCTCTCACGAGCAGAAGTAAGCTGGATCAATCCGTCGATCGATCCATGCAGTCTGAATCAATCAGTGGATTGATTCAGCAGGGTTCAATCGATTGGGACCCAACTCCAATCGATTGGGAATGCTGATTTTGGCTAGGAAAGCTTGATTTCAGCATTTTGAACCATTTTTAGTCTATAAAACCCATCCTTACCCCTCAAAACACATTTGTATACATTTAGGGGGGGTTTTCATGATGAAAACAAGGATGGATTGGTTAAGGGAGACTAAGTAGAGGTTTAGGTTGAGGTTTGGTTTCAATATTAAATTTTTGAACCTCAAAACTTCAAAATTTGGGTTTCCTAAAGGTTTAGGGATTCCAAGTCATTGTTGGTGCAATGACAGAAGTTACGTGCATGTCTTTAGGGGGAGTTACTCTTTAAGGACATGAAAATCTATTTTTCATACACCTTGGAAGGTGATTAACCTTCTTTTAGCGAAAATGCTCAAGGTTGGGCATTTGAATGTAATGGAGAGTGGATATCTTCATTGTTCAACTGGTGTATGCTCACGGATGAGCATTTGATGACAATGAAGGGTATGAGATCTTCATTTGAATCATGTGTGAATATACCAAGTGGTATATGCTCAAGGATGAGCGTTAAAATTAATGAAGGGTATGGGACCTTCGTTATTGTGTTATGAACAACGAGTGAAGTTGTAAACAACATTTGGGTAACTCTGCAGGGGGAGAGTTTTTGATGTGTGCCAATAGGGGAGAATGTGTGGTTAAGTTATGCCTTCATTACCTAAAGAGGAAGTTTGCCCTCTAGAAAAGGAGGAGAATGAAGGAAACCGTCATTCTTACATTGGCATGAAGGAGAGTTGAGGCTATGAGATTAGCCTAACTTAAAGGTATTGTCAAACATCAAAAATGGAGAGATTGTTGGTACAATATTCCCTAGGTCAAGATTGACCTGGTTGACTGAGCTTGAATTGGTTCAAGCTCGAGTCTTGATGTTTGGGTTTCGATGTTTGACAATATATGGAGACAAGATATGGAGATTGCATGTGCAATTGTTCATGTGGTGAGATTGTGAAGAGGGGTCAAGTAGGTCAAGGTTGACTGGATACTTGACTGGAAAATCCTGGTGAGTGAAGCTAGGTGAAAGCCCTAACTAGGAGGTTAGGCAGACTTGAAAATCCTGGTGAATGAAGCTAGGTGAAAGACCTAGTGAGTGAAGCTAGACAGCTGGAAAATCCTGGTGAGTGAAGCCAGGTGAAAGACCTAGTGAGAGAAGCTAGGCAGATGGAAAGTCCTGGTGAGTGAAGCCAGACAAATGAGAAGCCCTAGTGAGTGAAGCTAGGCAGAAGGAAAATCTTAGTGAGTGAAGCTAGGTGAAAGTCCTAGTGAGTAAAGCTAGGCAGAAGGAAAATCCTAGTGAATAAAGCAAGGTGAAAGTCCTGGTGAGCGAAGCCAGGCACAGGAAATCCAAATGGATCAACTTTGATCAGACATCTGGTGTTGGGAAGTCCAAGTAGGTCAAAGGGATTGACCGGATACTTGGCATGGGAAAACCAGGTGGATTAAGGTTGATCGGACACCTGGTGGAGAAAAGTCCAAGTGGGTCAAGGATGACCGGACACTTGGCACGGGGAGAAAAGTCTAAGTGGGTCAAAGGGATTGACTGGACACTTGGTGAGGGAGTCCCAGCAGGTCAAAGGTGACCGGATGCTAGGCATGATGTCCCAATAGGTCATGGTTGACCGGATGTTGGTTTAGGGGGCTTTGGACTTGATTTTTGGCGAAATCATGAGCTAGATCGATCAGCCGATTGATTGGCTCATGCCCAATGTAAAATACCGAAATTAGGCGAATATTACTAAGGGAATTTTCCAAAAATTTTGGAAATTTTTCGAGAATTTTTCGGAACTCGTATGGACGAGTTAACGGGGATAAAATTTGGGTTCCCGAAAAGGCCTGTTTAGGCTACCCATTTAAGTGAGGAATTGTTAATTTTATAAATTCCTTTTTTTTCTTATTTCTTTTCCTTTATTTTTTTTCTTCTGTTTTCTTCTTCGCGAAACCTTGTGCGCCCGACTCCTTCCCCGTGCCCTAACCGGCGCCGCACGAGTGGTTTCCTTTTTCCTCCTCTCCCGAGCCTCTTTTCTTCTCCTCTCACTCGGTGCCGATATCTTCTTCTTCTCCATTTTTGTTTTCCTCCCGAGCCGCACACCCGACGCCAGCGCACACGCCTTCTCTTCTCCTCCGGCCCTACCCAAGCGCCGGCGAGTGCAAGCCATTGCCGGCGATCCATCCTTTGCCCTAGACTCACTCAGCACCGCCGGCCTTCTCCACGCCGAGCTCTGCACAGAGCCACCGCTGACCTAGCACCGCCGCCGACCCATCTCCTCTCCTCTTACCGCCGGCCACAGCCCCGAGCAGTGACGATCAAGTTGACAACTTCTCTGCCCAAGTGCCGTCGATCTTCCCTTGTGCCCTAGCACTACCGCCGGCACAGTGTGTGCATCCCAGTCGTTCCCTAGGTTTGATCTTACAGCCGGCCTTGCCACCTTTTTCTCGGAGACAAACCGATTAAGGTAAGGTTAGATTGTTAATTAGGTTGTTGTTTAGATCTATGATTCCCATGGCTTGATCTCTATTCTTATTTTGATCAATGATATTATTGCTTGATACCATCTTGATCTGTTCCGTGGGAAGAATTCCAGCAAGGTGCTGTTCTGTGGATTGATTGGTTCCAGCATCAACAGTTGGTTGGTCTGTTCTATGTGACATTCTTGTTTCGGCAGGATTTGCTTCAAGTAGTTGAGAATTAAGGTAAGGAGTAGGATAATTGTTACATGTTGATGAATTAGATTCATGTATTGGATTAGGAATACATTGGATTAATCCATGATTAAGTATGATCTTGATACCTATTGATAATTTATTTATCATTAGGTTATGTAGATTAATTAGGTTATATGGATTTAGGTTTTGGATTTTTCTATCAAAAGGGTTATTTGGGGTTAAGGTAATTAACCCTAATTAACTGTTAGAAAGGTTGAGGGATATGGTTTAGGGTTTATCCCTAAATTTCTAATTAGGATTTATTTAGCTATTTGTTTATATTCTAGCTAAATAAAAGTAAATGTATTTGTTTTCACAGGGCTCTGATTCGAGACGATATCTCGACGTCGGATTGGACATTTCTTATTTGGAGGCGGGTACTTTTGACTTATTGTCTTTGATATGCATAGTAATGAAATTAACAAGTTGCATTAATTATGTTCCTCATTTGTTTCGGTTAATCACTACTCGATTACCTGTTACCTGCTTGATTGATTGTTTGTTTTGCATTTCGTGTGGTTATGTACCTGATTACACATGCTCATAGGGGTAGTGATATAACCATGTTTCACCATGTTCAGGACCTAGGTTTGATACCTTATTTGATCAGTGTACTTTGATATGATTTGTTCACTATGGTGCACATCATTATATGTCCATAGATTGGTTTAGTATAATACCATGCTTAGTGACATGCAACATTCGCATGATTGCATGTTGTGTGATAGATTGCTCAATTATTGTCGAGCACATTGCCAGTTTCATTACTGTTCGGTGCTCCGTTGTGATGCTCATGGGTAGCGTGATGCAGCGTGGTAACACGTCAGTTTGCTCTTCCGGTGCTCCGTTGGTCCGCTCAGGGGTAGTGTGACGCAGCGTGTAGCACGTTAGGGACCCCTCCCCGTCATCGTGTACCGAGAGATGAGAGCATTGCGCTCCCCCATTTATGATTTGGGGTAGGAGTATGTGTGTACTCCGACAGCATCCCGTCCACTCGGTCACTCATCAGGAGTAGTGATGCAGAGTGCACGGTTGTCACAGCCCTACCCACTCGGTCCCACTTTTGTTGTGAGTTGGCTGACTGGCGTCAGGGGTGACCATGACATTGGCATCATATGCATGATGCATTTATTGCTTGTGTTTGTGTTTGCTGCATTTATATACTGCATATTGTTTGGATACCTATGTTTGACATGCATACAGGATTTCCATATCACTCGGACTGTTTGTCCTTATACCCAGGTCCTGGTTAGTACAGTATTCTCCTGTTTACTTCAGTTTGTATTCACCTTTATTACATCAGGAGACTGTACGCATGATTAGTGCTAGGTGTTATTTCCTTACTTTGCATATCAGTTGTACCTGCTGAGTGTTGGACTCACCCCGCCTCCATTGTTGATATTTTCAGGTTGAGGCTGTCCGGAGCAGTTCCAGTCGCTAGTCCCCATTTGCACGTAGTGCTAGTCCTTTGCTGGTCTTAAGTTGTTATTTTATCTTAGTTTCTCTATCAGACTTTGTTTTTAGTCTTGTATTGTTTTACTTATGGATATTGTATGGATTCTTATCGTTTGATGGATTTTTGGTATGATTTGGATTTATTCTACTACATGCCTGCCTGGACGGCATAAGAGGTGAGTTCATCGGATTTGAGCTTTACGAGTGTAGTTGAGTAGGGTTGATTTTGAGTCATGGTATTACTGCTTTGGTTTGCTTATATTTATATAAACTGCGTGGTGATGGTTTATTTACATATTATTATCCAGCCGCATGTGGCTGAGGTATATGAGTTTCAGATTGTCCGCCGTACAGGGGAGATGTTGTCGAAATTTTCTCGGACAGGGACTCCTCCGGGGCGTGACACCCAATCGATCAGCTGATCGATTGGACGAGTCTTTGCGACAAGCCCCCTCCCAATCGATCAGTGGATCGATTGGGAGAATCACGCTATCACACAGAACAGCTCTGGATCGATCAGCCGATCGATCCAGAGCCTCGAATCGATCGGGTGATCAATTGGGAGATTCTGTTTTCGCGCGATAAGGGCTGGATCGATCAACCGATCACTCCAGGCAATTCTCAGGAGCACAGAGGCGTTCTAGATCGATCGGTCGATCGATCCAAAGCCTCCCCGATCGATTGGGAGCAATCCAATTGATTGGGATCCGACCGTTGGCGCAGAATATAGCTGTTGGCGTGCGTTCATCTTCGGCAGAGCTCACAATTTTCATCTCAGTTCTTCACAATGCTTCCACAGATTCTCTATAGAGTTCTCACTGCCAGTTCTTGAAGTTCTTGGAGGTTTTTCCAAGTCAAGAGGCAGATCTACAGCAAGAAGAAGAAAGCTAGGGTTAGGGTGTTCTTGTGCAAACCTTTAAGCTTTTGCTTATATTTTGCCTCTTTTTCCTTTTCTTCTTGTAGTGTGAACTTGTAGGACTTCTCTGCCTTCGGTAGTTACCGTAAAGGAGTGTTTTATTAGTGGAGGGTGCGTGAGTGTATGGATCCTTGAACTAGTCACCTCTTCTTGAGGTGGATACCAAGTAAATCCTCGAGTTAGCGTTGTGTGTTTGTCTCTTTGTATTTTCCGCTGCATTTCATCACAAGAAACAAGCAACGATGAGCACGAGATCGCGTCGAGCTATTCACCCCCCCTAGCTACATATTTGGTCCCAACACACATAAATAAACACTATCATAAACCCAACACTATCATAACATACAATCACAGTCATACATTTCTCACACCGATCTCACACATCTATGTATCCTGTCACTGTCTGTGCTATCATGTTAGTCGCAACGTCTCATCTGCCTCAGTCCTCATCATCCCGACATCCTCTCGTATCTCTGGCCGTCCTCCGTTGGTTCAGTGCTAATCGTCAGGTAAGAGTAACAAACAGTGCTCAATCGCCCCTAGCCACCCATGTCCGAACCTAATCGTCATACAATGATCCCTCGGAACTCCGGTAGCCCATCCACGCTCCGGCCCTTCATGCAACTCCACCTTCGATACATATGAATCTCCGGCGATCGTCCATTAAGGCCCCTTGTGATGTGGCGATCAGAAAGTTGTAATATAGCCTCATGACCCTCCCTTCTCTTTCTGCCTTCCATCCTCCAAGGGCCCTGCCGCCGGCTTGACCCATTGCTGGCCAGACACCCAGCTGCTTTGCTGCCACAAAGCTGAACAAAGTCTCCCCTATTCCTCCCACATGACCTCCAGATCTCCCCACTAGCAGGGGATACCATCATAATGGCCCACCATGTTGTGGAGTCCACCCTCAGGAAAAGGCTCTCCGCTGCCTACTGGAGTGCAGTAGTTGGTGGTCACCGGAGTTGAGAAGGGTCTTTGACTTCATGGGTATGGAGTGTGGCTCGAGTGGAGCTCTATTACGACACCCTAAACCTGGCTCCACCTTGGATTTCCCTCTCAATGGATTAAATGTTGGGAGGTTTCAAATTTGAAATTCAAATGTGAAACTCAATTTTGAATCCCCCGATGCCACCTCATCCGGCCCCACTTTCCTTCCAAGTTTGAATTTTGAAAATGTGTGGGAGTTTGAAATCTCCCTTTAGATCCAATGAGGGGAAACATTAACAAAGGTTCGAAATTAAAAAATCAAACTTCATCCCTCTTCTAAGTTTCTCCCCAAATCAGCCCACCTTTGAATCCTGCCGCTCGAGCTTGGCCATTTGAAATTTGAATTTTGAAATCCCCTCCAACTTGGCTCCCTCTCCCAAGTGCCCCCAAGGATGAGCTTCTCCCTTGTCTTCTCCAGCACCTCTGTCAGCTCCGCCGGCCGCCGGAAACTGGAAGCTTTCCGGCCAACTCCTCCAAGAACCAGCTGTGTAGATGGAGCAGGAATAGCGCATGATCTCCGCCGCGTATGAGCTGTCCGCAGTCCACCCTCCTGCCGCTCTCCCCCCCCGTGCCCGGCCTCTTCGCCGGCGCACTTCGTGGCCAACACCGGCGAAGAACTGTTTAGAGTTTCTGCAGCCACCTTCACTGGAAACTTGCTGGAACAGTCCGAAACAAACCATGGCAACCTCCCCATGCGCCTCCTCCGACGAGCTGTCCGCAGGCCACCTCCCCTGCCGCTCTCCCCCCCCCATGCCCGGACCTCCGCCGGCGCATTTCGTGGTACTGCCGGAGAAGACGCCGCATATAATTTTGCTACTTTGATTTGTGCTCCAGCCGACCACCAAACGTCCTTCAAGAGCAGCCCCTTCGTAGACTCCGGAGACTCCCCTTACACGCGGTTAACCTTCTCGGAAAATTTCCTCCGTCTTTGCCGATGATGACTGGTTCTCCGAGGCTTGCCCTCCCTTTGCTTGCCTCCTTCCTCAGCCGCCAAAGGAAGCTGCCTTTGTTGTTGTCACCAGCAGGGACTGCTTCCTCCACCTCCAACAGTGGCCAACTGCTGGAAAAGAGCTCCACAGCCCCTCCTCAAGCCAACGTTGAAGATGATGAGGCTTTGACCAGTGGGGGAGGGGAGCTTCCCCTCCCCCACGGAAGCTTGCTTCTAGGAGTAGAACTCTTCTTGGTCAGATTTGGAGAAGAGAGGGGAAACTCCAAGCTTTCTCTCTAGGAGTTCTAGAGAGAAGGTGGAGCTCCTCTCTCTAGAATTTGGGAGGAGGAAAGAATTGACTATCTCTCCTTTGTAATGTATTTTACAAGGTAGTAGCCAAGGTGTTGGCTAGTCGGTTAGCTATGAATTTGAGAAATTTTTTGAATCTGGCACAAGCCACATTCATGTAAGGGCATTCTATAGGAGACAACTCTTGGTCCCTTGGCGGTCAGTTAGAGGGGGTGAATAGCGCTACAATCATAATTTAAATACCTTTCTCTTGCTTTTGACACTAAGTTATAAAAACACTTTAATAAACAAAATTAAACAGTATAAAAAAAGTACGAGACAAAAAGAATTTACTTGGTTTGCAATCGGTGAGGTTGCTCATCCAAGGCAAATAAAACTCATTTACTAAACTCCTTCTTCGACACAAATTGGAGGTAAAGAAATCTTGTATAAGACGTTAATAGCTCAACCACCAACCAAGCTCCTAGAGAAGTTGCTGCCGGCCACAAGAAGAAGAGAAGAGGGAGAAGCTAGAGCCGACCACCAAGGAAGAAAAGAGAGGAAGAATTAAATAGAGTCGTTAGCTATGAAGGCACCTCTACCCCCTCTTTTATAATCCTTGGTCTTGACAAATAAGGAAATTTAAATAAAAATTTTCTTAATTATTTTGCCATGAAAAAGAAAAATTTTATTAATTAAAATTAAATTCCTTTTTTTTATTACAATGGCCGGCCACATTCAAATCTCCAAGCAAATAAAATTTTAAACACAAATTTAAAATTTCCTTATTTGCTTCCGAAAATTTATAAAAAATTTCTCCAATAATTTTTCCCTTCATGGTGGATTATAAAAAGGAAATTTTATAAATTAAAATCATTCTTTTAAGCATGTGGATAATTTTCAAAAAGGAAAGTTATCTATAAAAATTAAAATCTCCTTTCAATTTACAAATAAGAAAAGATATCAAATCTTTTCTTAATCTTTTGTAGAAACTTATAAAAGAGATATTTAATTTTTAAACTCTCTTTTAAATCATGAACATGGTTAAAAAAGGAAAGTTTTCTTAAAATTAAAATCCACCTTTCAATCTACAAATGAAAGATTTCAAATCTTTTCTTAATCTTTTGTAGAAAGCTATAAAAGGAAAGATTTAAATTTCAAGCTCTCTTTTAAAATCATGATATCCACATAAGAAATAATTTTAATAAAAAACTCTTTTTATTTTCTAGTGACCGACCACCTAAGCTTGGGACCCAAGCTTTGGCCAACCACCTATAATTGGCTCCACCAATAGCTTTGGTCGGCCCTAACTTGGGCTCCAAGCTAGCTTGGCCGGACACCTTAAGGTTGGTAGAAAGGTGGGTATAAATGGGTATAAATCTCTATATATAAGAGGCTACGATAGAGACCGAGAGAAGGAATTGGTTTTGGTCTCCCGATGAAATTAAGCTTCCCGTGTTCACCCCGAACACACAACTTAACTTCATCAATAATAATTCATACCACTAAAGAATTATTATTGAACTACCGCACCAATCCCAAATTATATTTTGGGCTCCTTCTTATTATGAGTGTGTTAATCTCCCTGTGTTTAAGATGTTGAATGTCCACTAATTAAATGAGTTACTAACAACTCACTTAATTAATATCTTAGTTCCAAGAGTAGTACCACTCAACCTTATCGTCATGTCGGACTAAGTCCACCTGCAGGGTTTAACATGACAATCCTTATGAGCTTCTCTTGGGGACATTATCAACCTAGATCACTAGGACACAGTTTCCTTCTATAATCAACAACACACACTATAAGTGATATCATTTCCCAACTTATCGGGCTTATTGATTTATCGAACTAAATCTCACCCATTGATAAATTAAAGAAATAAATATCAAATATATGTGCTTGTTATTATATTAGGATTAAGAGCACACACTTCCATAATAACTGAGGTCTTTGTTCCTTTATAAAGTCAGTATAAAAAGAAACGACCTCTAATGGTCCTACTCAATACACTCTAAGTGTACTAGTGTAATTATATAGTTAAGATAAACTAATACCTAATTACACTACGACCTTCCAATGGTTTATTCCTTTCCATCTTAGTCGTGAGCTACTGTTTATAATTTATAAGGTGCTGATAACATGATCCTCTGTGTGTGACACCACTCACCACATTATCTACAATATAAATTAATTAAACAACTACATTTATCATAAATATAGACATTTGACCAATGTGATTCTTTTATTTCTAAATAAATATTTATACAAAAACTAGGCTTTTAGTATACACTCTAACATATGCATGGAATGAAACTCTACTAATGAAAATTCTATGGGACATTCAATCCAAAACAGATTAACTATGGGTGAGATGGGTGCACCAATACTACATCAAGGGTGTTGATTTTTGGAAATGGGGGGTCAAGCTTTCAAACTCCCCTCTTATTAAGTGGCTGGTGGATATATGAAACAAAATCTTGCAAGGTTCACATGGACAAGGGGCAGCAAACATGGTGTTGATTGAGTGGTTCGCTACAAAGAAGAAAGGGACTGCAAATGCTTATGATTTCTTCAAATCGAGAGTGCCTGTGGTGGCTTGGGTGTCGATAGTTTGGAGGTTGGAGATCATATCAAAGCATCATTTTATTGTATGACTACTTGTACATGAGAAGTTACGAATGATAGACAAGATATCATATGAGTCAAACAAAGCTTGTGTGCTTTGTCATCACCATGAGGAGTCAAATGCCCGCCTATTTTTTGAGTACCCTATCAATCATACTTTATGGGGCAAGGTGAAGTAATGGATAAACATTAGACATGAGGTCAATAGATGAGCTTCTTTTTTTTAGATTTTTAGGCATCACTACAAGGTGGCAACAGCAAAATGAAGGCTCGATACATTAGCATTTCAAGTATGATCTATGTATTATGGAAAGCCCGCAATAGATGTTGCTTTGATGGGATCGTTCCTGATGTCAATAGGATGTTTTGCAAGATCCAGATACATGTGTATCATGTTGTGAACTTACGTTGATCATAGTAATTGTAGACTGCTTGTAATGCTTGTTTGGGTGCTCTTGATTGTGTGTTTGAGAATGAGAGCGGCTAGTGGTTGATAACTCATGTCTAGAGGTTGATAGCTTATGATTGTATGCTTTTGATTGTTTGTTTGAGGTTGTAACCTCTTGAAACATTTATAATACATTTACCTATTTTCAGTAAATGGGAGAGGAGAGAGGCTTACCGGGGCTTAAGAGGAGTTAAAGAGAACCTGTGGAGGAGCCGAAGAGAAGCTACGGATGCGTTGGAGAGAAGCTGTGCTGGAGAGAAGTTGCAACCAATCGAAGTAATGTGAGAAGAAGGAAGGGAGGTTGATGGTCGGGAAAATTAGGGCAACTTCACCAACTGAATTAGGATTCAGTTGCTATCTAGCGATTAAATCATGATTTAGTCGGCAAAATACCGAATTAATCTTAATTCAGTCAGTAAACCAAAATTTTCTTCAATCCACCTACTGGAATATTTAGTTGGTATTTTTTTGATTGAATTAGGATTTAGTTGGCATTTTACCGATTAGAATTAGGATTTAGTCCCTATCAAGCGATTGAATTATGATTCATTTAGAAAAATACCAACTGAATTAGAATTCAGTCGCTAAAATCTTAAGCCTAAACTCATTGGCAACTCCCTTCATGGCCCTACCTCTAAACCAGCGACTGATATATTATTTTGGTCACTAAATTACAATGGAATTAAAATCCGTTGTTATTTTCATAACTATTTGAGGATATTCTTGTAGTGTGAATAATCAATCAAACAAATAAAAGTTTTAAACAATCAAACAAACTTGAACCAAGCTCAAACTGATGACCTAGGGTTTACCCACCATGCATCTGATGCTCCCTCCATATCCGCAGCTAGCATTAGGGGGGTCGTTAATGTAGCGGATCTATATTTGAACTGTTGTACAAAAGGATATCCACATATCTCCACAATAATATGATATTGTCCACTTTGGGCCTATGCCCTGATGACTTTGCTCTTGGGCTCTCCTCAAAAGGTCTCATGCCAATGGAGATATTCTACATTCTTTTAAACTCATGATCTTTATCAAATCTTTTCAATGTGAGACTTTGATTGAACCCTAATATAAACTAAGCTCGAATCATAAAAAATAAATCAACCTAAACTTGAACAATTATTTTAATAATTTGGTTCGTTTTAAGCTTAATTTAATTTAACTCGATTATTTTATCAAATAAATTTAAATACTTTACAGTTTAGTTTGACTGGATTTATTTACCACCCTAGCCATAGTGAAGTGAAAATTCCAATGTCACCCTCGCTTGACTCGCTCAAAACTGCTTCAAACAATCATCGAATGGGAAGAAGTTTAACCACCCGATTCATTATCACACTTATCATTCAAATAAACTTAAATAGTCCACAATCATTATGTTTTTCTTTTTTTTTTAAATTTAAATATCTAAATCTAACTAATTAATTATGGAGATAACCGATTTAATCTCATAAAAATCAAATCCGTCAGGATAAATTTAAAAAGTGCTTACGTCATGCACTCTAGGTTCGACGTTCCTTGTCCCTAATCCCACCGTGGACAATTGCTTCGTGGTATAAGTCTAGCGCACATAATACAATAAGGCCCCGTTTGGTAGGAGTGATAGGATTAATATTATGTTTTCAAAAAGTAAATAATATGTTGTTTGGTAGGGTGAGTTAGGGGTAGGATTAGGGTGGAGTGGGAGTGGGATTCACAATCCCTAGGCATGGGGAGTGATTATTAATCTCACTTCCAATCCTATCATAATCAACCCATTTCTAATCCTATCACCCTTACCAAACACAGCCTAATTTAATTTAAGGTTAATAAAAATAACTTCCTGGAACACACAAAGGTAAATCCTTGACTATTGGGTTAGCAGTTTTAATAGAAAAGTGAAATCTAGCACTCTGAAGGATTATATAGAAGAATGATAAAAAAAAATGATAATATCATTAATATGTGATTGACATGAAATGCAAATCAGTGACACTGCAATTAATTAGGTATAGGTATAATTTCTGAGCCAGGAATTAATCGACGCAAGACTCATCCATAATCTCACTGAATTTTAACCAAAAATTAGTTTATCATAGTCTAATTTAAGAAAAACTATAAATTGCATATGTGAAGAACATGAATCGATCGAATATTAGGAATATTTTAGCTACTAAACCCAACACACACAGAAGGGCAAAATTCTATTAATCAAGTGTTCTCTTTGTAGGATGTTGCAATGCTGATTCAGCCAATTCCATGAAGCTAAATCTACACTTTAACCTCTAGCTGAACTGCAACGTCATCTTGGCAAAATATAAAAAAGTGTAGCTTTACTTCTAGTTGTTTATATTTACTTCAAAGATTTCCAACTAAGTTAGTGCATTAATGGATTAGTAGTGTTTTTTGTCGTTACCCTTATATGTAGTCAAATCATACCAAGGAAATCTCTAATTGGTTGTTAATTCGATCACAAATGGACAGTTTTCTTACAGTGCTCAGTAAGTAGTTGCTCGAGTCAAATCTAACAAATTGGCCCCTTGAGCATTTCCTATGAAAAAATGCCGGTATTAGATATTGTGATCGTGCCACCACTAGTGAAGGGGCCAGAATATGGCACCCTATTGGTCGATTTAGAAAGATAGCTCAAATTGTCACGAAGAAACTTATGGCTACATCAAATCAATAGAAACAGATAGAGTGTAGGTTGTCTAATCATGTCGACAACTATTGGATGGTCTTCAAACTTTCTTGTTCGTTCACTTTGCATATCCTACCCAACATGGTGGCATGCCACTGCCCCCACTCTGTTCGTCAGGTCTGTCTCTGCTCCTCAACTAAGACAAACTTTAAGCATGCAAAGCAAATTGGCATCTCTTATCTTCTTATCTTCATCCCCTTTTGAAATTATTTGATTTAAATAATAACGAAAAAGGTGGCAACAAACTCTAGTGCTCTCCTCTCCTCAATCATTATATATCCACACGCATAGCTCATCGATGATGTATCGGCGAAAAATAGATCCATGTTCCAAATGAGACTTGTCGCGGCCAAGGTTGTAGTAGTCCTGCATCTTCTCTGTCTGGTGGCAGGGGCGGGTGAGTGTGTTTGATTGCATTTGAAGTTTTAGTCGCAGATTGGTACCTGACTGACATGTTTATGAGCTAATTGTGATTGTTGAGGGTGCGAGTGGGTTGATTACCCGGCGTCGGGCGGCAGCACCATAATCCTGGTGGAGGCATGCGTGCCGGGGGATGCCCCGGCCAACAGGGCTTGCATGGATGTTTGCCACTATGGGGGGTGTCGAAAAGGGGGCCGCTGCGAGTTTGGAGGCATTGAAATAGGCAACGCTTGCCGATGCAACTGCTGAGATGATAAATCGTCGTAGTTGTTATGATAAAATATGCTCAATATAGTATAATATATATATATATATATATATATATATATATATATATATATATATATATATATATATATATATATATATATATATATATATAAATATAAATAATTGAGTTAGAGATACTTAATTTTATCTCAATCATTTATGTAAAGAATTGAATTAGCATTTCAATCATTTCGAGCAATTTTAATATTGCTTTAGAATTTAAAATTTTATTTTTATCTCATAAGTTCTAAAAGATAAATATAAAAAGAGAGAAAATCTCAAATAATAAATTAAAATAATAATAAGAAAGATTTTCTTTTTGGTGTGTGTTCAAGAATCAATCAGCGGCGGTTGAAAGTTATCAGTACCGTCACGGCCAACTTCAAGAACACCGTCCCAATGCTTAAGCTTGGCGTCTCCGGCGGTTGTAAATATGATTCCTCTGTTTCTATTAGCTCCGGCGACGGTTAGAATCTCGGCCGTCAATCCAGTGAGAATGTTCACGTCGCCGCCCCTGCTCCATCGTTATCGGCGGCCATCTACTGGATCGCCACTAAACTTGCGGCAGATTACGACCTCCTCGACATAGCTGCACCTGCACCTCGATGGCGCCCGTCGACAGGATGGTTGCTCATCTTATGGCGGACGACGATGCTGCCGCCGTATTTGCAAGCGGCGACGATGATTGGGATATGTTATTTTCCGACGCCCCTGCCCGCCCCACCGTCGACGTCTCATCTGGCTGTGAGCGCCACCGTCGAACATGATGGCGGCGGCGTTAGGCGCTTCGACCGCTGTTGCTGACGTAGTTCCTAACGAAGTAACGAAGGCGACGTCAACGTGGTGCCTAATTTAGGTAGCTGTGTGATTTATTTATTTTTTTTTTCGAAGGAGGGATTAATATTTTTCCCATTTTAGTTATCACGTTGGGCGGGGCCGAGTATCGACGCCGGGTTAACTTTCTCTTCTCTTGTTTTTTCTTTTACTGATTTTTCCCCTTATAATGTCGGAGTCTGGACTTGTACCATATATTCCCCACCATTAATCATTTGGATATTAAATCTGTTGATTCATGCTTGATTATAATTTGAAAAAAAAAAATCAGAAAATAAAAAAATAATCATACTGTCAAGAACTATTATTAGTAAAAAAATTTATCTTAAACAGCAACTAATAAATAATACACTCAAAATTCTAGTTCGTAAAGAAAAAAAAATTCTCATAGGAAGGAAACAAAAAGTAAGACTCATAATTTTAAAAATTGATTTAAAATTTATAAATATAAAAAATAAAAATTATTAAAATTATACTAAATATAAAAAATAACTTAAATAAAGAAATTTAAAAATTATTAAAATAGTATGAAAGATATATATTTGGATCCTTCTAAGTCCATGTGTTATATTTCAAGAACATAGAATATGATTTAATTATTTAATAACGCGTTTGTCAAAAATTAAATAAAATAGTGATGCTTTTAAAAAAAACGAATGCGTTCAAAAGAACAAGCTTCTTCTTATGATGTAGAGTAATCCGATGATATCTTTCGATGCTTAAGTTGAATTCTAATGATGAAACTTAAGAGAAAAACATAGAATATTGTAGGGAGAATGAAGATCTACCCCCTTGTTGATATTTGTTTAATTATGTATGATTTGAGTTTAAAGTTTAAGATTTAAGGTTAGAGGACTATTGGGCCTTGGAGCCCTAGGCCCTCCCCACACAAACATTAGTTTCGTTTAAGAGCAGTCCCGTGGTAGTTATATCTTTTAATAGTCTCTTAGCAATCAGTTATAATAGTTCTGTTTCCCTCAATTTTTTAATGCAACCCTTCAAATAAAACTACAGTAAATTATTGAATTTTAAATTTTATATTATTCAAATTGCTTAGGTAATTTTGAAAATATATAAATCATGTATTTGATACCGATTTTATCCCTCCGCTCATTCATGTTCGCTCTCCGAATCAATTGTTAAACTGTAGCAATAGATTTGTTAAAGTTTTATGAATAAGGACGGTAACTTCAATTGGTTGCTACACTAAAAAAAAATGATTAAAAAACCTTCTATAATAAAAAATTTACTTCTCTCAATGCATTGTATCAAATTGATATGTGACGTCATGAATATAATTAGAAGAACTAGACAAGCACATAAAATATTATTCTATATCATTTCGAACTCTCTAGCCAATTTTAACAAAAATTGACTGATGGACCTAGAAAGCCCGGAAATGATATGGAAAAAGATTCTATGTGTTCATCTAGTTCTCTTGATTATATTTATGCCCTTAAATATCAATTCGATAAACTATATTGAGAACAGTAAATTTTTGAACATGAATCAGATTTTTTTAGACACATTCGTACTCATAAAATTATTGCTCTCAATATTATATATATAAATAATGTTTGAAGGCATATATGTAATCAAGAAAACTACATGAACACATAGGACATAGTTCCATATCATTCTAAGCTCTCTAAGTGTATTAACTGATTTTGACCGAAATCGGCTTATGGATTAAGTGAATTCGGAATGACATGGAATCAGGTCTTATGTGCTTGTCTTGTTCTCCTGATTATATTCATGCCCTCAAACAATATTTTCATACACCATATTAAGAACAATAATTTTTTGAATATAAATTCAACTTTTTAATCGATTGCTATACTATAGTTATCAATTCATTAAATTTCTATGACTATGAACAGTTACTTTAATTGATTGTGACATGGTAACAATTGATTAATTTTTTTTTAATGATTAAAAAGCCTTCTATGATAAAAAATTGAATGCTCTCAATATAGTATATCAAATTAATATTTTATAGTATGGATATAATCAGGAGAACTAGACGAGCACATAAGACCTTATTCCATATCATTTTGAGCTCTCATGATAGAAATCGACTAATGGATCTAAAGTACTCATAATGACATGGAACAAGGTTCTATGTGCTCGTCTAGTTCTCTTAATTATATCCATATCCTGAAACATCAATTCGATATATCGTCTAGTTCTCTTAATTATATCCATATCCTGAAACATCAATTCGATATACCTTATTGAGAGTAATGAATTTTTTATCATAGAAGACTTTTAATTTTTTTAATTAATTGGTATAGTATAACAATCGATTAAAGTTACTATTCATATAATTTTACCAAATTGATTGCTACACAATAGCAATTGATTCGACGGGGCGAAAGCAAATGAGCGGAGGGGGCAAAATCGGTATTGGGTATGCAATTTGGATATTTTCAAAGTTACCTACGCGATTTGGATAATATGAAACTTAAGATACATGGTTCAGTAATTTGCCATAAAAATTAAGAATAAAATAATAATTAGAAAGGTAAGACCCCTTAAGTTTTTTAATGCAAGTTTTAAATAATCCCCCTCCTCCAAATAAAATTAAAAAATAAAAAAGTTAAAGAGCATGAGATATTGAGAAGTTGTCCGAACCCTAAGTCTAATTGATAGAAGTGTCATTGAAAAAATAATGATAATTCCAATTAGCCTCATTGACTATTCTTGGGAGTGACCGGTTCGACTCCATGAAAGTTTTTCACTGACCACCAAGGTAAATTGGGAAGTGCACGCGGCTGCCAGCCCAGAAGCCTAGCATCCTTTGGTTGTATCCCCCATTTGGAGGGAAAATTCCTACAAATACGCCATAGTTGGGATCAAACCACGGATACCTAGGTGATAACCTTGATATCCTACCGTGGCACCATAGTTCTGGGGACGATAGAAGTGGTGTTGAAGAACAAATATAAGAAGCCACATAAGCTTTTAGATAGTTGTTGGAAATTATAGTTTAGAAGTTGTGTGTGCATGCCTTTTTCCATGGACCCGATGTGGCCACTCCGACACTCAAGTTAGCTCTCTATAGAAGGGAAATAGTTTTTGGAAATTAGGGTTTAGAAGTTCTGTGTGCATGCCTTTTTCCATGGAGTTTGCCAACCTTTTATAGGGGCAGGGTGGCTTCATCATGTCCTTTGTGTTATCCACATGCATTACCACGTTCTTCATGTTACTCGTAGACGTTATCACATTCTCTGAAATAAAAGGCTATTATTGTCCATTTATTTTGGAGTGGATGTCTACGTTTTTCCGAAGCTTCTGCCATGATGCTTTCGTAATCCTCGCTTCTCCCTATATAACAGTTTGTCTGAGGACCACCCAGAATTCATGGAGGTCCAGAGTTATGAGTCGGGAGTTGATGGTAGCTAGGAGTCTGGAGTCGGTGATAGTTAGGAGTCGGGAGTCAAGAGTCGGTGGTAGTTGACAGTCGGGAGTCAGTGGTAGCTGGAAGTTAGGAGTCGGTGGTAGATGGGAGTCAGAAGTCGAGAGTCGATGGTGTTGTACCCCGTGGTTGTTTTGATGTGATCAACCAAGTTAAGTTATGTCCTGTTTGTTACTGACTCCTGTGTCTAAGTGTATAGGAGCTTAGAAGCACAGGAAGTCGAGCGGAAGATGCAACTAGCGAGAAGGACGTCACGGGAAGGGAGCCGACGGGCTCGGTGTGTCCGAAGGATGAAAGAGCTGTGGAAGAGTACATCGGTGGACGAGAAGAATGTGCATAATGTTCGAGGGACGAGAAGCTGGGGTGGAAGTCTGCTTGAGGAGAAGGCCGGAAATTGGGTTCGGATGAGCCCTATTTCGGTTGACCGTAATCACCCAAGCAATCAGAACTTCGGAAGCTAAAGTGAAGATGAAGAAATGCTAGAAAAGCAGCTGGAGGCACCTCCACCCTCATCTGATTGAGGGCGCCCTCAACGTCCTTGAAGGCGCCCTCAACACTCGAGATAGAATTTCAAGGAGCTATATAATAGTCCCTAGAGCTAGGAAATAATGAATCAACTCTTGTACTAACTTCCTAGCAACTCTTAGAGCTTTCAGTGTATAAAAGATTTCTCCGCCTTCAAAGAAGGAAATTATTAGTGAGTTGTTCAACTGCCTTGGATTAACAACCACTCAGGTTGTAATCAAGTCAATCTCTGAGTTTCTTCTCTAGTACTTTTATGTTATTTGATTTTATTTTATTGTTGCAATTTAAGAGTTGAAAGTACGAGGACGAAATTTTCTTATTTCAGGAAATTCACCCCTCCCCTCTTGCCGGCCCGTTGCACCAACAGGTGGTAGCCGGGAGTTAGCGGGAGTCGATGGTATATGGGAGTTGGGAGTCAGTGGTAGTCTGGAGTTGGGAGTCAAGAGTCGGTGGTAGCTGAGAGTCGAAAATCGAGAGTTCGTGATAGTCGGGAATTGGGAGTCGGTGGTAGATGGGAGTCGGGGGCTCAAAGTCTTCCCTTGTTGACCCTGCCTACCATCCTTGCCCAATTGTTGACCTTCTTTTGGCTATATTATCTTGATTCATAATGCATATTTTAATGATATTTTCATATCTTAATCTCACATTTTACATCATATCTCAATATTACATTTGATTTTGTACCTAATTACAAATTAGCTAATTTTCATGGTATTTGGTGTTAATATTTGATTCTTATTTTGTAGGCATCAAAAGGGTCATGGACCCGATCAAATCAGACCACATTTGGGCTCGATTCTAGGGTTAAACGAGGTGATCAAGCTATGGATCGATTTGGACTATCCGTTGAAGATCGGAGAGATTTGGGCCATCCATTGAAGATTTGGTCCATCCAACCTAAGAGAGAGTAGATCTAGACCGTAGATGAAGATCAATACCCTTAGATCGGATTTTAGGCAATCTTTCACCGTTGATTTATCTCAGAAGCATCTCAGTCGTCTGATCAAAACTGAGGAGGTTTAAAAACCTGCGTGAGAAGCTACAGTAGCTCGGGCTCAGTCGCAATTTATTCTACAGTGTCTTCATCTTCTCCGTCGCAGCGCCGAGTTCCCATTCCTCAATTCCAGATCCAGATGCTAGCGATCTTCACCGGCGGCGATTCCTGAGCTCCGGCGATCATCGTCCGAGGTCACAGAAGTGGCAAGGGCGTTCTCCAGTCCGTGTAGTTGATGTTCTGACCATTTCCGCAATCCGGATACAGGGGCGTTCTCTGATCCGTGATTTCCAACATCACCGGAGCTGGATGGGCGTCCTTTGAGGCTCCGACGACACTCCCGTTTCTTCATTCCATCAGCAACTCCGGAATCGATCTGATCAATCGATTGGTGTCGCAATTTCCAGAACACAACGCTGTTTCCTTGTGCATTGTAAACTCCAGCCGATTGTGAGCTCGAGGGCGTTCCCAGAGGCTGTGAAGAATCGTTTGGATTAGTTGGAAGCTCGAGATCCAAGCCAATTGTCCTAAGGGCGTTCTCAAAGGGCAATTATGAAGTGACAGCAGGGTGAAGAAAGCTTGCGGCAAGGTTTTGGTTTGTGGAATGCCATAGATTAGGTTTTCTTTATCTTGTCCTTGAATTGTTCATCACTTTTCTCAGATCTATGATATGATTTTCTTCTTTGTAATTTCCGTTTGAATTCTTGGCTTTGCTATCAAATTTCCTTTTGATTTCTGTAATCCAAACCCCTATTCAGCTACTTGGTGTTTTGTTTGAAATTCATTTCTGATTTCTTCATGTTAACTTTGATTTGTTTCTTTAGATTGTTGCAATTGTTAGATACTAACTATTATTTAGATACTAACTAGTGTTTAGATGCTAATTAGTGTTTAACTAATGTCTAGTTTTGAATATTCATGTTACTAACTTGGTTTTGCTTATTTAGTTTTAATTCTTAAATGTGTGATCAAACTCTTGCTTAAGATATCAGAGTTTATTGATTGAGATTAAGTTTGAATGTTGGATAATTCACTTGAGTTTTGAATTGTTTACCTCCATAATATGTTGTTGTTGTTGGTTAGTGAGAGTTGAAGACTTAGTGAGTGGATTAAGTGTTGAATTTAATTGTGATAGAGATTGAAATATAATTTCTGAATTTAGTAAGTGAATTAAGCTCATGAGTTCAAAGGGTATTGTGATTTTAGTTGAAGAGTTAGATTTAAGGAAGCATTAGAATCCGAATGTGATTGTTGATCAATTTGTAATGAGAATTAAATGGGAAGGGTAATCGATCTTGTTGATGGAGAAATCAATTTGAATCAATTCTAGAATTTGCACACATTCACTAGTATACCTTGGAAAAATACGACTTGGGACTCCTTACTACACATGTTTGCTTTAATTACAATGAGTTTCAATCTTTATTAATTTGATATGCCAAGTGACATGCAAAAAGGCCGACACCAAATTTTGGCGTCGTTGCCGGGGAACAACTATTAATGTGTGTTTATTTTAGATTGTGATTGTGCATTGATTGGTTTATTTTATTAGCATTTTGATTGATTGAATTGCTTATTTCTTTTTGTATTTTCATGTTGGTTTATTCTTGAATTTTAAAGTGCTTTTAGTGTTCATATTATCATGTGTTTGAAACTTTATGCTTTTAAATCTTCTAACATTGAGTTTTAATGTTGTAGTGAAGAACAGGAGATTTCTTTAGCATGGATCCATATTTTCAGAATTATGGAGGTGGAATGGAGAGTTATCAGTGTTTTCAACCTGATTATCAGTTCTACCCAAGCATGGATCAACAAAATAGGTATGAATCATTTTCAAATGGTTTTAATGTTAATTGGGTGGATAATTCATGTTTCAGGTATGAAAGTGCACAAGGACCATTTATTGAGTCATATTCAACTTACCAGAGTTCATATGAGTTTCAAGAAGTTTCAACATCTTTTACCCCACAGCCTTTTCAACAAAACGAACCTCGAATGGATGACACAACATGGAAACTCAAGGAGATTATGCAGCAAATGAGTGACCATCAAGAGCAACAAATCTCAAGGATACAGAACCTACAGTTACAATTAGATCAAATTGCGTCATCCATCAATCAGCTGCAAGCACAAAATTCCAGTGGAGAGATGGAAAGTAGCGATTCTGTCAGGCCTGACCCTACTTCCATTACTTCACATGATTTTTCTAGTATTTATTGTGATGATTATGTGATTATGTAAATTTTTGATCCTACTGATTTTGTTGTTGAAGATGTTGTTAGTGATTCAGGTTTTGAACATATTTTTGAAGATGATTTAAGTGTAGGGGAGTGCTTACTGGAAGCATTACCTCAAGAATCACCAAGAGTTGAAGATGTAAGTGTAGGGACTTGTGCTATGGAGCCAAACACCCAAGAATCACTACATGAGGATGAACATTCATCAGAACCACAGTTTGAGCTATATCATGATGAAGAGGAGGTAACAATCACCACTCCAGGTATTTTTCAACAAGACAAGGTGAGCAATTTTTGTGATACATCAGAAAATTTCATTGAGGTACCAATTGTTGACTTTATTAGATGTGATTCATTTCTTGATACATATTTTACCCACACTAATATTCTCCTATATTCTTTTTACCCCACATGCGTGTGGGAGGTGTTTTCTTTTATTGATGTTGTAGGAGAATTTAAGCTTCCGGAGTGGATGGTTGAACTAAACCGGCTCCGTCCTCCGGAAAAATTTTTCAAAGGAAAAAGGATGAATAAAAACAAGACAATTTTCAAGGATACTCCACTACGGGCATGGATTCTCCTTTTAAATCTACTACAACCACCGGGAAAAGGGAAAGTTTGTTCCAATTTAATTTTCTTTTGGCATTTTAACTCATGCTTCATGTTTAGTTTTTTCTATAATAAATTCTTTGAATATAAAGGTTGATTTTCTTGTTGCATTTAGTTATGTTTACAATTTGTAATTTTCTTATTGCATTTGATTTTGAGTGTGAATAAGAAAATGGCACCCCTAGTAATTTTTCTATAACATGTTAGAAATAGAGAATGTGAGCTAGCTTTGAGAATCTATTTTGGAGCTTAATGTCAATAATGGATTTTTAATTTTCTCAAGGTTTCTATTTAATAATGGACACTTGATTGATAAATTGGATTGATACTTTTTCATGCCTAGTGAGGATGAGTCTTAATTGAGTGATGCACTTGTGTCATTGCACTCTAGAACTTGTTTTGATTCTTTCAAAATCACAATTCAATGGATTGAATCATGTTGTGAAGGTAAATCAATTTGCTTAATATTCTTCCACACAATATCTTGCTAATCTTCTTGTTAATCATCATATTATTTCATTATCTCAACTTTCTTAATCTTTTGGATATGGATATATGGTTTGTTATATTATGGATATTTTGGCCAAGGTGGATTAAGTTGAAGTGTGGGGGGAAGAGTTTTTGGAGTAATGGGATGCATGAAGTAAATTGGAATGGTTCAGATTTTGGAAAATGGTTGAACAAGGGTTGGTTTTAGGAGGTGTTCCTTATGCAAAAATGCTGTAAATCTTTTGTGAAGGAATGACTCTTACAATCTAGTGCTAAAAGTGTCTATTCTCTGAGTTTGAACATGTAAAGAGCAAGCTTCTATAGCCTTGAATTTTAGAAGTTTCAAATTCAGGAATCACTTAAAAAAAATGTGGAATGCTAGGTGGTTACAAATGCTATGGACTGTGCAACCATTGCAAGACCTGCAAATTGCTCAATTCTGCGGAAGCATGTTTAAAATCAAAGTTGCTTGCTATGGAGAAATATGGAACTTGATCATTGCTTTGTGTATCAAATGAGTAGCAAGATTTTGGAGTAGCACTAAGTCATTGAAAAATTCAAGTGGAGCTCTTGTACTTTCAGTAACAAATGGGATTCTTGTCTTTATATGTCTTATACAAATTGAATGAGCAGATTTTTCAAAAATCTGTTGCTGAAAAGTGGAAACAAGGAGTTGGAGGCTGGAAATCTGTTAAAATCTATTGAATGCAGTAGTGGCAGCATGGAATAAAAGCAGGATTCAGTTTTAGAGTTGTATCAAGTTGTTTCAATCTTTTATCACCGTTGTTAAAGTAATGAGTAAAGACAGAGAAGATCTTGCATTGGCAGTGGCAAATGGTGTTGCATTGCTTATCATGTCTTTACAAATTGCATGGGACGGAATTTGGTAAAATAAATCAGAAATGCAGAAGCTGAGATGGTACATGTAATGCTTAATGGAGCAGTTTTTATGAGCTGAATTTGTAGATGTTGTTGAGATCCTGATTGTGATTGTTCATGCTGTTTCAAACTTTAATTCGGCAGAAGCAAAAACAGAATGCAGTAATGACAGCAATAACCTTAAATTTGGATGTTAATGTTTAGCAGTTAAGTGTTATATGCAAAGATAGATTTGAGGGTTGCTGCTGATCCGGAATTGGACAATGCTGCTTTATTCAGCAGCTGAATTTAAAACTGAATTCCTAACTGCCAAGAAGGAACAAGAGTTTGATCATGGTGCCAACTCCTCATGCTATTTCTGAACAACAATATTTAGAATAAAAGCTTCCATCAATTCAATCCTAAATGGTATCTGTGAGTGAGTCTTATTCTCTATGACTTAAGCTATGAATTGCTAGAAGTTCGAATTCAGAAATGAAGTCAAAATCAGAATTTTAGAATTGAAGGGTTTCAATGTATTTCAATTGGTGATAATACTCAGAGATGATTGGTTGATAATTGATACATTAATGGAAATATTTAGAAAGGGATTATTGAATCTGAAAAGAAGAAAGGAAGGGTAAAACCTGATACTTAAAACTGAAAGCTGTTGAAACATGGATCTGCTGCTGAAAACCTGATCAAGGAGCAGGAATTGAACTGAAAACTGCATTAAACTGCAGTTTTGTTTGAAGAGTATACAAAATTTCATCAGTAGTTCTAAAGTCAGAAAGGAATTTAGTAAAGAGCCTACATACCATGTAACAAATGGTTTTTCAATGTATTTAATGTCTTTCTCCAACTAAATTTCATAGATGTTGTAAGTATCAAGTTGCTCAAAGCAGTGAATTATGAGTTACTGAAATCTGATCAAAATGGATCAAAAATTCGAAATTAATTTGTAGAGAACCATTCCACTCATGGAGCACTTTCAAATTGGAACATAAATCCTTAAGAAACAAAGATAAGAACAACCACTTGATACAAAGAAGTGCAGCAATTTGAGTAAATTGGAATGTTTGATATCAGAATTTCTGAAACCCTTGCAAAACAAGGTTTTCTGAAGCATCTTTGACTTCTGTGAATTTGAATGTATAAACCTTTTGACAGATGAAATCCAGTGAATCCTTGCTGAATTGGACCTGAAATGCAAAGTGACATCACTGCTGAGCTAAATTCTGCAAGAATGAAGATGCCTACTGTGCAGTTGTGCTAAATTCTGTGAAGTTGCAGAAATTTGTTGAAATTGTTGAGTTGATTGAGCATTTGTTGAGTTTTATTGCTCGAGACGAGCAAAGATCTAAGTGTGAGGGAGATAAGGTATGATCCGAGTGTCTTATTGATGGATTGAATGAAAAATCAGAGAACAAGGGAGTGCAAATTAATACCATATCTGTTGATGAAATGGTGACATGTTGAGTGGAGTCAGAAATGTAGATTTTATATCAAAGGTGTGTTTAAATCCAGAGGGAAAAGCAGTGATGTTCTTGTATTGTTTGAAGCAAATGTTGTTGCATTTTCTCAATGCTGTTGCAAACTTATGTGACAGAATTTTGAAGAATCAAAGTGCTAAAATTGAATTGCACAGCTGAAATTCAAAATTATTTTGTAAAAGGATCAGTGATGTAAGGTGAACAAATGGTCAAAAATTTTCAAGGATTTGTAGGTTCATTGGTAGAACTTGAAAGAAACAATTAAAAAGGAGATGCACAGGGTAATAAAGGTCAAGTTTTTACTGAGCAGGTTGTGCCAGAATTTTGAAAGGTTAAGAATTGCAATTAAGGAAATGAAGATTGGTGGAATTGGGAATGAATAAAATATTTTTTTTTAAGGAATGAGAAACTGAAATTGTTGATCAGTGGTGAAGCAATTGGAAGAATGTTAAGGAAGAAGTTAAAAGAGGGAAGTATGGTCAAGTATTTATTTATATAGCACTCTTTTGTATCCATGTCTTCCACTAGAACTAAAGCTCATACTTTCTTTCTTATCTTTTCTTTGTTGCTAATTCTTTCTTTTCTTATCTTTTCTTGCAACTAATGCTTTGATGTGCATTTAATTCATATTTCCTATTTCTTCAAGATCAACCTTCATATTGTGATTTATTTCCACGATCATGGTAGAGAGTAGAAGATAAGCAAGCATATGGTAGTTCAAGAAGCACAAGTAGCATGAGTGCCCTCCACTTTTGTGACTACATGTGAGATAGGATGAGGGCCACAAAAGTTCTATCTTGTGAGGTTTTTAGTGTGAAACCAATTTCAATTTATTCATGATTGATGGAAATTATTATGTGGTTAACCAAGAGTAAAGTTTTAAGTCCATGAATACTTGAGATTTTGGAATGTCATAATCTTAGATAGTTTACTTTCTTTATTTTCTAATCATGTTTAGGAATTTGTTTAGGGGGTGCCATTTAAGTAGGATTTTTAGTTTTCTTGACTTGAACTGGACGTCCAAGATTAAGTGGGGGGGATTTGATAACCATGATTTTGGCTATATTATCTTGATTCATAATGCATGTTTTAATGATATTTTCATAGCTTAATCTCACATTTTACATCATATCTCAATATTGCATTTGATTTTGGACCTAATTGTAAATTAGCTAATTTTCATGGTATTTGGTGCTAATATTTGATTCTTATTTTGTAGGCATCAAAAGGGTCATGGACTCGATCAAATCAGACCACATTTAGGCTCGATTCTAGGGTTAAACGAGGTGATCAAGCTATGAATCGATTTGGACCATCCGTTAAAGATCGGAGAGATCTGGGCCATCCATTGAAGATCTGGTCCATCCGACCTAAGGGAGAGTAGATCTGGACCGTAGATGAAGATCAATACCCTTGGATCGGATTTTAGGCAATCTTTCACCGTTGATTTATCTCAGAAGCATCTCAGCCGTCTAATCAAAATTGAGGAGGTTTAAAAACCCGCGTGAGAAGTTACAATAGCTCGGGCTCGGTCGCGATTTCTTCTACAGTGTCTTCGTCTTCTCCGTCGCAGCGCCGAGTTCCCATTCCTCAATTCCAGATCCAGATGTTAGCGATCTTCACCGGTGGCGATTCCTGAGCTCCGACGATCATCGTCCGAGGTCACAGAAGCGGCAGGGGCGTTTTCCAGTCCGTGCAGTTGATGTTCTGACCATTTCCGCAATCTGGATGCAGGGGCGTTCTCTGATCCGCGATTTCCATCATCATCGGAGCTGGATGGGCGTTCTCTGAGGCTCCGACGACACTCCCGTTTCTTCATTCCATCAGCAACTCCGGAATCGATCTGATCAATCAATTGGTGTCGCAATTTCCAGAACATAGCGCTGTTTCCTTGTGCATTGTAAACTCTAGCCGATTGTGAGCTCGAGGGTGTTCCCAGAGGCTGTGAAGAATCGTTTGGATTAGTTGGAAGCTCGAGATCCAAGCCAATTATCCTAAGGGCGTTCTCAAAGGGCAATTCTGAAGTGACAGCAGGGTGAAGAAAGCTTGTGGCAAGGTTTTGGTTTGTGGAATGCCATAGATTATGTTTTCTTTATCTTGTCCTTGAATTGTTCATCACTTTTCTTAGATCTATAATCTGATTCTCTTCTTTGCAATTTCCGTTTGAATTCTTGGCTTTGCTATCAAATTTCCTTTTGATTTCTGTAATCGAAACCCCTATTCAGCTACTTGGTGTTTTGTTTGAAATTCATTTCTGATTTCTTCATGTTAACTCTGATTTGTTTCTTTAGATTGCTGCAATTGTTAGATACTAACTATTATTTAGATACTAACTAGTGTTTAGATGCTAATTAGTGTTTAACTAATGTCTAGTTTTGAATATTCATGTTACTAACTTGGTTTTGCTTATTTAGTTTTAATTCTTAAATGTGTGATCAAACTCTTGCTTAAGATATCAGAGTTTATTGATTGAGATTAAGTTTGAATGTTGGATAATTCACTTGAGTTTTGAATTGTTTACCTCCATAATATGTTGTTGTTGTTGGTTAGTGAGAGTTGAACACTTAGTGAGTGGATTAAGTGTTGAATTTAATTGTGATAGAGATTGAAATATAATTCTGAATTTAGCAAGTGAATTAAGCTCATGAGTTCAAAGGGTATTGTGATTTTAGTTGAAGAGTTAGATTTAAGGAAGCATTAGAATCTAAATGTGATTGTTGATCAATTTGTAATGAGAATTAAATGGGAAGGGTAATCGATCTTGTTGATGGAGAAATCAATTTGAATCAATTCTAGAATTTGCTCACTAGTATACCTTGAAAAAATACGACTTGGGACTCCTTACTACACGTGTTTGCTTTAATTACAATGAGTTTCAATCTTTATTAATTTGATGTGCCAAGTGACATGCAAAAAGGCCAACACCAACGCCCTCAACGTCCTTGAAGGCGCCCTGAACACTCGAGATAAAATTTCAAGGAGCTATATAATGACTCCTGGAGCTAGGAAATAATGAATCAACTCTTGTACTAACTTACTAGCAACTCTTAGAGCTTTCAGTGTGTAAAAGGTTACTCCGCCTTCAAAGAAGGAGATTCTTAGTGAGTTGTGCAACTGCCTTGGATTAACAACTACTCAGGTTGTAACCAAGTCAATCCTTGAGTTTCTTCTCTAGTACTTTTATGTTATTTGATTTTATTTTATTGTTGCAATTTAAGAGTTGAAAGTACGAGGACGGTATTTTTCTTATTTCAGGAAATTCACCCCTCCCCTCTTGCCGGCCCGTTGCACCAACAGGTGGTAGTTGGGAGTTAGCGGAAGTCGGTGGTATATGGGAGTTGGGAGTCAGTGGTAGTCTGGAGTTGGGAGCCAAGAGTCGGTGGTAGCCGGGAGTCGAAAATCGAGAGTTCATGATAGTCGGGAATTGGGAGTCGGTGGTAGCTGGGAGTCGGGGGGTCAGAGTCTTCCCTTGTTGACCCTGCCTATCATCCTTACCCAATTGTTGACCTTCTTAGCCACGTAGCTTTTAGAGAATACCCCTTATCACTAATCTTCCCTTTAAGTTTAGTTGAAAGAGGTGCGAGTCCGACTGACTGGACTATAGCGTGATATGACCAGATCTCAATTTGGCTCTTTGAACACATGGCAAAGAAGAAAATCCATGACAATCCTCACTTTAATTAATGACACACCTCTTAAATGCCAAACAAGCTTTATTATCCTCAGCTTTCGACCCCCAAAGAGTAACCCTATCTCTGAGGTTATATCACATTAATATGATGTGACCCTTAGAGAGGGATAATGACCGCCCATCTCAGTATAATGATTACTAAAATTTGAAGGATCGATAGAAAGCGATAGAAGAGAGGGGGGGGTGAATATCATACGTTAAAAACTTTTTCTTTTTGTATCATAAAAATAAGAGAAATGCAGTGGAAAATGAAATACATGTTTTGATTACTTGGTTCAAAGCGTAGGTTGACTCCTACTCCAAGACCCGCGATCCTTGATCATATCGTTGGGCAATCCACTAAAACTCTTCTTTCTGAAGTCCTTCGGAGAGAAGCAATTCGTACATATGCAAAGTTTAAGATAGTAACAATCTACTATCTTATTTTAATCTAAGTACAATGCAAGCTAATAAATAATAATTATACCGAACAAAGAATATCGATGAAGTTTGTCGGCGTTGTGTTGGAGTAGTAGCTTGCTTGAAGGTGCATTGTAGAACAGTAGCACGAATAGAGCTTTTACATAGAGGTGAATTGAAAACTCATTATCTGTCTCGGACCTCGAGCTCCTTTTTATAAGAATCGTCAACATTTGGTTGACCGATCCTCGAGTTCAGTTGACTGAACTCGCTCCCTTCTTCTTCGCTGAGATATAATCTTCGAGCGTTAATGGTGTTTAATGGTTCGGTCGACTGATCACCTTGTTCGGTCGACCGAACATTGGACCTTCCCTGTTTACTGAGATTCACACTTAATGCTCCATTAATGAGAGATCTTTTGGTCAACCGATCCTTCGATTCGATCGATCGATCCTCCGGTTTGGTCGACCGATCAACCAGACTTCCATATCTGATCTGTGCCACATCATCATGGTTCGGTCTACTGATCCTCAAGTTCGATCAACCGATCAACCTTTGATTGGGTTGTGCTCTGTTTTGGTCTAAACTAGTCTCTAGTCTGAGTTAGCCTTGTTTGGTCAACCGATCCTTTGGTTCAGTCAACCGATCAGGTCATTCCCTGCAATATAGAGTTAGACAATTTCTTGCAAAACAAATGTTAGCATAGTAATATGAGGTGGCACATTGTGATTGGGTGGTGCACATCTGTTTTAAGACGCCTGGGAGGATCCATATGCTCGAGGAGTGATAAAGATGCGATGGAAGAGCTTCGTCCAGATCGTGCAGTGTTAGCAGACCAGGAACTCAAAAGTGATCCAAGAGCCCTAAGTTGGTTAACACACCGATGTAGGTGGATCATATAAGACAAGCTGAGGGCGCTTGAAACTGGTCTAAGTGCCCAGAATCATCTTTAAAAAGGGATTCGAATAGTAAATTCAGATTATCCTTTTTGCGTGTCTTAGCTTCCATTCCGTGCCAAAGCTCTGACCTTCAACGACATCATTTGAAGAATTCAAGTTCCACCACGTGTTGTTACACCATCAAAAAGCTACTCTCAAACTACAACTACACAATGCTTCAACACCGTGACTACAAGCTCTAACGAGCCTAGTTTTTGTTAACCTTCATTTGTTGTAGTTAACTCATATTAATTGCTTTTGTACTTATCTATCTAAGCGTTGGTACCGTATCCTGCCATTGTAAAAGAAACAAGTCTTTTTTGAAGAAGAAGGTTAATAGTAATTATCCATCAAAAATTGTCAAATTGATTGCAGGATTTGGAATAGTAGTTACGAAGTTATGAATCAAGTAAAATCAACATGTTTTTTTTTCTATTATATTTTTTATCTTTTTGTTGTACGATTTTATTTTTTGGATGATTTTTGAATGAGTACGAATTTATTGTTCATCCCATCTAAGTACTTTCTTGATCCAACATATTTATGTTAAAATTAAGCCGTTGATATTATAAAAGTTATAAACTGTAGTTGTTATAATATAATGTTATTAATATTTATCATAATAATATTAATCAGAACTGAAATATTATAACCGTTATAAGAACACAGTTTATTAGTGTTGATCAAATTTAAAATATTCATATTGTCATAATTATAATTCATGTATGCTACACTAAGAATTTATTTGTGCTAATTATGTAACTATAAACACGTAGCTATTACATCGACAATTTAGTCATTTGGATTATTAAAAAAACATGTAAAATGAGGTACTTTTTATAATACATTGAAAGAGAATTTTTTTAAAGATTTTAATTAAAAAATGTCATTTTAAAAATATCTTTTTAATTTTGCCCTTCAATAAATATAAATAAATAACATTATATTTGCTAACACCTGGCACGTAAAGTTTCCTCTCCAAATGCTTCCAAAGTTTAATCATAGGTGAGGTGATTAGTCACATTCCTCTTATATCTCACTTGATCCCACCAATCAAATCATCATTATTTCTCACTACAATAAATGAATATATCTTTTAAACCAAAAAAACTACATTATACAATTTATTATTTTTTCGAATTACATATTATACAATTTCGCATCCTCTCGTAAATCGTTATCTATACGCGAATCGTTACGAGCTAAGTCACGAACTGAATAGGCAGCCAATTTCCCTAACATTTATGACTCTGTTTTGCCTCCCAACCTCGCTGCCACGGCGGCGATGGACGCCGACGCCGTCGCCCGCAGCATCCCAACCACCTCCGCCATCGTGGGGCGGAGGCCGGGGTTATTCCCCAGGCACGCTGCGGCCGTCGCTAGCATCGCCGCCGCTTCTCCGAAGTCGTACGCACCGCCCAATCCGACGTCCACCGCCTCCGCGGTCCGTCCCTCCGGATCGCGAAGCACAGGAGCCATCTCCGCTGTTAAACGGCGCTCGCGCTCGGCGTCGAACGCCTCCTCGCCGGTGACGAGCTCCAGCAGCAGTACCCCGAAGCTGTACACGTCGCTCTTCTTGGAGACCATGCCAGACCGGAGGTAGTGCGGGTCGACGTATCCCGGCGAGCCCACCACCATGACCCGGCCGGATCTGGGCGGCGCCACCGCCGCCGAGAATCCCACCCGGGCCGATCCAAAGTCGCACAGCTTCGCCTCCATCCGCGCATCGAGGAGCACGTTTGCGGACTTCACGTCACCGTGCACCACCTGGGGGTCGCAGCCGTCGTGCAAGTACTCCAGCGCCTGCGCCACCTGGTGCGCGATCGCCATTCGCCGCGCCCACGGCAGCACCTCTCCGCTGCCCTCTCCGTGGAGCTGCTCGTGGAGGCTCCCTTTCGGTAAGTACTCGAACACCAAAGCCCCTTCTTCCTCTGCAATCGCGATCCAAACTCGAAATTAGGGATGGAATTAGTAAGGAAGAAAACAAAATTAGGCGAGAGATCGCGGACGGACCACGCTCATCGCAATAGCCGACGAGGCGGACGATGTGGGGGTGGCGGAGGCGGAGCAGAACGTTGAGCTCCTGCCGGAAGGCGCGGTGGAGGCGCTCGCTGGGGCGGTGTAGCTTGACGGCGGCAAGGGACGAATCCGGGAGACGAGCGAGGTAGACAGTGCTGGTTCCTCCCTCCCCGACCACCGAGGAGGTGGCAATCTCGACCTCCTCCCAACCGAACCGCCGCGGCACCGCCGCCCCCTTCTCCTTCTCCTCCTCCGGCTCGGTTTCCGGTTCATCGCCGACGCGGGCCTGGGCCGGGCCCAGATCCGAGTCGCCCGGATTCCCGAAGCATCCGCAGAGCGGTATTCTGCACCCGCGGAACATCCTAACTTAGGCGAGAGTATCGGAAACAAGATTGCAGCCGGAATGTCAAAATGGATAATAGTGAATCAAATGGCAGAAGAGAAGAGCAGAGAACGAGAGAGGAATAGAGCTGAGAGAGGATATTTATATGAAGACTTGTATCTACCTAATTTATGAATACAATTGAATAATAAATGGCGAAGGAGGAAGGAGGAAGGAGGAAGGAGGAAGGAAGGGGAATGGGACCATTAATTTGAGAGTGATTGGAAAGGGCTAATTTCGATGGTTCACTGTGTGGCGGTGGGGTGGCGGAGTCAAAGTAATGGAGGAGGGGTTGGGTGGGTGAGAGGTCTCCGCCATCACTTTAGTTTAAAAATTTTGAACCCGTGGATTTAATGTCCCTGGTGGGGCCATAGATAGCTTATTTTATGACTTGAGAAAAAAATAATAATTAATTAATTAATTATTTATTTATTTATTTAAAAGAGCTCATATGATTATTTGAATTGAAAGTGTGTCTTTTGGTGAGGCATTATTATTATGATATTTTTATAGTGATCATAGAGTAATTATTTTATATATATATCTAAGACACTGAAATTATTATAATAATTATTTAATTGTTGTAATAATTATTATAGTAGCCATTTAGAATGGTTTTAACCTTTTCAAAGCCACTTTGATCAAAATATTAAGTAATATTAATCAAATTGATTAAGAGTTTTTTTTATATACAAGTAATTTTTATATACTTTTTTTTGATGAAATTAAATTATAAAAATGATTAAATTTTATATTTTGCAGCAATTTATTAGTGTCTACTACTAAAACAATAACGTTGAGACATTTTTGGTAATTTTAATAATTAAGAGTGTCTTTTTTAATTTTTGCAATTGCTTCACAAGACAATTATCATCAAGTCCTTATTCATTTTGGTAAAGCTACCTATTACTGTCCTTTTCCTCCTTTATATTTGCTCAAAGTTAATGCTTAGGAATGAACAAATCTCAGTATTAGTTTAAGGTGGCTTTTCTTTAAGGGGAGAGGAGGAATTAGATGAGTCTTTACTCTTTAGTTTGGGGTCAGTTGAGTGAATGTGATGGAGCCTTTCGCCTTTGCTTGTTCCCTCAGAGGTGAAACAACACCTTTGCTTCTTCCATCAATGGAGGGCTGACTCCTCCAACTTAGCTTTCTTCATCATCACCCTTGCAATACTACTTCAATCCAGAGTCATCTGATTCCTTTCAAGTAAACAAAGATGTTGGAAACCCTCAAGTCACTGTCAGAGGAAATGAGCAAGAAGCTTCTGAAACAATGAACATATAAACTATACATAAAACCTCTCCTCATTCTTTTATGCAGATTAAATGAATGCAACATGAATGCATTTCCAACAACAACGTACAAAATCTTTTGAATAGCAGACAAGTGTTAATTTGTAAGTCGGAAGGTTGCTGACCAAATATGTTTAGTATCAGAAGATGTCTTTTGTCTGCTGCTTTCCCTGCAATTATTTTATCAAAGGGAAGGATGGATCATCACAAGGACAAGAGGACTGATGTTATCTATAGTCAATCTCTCTTATTGCTTGCAATTATTGCTGATATTAACATTGTTAGGATCGATTACTGTAATTTTATGATCATTTCAAACCACTCAGTGACAATTGTTGGATTGTGTTCTTCGTCAGGTGGGCTTATATGTTAAAGTTGTAACACATGGATTGGCCACAAGGAATTGGCATGATAAAGTGATCTAACTATTGGTTTGATATATGAGATGAATTAATGGATGCAGATATTATGTGTGTAGAAATTCCTTAATCCGTTTTTCATTATTATTATTGATAGGCTGATAACGGATTTCGGTTCTAAAGACATATAAAGGATTGTAATTCTCGTAGGGAAACAATGATCTTAATTGGCTACCTGTGTTTTAACCCCTACAGAAGATCAAGCTCACTTATGGTTCCCTTCTTGATCATCAAGTTGACTTTGAACCTCGATTCAAGTTTGAATTTACAGTTTTATTCACACTATATTGTTTTTCGCAATTTTGCTATACATCTAAGATAAGCTTCTGTATTAGAATTGTTGGCTTTTTTATGATTCATATGTGATAGCGCAAATTCATGTTTAGGAAAATTCCAACGGCACTTTGATTAAGATGGACTGCAAGGTTGCTGGGTTTGGCGAGGAGGGTCATAGAGGTGGATGATTATTCTTTGTTGTGATCTCGCTCGCTTAGTGTGGTCAAAGTTTGTTCGAGGTAAGAGATAGGGGGACCGAGGGCGCGCCCCCTTTTGTCTCACTCACTCAAGGGAAACTACTAAATCTATACTTAAGAATTAAACTATGTTCCTCGCTCAGAAATCCATCCTCCACTTTCATTAGTCATATAGAAACACAAGTGAAACAAGTCAAAATGATAAACATAGAAAGAACATGGCCGAAAGTGAAATTAGCTTATTTAATAATGTTAAGATCCAAGAATTGCCTGTCAAATATAACCTGAACAACAATAGGTTTAATATGGGAAAAAAAAAACATGAGCCAAATTCAAATTAGCTAATTTAATAATGTTATAGTGCACGAAGAGAGACAGATCTTGCTTAGGGCTACACTAGATTCTAACTCAGTCCAATTTATTTTAATTATCTATATAAATTTTTTATTTATCCCCTTAAAAGTTCACTCCTTTCATACTCAAAGCTCAGCCTACCTCATTAAGTTTAAGTCATTGTAAATGAATCGAACGTTCATGAACAAATTTAATATTTAACTTGATAAGAGTTTGTTTGTGTTCATTCAATAAATATAAAATTAATTAAATGAATAAATTTGAACAACTCGTTTAATTAAACGAACAAGGTTAAACACATGTGTTCAGCTCGTTAATGTTCATGAACAGCGTTTGTGAACAATATTTGTGAACAATATTCATGGACAAGATTTGTGAATCATGTCCGTGAATAAAATTTTTATCAACTTACTAAATAAATAAAGAAACTTTCAAAATGAACAAATAAATTTGTATTATCAAGCTTAAACTAATCAAACAAGCTTAAAATATAAAATAAAATTAAACAATTAAATAAATTTGAATTAAGAACTTGATAACATCTAAATGAACCAAGTACAAGCTCATAAAAAAATGAAATCAAACTTGTACAATCATTTTAATGACTTAGTCATTTTATGCTCGGCTTAGTTTGAATCAATTATCTTATCAAATAAACTTGAACACTATAAAATTTGACTCAACTTAGCTTGGTTACTGTCCTAAACCCCTTCTCATTCTAATTCTAATAATAATTCTTCTTCTTCTTCGATATGTGCCTATGCAGGAATAAGTGTTTGAAAGTTATGTTCACTCTTCCTTCTAAAATTAAACTAAATATTTAATGTTTTCACAACTAACAAAGCTAGAGGTGGTTAAGTTCATTGACATTCTTCCCTAAATTAAAATAATATGATAACTCGCTCATGTTTTTCATTTTTCTATTTTCAAGTTTCTTTCAAGAAGAGGGAACTCTTTGACAAAATGAAAACACTACTTTCTCGTGGTTAGCTAGCTAATTACCTCCTTTAATTATTATGCACGATGATATTTAATTAATCCTTTTTAAGGAATCTTTGGCCATACTTTTTGTTTGTTTGTTTGTTTGTTAGTATGATATTGTTTCTTTTCCTTTGTATCTTTTGATCTAGACTTCATATTCAATGAAATGAAGGATTAAATGCAAGATGTAAAACCAAATAATTGAGTTTGTAAATTTGGACGGGAGCGAGGGGCAATGAACCTAATAATGGTGGTGCTTGCCTTGTGTTTCATGCTTTGCCGAACCATATAGTCAATGACCTTGTGCCTCTCTAAGATATATGAAGCTTTTGTCTTTCATGTCGCCAGGGCCCCAAGGGTGTAAACAAGCTGAGCCAAGGTGCATGCTTTGCCGAACCATATAGTCAATGACCTTGTGCCTCTCTAAGATATATGAAGCTTTTGTCTTTCATGTCGCCAGGCCCCAAGGGTGTAAACAAGCTGAGCCAAGGTGAGTTAAGTTTAATTGTGTTCAAACTTATTTATCTAATTAAACTTATTCAAGTATGTTTATAATAATTTTAAAATTTTAAATAATAATTATCCAAATAAAGCAAATTCAACGGATCAAACTACAAATAAAATAAACTCCAATTCTAAGAAGATAAATTTTAAAAATTTTAAATTAAATCTGAAAAATCTAGAAATCAAATCTTTAAATTGTAAGAATACTAATTATGCTAAAATTTTAAATTTAATTAAGTATAATAAAATATCTATTAATTATAAATAATAAATAATTTAAATTTAAGTCTTAAAATTTTAAAACTAAATTTTAAAAATTTAAGAAATAAAAGTTTAAATTTTAATTATGCTAAAAATTTAAATTTAATTAATTATAATAATATACCATTTAATTATAAAATAATGAATAATAAATTCAATTTTAAATACTAAAATTCAATAAAAAGAATCTACAAATTTTAACAAATTAAATCAAAAAATATTACTAATAATAAAATAAAATAATTGATAAATTCAAACCAAATGATAAACTCTAATTTAAATACTAAAAAAATATGAAATTAATTTGTTATAATTAAGTGTTGTTTAATTATGAAACTATGAATTCAAGATTAAATCTAGAAAAATTGAAATTAATTACCATAATTCAACAATATAAATCAACAAATTTTAACAACTCAAATCAAAATTTAAAACCAAAATTAAATGTTAAAATTAATTAATAAAATCTTATCCAATGAAACAATTAAATTAATAAAAAATAAAATGTGTCAAATTGGGTTGACACATTCACGGGTTTACATGAAATGTATCAAATCGAGAATTTGATGTGTCTTTAGAAATCAACTATAAATTGTTTGACTTGTTTGACACATTCATACTTGCCATGTACATATATTTTTTTATATCTATAAATGTCATATCATTCATACTAGTATTTTGTTTATATTTAATCTAGAATGGTTAAAGACTTATGTTTGATTTATACTTGTCCAACCTAATACCAAGATGGGGCAAGATGATAGTACATTAGGGAAGTTTGGTCTAGGGAGTCAAGTGAGGTAAGGCATACTCCTCTTGGTCTACTTAGCTAAGGGAAACTAACTGAAGCTACCTCGCCACATCCTAGACTAGTTAGTCCAGGGTTTCTCAGCAAGTTGATTAAACGTATGATTTTATTAAAAAGTTTTATCTTAGAAAGTGATCGTTGCTCCGATATCCAAGAAGACCCCTGTGCCTCGCTATTACTTGAAAGCTAATTTTTGAAATATACATTTAATTGACTAATCGTTAAACTTAAATCTAACACAAGGTCAATCAATTCTTATATTCAAATTTAAATTTTAAATCAGATAAATATGAGAAAACATCTCACAAAACCCATAAGATTATCATGATTAATTGTGCTAAAACACTTATAATCGGTGAGATGACAAGCACTATTAAATTGAAAACACTTTGAAAAAGGTTTTCAAAATCCATAGATAATTTTCTATAAATTATTTTTAAAATAGTGATTTAAAATAATAATGTTTTAATGAGTTTCATGCTTGATTGGCTTTATATATATAAATTTTAAAAATCTATATACTTGAAAAATATTGATTGTTGACTAGTACTTAGAAGTTTACATCCCAAGGTCAATACTAGAACTCAGTTCCCTAGATACTTAGATAGATTTCCTTGTAGTTAACAAAGATAACTAAGGTATGTCAGGTCAAGGGAGCGGTGCTTTTGAAAATTCAAGAAAATACTTTTAAAAAAATTTGGAATATTTTTTTAAAAAAATAGAATTCTTTTTAAATCTTTGAAACTCTTTGAAAAAATCTAGAAATATTTTCTTAATTTTTTTTAAAAAATATTTGAAATCTTTAAACACACTTAAAAATCTTTTGAAAATTTATGTTTTAAAAAATATATTTTAACTGATCTTTTGATTTGAATCTGTTGGATCGGATGAGTGCGATAAAAAGGGGGGGGTGAATATCACGCTTTTAAAACTTTTCTTTAACTTTAGAAAATAGAGTCGTGCAGTGGAAAGTAGAATGAAAAACTCGTTCGGTTACTTGATTCGAAGTCTAGGTCGACTCCTACTCCAAGGCCCACGATCCTTGATCGCACTGATAGGCAATCCACTATAACTCTTATTTCCGAAAACCTTGGAAAGAAGCAGTGCGTACAGATGAGCAAGATAGTAACAACATACTATATTACTGATAAATGAATATAATGCAAGCTAAAATAATATACCGACAAATGTGAAAGTTAAAGCGTAGGTCGGTACTTCCGGACGGAGTAGCTTGAAGAGTTGTAGAAGACTTGTAGCACGAGCAGCTTACGTAGAGGAGAGCTTTGAGATGATTAGAAAGTATTGTACAGCCTCAGATCTCGAGCTTCTTTTTATAAGATTATCGATGTTCGGTCGACCGATCCCTGAGTTCGATCGACCGAACCAGCTTCCTATTGGAGCAATCCCAATGGTCCGTGCGACTATGTATTTTGGTGTTTGGGCAAAGACTTTAAGTTAGGTTCACCCTTGTTATTTGATATGTGTACTTGAGTTGTGCATGACTGCAGGATACATATGTGACTCAGGTTGACGGCTTCGGGTCCAATGAAGGATGGAGCATCCAAGGGACCATAGACAAGGCAGCGAGGACAAGGCCTGAGGGAAACGACTTCGAGGCATACGCGAAGGATGACATTGGGACGAGCCGCGGGCTTGAATGCATCCGAGGGACGAGAGCCAAAGGAAGTAGACTTGAAGGCAAGATGTCAAGGTTGTAAAGAAGCATCAAGTGAGTCATAAAGGTGAGGGTACGAGTGCACGAGATATTATACTCAAAGTAAAATCCTAGTTCTAGGGTTTTACCGTAGCATTTCTGTAGCAGTACTGTAGCGTTATTGTAGTAGTACTGTAGCAGTCGACTGCATGTTTTAGCAGTCGACTGGGTGCAAACAGAATGATTATGTTCGTTCGGTCAGTGTGGATCAGTCGACTGCATGTTTTGGCAGTCGACTGCACCAGTCGACTGTAAGTTTTAGCAGTCGACTGGTATCGAGCCATTAGGATGTAACGGTCGAATTTCCACAGAGGGCAGTCGACTGCATGTTTTGGCAGTCGACTGGTAGGCGGGGTTTTCAACCCGCGACCTATATAACCAAAGCTTGGGAGCTTGGTTATAGTTGACGAAATTGGACTTGGTTAAAATCTAATTAGTAGTCTTTTGTGCTCAAGAGATCTTGTGTGCCAAGAGGTCTTGGTTGGAGTTGTGGTGAGGTTTCTCCACCCACAAGGAGGTTGAGCTAGCCGGAGTTTGCCGGGGACTAATCCACTGACGGATTGAGGGATCGTCCACCTTACAGACACGCCGTGGAGTAGGAGCAAGTTATCTCCGAACCATGTAAATGAACGTGTTAGCGGTTTGCATTTCCTTTCTTAGTTTTAGTCTTGCTACTTGTTTGTTTGTATTTCCGCTTGCGCACTAACATTGTAGAAAGAAGTGAGTATTTGGGGGTGTCGTCTATCCAACCCGCCTTCAAGCCGGCCACCGATCCCCTACAAGTGGTATCAGAGCGAGGACGCTCTCCGTTGGACTAACCGCCAAGGAAGCAAAGATGACCGGCTTGATAGAACCGCCAAAGTTTAAAGGCGGAGGCTTATGGGACTTCACATATTGGATGATGAAGATGGAGGTCTTCTTCAACACGGATTGGGACACCATGATGGGGGTCGAAGAGCCGTTCGAATTTTTGAAGGACAAGAAGGGAAAGAGACTCCTACCACGTCATTGGACAGAGGAGCAAACCTCACGGTCAAAGGCAAATTCAAAGGTAATATCGATTTTAATTGATATTTTACCTAATGACATGATGAGTCATGTAGGTGAATATGAGAATGCCCATGATTTGTGGAGCAAGATAAAGAAGGTTCCATGGGAAGAACCTTTGTCTACACAAGAGGAGGAAAAATCCGAAGAAACGGATGAAGAAGCTCAAGTAGAGAAGGATCAATCGGATGTGGAGACCAATTCAACATCAAAAGAAGAAGAGGAAGTGAATTTGGTCACATTTGAGGAAAAGGATGAAGAAAGGTCATCCACAAGTGTGGATGAGGAAGATATAGCATCTACATCCTCAAAAGTTGAAGAAGAATCCAAGACAAGTGAAGAAGAAAAAGAAGAAATCTTGGAAGAAGTCAACCTAGTGAGCACCTCCACCGAAGCAAAGTCAAAATATCACATTGTGTGCTTCGGATGCAATGAAAGGGGACATTACAAAAGTAGATGTCCAATGGGTAAGAAGGTAACTCCTAAACTCACTCAAATTATTTTAGATACTAATATGGGTTGTAGGAATGATGGTGCCAATAAGAAGAATAAGAAGAAATGACATATAGTGTGCTTCACGTGTGGTGAGCGAGAACACTACCACACCAAATCCCCAAAGAAGAAAGAAATCAAGAAGTTGGCGCATTTGAAGAAGGAGGAGAAGAAGTGGAGGAAGAATGGAGGCTCATGTCAAGGAGGAGCTCCAAAGGTAAAGGGTAAGGTAAACCCTAGTTTAAATTTGAATTCAAATTTAAATTCCTCCATGCATACTAGGAAAAATAATGATTATCATTATGTAGCAATGAAAAAATTTGGATTTAGATATCATGATAGAAGTAGGGTAATTGTCGATTAAAACCCTAGGAAATCTATGCATGAAAAATCTAGAAACAATAGACCTAGGGAGACCCAAGGCATTAATCCCAAGAAGGGGAGACATATGCCTAGAAAAGTGGGTAGGTCTAGGAATGTCCAATGTGGACAAATTAACTCTCAGGTTAGGAACCTCGAAAAGGAGAATCAAGATTTAAGAGAAAACCTTGGTAAGTTAGAACAATTCCTTAAGAGATTCAATGTTGGATCTAAGGAATTAAGTATGGTGTTGGGTAGTCAAAGACCCAACAATGATAGATCGGGCTTGGGATACCAATCTAGTCCCTCCAAGGCTAAGGAGAGATCATATGCTAGGGTGGCAAATGATCATGGCAAGGGAGAGGTCTCCAAGGCTAAGGGAAAGTACTATGCTAGGGTTGCATATGACTATAGCAAGGAGAAACCAATAAATGACAAGGGAAAGTCATTTAAAGGTAAGGAGAAATTAACTAAGGACAAGGTGTCCAAGGTTAAGAAGGTTAGGTTTGTAGGTCAAGTGTCACTGGAGGTGCACCAATGTGGCCTAGCCATTGTAGATGAGTCACCTAGGGAGGTGGCTAAGGCTAAGAACTCTAGGGGGAGCTCAAAGAGTCAATTTGGGACTCATGGCCAATGGATCTCAAGTGGTTTTTACTTGGGAGTCTAGGGGAGTCATGGAATGTGCCAAGTGGTTTGGAGACGGACTTAGTCTCAAACCTAGGGTTTTGACACAATTGGGTTGTGTTTCATGTAAGAAATATGACATTGGGGTCATATTACATGATAATTGGTTTTGGATGTATAGATGCCATATAAACTAATGCTAGGGATGCATTATGGGTTAGTATGGGCAAATACATCAAGAGAAAGCAAAAACTAGGACTTTAGGTCAAGGTTCAATTGAACTTTTTAGCTAGTTTTGTGTTTTGTGTCAATCTTGGGATTTGTGATAAATATATTTTTATATATATTTTTTCCAAGTAAACATTGATAAAATAGACCTCTCCACAAAATTTTAGAATTTTTGGAGGTTTAGGGAATTTCTGGCGCATTTTTGAAGTTGGCCAAAAAAAGATCGATTTTTGCATGAATAGTGTACCAGTCGACTGGTACAGTTACCAGTCGACTGGTAATAGTATTTTTGAGCACAGAATGTCTCTGTAAGCTCATTTTCATGGGGGCAGTCGACTGGTACTTCTTGCAGTCGACTGATACCAGTCTGAAAGTGTTTTCAGCACTGGATTTTGACCGGGTCAGCTCGTATAGATGTATGGGATCCATGGGGGATAAATACATGAGTTTAGGGTCACTTGGATGATAAGTTTTCAACAATTGGGATATTGTTCGAAAGCTTTTTGGATGTTAAGCAAAGGGAGAGAAGTAAGGTTTAGTTGGGAAAACCTTAATACCCTTGCGTAGGGGGAGCCTTGGGATAGGTTCTTAAAAATCCCTGTGGAAAAATTCCTAGCTCAATGGGGAGCATAGGTGTAGGGGGAGCCTTGTGAATGTGATAGGTTCAAATGCATGTTGCATTGTTTTTCATTCGGTAGTGTAAGTCCAAGTGTGTAGCCTTGGCAACGTAAGTCCATTCGGCAGTGTAAGTCTAAGTGTGTAGCCTTGGCAACGTAAGTCCATTTGTTTTAGCATATTTATTTGCTATGTGTTTTCTCTAACTTAAACGTATTACCAAACATCAAAAAGGGGGAGATTGTTGGAGCAATCCCAATGGTCCGTGCGACCATGTGTTTTGGTGTTTGGGCAAAGGGTTTAAATTAGGTTCACCCTTGTTATTTGATATGTGTACTTGAATTGTGCAAGACTGCAGGATACACATGTGACTCAGGTTGACGACTTCGGGTCCAGTGAAGGATGGAGCATCCGAGGGACCATGGACAAGGTAGCGAGGACAAGGCTCGAGGGAAGCGACTTCGAGGCATACGCGAAGGATGGCATTGGGACGAGCCACGGGCTTGAATGCATCCGAGGGACGAGAGCCAAAGGAAGTAGGCTTGAAGGCAAGATGTCAAGGCTGTAAAGAAGCATCAAGTGAGTCATAAGGGTGAGGGTACGAGTGCACCAGAGATTGTACTCGGAGTAAAATCCAAGTTCGAGGGTTCACTATAGCGCTACTGTAGCAGTCGACTGCATGTTTTAGCAGTCGACTGGTGCAGTCGACCGTGCAGTCGACTGGGTGCTAATAGAATGATTCTTTTCGTTCGGTCAGTGTGGATTAGTCGACTGCATGTTTTGGAAGTCGACTGCACTAGTCGACTGCATGTTTTGGCAGTCGACTGCACCAGTCGACTGCAAGTTTTAGCAGTCGATTGGTATCGAGCTGTTGGGATGTAACGGTCGAATTTCCACAGAGGGCAATCGACTACATGTTTTGGCAGTCGACTGGTAGGCGGGGTTTTCAACCCGCGGCCTATATAACCAAAGCTTGGGAGCTTGGTTATAGTTGACGAAATTGGACTTGGTTAAAGTATAATTAGTAGTCTTTTGTGCTCAAGAGATCTTTGTGTGCCAAGAGGTCTTGGTTGGAGTTGTGGTGAGGTTTCTCCACCCACAAGGAGGTTGAGCTAGCCGGAGTTTGCCGGGACTAATCCACCGACGGATTGAGGGATCGTCCACCTTACGGACACGCCGTGGAGTAGGAGCAAGTTATCTCCGAACTACGTAAACGAACGTGTTAGTGGTTTGCATTTTCTTTCTTAGTTTTAGTCTTTCTACTTGTTTGTTTGTATTTCCGGTTGCACACTAACATTGTAGAAAGAATCGAGTATTTGGGGGTGGCGTCTATCCAACCCCCCTTCAAGCCGGCCACCGATCCCGTACACTTCCTTCCTTCCTGGCTAAGATCCGATGCTGATTTGATCTTCGGCATTAATTGATCATTAAGAGTTCGATCGACCGATCCCTTTGTTCGGTTGACCGAACAGGTTCCTTCCCTGTTCGTCGAGATTTTCCATGATTTGTATTTACTGTGCCTTTAATATTGATCGTTCGGTCAACCGATCCTCTGGTTCGGTTGACCGATCAGTGTAGCTTCCTTCTACTTTTAATCGTTGCTAATTAAACTGACCTGTGCTGAGTCATCCTGGTTTGATCGATCGATCCCTACATTCGGTCGATCGATCTGGCCGAACCTGCAACACAGAGTTAAACAAAGTATCCCTGCAATACAAAGGTTAGTACAGTAATATATAATGCATGAGTAATATTAGACAATAGAATTGTCTTGATCTCAACTTGGAAACCTTCCTGGTTTCTTCAGTTGGATCAGCGACCTTAGGTTGTTACCTTCAGGAACTCGACTTCACTATCACTCCTCCAGTTGTTTACCTCAACTTACTTGACAAACATGGTCCTCCAGACATGTTTGGACTTTGCCTGCTCAATGTCTGATCACCTGATCCATTAAGACCTTTCCTGCAATACTATATTAGCCAACAGCAATAATAATGTAGAATACAATGGTAAACCTAAACCTAGATTTACCGAGATCCGCTGGTCCGGTCGACCGCGCGCGGTCGACCGGAAACCATCTGATCAACCTTGCTTGGAGTTCACTCCTCCAAGACTTCTCGTTACCTAAGGTTATCTCCCCCTAGATTTTTCACCACTTGGCTTCACTCACCAAGACTCAGTATTCTGCTACCCAGGGATCAGGTCCTCCAAACCTATCCACATGGCTTCCTCGATATACCGAGATTTCCCTTGCCTCAGTATTCGACTACCTAGGGATCAGGTCCTCCAGACCTATCCACCTGGCTTCTACGATCTATCGAGATTTCTCTTGCCTAGCCTACAACTAGGACTTCCCTTGTCTAGCCTACAACTAGGACTCCCCTAGATCAAACTCCATACTTGACATACTTAAACATATTTGTCTGACATTAAAACCTTGGAGGTCGATTGCACCAATAGAATCAACCCCTAGACATATAGGGGGAGTTCTAATTAAAAGATGGCATATATACTTTTTAAAATTCTTTAAAAAATCTTTTTGAAAAAGTTTGAAACTCATGCTTCTCAAATAATTTTTGAAAACATTTGAAAACACTTTTGAAAATTTTTGAAAATACTTTCCTTTAAAAAATTTGTTTAGAAAATATTTTTTTAAAAAATACTTTAGTTGTTCTTTTAATTTTAATTTGGATCAACTCCTAAGACACATAGGAAGTGTTCCTTATGGTTAATAAGGATTTCTAAAAAAGTGTCAGATTGAAGGAAAATCTGATTGAAAGATCAAACATAATTTTTAAAAAAATTTTAAAGTTAATATTTAAAATTCTTTAAAACTATGCTTAAAAACTCTTGTCTCTTTTTAACTACAATTTCAAAAGTGATATTTTTAAAAATATCCTATTTAAAAAATAATATTTGAAAACAAATACTTTAACAATGATTCCTCATGTGTTTTCAGAATTATTAGTACAAAACTAAGAGAATCTTAGGCAATTTTTTTGTTGTGTGTCAAAGGGGGGAGAGTGACCTTAAGTTAAAAATATTTCGACTCCTTACTTTAGTATAAAATCTTAAAGACCAAATACCAAACTTAAGAAAATTATCAAACATCAAAAAAGAGTGAGATTGTTGGTGTAATCAGCTTCTAGGGTTTTGATGTTTGACAATATACCTAAAATTGACCACTTTGACGAAGGGTTGATCCAAACAGAACTTAATGTTTGGAAGAGAGAAGTCTAGTGAGGATTAAATAACTAGCAAGGAAAAGTTCTAACTTGGTTAGGTAAGGGTAAGTCCTAATTAGAGGTTAGGCAAGTGAGAAGTGTATGGAGTGACTAGTCCTAACTAGAGGTTAGGCAAGGAGAAGTCATAGTGAGTGAAGTTAGGCCCTAGTGAGTGAAGCTAGGTGGTGGAAGTCTTAGTGAGTGAAGTCAGGTAATGGAAGTCCTAATGAGTGAAGTTAGGTGGTGAAAGTCTTAGTGAGTGAAGTTAGGAAGTAGAAAACCCTAGGGGGAGATAACTCTAGATAATGGGAAGTCTTGGAGGGATTGAATCGTAGGTGGTAGACTTGGAGGAGGGACCTTCAATCTAAAGGTAAGTCTAGTAAGTCGGGTAGACTTACAAGAGTGCATATTGATTCTAAAGAATTAACCCTTAGATAGTAGACTTGGAGGAGAGACCTCCAAGCTAAAGGTAAACCTAGTAGGTTAGGTATATTGGACCACGTTGGCCGGCTAGAAGGGGGGTTGAATAACTTGCCCAAATACAAAACAAGACTACCCTTCTCGGACTTTCAAAATAACACTTGCATTAATTAAAGAAAGAACTAAAAAGATAGAGGCACAAGAATTTTTACTTGGTTACAATCGGGGATGTTGTTAATCCAAGGAATGAACTGCACTAATATCTCCTTCAGGCAGAGAAGCCTCTTATAGCAATGTCGTACAAAAAATAGAAGCTAAACTAAAAATGGAAGCGCACAAGTGCTGGTTTGCTAATTGCTTGAATGAATTAATAGCTTCTAAACTAAGGTTGTATTTATAGCCTTGGTCGGGGCGCCTAGAGGGTTCCAGGCGCTTGAGGGGGGTAAAATTTTATCCCTTTCGTAACAGATCGCGGTCAAATATGATCCGGTCAAAATCGGGTTCCGGGCCCCCGGAATGGGTCCGGGCCCTCTGCTCCAGTGCTGCTCGCCTCGGTCCAGGTCTTCCACTCCGACTCTGTTTGTTTGGGTGATCTCGGCCATCCAGAATAGGGCTCACCCGAACCCAACATCCGGTCTTCTCGAACGTGCTTTCGCTCCGGCTTCTCATCCCTCGGAATTGTCGCGTGCTTCCTTCTCGTCCGTCAGCGTACTCATCCGCAGCTCTTCATCGCTTGGACACACAGAGCCCGTCAGCTCTCTCCTATGCCGACCTTCTCGCTAGCCGCGTCTCTTGCTCCCCAAGTAATCTTCCGCTCCGGCATTTCATCCCTCGGAAACTCCGCACGCTTCCTTCTCGTTCGCCGGTGTATTCTTCCGCAGTGCCTCGTCCCTCAGACGCACCGAGCCCATCAACTCTCTCCCATATCGTCCTTCTCACTAGCTGCGTCTTTTGCTCGATCCCCTGTGCTCCTAAGCTCCTGCACACTTACACAATGTTAAAACACCGCAGGACCTAACTTAACTTGTTGATCACATCAAAATAACCTTGGGGTTCCAAAAATCTCCCCCTTTTTGATATGAGCAACCTAAGTTAAGTTAGGGTAAATAAACATAAAAGAAAAACAAATAATATTGTAATAAAGTACAAAAAAAAAAATTATAATCTACCTCCGTCTAGACTTAACCTTTTCCTTCTCCCCCTTTGATCACATAAGAAATGGGGTACCAAGAGAAAATCTAAGGGTAATAATTTTGAAAAACTTAAAAAGAAATTCCTTTCTCCCTCTTTGTAATAATTTTCAAAGAAAAAATTTCTAAGTAAAAATGTTTAACAAGTATTTTTGAGAAATTTTTCTAAGTTTTTGCAAGCAAAATTATTTTTGAGAATAAGTAAAAAATTTAAGCAAGAAAATTTTCTAAAAAGAAAATTCTGACTTAGGCAACTTTTAGACAATTTTGAGAAATTTTTCAAAAAAAAAAATATTTGAAAATCTTTTTAAAGTATTATTTAATTTCAATGTTTTATCAGTAAGTTAATTAAACATTTTATTTCAATATTTTAGCTTCCAGACAGTGGCGAGACACTAGGCCTTCTTGGTTATTGGAGCAACAACCACTTTATTAGACAAAACCTCATAAAGAATTTTAACGTTTAATTTTCTCGCTAAAAGCGCTAAGTCTAATTCAAAGTTTTAGGTTAGTGATGTTTAAATTTCCATTTTAGTTTATTCTAATTTCCTAAATTTAAAGCAGGGAATTTTGAACATGCAGAAAATTGTATTTGTTCCCTTAACATGTCATTTTCTATTATTAGTGTTGGAATGCGTTGGCCGGCTAGAAGGGGGGTTGAATAACCTGCACAAATAAAAACAAAACTGCCCTTCTTGAACTTTCAAAAGAACATTTGCATTAATTAAAGAAATAACTAAAAAGGTAGAGATACAAGAATTTTTACTTGGTTACAATCGGGGAGGTTGTTAATCCAAGGAATGAACCGCACTAGTATCTCCTTTAGGCGAAGAAGCCTCTTACAGCAATGACGTATAAAAAATAGAAGTTAAACGAAGAATGGAAGCGCACAAGTGTTGGTTTGCTAATTGCTTGAATGAATGAATAGCTTTGGGTCCAAGGTTGTATTTATAGCCTTGGTCGGGGCGCCTGGAGCGTTCCAGGCGCTTGGGAAGGGTATAAAACTTTATCCCTTTCGTATAGATCGCGTTTGACCACGATCTGGATAAAATCCAAGTCCGGGCGCCCGGAAGGGTTCCGAGCGCCCCGGACTGGTCTGGGCGCCTCGGACTGGCCTGGGCGCCCGGACTAAGGAACTCAACAATGTTGACTTTTTCGGTACGGACCCTTTGCTCCGGTTCAACTCGCCTCGGTCCGAGTCTTCCGCTCCAGCTCCGCTTGCTTGGGTGATCTCGACCATCCGGAATAGGGCTCACCCGAACCCAACTTTTGGCCTTCTCGAGCATCCTTCCGCTCCAGCTTCTTGTCCCTCAGAAACGTCGTGTGCTTCCTTCTCGTTCGCCCGCGTACTCTTCCGTAGCACCTCGTCCCTTGGATACATCGAGCCCGTCAGCTCTCTCCCATGTCGTCCTTCTCGCTAGCTGCATCTTTTGCTCGACCCCCTGTGCTCCTAAGCTCTTGCACACTTAGACACAAGGTTAAAACACCACAGGACCTAACTTAACTTGTTGATAACATCAAAACAACCTTAGGGTTCCAACAGTTAGTTTGTCAAAATCCTTTAATCGACAAGTTGTTGCTAGAGTTTCTTTTAACTCACTATTCTTTGTTAATAACTTTTTAGGTTTTAATTCACAAAAATCTTTCGACAATATAATTTCTAATTCACAAAAATCTTTCGACAAAGTTTTGATTGAATTAATCAATTGGTCAGGAGGTGGATGTCATACATGACTTACCTTATCGGTTGTTGATTCTCCCCCTGTTGAGTTGTTTTCTTTCGAAGACTCTCCTCCTTCATCGATGCTCATCTGGGATGAGCTTTCTGTGTCCTCGGGATGGAATTCAGCTGTTAAGGCTGCCCCGGTAATTTCCACGATCTCGGACTCTTCTGACGACGACTCGGTGCCCATCGAGGAGTCGGATTCGGCTTCAATCGGTTCTTTGTAGAGCTTCAAGAACTTTTCACAAAGTTCGTTTGCACTTTTGTATTTTCCGACTCTTTCAAGATCCTGGGCAGGTAGTACACTCAGAAAGCGGGATTCAACCTTACCGTTTGTCATGAATTCGTCGCACTGCTCATCAGTCCATTGATGCTCCTCAAGTTCTTCTCGTTTTGTATCCTTTGGAGGTTCATAACCATAATTCATTATCAATAACGTATTAAAATCATTTTTAAAATAAACCTCCATTCGTCGCTTCCAAAATGCGAACTCCCCCTTGAATGTTGATGGATAGATGTTAGCTCCGACCATTTGTTCAGTGCTTCAATCGGCGGTTAGTTCTCTTGAAGTGTCCTGGCTCTGATACCACTTGTTGGACCGCATTGGCCGGCTAGAAGGGGGGTTGAATAGCCTGTCTAAATACAAAACAAGACTACCCTTCTCGGACTTTCAAAATAACACTTGCATTAATTAAAGAAAGAACTAAAAAGATAGAGGCACAAGAATTTTTACTTGATTACAACCGGAGAGGTTGCTAATCCAAGGAATGAACCACACTAATATCTCCTTCAGGCGGAGAAGCCTCTTACAACAATAATGAACAAAAAAATTTAAGATAAACTAAAAATGGAAGCGTACAAGTGTTGGTTTGCTAATTGCTTGAATGAATTAATAGCTTCTGGACTAAGGCTGTATTTATAGCCTTGGTCGGGGAGCTGGAGGGTTCCAGGCGCCTAGGACGGGATAAAATTTTATCCCCTTCGCAACGGATCGTTGTCAAACGCGATCCGATCAAAACTGGGTTCCAGGTGCCCGGACCACTAAAGTCAACCTACTTAACTTTTGGTCTGGGTCCTTTGCTCCGGTGTTGCTCGCCTCGGTCCGGGTCTTCCGCTCCAGCTCCACTTGCTTAGGTGATCTTGGCTATCCGGAATGGAGCTCACTTGAACCCAACTTCCGGTCTTCTCGAGCGTACTTCCTCTCCGACTTCTCGTCCCTCATAATTGTCGTGTGTTTCCTTCTCGTCCACCAATGTACCCATCCGCAGCTCTTCATCCCTCGGACGCACCGAGCCTGTCGGCTCTCTCCCGTACCGACCTTCTCACTAGCTGCGTCTATTGTTCCCCGAGTAATCTTCCATTCTGACTTTTCGTCCCTCAGAAACACCGCACGCTTCCTTCTCGTCCGTCGGTATAATCTTCTGTAGCGCCTCATCCCTCAGACGCACCGAGCCCGTCCCTCTTTTGCTCGACCCCCTGTGCTCCTAAGCTCTTACACACTTAGACACAAGGTTAAAACACCACAGGACCTAACTTAACTTGTTGATCACATCAAAACAACCTTGAGGTTCCAACAGTTAGTTTGTCAAAATCCTTTAATCGACAAGTTGTTGCTAGAGTTTCTTTTAACTCACTATTCTTTGTTAATAACCTTTTAGGTTTTAATTCACAAAAATCTTTCGACAATATAATTTCTAATTCACAAAAATCTTTCGACAAAGTTTTGATTGAATTAATCAATTGGTCAGGAGGTGGATATCATACATGACTTACCTTGTCGGTTGTTGATTCTCCCCCTGTTGAGTTGTTTTCTTTCGAAGACTCTCCTCCTTCATCGATGCTCATCTGGGATGAGCTTTCTGTGTCCTCGGGATGACATGCAGCTGTTAAGGTTGCCCCGGTAATTTCCTCGATCTCGGACTGTTCTGATGACGACTCGGTGCCCATCGAGGAGTCGGATTCGGCTTCAATCGATTCTTTGTAGATCTTCAAGAACTTTTCACAAAGTTCTTTTGCACTTTTGTATTTTCCGACTCTTTCAAGATCCTGGGCAGGTAGTACACTCAGAAGGCGGGATTCAACCTTACCGTTTGTCATGAATTCGTCGCACTGCTCGTCAGTCCATTGATGCTCCTCAAGTTCTTCTCCTTTTGTATCCTTTGGAGCTTCATAACTATAATTCATTATCAATAACATATTAAAATCATTTTTAAAATAAACCTCCATTCGTCGCTTCCAAAATGCGAACTCCCCCTCGAATGTTGGTGGATAGATGTTAGCTCCGACCATTTGTTCAGTGCTTCAATCGACGGTTAGTCCTCTTGAAGAGTCCTGGCTCTGACATCACTTGTTGGACCGCATTGGCCGGCTAAAAGGGGGGTTGAATAGCCTGTCCAAATACAAAACAAGACTACCCTTCTTGGACTTTCAAAATAACACTTGCATTAATTAAAGAAAGAACTAAAAAGATAAAGGCACAAGAATTTTTACTTGGTTACAACCGGGGAGGTTGTTAATCCAAGGAATGATCCGCACTAATATCTCCTTCAGGCGGAGAAGCCTCTTACAACAATAATGTACAAAAAATATAAGCTAAACTAAAAATGGAAGCGTACAAGTGTTGGTTTGCTAATTGCTTGAATGAATTAATAGCTTCTGGACTAAGGCTGTATTTATAGCCTTGGTCGGGGAGCCTGGAGGGTTCCAGGCGCCTGAGAGGGGATAAAGTTTTATCCCCTTCGCAATGGATCGTTGTCAAACGCGATCTGATCAAAACTGGGTTCCGGGTGCTCGAACCACTAAAGTCAACCTACTTAACTTTTGGTCTGGGCCCTCTGCTCCGGTGTTGCTCGCCTCAGTCCGGGTCTTCCGCTCTAACTCCACTTGCTTAGGTGATCTTGGCTATCATGAATAGGGCTCACTCGAACCTAACTTCCGGTCTTCTCGAGCGTACTTCCGCTCCAACTTTTCGTCCCTCAGAATTGTCGTGTGTTTCCTTCTCGTCCGCCAGCATACTCATCCGCAGCTCTTCATCCCTCGGACGCACCGAGCCTGTCGGCTCTCTCCCGTGCCGACCTTCTCGCTAGCTGCGTCTCTTGCTCCCCGAGTAATCTTCCATTCTGACTTTTCATCCCTCAGAAACACCGCACGCTTCCTTCTCGTCCGCCGGTATAATCTTCTGTAGCGCCTCGTCCCTCAGACGCACCGAGCCCGCCCCTCTTTTGCTCGACCCCCTGTGTTCCTAAGCTCTTGCACACTTAGACACAAGGTTAAAACACCACATGACCTAACTTAACTTGTTGATCACATCAAAACAACCTTGGGGTTCCAACAAGGTAAACTTACAGATATAGGCTAGGTTGCTTGTTTATCTTTTATATGATTGTTTTGTAGGAACCTAGAGTTGGAAGTAAAACAGAGAGCAGACAAACACAAATGGGTGAATCGGACTTGACTCAGGTTGAATCGGAATCAAACCAGTTCAGTAGATCGAACCAGTGGTTTGGTAGACCGATTAAGTTTAGTCGAAATTACTGAGTTATGAAATATTAATGTGGAAGATGATGTGACAAAAGATCTGATTCATATTTATAATTTAGATGAGGATAAGGATAAGTTAGATGATATGGATAGAGATAAGGTTTCATCCAAATAAGATTTCATCTAGATAAGAGTTTATCCAGATAAGGATCTGATCTAACTCTATAAAAGGAGATGAAGGATTTATGTTCAAAGCATCCATTCAACTACTACTCATACTCTATGTGCTCAAAAGGAAAGCTACGACGTGAAACTCTATGACTGGGGAAGCTCTAGAAAGGATGCACTACACTTAGGACTTCCAGATCGGCTTGGCAAAGTATTTATTTGTTTGGACTTTTATTATTACAAGATGTAATTATTTTATCATTTTTTTATACTTGTGATTGATAAACTATAAGTTAGGTTTCTCCGCCTATGAAAAGTTTCAGAAAGGAGACCATTGGTGGACTTATGCTTGAGTGCATAGGCCTTGGACGTACTGACCATGGGGGGTTGGGAATCAAGTAAATCTCGCGTGTCTTTATATTATTTTATTTACTATTATTCCGCTGCATTCTAACAATTTTGATAGAGCAAATGAAAGTGCACAAAAAATAATGGTCGATATTCATCCTCCCCTCTATCGATGCGAAATGATCCTACACAACCTGCCAGCCACGACCAACAGCTGGCCGTCACCCAAGCTGCCATTGGCCAAGCTGTTGGCCCTAAGCTACCGGCCGCCCAAGTTGTCGGCCCCATTCTGGCAGTCGGCCACATTGCTAACTGTGGCCAAGCTGCCAATCACAGCCAAGCTCATGGCCAACAGCTAGCGATCGGCCAAGCCCTCGATCGTGAGTTGGCGATTGACCACGCCGCCGACCTCGTGCTAGCGGTTGCAGCCGTGTGTTGGTGGTCGAAACCACATGCTGGTGGCCGACAAAGCCGCCAACTTCATGCTGACGGATTCAGAAAGAGGGAGTGACGACAGAGAAGAGAGAGCTTATCGATCGTCGGAGTCAT